>NC_092314.1:3370000-3995000 GCF_036785885.1 Coffea arabica | reverse complement strand
ATGCGCTTTAAGAACTCGATATAATTAAGGTGGTCTTTCAAAGTATGTAAAATCCGTCTTGAGAGCGCACTTTTATTTTCTATAAGAATTCTTAATATTAGAGGATTCTTATTTTTTACCCAAAGCTTCGTACTTTAAACAACTTAAATCAAGATAAACCTACATTTAATGTTCTTACCAATATCTTTTTATATTCTTATCAATTCTTATTTCTTATGCCTACACTGCATATAGCCTCTAATATATTGATTTCAAGTATCAAATTCATGGTTAGGTATTTTCAGTGCAAGCGGTTGGCACATTGAAACATCGATTTTGTATTTCCACTCCTCTTGATTATCAGGTACATTTTCTTTCAATACATATTTTTTTAAAAAAAAGACATGTTAATCTTCAATTGTAAAAGTTTAATAATATGTCTTGAATTTTGTTTATTTATTTATTTTTATTTTCTACTTGTTTTTTATGAACACATAGGATTAGTAATAAATATTGAATTAGTAACAAATTTCTCTTATATTTCACATATTATATCTCATATAATATTTTTACTTTTAATTTTGATAAATTATTATCAAATTGGTGGAACCGACAACCAATACCAATTTGAAGCATTTTCTTCTCAAATCTCTTTTTTTTTTTTTTTTTTTTAGTATAAGCGGGAAGACTCGAATCCGAGACCTCTCGCTTATACTCCCTCCTCCCATACCACTCAACCCATCCCTCCTCCCCTTCTTCTCAAATCTCAATTAGTATAACAGATGATTCTAATCAACAACACTTCAATACATTTCATATAAATCATTCATCAGAAGGTTCAACAAAAACCACTGAGGAAGGAAATCCTCATAAAAAGATTTGCATGAGAAGGTAGATTTAATATACTATTTTACTTTATTAAATTATAATCTTTATGTGTTGTTATACACAATCTTGAATGCGATAAATTATTTCTTTTTTATACTTAGTTATCCTGCTTTGCTATCACGCAGTGATAATGGAAAATTAATAAATGCTGATTTGCACGGACAAATTGAGGAGAATGTTCAAACAGAAGAAAAACAAAAACAAGTTTTTGAAGAGTAGAATATTATTTGATACTATTTACTGCACTTTTTATTTATTTTCAAGTTTTTGAATGTTATGATATTGTCGAATGTTATTTTTCAATTTTTAAATTATTATTTACTGAATTAGATGTTCAAATTTATATTATAAGAATACTTTATATTACAATGCGCATATAGTAATATACTTAAGAAAGGTTATAGTAAAATATATATTAAGTTTGTATTTCATATCGACATTTTTATAAAATAGACTAAATAATTTATTATTTTTCGAAAATTCCCGTTCAACAAACAGGTACAAAACTGGTTATTATAGAGTATAAGGATACATAGGATATTGTTTAGTTAGGGATAGCGCTATTTATGCAATTGTAAGAATAATTTTACCATAAATTAATTATGTAGATAACATTGATGTAACGTTGAATGAGTGAATGAGATTGATTGTGTGACACAATTTTCAATGAGTAACAAAGTTTGTTATATTTTTACCTTATTATTTTACTATTTACATTTATTACTTTAATGTCCACATGCATTATATGAATCTAGTAAGTGATAATAAGTGATTCTCTAACTGATTTGTCCGTTTATAGACAAAGTTATAGCATTTTTTTAAAATAGCCCTAAAAACACCTAATTTACATGGATCCAATAATATCTATAATAACAACGTGTATTGTGACGACCCCACCTCCCCCTAAGGCGTACCAAAGGGTTCGGCGGAGCGCCTGCCCAGCTCTCGCCAGGACTCACTCACTATCTCAATCGAGTCATGTACACACATCCATGAACCATAAATAATATCCGCAATTCAAGCTTATAATTTACATTGATAGAAATCGAGGTACAAAGCCTCAATACACCAAACTAGTTCAAAACCTATACAATCCAAGTACAACATGTTCCATTCGAGGAATAGCGCGAGTACAAGACCAAAAGTCAAAAGTCAAAACAAAAGGCTACGCTAGTTTTTTACAAGTCTCACGCGTCACTCGTACCCCCTGTAAGGAAAACAAATAGCGTGGTATGAGCTAAAAGCCCAGTGAGGTTCCAAATAGCAAATTGACCATTATTTATAAGTACAAGTTTTCGATATAGCAAAGTAACGAGTACGAAGAGTTCATAAATGTGAGCAATAACACGTCAAGTAGCAATCTTAAAATGAGCGAGTGTAGAAGTTTTTCAAAAGAAATAATAATCCAATAAACAATAATCACTCCAAAGTATAAGGATACGGATGGCTCTCAGGAGCCAAATTCCCATTGCATTACCAGAAGCTTGATCACGTAGTAGTTGACACTCCGTCAACTTTCAAGTAAGTAACCAATCCAGTAGAACACCACTTACACGACTCTCCGTCCACCGTTCAAACCCCCAGCTGGGCCTAAAATCCTCAAGAAAGATGGGTGGTAATACTCGAGTATACCGATTAGTCGAGGAGATATCACTCCACTCGACAATACAAGAGACCCAGGGTTCGTTATCCAATCGACCAAGCCCTTGCCGGCTCGACTAGAGTAACTCGCCACAGGGTTTCTGGAATTCCAGGGAGTGCGCGCATCATAACAAGTATGTCAAGTCAATTGCAACCATAAACAAGTGTATATCATGTAAGGGCAAGTGCGATAAAGTACACTCTTGCCCTAACAATTCACGTATATAACAGGTAATCATATTGGTCACATATCAAGTTCAAGTATCAAGTTCAATTCGGTATTTGAAAGCACTCACCAAAAGATATAGTGCTTTCACTGGTCACTTTCAGGTTATACTCTGGGTTCGGAGTTCAAAATCTGCGATAAAACTTAGTTTGAGAACTTTGAAACATGACTAGAATTCGAAACTTATACGTTTCGTTCAATAAGAATCAAGAAATGGAAATTCACTTGGAGAATACTCGTGAAATACTCGCTCACTTTTTAAATGATAAAACTTTGTAACATTTATACTTGAAATGGTCATGCGAGTCGAAAGTACAAGGAAAACGTACTTTGAGCAATCATTATTTCATTTCTCAAGGGTACAAGTTCGGCCAAGTCCTTATTTATATATCTTGGGACAAGAAGACTTAAGTACCCTAGACGGTTCAAGCAATAATCACTCTTAACCCTTACTCAAGTTGCAAGTAGTTCTCTAGTCTTCGAGCGTAAATTTGGGCAGCATGCCCTTTGTGTTTACCTAATTTTCCAGCCTTTTAGGCTTCATTGTTTTCTCAACAACAACCCAACATCACACATAAAACAATTCAAGCCAAGAGTCGTTCCCTAGGCTCACAATATCATAACAACAAGAATTGCATCAAGTACAAGTGCAGAAATTCAATGTGGCACAAGACAGATTTGACGTATAAAAGCGGAAATAACTTGTCCGAGGCTACGCTTATCGGATTAAGGCGAAACCTATGCCGTTTCGAAGCTAAGACACAAAGCTACAACATTCATGAAGGTCACTTAGTCCATTTCCTAATGCAACTTAGTCAAAATCTCAGATTACTAAACCAGAAACCAATTCACCGGCTGTTTAAACGCAGAACACTGTAATGGACATAACTCAGTGCACACAAGTCCGAATCAGGTTTTCTTTGAGGCATTTTAAAGCTACTTCAGAACACTACAACTTTTATGTTTTGGCCCAGAGCTAAATCAGAATGGATCCTGGTCAAAAATCGTGATAAACTGGACTGAACTGAAGAAACGGACTGCTGGGAAATTCTTAAAACAGTAGGGGTATTTTGGACTTTTCATGTTATGCGTTGCTCCTTTTGAGCTGAAATTTTGTAGGCACCTATAAAATGTCATTCGCTACAACTTTTATTCTTTGACCTAAGGCCAAAACAGCCTCTAACATATAGATAAAAATTCGGACAGAATGTTAAGACCATTTTCCAGATTTTGGAAATTTTAAGTTTCTAGTGAATCTTTCCTCAATTTCTTGGTCCAATCACTACCAAAACACCATATAACACCTCAATTGCAACATATAAACATCATACAATCATTTGGGCAGAATTTCCATAAGCCCTAGTGCATCAAATAAATTGGGGAAAACTACTAAAACATGCTCATCATCCATAATCTCACCATAAAATCAAGTTACTAGGCTTAATATAACAAGATTAGAAGTAAAACTTGGAGAGATAAACTCTCTTACCTTGAATAAAAGTCACCAAGAGTAGCACAAGCTCTCCCCCTCAAGAATCACTCCACAACTCACTAGCTAGTCACTAGAAAACAAGTTTAATCGGTTTACTTTGCTCGATTCCTCACTTATTTGTTGGATTTGGAGATGAAATGAAAGATTTTCCTTTGGAGTTTCTCTCCTTGTTGTTCTCAGCCAGCCCAGCAGAAATGAAGAAGAAATTGCTAAGTGTTGGATTTAAATGGTTACTAATGGTCTTGGTTAAGAAGCCATGAGGTGGTGACAAGTGTCACCACCACCACCCTTTCTTTTTCTCTTTCTTTCTTGCCTTTCTTGGCCACTAATTTCGGTCAAGGCTGCTACAATATAAGAAGATATTATGTACAAAGTCAACAAACTTGTTGGGTAAGAAAAATGGTGGTCAAGCAGTGCGTTCAATCGGTAATGCGCGGGACCCGCCGGTTCGCGCCGTTTTTCTTAAAACTCACGTACTAGGGTTTTTACTTCTCATTCACTAACCTTATATCATTGCTACTACTCACATATTATTTCTCACTTAAAAGTCACTTTTAATCACCCAATTTGGTCCTTGCTTCGTACCGAAAATTCATCCGGCAGAAAATCGCGAAAACCCTAATTTTGCTCCAAACTTGAAACCGAAGAATAAAACCTTATTTTCTAGGTTTATTTACACTTATCATGGAATAATTGGATAGTAGGGTTTTAATAAATGATAATTTTCAAATAAAAAGAAATTTTTAAGAAAACGTGAGGAATTTTCCAATTCCAGTAATTTAAAATTAGGGTTTCAATTAAAATATGAGAGATTTAGGAAAACCGGTTAGTCACAAGTAAACTAGGGTTTTGGGCTACAATATTAGGGTTTCTAGTCTTTTTAAAACAAAATTAGGTTTTAAATCAACCCAAAGAAATGCACTTTAATATTTTCTTCATAACCAACCTCCTAATATTTGGGATGTTACATGTATACTCACTATACAATATACAAAAGGAAGAGTAGTGACAATTGGTGTAAATATTTTCTATTATTTTTTTTGAAGATTTATCCTAATCACGTAATCACATTTGCCAATGTAACTACTCATAACTATCCTAGGTATTGCAACTAACAAATTATCTATTTTTTTATTAAAGGAAAAAATTACTTATAAATTGAACTTTATTGATGAAATATTCTCATAAAATTTACTTGTGCAAAAAAATAAAATTTACAAATTCATGATAGATAATTTCTCAACTATGCACACATACACATTCGGTGTGCCTTTAAAACTAATATATATAAAAGGGAGAGGAGGGTTATGATGTAAACTTTTTGTACCACTTTATGTTATACCAAAAATACCTTGTTAAGCTTGTTTTCAAACTATTCATATTTCCTTTTTTTCTATTATAATTTTAAATACAACAACATTTTCCAAAGCAAAATTAGTAATTATAGATTTTACAAATAAATACATGCATGTCGACCATGATATGTGATAACTTAATATAAAAAAATAATCATACAATTTTTGAAATAAGCACACACCTAAGGTGTGTCAAATACACTAGTTTATTTAAAGGAGTTACATTCATCTATAGTAAATTTTGGATAGACATTCTAAAATATACACCATTCAAATGGAACCAGAAATTTACCGGGCTCAATAACTGAACACTATAAATGCGCTTTATCGCCTAAGTATAGGTATCTGCATTGCCCGTGAGGCAATATGGGCTCAATTGAGCATCAGTCACGGTCCGTTCGTCAAGATACAGCAATACAAATTCATAGCCAAGAGGATAGCATGTTTTGGGCTACTAAGCAAACGTAAGAGGCCCTCTTTGGTTTCTGAAAATACTTTCTTCTTTGTTTTATTATTTTTTACATCTTTTTTTTTTCTTTTTGTCAAATAATTAAAGGGCTAATTTTAGAAACCTTCCCTGAAGTTTTTAACTATTACAAAAGGCTCCCCTCTAGTTTAAAAAATTACGCTTACCTCCTTTATGATTAGAATTTTAATAATAATATAGACCTAATATGCTAAACTTGTTCTCAAAAATCCTAAAATATTCCATTGTTACTCGGAAGGGGGAAAATTCACTAATAAATTTCTTCCCCGTTGCAATATTGTAAACGACATGAACACCACCTTAACGAATTCAATAAACTACTTCAGTTTCTTACAATTTGATAGCCTACCATTGTTGCCCCAAAACTTCCCATGCAAATCAATTGTGACATCTTTTTTAAGTTCATTTAGTGTGGCAACAAATCTAATCCAACAACTTATTATTTGGCCATTTCAATTCAATGATACTTACACAACAAAGGGAAAACAAAAAAGAGAGAGAGAGGATCTATTCCATGATAATGAGGATTTGAGCTGTATTAGATGGTTGTATAGATAGCAGATGTGAAAAAAATAGTGAATTATAAGATGCATGAGAAAGAAGATAGGAGAAACAGTTGGAGAGAGAAAATAAGAGTTTATTTTGTGTAATAGTCGCTACTTTAGAATGAATGACTAGTAGTTGTAGGATTTTTTTTGGTAGGAATTATTTATAAGTGAAGAATATTATAGTCATTTTACTACATAAAACAAGGTTAGTGTAATTATTCAACCCTAAAAGGAGGTAAGTAAAATTATCGAAAATCTCAAGGGAGGTTTTTGAAATTATCCCATAATTAAAATTTAGTTGCTGATAGACAAAATTCAGATTGAAGTAATTAAAAAGGGAAGAGATTGCTAGACAAGAATAGCTAGAAACTTTGTGTTTTAAGAGTTTAAATAGTCCTTACTTTTGTCCATCTAGAAAGTTTAAAATTTATCAAGGAGTATTATTTGATAAAGCAAAAAGACAAAGTCTTGAAGTTTTTTATTTTTCAATTGTAACTTTATACTAGATTGTTAAATTTCATTTCATCAAAATTGGCTATATATTAGTAACAAAGGTGCCTTTACTTTCTTGAAAAATCCTATACCAATGAAATTAGCACATTTCAAATGAGATATTATTTGACAAAAATTGGACAATCCAAGACAGAGAATCTTTGTTTATTTAGATATAAAATCCTTATAAAAAAGTGAAGGGCCTGAAAATAATTTAAAGGAAATAGAGCTCCCTTTTTAGCAAACATCTTTTCCCATCCACACCCTCTTTAACCTGTTCCCTAGCCGACTCGTACATATAAATACCGACATAAACCTTTACTGCATTTCTCACCTTCTCTGAAAACCCTAGCAGCCGCTTCACTTCATCTCTCCCCAAAACCTAGGGTTCTATCTGCGACTTCTCCCTCGAATCACCATGGTAATTCTCTAACGGCACGGTCAATTCGACTAAAATGCATTTATTTTGCGTTTCATCAATAAATCATTGATTTTTTCTGATCTTGTGTTGGTGGAAAATAGGCGGATGTGGAGACCGATGTTACGGCCGCACAGCCAAAGAAGAGGACGTTCAAGAAGTTCAGTTTCAGAGGCGTGGATCTCGATGCTCTCCTCGACATGTCCACTGATGAGCTTGTTAAGCTCTTCCATGCTCGTGCTCGCAGAAGGTAGTTTCAATTTTTCTTTTGCTTAAAGTTTGGATTTTTGTGAACGAGTTTGTACATGTGTGTGTATGCTGGGATGCGGAAAAGTGTTGTTTAGTTAATCAATGAATGAGATTTATTGTTTTTCTCCCCATTATGATGAATATTTAGCTCCGAGGTTCAGTTATGTGTGTAGATAGTGCGGTTTTATTATGTGGGCAGTTGATTAATTTTTTTGTGGTATTTTTCATTCCCTTGTTAATGTGGATATTGTTAGTATGCTGAAAAATGTGTTACTTTTCTGAAATGGAAGTTTTTGCTACTGTTATGTAGAGTGAAGGAAGTGTGTATGGATGAATTATGTGGTGTTAAAAATTGGTAATTATTTGGTGAGGTGAAGCATATTTAGTTTTATAGGTAGTGCTTGGGGAAGTTGTAAATGGGTAGTGGCTCTGATTATATACGCTTCGGTTTGATTGTAGGTTCAATAGGGGCTTGAAGAGGAAACCCATGGCTTTGATCAAGAAGCTGCGAAAGGCGGTATGTGTATATTTCTTTTAGGTTTTGTAGGTTTGCAGAAGCTTATGCCCTTGTTTTTTTTTGTTGCTGATATGTGTGCATCGATATAAATTGTGGGTAGCAAGGCAATTTTTTTTGGAAGTAGTTAATAAGAATTTTAATGTGCATAATTATTTTGGAGCTGCAACTTTGTATGTTAGGCAGTTCCTGTTTTATGTTCTCTTGGTGCTGCAATTATTAGTTTAAGATCCTATTAGGAATGTGGCATTATTGGTTTTGAACCTGAATAGCGATATATGAATAAATAACAATCAGAAACTTTGTATATTTGTAGAATAGCCTATTTTAGTATTTTGCATTATATTACTGGTATGCTGTCAACTGTAATTATTATGCTGATGTTCTCAAAAAGAGCTTGCTTTGAGCCCTATGAAAAGTTTTGTAGTTTATTGACTTGCTTGGCATTTGATTTGTTTGGATGGTGATAGAGGCCTTTGTGTAAAACTTTTTAAAATTATTTTAGTTATCTGATTGCTGCCTGACTCGATGTTGTTTGTTTTCTTTACCCAGCTTTAGATCACTGTTTCCATTTTATTACTTTTTTTTTCCAGAAACAGACGAAATTTTATTGATGAGTCAAACTGTATAGTTTCTGAGGAACGGCTCAAGCATCTTTACAAAAGTGTACCTTGACACATAAGAAGAGACATAGATTCTCTCCTCATCCAATAATATACCTACTGCATATCCACTAATACTAATACATAAATCCATATTAACAGTATTTGTTAAACAAACGGAGCACAATTGAAACAAGCTAGTTAGGCTATGAATGTCTTCCACTAGTGTCGACATTCCAAGGTCTTCCATTACTGTTTTTATTTTGTTGCTTTTTGAGTGTTTGTGGAATCTAAGCTGTTTGTGAATAGATAACGATACCATTGCTGAAATCTCTCTCTTGTATATGAGTAGACTAACAATAGGATCAGCATTTGGCCTCTATTTGAGAGTTCTAACACGAAAATGCTCTTGAATTTTGGGTCAGAAACGTGAGGCCCCACCTGGTGAGAAACCAAATCTGGTGAAGACACATCTTCGTAACATGATTATAGTACCTGAGATGATTGGCAGCGTAATTGGTGTTTACAATGGAAAATCTTTCAATACCATTGAGGTCAAGCCAGAAATGATTGGCCACTATCTAGCTGAGTTTTCAATATCATACAAGCCTGTCAAGCACGGTAGGCCAGGTATTGGTGCCACCCATTCTTCAAGGTTCATTCCTCTGAAGTGAGGCGTTCTGCTATCAGCTGGAAGATATGTGAAGTTTTGTTTCAAGATTCCTAAGCTATGCTTTACCTACTCTGTTTTGCCTTGGGATTTTAGATTTTACTATGGATGTTTAAACATTTGTTCTTTAGCTTAATACTGCATCTGAAAGACTGAGTACAAGTTTTTTGACTGATACTGTTTGTTAAAGGTCAGATTTGCTTCAGCTCTCTCTCGTCTTCTCAATATTTTTGTTTTTTCATTTGCTTGCAGTCTTGGTCACAATTAATTTACGTGGTACTACAGTTTTATGTCTACGGCCATCTAGGCCCCTCTTTGATGGAATGTAAGAGGTGCTACACTGTATCACCATCATCGAGTTATCACGAAGCATGAGATGTGGTAGACTGGTTGTCGTATGGATCTAATTCGAGTTAAGACAGAGAGTGTCCTTGAACTAGGGTTTGGGGTGGGTTGATAAGAAAATAAATAAATGAACAGAGTTTTCTGGCGACCGTTCTGTCCTTTCTTTGCTTGCTTCTCCATTCAAGGTCTTACAGCACGTATTCCTGAAGGCTGCTGCGTCTTTCTTTCTTATCCTCTTTGCTATTCAAGGTGTTAAATCTCGTAATCCGGAATAATTTAGTGTTAAGTTGTTGGGCGTTTGTAGAATGAGGAAAATAGTCCTCAGTTTTAAAGCAGCCCCTAGTCAAGCAACTCGTTCCTCCCAACATACACTCAGTTGTTGATCTTGGACCAATGAAGTTGTTGTAATTAAAATTGGGAAATCTATTAATCTCAAATCATTTTTTTCAATCCCACATTAGATGCAAAGCGCGGCCTATTTTTAGGGACAAGGATGATGTTATGCTGCCTTGCTACCTCGCCATCCTTTTTTTATTACTAGTTAAATGGGGAATAAAGAACTTACCAGTCTCAGTTGTGGATGAATTTCTCAGAGACGAAACTCTGTAGCCAATTGAGTCCGGCACGGATTTGCTAAGAGGGTGGCAAGGCAACATGAACCTTAACCGAAAGAAAAGAGGAAGAAGACAATGAACGTCTTCTCAATAATGTTTCCAGAGGGTCGCGGAGAGACGCTACCCTCGATGTGGGCACCAAGCAGCTGTTCTTGTTTTTATCTGGTTTGCAATAATATTTCAACTACTGAACACAACTTAACTTTGTCTTTGTAGAAAAAAAAAAAAAAAGAGAACTTTGTCAAGTTGCTGGCTCCTGATTAGAATAAAAAATTTCCCCCCTCCTGAACACAAAATTATCTCATTTTTTTCTAAACTGATAATCTCTTTTGACAGCAAAAGAAGTTGTGGTTACATTTAGAGACAAGTGTCAATTTTATGTGTACACTGAATTTTATTGGCTAGTCCACCTTCCACGTCTCTAATTTATGTGAACAATGTCCAATTGGTCAAGAATTCAGCGACGATTGACAAAAAAAAGAAGAAAAAAAAAATTTGGTCAAGACTGGCGTTAAGCTTGGTCCCTTGTATTTGGTTTCTCCTGAATATTCCACGGGCTGCCGTCAGCGTCAGCAATGCTGATCTTCTTCAAATTTCTCTCAATCAAACAGGACAGGACGTCCAAATTTCTTCTCAGCTTCAAATAAGGTTTCGTGAACTGCCTTTTCCACTTCTGCAGCTCCCTTCCACCAAATCATTTGACAAAACATCAGGAAAAAAGAAAACATCAGGAAAAAAGGATACACCAGTTAAGAGTCACATTGATGTTGCTAAAGCGGAACAAGTACATCCCTCCACACAACAACCTTCCAGATTTCTTTGGCCAGAGATTATTAAACAAACCAAAAAAAAAAAAAAAAACAAATGCCCCCATCGAGTGGTTTGATATGAAAATGAGCATTACTTACTGTAACCTGATTCTTTTAGATTGAAAGAAATCATATATTAGGCAAGAAACTAAGCACCAAGATGTTACAATTCCGCAAGAAACTACACAACAACAGTTTCAAGTTTTGTCAGGTAAGTGATGCAGGCAGCTCAAAGTCGTTTTTAATTATTTGAAGAAAAGCTTTTCAAGTAAGCTCTAATGTGAACATTTATTAGTTTAGTGAGATCAACTATCTTTAACATAATCCTTTAATCAGAGAACATCTATGTACTAGAAGCTTATCGCTAGTAGATTTTCTTATTCTTATTAAACATATATATATTGCTTTCATTGACTAGTTTAAAACAAGCTACAGCCTCCTCAAATACGAGAAGTATTCCTCCGATATTAACATGTTGGTTTCTTGGTCAAGTGCAAAACACGTTTCTTTTCTATTACTAGCAAGTTTATTCAATCTCTCTCTCTTTCTATTTTTTTCCCCTCCGATATCAAAAGGCATACAAAACCAATGTGAACTTTAGCCGAGAATTACGGATGCAAGAAAAAAAAAAAAGATTTAAGGTTTGTTGCTCTTTTGCCTTATAGGTAGGTGCTTCAATAATGTAAATAGTACTTATAGAATCTTGGAAAAATGAAATGTTGGTTTCAACAAGTACTGTTGCTCAGTGGTGCCGTGCAAGCCAAAAAAATAGAGGGAGCGAAAGTTTTCCGTACACAGGAAATGCTCAGAGTTGAAGACAAACCTTGGCTTCAATCTCCAATACTGCAGAAAATTCCTGGGATGAAAATGTTGATTGTATAGCTTTGGTTTTAGTCCCAGTATTCTTCAAGCATTTAAGAACGTCCAACATAGAATCAATCCCAGATGAAGGATGAACCACCCTTAACTTAATCTTTGCCACTTCCAAATTTTCCTCGTCATCATGGATTGCTGCAGCTAAAGCCAACTCAAGCTCAAATTTTCTCCTCTTCAGTTCCTCGTTGCATCTTTGCAGCTCTTGAATTCTCTCAGCTGCCATTCGCACTATAGAATTCTTGTCACCCTGAAAGCAAAAACGCCCTCAAAGCCCTCAGCTTCAAAAATCATTACCCAGAGCAAAAAGTTTCACACAGTACACACACTAAAATGAAATCCAAAAAACAGCGACTGATAATTGGTACTGACCTTGGTTCCATAAGGCAACATTTTATGCAACTCGACGAAACTCTTCTTCTGCTTCTCTCTTCTCATTCTCTCGTTGATTACATGCTTGCGATTCCTCTCTCTTTCGGCTTCCACTGCTCCGATCGTCGGTGGTTTCCACCTCTTCTTCAGCAGCTCTATCATTCTCTTGTTTGCGTTTCGACCATTCCTTCCATGATTTACCGTCCCATTCGATCCAAAGCCCTGAAGGGGATGGTTCGAATACTTGACAAAAGAACTTCCATGGTACTGACCATCAACAGCTGGAAGTGGAAGAACTTCTCCATCAAACCATAACACCTCATCCCCTTGGCTGTAATGTTGAAAGAAATATTCTTCCATGAGCCCTCTTGGCCTTCTTTCCCTCTCTTTCTGATTCTGGTGAGTTGTCCCCGTGGATTTTCAAATTATGTTGTAAAGGTTATTATAAATGTCTCGAGCCGCAGGATCTGATAAAATAAGCCATGTACTGCACAATTAACATGTGATCAAATGTTTTTGGTCGTGGTCAAGGATCTGTATAGTCAATTAGTTACTAGGAATAAAAACTAAGTTATCTGCAAGAAGTACTTAATCACTGGTTTCGTGGGTAATCTTCTACTCGTTATACAACGCGACACAAAAGTCAGTCAATGCGAATTTGTCCATTTCCCAGTGACTGCTCTGCTTGCTTGGCCGAGTTGGAACGGCTAAAGCGTGTCTTATACTAGTTTATTTTTATCCAATTAACTCAGGGCATTCCCGTTTTAGAGAATCACAATAACTTAATAGCAAATATGAATCTGTTCACACCATTCTTGTATGTTAAAGTGTGGCTTTACAAGTATGCGGACAAAATGAAGGAATCGCATAGGTTGAGTTAGTACATAATAATATTGTCAAGAAGGTGCCACTTGTGTTTTAGGTTGGGACAATGGCATGGCATGCTGCTTCAGAAGACAATTTTAGGCACCCCTTTGGATCGAAGGAAAGGAAAGGAAAAAACACGAGTGGAAAGGAATACAAGGGTTAATAAAAGAAAGCGATTTTCATTTATCTTGTTTAGATTATCACGCCATTTTAATTGAAGGAAGGAAAAAAAGGGAACTGAAAAAAAAAAACACGAGTGGAAAGGACTATAAGGGTTAACAAAGGAAAGCGATTTTCATTTATCTTGTTTAGATTATCACGCCATTTTAATTGAAGGAAGGAGAAGGAAAGAAAAGGAGAGAATTTTAGAGGATTAAGAGAAAGAAAGGAGGGTAGAGCAAACTAAAATCCATGGATCGTCTTGTTTGGATTATGGAAGAGAAGAAAAATAAGCTATCACGTTATATTTTTATCCATAATTTTAAAGTCTAATTTATAAACACATAATAGATTTTTTAGAAAAATTTAAAATTTTCATTAACTTTGACGTCCTTTCCTTCCGTTCCTACCTACTTTTAGACAGAAAGTAAATTGATAAAAGATAACTAAATTTTATCTCTCCCTATCCTTTTCTTTCCCTCTTCAAATATTAATCCAAACATCAAAAACCTTATTCTTTCATTTTTTTTTCTTTTTTCCCCCTCCCATTCCCTCAAAATAGACTGTACTTACACATGGGAGAGAAAAGAAGGAAATATTGATAATTTGTTTGTACTGATAATGGGGGAAAAAAAAAATGGTAAGTGCTAATAAACTACAATGGAGGGAAAAAATGATTTTTTAACATAATTTGAATTTAGTTCTTTACCTCTCCCTACTCTGTTAAATGAAAACCATATCTTAACATAATAATTAAATCTTTTTTTTTCCTCACTTTCTCTCCTCAAAAAATAAAAAATGTAAACGCATCCAATTCTTGTCATTTCCTTTCTTTCCTACCCCATCAATCCAAACAGTTCCAAAGTATCATCAATCTACTTCAAAAACTAGATTCGTTTATGCAGCAACCGTGTTAAATAACACATTACTCGGCTCTAATTTTCTTCAATTTTTGCTTGGAAGCCAAGCTGATCTATCTAATCACATCAAACAATTTTTTTGGATTGACAGCGAGTTGAAAGTCGAAACACGGCGCAGCAATATTTATTTATCCACAAATGAACAGTAAGGAGGAAAACTATTTGGCGTGTGGTCAGGACGCCATTCAACCTACGATCGAGTTAGTCTAGTAGGGTCAAACACAGATACTGTCTGCATCGATCATTTCATATCAATTTATTCACAAAATGAAAATGGTCAAAGTACGTACCCCTGTCTGTGCTCGCCCACATTTACACTAACACATCTATTTACTGAAGCAGTAGCACCCAAATTTGAAATTTCACGTATAGGATTACTGTGAAGTAAACTTACAAATTGTTGCTCTACTGAAGATAAGAGCAAAGCATGAGCAAACTGTTTCAATGCAAATATGAAAGCTGGGCCTGATTGGATTTAGTACATGAATTCCATCATTAGTTTTGGTAGTATGTTTTCCTTCAATACATCATTTGAGACGTGATTGGCTCTTCAAGATTTAGAACCCACTCGTAGATTTCTTTTTTACTTCATAATTTGGTCTCATTATTATGGAAATGTAGGATCAACTTGCGGTTCCTCAAATTTTGGGTAATACTAGTGCCATAATTGCATCTCTTGAAACATTCCGGACGTACAGGAAGTCAAATGTCCGGAGGACCAAATCTGACCGTCAACTTTGTTCACTCAGTTAATGTCAACGTACATGGTCAAACTTGCATGAAATTTTTTTTTTTTTTTGGCAGCATATTGAGAAGTCAGGAGCTTCATGGCAGGGGAATTTGGTTTTCTCTTTGCTTTCCCTCCTGAATATGCGTTCAGGGTTTAGGCCGTCATTTGCATCAAAATAATTTAAACAATTTCTTCGCAAGTGTTGCGAATTTAAACACGCAGGCTGCAGCATTTTGGTCGCACAAAACACAGAATTTTCATATATGTTGCCATTTTCACTGTTACTCTTCTCTGTATTCTTGCAGTTGATGTTGCTCACTGGATTCTTGTGATCTATAAAATCTATGAAAGTCGATGAAATTTAGATCCAACACAGGGTTATGCGCAGCTCAAAAAACCATATCATGACAATGAGACTCAATTACTGGCCTGTTGCCAAGACTTTCTTTGGACATGTACAGTTAGCTACAAATAAAATGAATGGAACGATTTAATGAAGACTGCAAGACCCCACGCATCATGGATTGATGAACATAGTTTGTTCGTTGGATAGTAAGGCAACCTGTATGGCTGCTGCTGCTGCTTCCTGTCAGTTTGCCCACCTGCAACTTTCTTCCTCCAATTCCAATGATGCTGACATTACACTGTTTGAATGCCGAGCTCTATGACTCCACATATTCTGTTTCTGATTCTGATACATCTCCAGTACGATGTACAAAATTCCCCAAATGGTGACTACTAAAAGGGTCATCACTTTTGTCAGCGAGGTCAGTTTCACTGCCATATGTCTCAGGGTATGCACCATCCTCTTCTTCCTGTTCATGGACAGATTTGAAGAAAATTCAAAAACAAGAAAAACATAACCATCGATGCTAAAGCGGGAAGAAACTGTTGCAATGCCATAGTTGACGCTGTGAAGAGGACGATAGAACTAGTATAATGCACCCTCAGCTTCATCAAAAGCACTATTTTGAAATATGCATTTCCTATGTGAATGATCAGGTTATTCTTCGAATCAAATCTAAGACAGGTTAGTAATTAACCTCACTGTCCTCATCATCCTCGGTAGGATAAGCAGAATCTAATCTGTCATACAGCTCCTCATCCCCTTGGTCCTTCACATTTGCCATTTGTTCCTATATTTGTGCATCGAAAAACCACACCTTGAGTTAAATTAGGAACTGGAAATATGATAAATATCGATGAAAAATAGCAAAATGAATCCAAGCTACTCTTTAAGTTGGATAAAACAGATTGGAACCCGTACGATTTCCGCTCTTATCTGCTCCACGTTTGTTTGCAGCCTTCCAATATGCTTCAGGAGAGCCTGTTAGTTACAAGAATGCTCACCAAGTCAAGGGCTTTTATGGCAAAACATGAGGCAAACATGCATAACAAGTTTAAAACGTGCTAAGGGAATAGCATATTGGGAGAAGCATCAGATGAATCAAATTTCATCCACTCCAGATATTAGTGGTGGAGATGGATAATGGCATACAGTTTAAAGGGTCAAGCAAATATAGCTGTATAAGTATCATATGATTGCATCAGACACAAAGGAGACCCAAAAGGTGCTTTGTGCACAATATTCAGTTTGATGCTCAATTCAGTAGAGTCAACTTGTTTGCATGACACGTACATGCAGAGAGATACTGTCATGATCAGTGAACACAAAATAAAAAGGTACCTGGCGCCTTTGAAGCTCAATAGACCGAGCCAACGCTTTTCTTTTTGTCAAGAGATTCTTAGGCCTCAGAGTGGAAGGCCTCTTATAGTCCTTACCCCGAAAAACAATAATAGCATAGCCCTTTGATACTTTGTCAACAGAAACCAACAGACCACCACTCTCAGCTTCAAGGGATAATGCAATAGCTTTGACTTCTTCAAAGTTTTTGGCCTTTACAATGATCTTGACCAGTTCGCGGTATTTCCAATGTAAATGCATATTCTCCACAGTACCGTCAAAAACTCCACGTCTACCTGAAGGAGGAGGATTTCACATTTCAATCTGGATGAGAAGCACTTATATCCATAGACAGCAACAAATGCATTTTGACAATCAAGAATAACAGATATTCTGAAAAATTTTCTTGCCTAGAAGTAGGAATGCTTTCATCCTTAAACCAAGCTTTCTAAACATAAACCTCTCTTCATCGGTAATGCTCTGAAGATCTGCAGCCCGATCTGCTGGATATAAGGTCTCTTCCACCTTTGACAGAGCTCGTTCAGCTTTACTTATCTTTCTTTCAGCCTGTAAATGAAGTAAATATTAGAAAATGATCTGAGGGGAATTTAGAAGCTTAAAACATGTTAACCGAGAAAAATATCTGATGCAATTCTTGGTACCCTAAAAAAATTAACAAAGCATATAAGACCAGCAATTCTGATGTAAGTGTTAGGATACTAATTCATTAACGCTAGAACTAAGGACTTACAAAACCAAGCTTTTTTTCAAGCTTTCTGACAAGGTTGGCATGCCTCAGCATTTCTGCTTCTCTCATAACCTTTGCCTTGAGAACATCATCTAGTTTTTTACCCCATCTAGCATCAGCATCTAATGTTTCTCCAAGAGTACCAGCAGTTCCAGATTCATCACTTATTACCCTACTTGGTGTAACCAAGGCCGATGCCTTTAAGCGGGCACGTTCTTCTTCATCTTGCAATGTCTTAGCCAGTCTCTCCTTTTCCAGCAAAGCTTCAGCAACATCTGGTGACAAAAAGTTTTTCCCTCTGTAAAACACCAAGAAGTCCTTGTTTCTAGAGAGTAGTACTCCCCCTGTCAAATTCTGCTTCCAAACACATTTCCCAAAGTAAATTTCATCATGTTACTCTGATGCTGGTAATCTAGTAGATATTGCAATGAAGAACAACACTGAAACACATCTGGGTTCTACTTACCTCAAATTCGTTAAATGACACAGTAAACAAAAGTTAATCCTCATATCAATTCCATTATGTTAGAAACCTCAAAATTATTTCTAAGAAGTGATTATGTCAAACTTTAAATTTCTTAGAATTATTTGGTGCTTATTAGCAACAACTTGACGTTCTTGATGGATACCAATTACATTTACTTGCATCTTTTGTGGTGATATAGGACTTAACAAGCCAAAGTATTCTTCTTTAACGTGTTAAAGCAGTGACATTTTTATCCTCCACTTATCATGATTTTTCATTCCTCCTACTACAATCATTCACTGTAACTTAAAAATTCCAGTCCCTATACTGCATAACAGATGTCTCTATGAAGATCTAAATGTAACAGTATAGACATTCTGCAGAGTTGAATTCATAATTTAACGAGATAAAAGAATAAATGAAAATCCTACTCAATAGATCAGTAATCAAGACAAAAAATGCTCTCGCACAAAGATGTATATACCCCAGATGTAGTTACCTCGTATCTTCAATTTACCTATCCGCATTTAGTTCCAAGAAAGAAAATTAAGCAAGTTATAAGCCTATAAAGTCAAAGACCTAGGAAAGCGTGACATTCTAAATAAATGCAAACTGCTCCCAATATCAGCTTCTAATTGGATCAAAATGATGAAAACTATGAGATCTCTTTTCTTTCTTTCTTCAGTTGGACACATACTAATCAAATAGCATAATTTGGGTATCACAAAAGGCCCAGCAAAGTTGAAAAACTGTCTTGGCCCCACCAAAGTTGAAGACCTTTCAGTTTGCTTTGGTTTCATCCTTATTGGTTAAAAAAAAAAATCAGGCTGATCATTTTATGGTCAATACCAAGTTCTTACCTTGATATCTTCAGCCATTCTTTCGCTTGTAGTTAGCTGGACACCACGTTTCAGAGCAATTTTTGCAATGGAACTTCTTTCCCAGAGCTTAATCATGGCAACAGCCAGACCTTGGTGTTGCCTGCTTCTGCCTGAAGATGTGAACATTTTAGGTCAAGAAGTCATGTTCATGATAAAATGTTCTTACACAAGAAGAGTAAGTACCCAGTGCAAAATGTGGAGGTAGAGATCTGGCAAGTCTGCGTAACGCCGTTCCCTCCTTCATTCCAAGGGTAGATCGGACACCGTAGGGAAGTAATCTAAAAGGACGTTGATAACCGGGAATGACACTGGGAAGCAAATCTGCATCCACAGGTAATGGACCAGCTCCTGGCCGATCAGTGTACCTTGGGCCAAGGCCATGTAACAGTTTGTCTACCTCATCTTCATACTTGACTTCTGGAAATGATCCAATGCTTCTGTTCTCCCCAGCATCCTTGCTAAAACTTGTTACAGATTCAGGTGTATGCACATTGCTGCAAGGATTGCATTCTAAATGGTCATTGCTATTACTGACGGTAGTAACTAGAGATTGATCATGAGGGATTTCATTTTCCTTATAAATCCTTTTCTTCAATCGTTCAGAAGGAGCTTCATATCCTACACCTCTGTAAAGAGCAACAGAAGTGCCTGATCTCCAGATTACCAACCCACCAGTTTTTCTCTGAACAATCACAAGAGGGGTGAGAACAATTTATATCTGAGATTTATAGAAGTACCTAGGTATCTGTTGTTATTACCTATGTAGGGAAAATTTTGGATTTTATAATCAGATATCTTGCAGAATATAATTCTAATGAAGCTGTGGAATTTGAATAACTTCACCAGTGCCAAAAGAGTTGACTGACAACACAACAGACAAGGATATGAAAGTCTCAAATGGGTCAAGCTCAAGTAGGTGATCACTTTTGACATTTAAAGCAAGTTGGTTAAGTGACAAAACATTTTGCAACCAAAATAGAAAATAGCACCGTGTATCTAGATACGTCATCCCCATAGTCAGCATTAGAAGGAAGCATAGGTTACAATTATGCAGTAATCATTCAATCAACAGTCTGATAAAGGAAGAAACCTTACATGCAATAAGTGAGCTACACTGTTTGTATTTTTCTTAGCAAACTCATGGATTTAAGCCTGATTTTCCTAATCTGCAGCTCCTAGAAAAAGCAAGGACTTAAATATCACGAGGACAAGCAACGTCACCAACAAGTTTATACAGACAGCTATATATCACATTTTTCGAAATATTGGATTTACTCTATGCACGGCCTAGAGATATATTCATGTATATAAGAGCAAGTGTAAATGATTGCTTCATCTCCATGTAACTTATTGATAATGTATTTGAAGGGACTTATAATATTAGACAACAAAAGACTGAAGTAAATTTCAAGAAGGTATCATGAAGAACTGACCTCTAAAATTTCATGCATTCGCCTCATATTAAGTGCAGGAGCCCCCTCAACTTTCAGCCTCACAACCTCAGATCCCTTCCACTTCTGATGTATCTTTTCGACAACCTCTTGAGTAACACCAGCACCACCAATCCTCGTCTTATTCTTTATCCGAAGAGCCATGTTCCTCAGCCTCCTAAGCTCAGACTCGGGAAGAGTCAGTTCAGCAAAAGAAGTTTTACTCTTCTGCCTCACTGAATACCTCTCCTTGTCTTTTACCTCGTCCTTCTCCCACGGAAACCTCACTTCTCCATCACTTCCAACCACACTCTCATCCCCAAATGGCGATTTCTCCGAAAACCCACCTCTAGTATTAGGCAAAATCCCTTCTTCAATATAAAACATGTCCTCAATAGACCCTCTCTCAATCACTCTATCCTCCCCTACCTTGTCAGTGACATTATCGACATACCCAAATTTCTTCAATTTTTCAACAATTCTCTCCATTGTAGTACCAGTACCACCACCACTTTCTTCACAATCAGAACTTGAAACCTCCCCGTTATTTCTATAATTCAACACTACCTGAGGCCTTTTAAGTTTCTTATCCTGCTTGTGGGTTTCATTCCATTTATCCAACCAAGAATTCCTAGACAAGCTCACCTCACTAGCGTTTGAACCTTTACTGGCAAAATCCCATTCTTTATTCTTTGTTCTACCATCAAAATCAAAACTTTTTTGAGGATTTTGTCGTTGGATTGAGTCTGAATTCATGGTACTCTTATTGGCTATAAAGAAAGTTTGTTTCTTTAATGGAATTGAAGAACCATACCTGAGGAATTGCAGGCGGGTTTTAACATGAAGTTTGGATACTGAGCTCTGAAATGAGTCCATGAAGGTAGTAGCTCTTGGATAGAACTGTTGGATGGGCACTAAGGCCATGGTTATTGAGGTTTACAAGCAATCAACATGAACAAATTAACACCTGTCAACGTACAGAAAATATGAGAAAGGGGGAAATGGCGGTAGAAGTGGTGAGTGCTGAAAGATATTCCGAAACGGGAAGATTTTAGCTGGGGCGGGCAGTATTTCGCTACTTTGGCACAACTTTGCTCACTGATTTTTCAGAATTCTGAGAAAGAGGCCTTGTAATGAGGAGGGTTAATTATATTATGGCCCCAAAAAGTAGAAAATTTTCCAATTGTAAGGCCTTGTTGGATGGTTTTTTTTGCAAAAAAAAAAAAAAAAAACCCTTTTTCCATGAATACTTCTTTTACAAAATTTAAATTATTTTTTATCTCGCATAAATCACATTCTAAAAAATGCTACACTAATATTTTCCTAAAACTCTCCAGAAATTACAATCGAAACAACCTTTTAACTTGTTTCAATTTGACCAACAAAAGAAATGGATTAGATTTCACCTTTGCACTGACTTGCAACTTTGCTTGTCAAGCAACCCTTACATGAGTTAAAGCGGATTTGTTTACTAACAAGAAAAAGTAAGGAACAAAATTTTGGTAATTACATGTTTTTTTCTTGTTTGATTGATTGAGAAATGGAAAGTTTTTAAACTTTTCTTTTTCATTGAGATAGTTATTTTAAATTACTATTGAAATTTTGGATAGATAATACTTGCACAAAAATTATTTGCATGCATCAAAAATATAATTTTTAACGCTTTTTTATTTTCTCAATTATATTTTTATCTCATAAATATCATATCACAAATATGGTTTCAGTAATTATTTTAAATAATACTTCAAATAGACTCCTATCCAATTATCCAAATACTTGTTTAATTGATCTAAAAATTACTTAGTTTAGAATTTACTTTGACATGAGATAAATGAGTTTGTTTGGATAAGAATTTATTTCGATGATTTATTTGATTCAGTTACTGTAGCACTTTTTTGTGATGTGATGTATGTGAGATAAAAAGTTGATTGGGAATTGTGTGTATGATGCAAGCAAAACAAAATCTGAAATTTTGTTTCCAAAACCAAGTTGTCCAAACAAACTCATTGACATTTAGACTCATGACATGCACGAATGTTTCTAACGTATTATTTTCACTTATCATGATGACTTTGGGCAAAATATGTGGACCTACTGAACCAAAAGTTAAATGATTAAAAGAAAAATTACTAAGAAGGGACAAATTTGTTCATTCTTTTTTTTTTTTTTTTTTAACACAGGGGTGTTCGAGTCAATTCTTACAGGGTCCGACTAATCCCCTGCGGTCAGGGAGAGGAGGCCCCACTCCACACCGAGCACGTTAACAACGGGACTCGAACCCTGGACAAACCAGGAATGTCACCATACCCTAAGGAGGGGGAGCGGACCGCTCAAGCTATCCCGCAGAGGCAGAAGACCAGCCACGTAAAGTGGCAAGTTTGTGGGAGGCAGGGGTTGAACTCTTGACCTCCAGCATCACTAAAGATGGCGATGACCACTGGACCAAATGGCCAGTGGTACAAATTTGTTCATTCGAAGGGTGAAATTGAAAATTTTAAATGGGTCAATTTGAAATCTTTGGTTACTTCGAGGGCTAAAATCAAATGATTCAACTAGGTCATGGTATCGTGGGACATCCACGTCAGAATTAGGCAGTTTACGCTTTTGAGTGTCTTCCTCCATTGTATGCCCCCGATTTCTCTCAAAAGCAACAAAAGGCTCACGCCTTTAAGTTCCCGTTCACCAAAAACGCCACCTAGCATTTCATGTGGGATACTTTGCCCATGGGCAGCTGAAAACGGTGGAGTTTAAACTTCATTCCTTCCGCTTTTACTTTCTCCTTGAGCTCAAAAATTTCAAGAATCATTTTCCGAAGAAACCTTCAAGCTGGTCCAAGAATAATTTTATGCTCAGGTGAAGCTTAAAACCCCTCTTGTTCTTTGTTTGATTTTGTATTTTATGTAACATATTTCTCTGTATTTATCACTATGAGATAATAAAGTTTGCATTTTTTATATTCAGGGCTCTCATTCATTTTCATAATTCTTTTGTAGTTTTGGCTTTCTGGGTTTGCTGCAATATAATGTTTGATTTTCGTGGATTATACTGGTCTGACAATGCAAGACAGTAATTATCTGGGGTTATTTACTAGAATTTTGATATTTATGTGGAAATTAGAAAAAAATTGGTAGTCTTTTTGGGAAAGCGATTTCTGAAGTTGATTGTAAAGTCCCTTTTTCAGTAATTGATTTCTTCTTTCTTTCCTGATTCTGCTTTATCTCTTGTTCCTCTTATTCGATTCTTCCTCTTTTAATAAAGCAGAAGGTTACAAAGTAGTCAAGTTGTGTGTGTTTCTCATATAAGAAATTGTTAAAATTCAAAAAAGTATTCAGTTGAAAAGAAACTGTTAGGTTGGCGTATCAGAGCAAATGGCGTAGGAAGTGAGCCAACACCTGCTTAGATTGTATTACTTGCTCTTTGACTCCTACTCAATGTTCATTATTTCAAAGGTATAGTATCAGCTACTTGAGTTCAGATTGGATTGCCTTGGGATCTAAATGAAGCAAGGAAGAAAGACAAATTCAGCTTTGAAAATTTGGTAGCTAATAGATTGGATATGGCTAATGTTGCTTTCTGATGAGAATTAGGGAATGGAACAAGGAGGAAAAGGGAACTCGTGCGGTGGCCATGGCATTTAGCAGTTATTTTTGAATTTGCAATACTTGTAAGATTTGGCAAAAGAAGTGGTTTGACAGTCTCATTTTTTGTTTTTCACATTTTACACATATGTGCATTTTGTTGGAAAATGAAAAACTTCTGTTGTATTTGTATATTTTGGGCCAGTATGCCATCCTATTTGATTGATATGCTTTTGTGAGATACTTTTCTACAGTTTCTAGAATAGTTTAATGGTGGTGTCTTTTCTATAAACTTTTTCATTGGTGTCGACTATATATGTAAAGCCTAACCATGATTTAGGCATAATGAGATGATTGAGTTGTGTGCCACATAGCTTACCAATCGTCTGTTGTTCAGTGTTGGTATATAGACCACTTGCTGGCTCTCATTTACCTTGGTTCCCTACCTCCCATGAAGTCATGCTATGATTGTACATGATCTTTGATCAATTTTTACCTCAATTGACAGGATAGGCAGTTTACTTCAAGTTGAATATGTAGCCTATTCACGTTAACATTGCTTAAGCTCAGTTTAATGGCTAGGATAATAACAGATGAAATCAGGGAGTAGTTATGGTCTTCCTTGATGCAAGGTTAAAACTTGGTTCATCAACTTCAGGAATCCATCTTCTCGTACTGTTTCATAAAGTCTGTGCAGGGTACTTTTTTTTTTTTTTTAAAAATAATTCTTAAATTGTGCCAGCAGAAATGGGTATACTCCTTTATCTGAACTTTTCTTGATTAATATCATGAGATCTAGTTTTAAGTTTTAACTGATTAATGAGAAAAAGTAATCCAGATTACTAAGTGATTGTTTCTACAACTTCACTAGGACTTGAATATGCTGTGCGAAGTGGAATGTATTTTTAAGGTGCTCTTTCCTGTCAACAGCCTAAATAAAAGTGGGCTTGTTGCAAAAAGCCAGATTGCAGCACGCCTTTTGTACCAACTGTCAAATATCAGGGTCACAGAAGAATGTGGTTACTTTCTTGCAGTGACTGAACTGAGGAGCATAGGCAGAGGAGTTCCAGATGAATCTTCAACATATGTTCTCTTTCCAGTGACCTTTTGTTGCCGCACCTTCTTACCCAAGAGAGGTGAAGTAATGATTGGCACTGTTTATTATATACATGAACGTGGAGTCTTTCTCAAATGTGGACCGATGAATTTTATTTACCTCTCGCGTCTAAAGATGCCAAACTATAATTTCATTGATGGGGTTAATCCATTCTTCTTGAGCAATGACCTTTCCCGAATTGAGAAGGATTGCGTCATCTGTTTTATGGTATTTGCTGTTCGATGGAATAATCGGGACAGGGCTAGGCATTTCCATATTCTTGCTACAATTGATGATGCTTCTCTTGGACCAGTTCAATTGGCAGGATCTGAAGGATTGGACTTGTAAAATCCCTGAAAACATAACTTTCTCACGTATGTCTTTATTGTCATTGCAGGTTACTGTTGATGAATGTATTTTCTTGTTGTTTAGTGAAGGCTTTAGAAATGCTGTGATTGTTGATGCTTTGCTCAATTTGTACTTAGGAAGAGCTTAGTTCATGACAAGTGGAAAAGCTTTATACTTGTTGTATATGTGTAATGAAGATGAATTTGAAATTCAGAAGTTTTGAACATTAATAATAATGTTTTCCCTTTTACCTGTGTGGAAAATGGAATTTCCATGTATTCCAACTTTTTGACAATTATCAAAGTGAAAACTGCACTCAAACTATGTATACTTAGTTTAGTCCTAGGGACTCAAAATGGTGCATTTCCGTCACTAAATGCATGGCCTGCCAAATTGGGGTTTAGGGCCCCAGTTTTGCTGCCAAAGCTTAGAAATGATCCATAGTTCCGCAGCAATGGGCAATCAAGATGGGAAATTATTCCATCAATGGTGAATGTTTCATCAGTGTCCTGTACAAGCATGAAGATTTCTTAATAGTACTCGGTAGCTCCAAATGGTTGTCACTGTGAAGGGTTACTAGTACAGAGATGGCAGAGCAAGCAAAAAAAATAATCAAGAAAAATGCCCAATAATAAGTTATTTTGGTGTCAAAGAAAGCAAATAACATGGTAGAACTGTATTTGAGTTGCAGGTTTTTTCTCATTTATTTTTGAGAACTTGCTCTGGGCAGCATCAGCATTGTTCTTGATGTAAGGTGGTTCATAATTCATACACAGCTGGATAGTTTTGTTTAAGAAACTGCAGTCCACAGTTTCTTTAATCTCACCATTTTAGATTCTAATAAATCATATGACAAGGGCATAATTCCTTATGAAAAGACAATGGCCAAGTAAGATATATTCCCTCTTTTGAGGGCATTTGATGACCTTTATGAAGTAAACCTAGTAAAATAAGATAGAAATCCAACATAGAGATGTCAGTCTGATTAAGCAACACTACAAAGGTATAATCTCCCGTGACTTATGTAACAATGCACAGATCCCAACTCCACTTTCCATGCAATGTATAGATTGGGAATTTGGCATGGCTCGTGAATTTAATTTTTCTTAAAAAATTAGGAAAATGAGAAGTATTTGAGTTATCCATTGATCCTTATGAGTCTTCTAATTAAAAAAATTTTTTTTTTTAGCAAGAGATATATGAAATTTAAGAAGCACGAAAAAGGGGTAGAGAGGGAGAGAATTAGAGCTCAGGACCTAATCTTCTAATCTTTCTTTCATGGAAATACCTCAATTTCTAGTTTAAACTGATATATTAGTATCAAAATTTACTAATTTCAAATGTGACCATTAGCTAACCTATTATTAATTATTGGTAAAAATTTTTAATTTCATCTTCAAGAAAAATAAATTTCGTGAAAGAGACAAAAGTGGTAGACTACATTTCTCATATATAAAATATAGGGCAGTGGCTTTAATAAGTTCTTAGTTCAACTACATACTTGAGTTTGAAGTTTTCGAATTAAATCAAGCTTTAAAATAAACCCTAATGTCCATAAAAAAAAAATAAAGGGAAAAGCCTTGAGAGAGAGGAAGAAAATGCTCAAAACAAGACACAAGAAACAAGAAACCAAAAAAAAAAAAATAAATAAATAAAGGGAAAGAAAGAAGAGGTTGTAGTTGAATGAGGTTCAAGAGATTGTTACATGGATAATTGTGGCAATCAAAAGACAATCCCTCCATATTCTTCTTAATTTTGGTAATTCTCCCCACTTTTCTAGACGTCTTCTCAATTATATCCCCCATCTCCCCCCTTCCATTTTATAAAACCAACTTCTCCCAATTATTATCCACCGAACCACTCCATTCTTCCTCAAAATCCTCACTGGCACTCCTCTCCTCTGCGGAGCTCCTCCACCTTCCACCTCTCCTCCGCCGGGCCCCCCTTGCGGCCTCCTGAACCATCATACTTCCTAAGCGCAAACCCCCCTCCCCTCTTGCTCTCATTCACAGGTCAGATCTCCTTGTAGAATCCCACGTTCTTATGGTAGAAAAAAAGTAGGAAAATTTTATGTGTTTTAGGTTTTATGAATTGGTTACTTTTATTTTTTTACGCATCTTTAGTGTTTCTTGATGATATTTTATATTGCTTTGCTTAACTTATATGCTTCAGGGCCTAACTTTTGACTGTCAATTATCAGAAACATTCAGTCTTGCTTTTGTTTATCGGAAATTTTTCCAGCTTTAAACAATTTGTCTTTTTTTGGTTATTGTCAGTTGGGTTTTGGATGTTTGTATGTTTGGTGGTACCAGTGAGGTAAAAAGTTAGGAAAAGATGGAGAAAGATATGCACAAGGATAGTGGTTCAGGCGCCCCTGGAACGCCTGGTGGTGGCCGGCTACGTCGTCGTAGAGGTTCAAATGAGGTGAACTCCTTGTTGCTTTTGGGTCCAATTTGAACTTTATTTATGCATTTTGATTTAAGGTGGTTTTTTTGGTACTTTGCATCCAATTTGAACTGTAATTTATGTGATTTGATTATTTGTAGGGACAGTTGTTTTCATTTTTCTGATACCCTGGAAATCTTTTCAGCATTAATGCGTCGATAATGCTATTTTTAAGGCTCTAAATGACTTATCTTTTGAAGTTACTCCTCTTACTGACTGTTGATTAATATAATTGGATGACAAGTCAATCATTGATAATAAGTGAGCTAGTTAGGAAGGTTGTGATCATTAGCTATGTGCAAACTTAAGGGAAAAATTGGTAATTTTGAGAGGGTTACTGCTGAAATTAAGGTTTAGAAATGATTCCTAAGATTTCCAAGTATTTTTTAATTGCAGGTTCCTCCTGAGGTTGCTAAAGTGAATGGAAATCATTTACTTGTTCATGATCGAAACAAATACAAGTCGATGTTGATCCGGATGTACTCAACAGTATGGATGATTGGGGGCTTTGTCTTCGTAATATATATGGGTCATCTTTATATTTGGGCCATGGTAGTAGTGATCCAAATTTTCATGGCGAAAGAGCTGTTTAATCTTCTTAGGCGAGCACATGAAGATAAGCAACTTCCAGGCTTCCGATTATTAAATTGGTAAGTGAAAGCTGCTTCTCAGAGTCTGTGGAGTCAAGCTTCCTTTGCTTCCGGGAAGGTTATTACTTTGGGGAGTGTAGCTGTTGCTAAAGAACTCTTAGAATTCGTTTAAAGTAGCAATATGACTTGATGCTATCTAAGTCACGTTGTCTTTATTGTTGGCAGGCATTTCTTTTTCACAGCAATGCTTTTTGGGTATGGCCGTATCCTAAATCAAAGACTGGTGAATACTGTTATTCAAGACAAGTTCTTGTACAAGCTTGTGAGCGAATTTATCAAGTATCATATGGTGATTTGTTATTTCTTGTATATTGCAGGTTTGTGGTGTCTGATCTCTAGTTTACATTCATGTCTTGGTTTTTAGGAACTCTTATTTTAAGCAGCCTCTCCTTTAAGTACTTCTGTTAAGAATGCGTACCACTCTGTTTGATGATCATATAGTTTGATTATTTCTCGATCAAATTGTCTAACTTTATTTCTTGTGACTAGAAATGGAGTTTTCATTCAAGAGTTTCTTTTTTGAAAATTTTAGCATCTGGTTATCCTTGCTTTATCTACCAGGAATTCATGATAGTTGTTATTTTGCCAATTTTTATGTTGTAAAAGCAATTTTGCTCATGGAAAGGGACTTTTGCATTCTTTATGCTTGCTTTGTCCATTTTATGTAGCAAGGATTCTTTGTGAGTTGCTAATGATGCAATAACAAGAAACTTGTTTAAGTTTTGAAAAAGAAGGTGCTTGATAGTTAGATTGACTGCGATTATTTTTCCTTTTCTTATTTGCATCAGGTTTCATGTGGTTTATTCTTACTCTTAAGAAGAAGATGTACAAGTATCAGTTTGGCCAGTATGCATGGACCCACATGATTCTGATTGTGGTCTTTACACAGTCTTCCTTCACTGTGGCCAATATTTTTGAGGGAATTTTCTGGTAACACAGCTTAAGTACTTTCTTTAACTGTTTCCCATGTTGGTTGCATGTGCTTTTTGATGTCGTATTCTTGCTCTCTATCTGTCTTCTTCTTCTCTATCCTCTCTCCCTCTCTTTCTCTTCTCTCTCTCTCTCTCTCTCTCTCACACACACACACACATACCCCCTTGCAAATACACGCGTGCGCACACACACACACGCACACAACAAGGTCTCCTCTCCGATAGGTCTCTTTTCATCTGTATCACAATTCAATATGTTTTGACATGTTGTAAAGTTGCAAACCAAATATGTCTTGTTTTTGCTTTAATGTAATTTAACTAGCAGTCAGATAATTTCCTTAGCATGCAGTTTCTTTACTCCATTATTTTCTAGACCACTGTTTTCATTTAACTTTAAACTTGGAAGGCTTGTAAAACAGTAGCCTCATGTCAACATTATACCTGATTTTTAAATGATAAAGTTTGGATGTTGTTAAAGAACTTGAAGACAATTAGCCATTTTGCAGGTTCCTTCTTCCAGCATCACTTATTGTCATCAATGACATTGCTGCTTATTTGTTTGGGTTTTTCTTTGGAAGAACTCCTTTGATCAAGTTGTCTCCGAAGAAAACTTGGGAAGGCTTCATAGGAGCATCTGTTACGACTATTATCTCTGCCTTTGTGGTGAGCAGTCTACCCCATATTTGCAATTGTTCGCAGTTTTCACATGTCTCCTTGAGCTGTTTGACATTACATTTTTGTGCAGTACTGTATGTCTGTGATTGTTGCAGGAATCCTGGAGTTAGGTTTTAAATTCTTTTAATTTTTCGGAATCGCAATATCCGAATTTCCTGAAGGGTCTGTTTTTTTACATATTTAGATGCTTGATGGTGTAGTTTGAAAAAGTTTGGGTTGAAAGAGTGTGGTTGATTTCATTTAATATACTTCTACTTAGGAACTCCTGTTCTTTTGTGGATTTATATGGTACTTCTCAAAATACTGTGGCAATAACATTGTTTGTGCTTTGTTTTCTTGTTGAACTTTTGCCTCAAGTAAATAAGAGAAAATTTGAAATGCTGAATCAAGTTCAGTTGTGATGTTAGTAGTAGGAATTGTGGTTGTGTAACAGTATCTCCATTATTTATTTTGGATGTGAAGATTGACTTTGAGAATATTTCAATCAGTAGGATGAAGTTTGTGATTAATATGATTCTGAGTATTGATATATATTGTTTGCTTACTTGTGTGCTAATGAGGTAATCTTGACTTTGTTTTTGCAGCTTGCAAACTTCTTTGGTCGTTTTCAGTGGCTTACGTGTCCTAGGAAGGTGACCATACATGCCTATTGTGTTGAAGTTTTCATTTAGGTTGATGTGCCTGCCAGCTTTTAAGAAACTTGATTACAATTACTTGAGATGACTCACATGCAGGATTTGTCCATGGGCTGGCTTAACTGTGATCCTGGTCCTCTGTTTAGACCAGAAAATTACGCTCTACCAGAATGGGTTCCTCAATGGGTATGTTGGACGTTCTTTTCTTTCCACTTTAATTACCTGAACATACAAGATGTTGGTGTACTTTCATGTTTTTCTTCCAGGTCTCAGCAATGGGGTGTACTATACCTAAATTAGTTGGTTTCAATCCTTTTTTCCCCTCCTAATTGCGTCAGTTTATTGACTACTTTGTGTTACACTTTTGAAATTGTGATGCTAAGCCTTGAAACATGGTGCCATTCTTCATTGTCTATCTGAAAAGGCAGTTGCTAAGTTGTTTTGAGTTGAATTGAATCCTCAAAATTGCACTTTGATACTATAAACATGAAAAGTATGATTACATTCTAAGAGAGGAGATGTGAATGATAAACAAATTGTTTTAGTTAGAACATATATACTGTAGAGAGCAGGGGAGAAATTGAAGAAAAGATAAGCATACGCATGAGGCCTAATGTTGCTTTAGACATATCAGCTCACCTGCAAAACCCTTTTATCCTTAGTGAGGATCCAATACTTTGTAAGTATAGCATTGCTCTTGGAAAAATGTGTTACAGCTAATAGTATCAGTGCATGTTTAATAACCAACAACTCCCAGATTCTGTGGTTCTACAGGCTACCATACAATGTCGGTTGTACAAATATTTTCTTGCATCTCATGTTTTGGTCCTAAAATATTCTTGAAACAAACAATGAATATCTGTCCTTTTGCAGTTCCCTTGGAGAGAGTTCCAAGTATTGCCAGTACAGTTGCATGCTTTGTGCCTTGGATTATTTGCTTCAATTATTGCACCTTTTGGAGGGTTCTTTGCAAGTGGCTTCAAAAGAGCTTTCAAGATTAAGGTTCTGTAACCATATTATCTCTCAAGTTCTGAAACTATACTTGTGAATTTGTGTGATAAGTCAGTTTATCTTATTCAGACTTGTATTCTCTCAAACATTTACTCTCTTCCGCTGCAGGATTTTGGTGATAGTATTCCAGGACATGGTGGAATCACTGACAGAATGGATTGTCAGGTACATCAAGCCTATAAGATAATTTCAGAATAAATATTAGTCTACTTTTTTATGCATTATTGTGGAAAAACCTTTAGCTGTGGGGATTTAGTTGGTTAATTTGGTTAAGTTGCTCCTGTAATGTCTGCAGTTGTTGATAACTTGTAGTATCTTTCTGTGCGATACATTCTGCAGTTAAATGAATGGTTAAAACTCTTACATCAGAGCATTATATATTTTGAATCTGTAGAACTGGTGTAAGGGTTCATGGTAGTAAATTGTAAATGGAGGATTGCTGTCCCAACTTTTGAGACTATCGATACTTTTCTTGAGTTGATCTACTTTTGAGCTGGTACTAATAGGCGCAGGACATTGAGCATTCTATGTGTTTTGGCCAGGGACAGGCTAATAGGACAAAAATTTAAAGGAGAAAGTCTGTATTCCTTTAAAATGTAGATAATCAGTTGTATGTACGAAGTAGAAAATAATCAGGCTAGTTTAGACTCTGCTAGAATTTGTGTGCATTTAGTAATTTATTTTGCTTTCTCCTTGATTTGTCAGTTTAAAAATTGGAGAAATGGAATAAACTTCAATTTTATTAGTCTGTAGCTGTAATTAATACACTCCCATGCACGTAATACGTGTAGTTATTCGAATCATCCGTAAAATCTTAATTAGTTCGTGCATATCCACTGTTATGATTTATGTGAAGAGATATCTGTATGCAGATGGTGATGGCCGTTTTTGCTTACATCTATCATCAGTCATTTGTGGTGCCTCAGAGCATATCAATTGAGACGATCTTGGATCAGGTAAAAGATAACATGATATGCTACTCTTTGTTCAATGAATCTATTTACTCAGAATTGTAATATTGCTTCTCTTTATGCCTGCTTTGTAGATACTAATGAACCTCACATTTGAAGAGCAGCGAGCTTTGTACCTGAAAATTGAACAGATCATCCAGGAGAGGCTGACAGGGGAATCTTAAACGTGCACATTGACCCCTTGTAATTTATGCAGCCCTCACTTGAGCACGTGATGCGCCATGTTATCCTCGCTGTAACCTTTTCATGAGCAGCAGGTGTTTCTCGTTGCACGCAACTTTTGCATGCTGTATAGTGCTTAACTCCTAAATTTAGTCCAGCATATCATATTTGCACTCTTATCTACTTCGACTAACAGTCGGAGTGAAGAAGCATCTCATCATGGGACATCCAGTAGGATGTGCACGTCTTTGCCTATTGGAAGGCTGCTGAAGGATACCTAGACTTTTTTTTTTGACTGGTCTGGAAATGGGTGATTTTGTACCATAAGATACGATATGCATGTTGCAGTTAACTGGGCTCAGTATTTAGATTTTTGGTGGCATCTGCATGTAAACTGGGTGTCGCTTACACTTGGAGGGATGATTTCGATTATTATGCCCAGGCATGCCATTAGTGTGGTAAAAGCATACAATTAGAATGCATGTATGGTGGTCGTGCTAACAAAGTAGCTTGCTGATATTTCGGGGTTGGTTAAGGTTTCTTGTATTTCTATGATCAGGTAGGGGACAATGTATGTTGGTTCTGCAAAGACTGCAATGCAAGGCCTGTTTGTAAGCTCGAAATCTTGTGTCAGATGTATCTATTATGCTTCTTCCTTTTGGCTCTCTCCTTCTCTGACTCTCTCCCACGCACAGGGTACAGGCACAAATGCATGGACGACTCCAAAACTTTCGTAGGCAATCCATCCATCTGAATACGTTGTTTTTGATTAAATGGGAGATAGAAAAGGAAAGAGTGGTCAGAAAGTTCAAAGCTGTATTATGGAAACTCGTATGCTTGAATTTGTCTGCAATTCCCCACCATTTGAAAAAAAAAAAAAAAAAAAAAACAAGTTCACGCTGGTTTAACCTTTAACCTTCATTCTGGGATTTGCTCATGTAGAACAAATATCAGAGATGTTTACTTGCATGGAATTATTAGTGCCACATAATTGTGGTTTGATGTCTGGGGTTTATGTTTATCATGAAGCAGCAGCAAAAAAATGGCTGAAATTAGTTCAATAAACGCATTGTGTTAAAGAAATGGTATTGAGCATCTTGCGTGCAGAGGGAGAAGAGAGGATCAGAGGATGTCAAGGAACTCGACAGGAGTGATACAACAAGGAGATTTTGTTCATGAGTCTTTTAGTTCTCAAGTTTTAATTTTTTTGAGTGAGTGAATGTAGGAGGGCAATCAATATGAAGCCTATGTGATAGTGTTAGTGCGTGTCTGTACTGTACTTATTGAGAAAATCATTTGAAAAATTTATAGTGATATAACGTTGGTACTACTGTTTTAATTATTTTAAAATAATATCAAATAAACGACTTAGAAGTTTGGAGTTCAAATCTTCTTTTTTTCGGTCTACTTCTTAAATTTCACCTTTAGGAATTTTTTTCTTTTAAAGAGTAAACTATTGGAGTTATATATTTTCATTTTTTGACTTTAAAAATCCAATGATTCTCATTTCATTCTCCCTTTTTTTTTTTTTTTTGGCTTTGTTAAAGGGTGTAATATTTGAGGTGATAGGATTACAATATAGCGAAACCACGCCTTTGACCTGGTAGGATTTCGAATCCCAAGTCCAAAATTCCTCCCCCAGTTCTCAGTAAGAGCATATGAAAAAAAAATCTTAAAAATCCAAAGAGGAGCAGAACTTTGGAGTTTGGAGTCTCGTCTCAACCAGCAGAAAAAAATCCGACCACCGATGTCCTCCCCAGCACAACCAACCGCCGCCGCGCAACTCCGCCAACGCCTCCGTCCATGGGCCCAATTTTTTAGCCTATCCACCTTCAGTCTCCCAATCTCCCTCTCCGACACCACCTACCGGATCAACCAAAACCTCCGCTTCTTCTTCCCAAACTACACTCTCCTCGTCCTATTAGTCCTCTTCCTCAGCCTAATCTACCACCCTCTTTCCCTCATCATCTTCCTCGTCATCTTCGCCGGCTGGCTCTTTCTCTACTTCTCCAGAAACCCTGATGACCCATTGATCATCTTGAACTTTGAAATAAGTGATAAGATTGTTTTGGGGCTTCTGGGCTTGGTTACTTTGGTTGCCCTAATTTTTGCTAAGGTCTGGCTGAACGTCGTCGTATCAGTGGTGATTGGAGTGGTGATTGTCTGCTTACATGGTGCATTGAGAGCTCCCGAGGAGGATTTGGAGTCTCCTTATGGGTCTTTGCTTTCTGATGTAACTAGCCCATCAGGGGACTATACCATGGTTTAGGATTTCAATTGATGAAAGTTCTACTTGATTAAATTTTCTGGGTTTGGATTATTTTGGAATATATCAACTGGGATTTATGGAAAGGATAGTAATTTTTAGAATGTTAAATTCTGGATTTTGTATTTCCTGTTTTAAGCTTTTGTAGTTGTATTTCTTCCGATGAAAAATGATTTGGATTGAAGAATAATATTTGACTGTCTTTCTTCATATATTGTTTCGATTTTCGTGACTGGATTAAAAGTGTTTTGCTGTTCATTTTTTTTCTCTGTTGCAAGTTTTAAACATAGAATGATTGCTGTTGGAAATTCAAGCACGGTTTTGATTGCTACAGCTGCTAATCTTGTGTTGAAACAATTACTTTTGGGCCCAAGAGTAGGAATGTTGTTGTTCTTTTCTTGATTAAGAAAGCCGGATAGTCAGGAGATTAGTAGTATTTTTCAATTGGGTTTGCCTTTTTGTTTTTTCGCCAAGTGTGTTAACTTTTTGATTTCGATGAATAGAAGTCAGTAATTGATCTTCTTTCTCGTGTTGGTTTTGTATTATTTACTCATTTGAGATATGCTTTCATCTGCCTTCTGGTGAATCGTGTCATGCAAAACTGTGAATGGATGGTAGTTTGCACAGTCTATGCACTGTTCAAGTTACTTTTTCCCGATTCTAAAGTACTTTGCAGGATAACACTGGTGTACAATTCATGGTATTAATCTTATGTTGCCTGCAGTGTTTCTGTTGTATAATTTTGTTTAATGATTTCACACGCTTTGGTGATTGTTTGGTGATTGTGAGTTTCTTTTTCTTTTATTGGGATGATTGTGTTGCACTCAGTGTGGATGGCTTTTGGTATCTCAAGCTTCTACACATGAAACGGGGCTGTTTGCTAGATTAAAATGATGTAATTATCTATGCTTAAGATTTATCAGGGTGGACTGATTTCAATGGGAGCTAAGGTTTGCTAAGAAATCAACTTCTGGATAATAGCAAAAAGATTATGCCCTTTTTCTCTGTTTTTAAATTGCACGTTCATCATATTTCATGACAAAACTGGGAGTGCGCTGCTTTTCTCCTGAAGTCTGGATTACCTAAGCTAAGTTTTGCGTGGAATGTTATTCTTATTTTCTAAGCACTGCTCTGGTTTTACATAATGCAAACAGACTTTGTATGTGAAGTTTGGAGTGCGGTTCAATTTTCATGGTGCCTCGACTAGATAGTTGAGAACAAGCTTTTAGTTCTGATTCATATGTGCGTACATACAATGCATGTTCAATTTTCATGTTTGGAGTCATTCAACATTCTGGCCCCCGCGTGAATGGTCCAGCGGCTGCGCGTCTCACCAGTGAATCTCGAGGTCACAAGTTCGAGTCTCCGCTCCGCTGGATTCCTTCGTGTACTTAATGTGTTCGGGCTGGGTTGGGGCGCCGGGTCCGGGTCGCAGGGGATTAGTCGGGTCCCGTAAGGATTGACCCGGACACCCCTGTGTCGACAAAAAAAAAAAAAAGAAAAAAAAAGTCATTCAACATTCTGAAGTTCTGATTGTGGGCTTTTATTATGCTAAAATCTGGGATGTTTTACCTGATGTTTGTTTCCTGATTTTATGTGATGGAAAAAAGTGGATTGCTTATTGTCTTGAATCTTATAGCGTGACAGAAAGTAGTTGATTGCTGTAAGATTACTGGGCAATGAAGTAAAGTTCTGTCGTGTGACCTATTTGTATAAGATTTTTTTTTGGGTGGTCGGGAATATTACGAGTTTTGCCTCAGAAATAATGGCGAACAGCCGTAATGGAGAAAATTGATGCGAAACTTTAAAAGGTTGCAGGGTGCGTGCATGATGAATGCTGAGCTTTATTTAGATGAGATTCTTTGGATTTGTGGTAAAAAAAAAAGAGCAGAAAATATATAGTTGTTTCCCTTCAAATGCCACAACTTTTGATTGTTCGACCATTCGAACTTTTGTCACCAAAGAAAATTCCATTCTTATTTCCTTTGATTCTGATAATCTAACTACTTTTTTATTACAAATAATAGATACCTGTTGAACTAAGGGCTCTGTTCATTATGATTCAAAGGAACAAAGCGTGGAATTGAAATAACTCATTAAGAACGTTTTTTTAAAGATTATGCGGGCAGAATAAACTTGATGGAATAAAATATTCAGCAGCTTGGAGTACTAAAACTAGTTTACATGGATGACAAAAGAACTTCACGAATCTATCAATTAGGTCGAATTAAGTGTCGACTGAACAGGCAATCCACACGTAAACGTACGAAACAGAGAGTAAACGACAGGCTGATTCGCAGAGAGTAAACGACAAGGGTTGGATTAATTTAGATTTACTTTAGAACTCGCATAGATTGACACTATTCAACACCTTACAAATGCAGTTCTCCTAAATGACAGAAGAGCTGGAAAATTCAATTTTCTACTGTCTTTAACAGGACAGTGCATGAGTTGATTAAGAAGCTGATGTTGGAGCAACTCACATCAAACAGATGATCTTGTTGGAGCCTGCCTGCTGGTTGCAAATTCAGGGCTTCGCGAGCTACACAGGAGACGTCCCTGGAAGCCACGCACATGCATATTAGTTGAAAACTTTACTCCGCAGTAATTTGTCTCTTTATTTTGGTCAATTACACAGCGATGTGCATACAAAAAAGTGCTACTAAGTCGTCACTCAATCACTCATTCTCCTTTGTATATATATAACTAGGGGTGATCCCCGCGCGATGCGCGGGCACTGAGGGAATTTTTTTTTCCTATATTGCTGTGCTGAGAAACTGAGTGAGAAGTATATTTTGTAAAAGACTACAGCATTGCATTTGCTATATAGACAATTTTCCAGATGTTTTCAAAAGGACAGGTTTATCTGGATTATTGTCTATATTTAGTTTATAGGATCATTCACACATATTTACACAAATTTACAGCTAAAGCTTCTTAGAGCTTTTTACAGTTTCAAAAGCATTAAAGTTTTTTAAGCTTATATTTTATAGGTGTCGGTGCATTGTTTTTTGATGGGGCTCTTTGTGAGTTTGAGTGCAGTGAGGAGATTGCTATTTACATTTGCTGAAGATTCAGGTGTATGTGCAGCTTCGGTTGTCTTTGGCTGTGGTGGAAAGTCGATGAGCATTGAATCGGTAGAATCAACAACAAACTTGGACAAGCTCATTTTATTAGATAACAAAAATCAGATAGGCAATAAACAAAAGTGCAATATATAGTAATTAAAAACGAACAAGACAATCAATAAACAGCAGAACAACAAAAAGAAGCATGCATATAAAAACTATATAACGACACTATTAACAAACAATAAAAGAGCCGTGATATTAAGGAAAAAGCATAGAACCGAACTTGAAATTGGTGAGCAAACTCGCAGGGATAAGAAGCAGTAAACGAAGTTGCAAAGATAAGAAGCAGGAAACGAGAAACTTTGCACGGATAAGAAGTACGAAACGAAGTCGCATGGATAAAAAGCAGCAAATGAAGCTAGAAGTAGAGAAAAGAAAGAAAATGCATATTGCTTAAGAGCTGCAAAGAAGAGAATGCAAGATGACGAAGAAAATGCAAGATGAAGAACAAAGAAACCACAAACAACGTTTATATTGCTTCAGAAGAGTCTCGGGAAACTATAGCTGGAGCGGCAACGCACAAACAGAAAGTGGTAGCACAAACTATATATCAAATGTACAATTATACCCGTGAGTATGATGCATTGGTTGCAAACAAAACAAGCATATGCAAGGACAATAAAGTCATTATATTCTGTGATTGCTGTATTACTGTAGGCCGGTCAAATAAAGAGTTGAATGGATTATCTTCTTTGGTACAAACAGAGACCACACATCGCAAAACTAAAGCTCCACCTGCAACGCACAAAAACAATGTGGCGGTACAATTGGGATTTTAAAGATATCAGATGTACAATTGTACCTATGACTATGATGCTTTAGTTGGACAAAAAGCAAGCATCCGGAAGAGCAATAAGGTGCTTATATTATTTGATTGCTGTATTGCTGTAGTCCCGTAAAACAAGGATATTAATGGGTTATGGTATCAAAGTACCGTCTATCTATATGAATTTTCTAGAGCAGAGGAACAAATGATGCTTCCCTCTGCATAATAAGATACATATCCCAGATGAAACTTATCCCTAGATTTTCAATTTTTTCTCACCAACAAAGCAGATGAAAATGCAAGGCGAAAAGTGCGCCAAGCAGTAAACTCCAACTGCTTCTTATATATGTGTATAGACATGATCCATATTATCGATGAGATCTTGATCTAGTAACTAATAGTTACGATTGAGACATCGGAAATTAGAGATTTTGATTTCAAATCCTCATTTTCCTCTCTGCTTTTTAAATTCCATCATTCTCCGTTAAAAAAAAAAAATAATCCATATCATTTCTTAAGGACTTTGCTTGTGCACCCTAACTCTTATAAAGTTAGAACAAATGCTGTCTCATTTTTCTTTTGGGTGGTCATTTACTTGGTAGCTCAAATGACTGGTTGAAGACTCAAAATGACTTGGGTATATATATAGTTAATTTATCACGGCTGGTATTGACCATCATTCCATCTTATCTGTAGTTGTTCTAACTTCTAAGCCTTCAGGAATTACTGGCTCGATAAAATTTTCTTTGCTCAAATGCTATGTCAACGTCTGGCTTTATTTGAAAATTTGAAGCCAATTATTTTTCTCATACAATGTGAGCTATTGTCCGTCACTCCCAAAGGCCAAAACCAACTTCATACTAGTATTTTGGGTAGAACTTAATTCAACCTTTCACTGAGAAAACATATAGAAAATTCACTGCCATGGCGTATACCATACATAGCATTAGCGTTAAAAAAAAAAAAATCAGCATATTAGTAAGGAAAGAGCCTCCTCCACCTTGGCTGCTAGACTTCAGACCACAATTTTCAACTAATTGATATGTAAGTATTTTCCCTACAGAAAACCTTCAACCATTTTTTAAAATTTGAGGTCCAATAGATTCGCATTATTTTGTCTCATCTTTTGCTCCGGTCTTTGTTTTCATCAAATCTACCATCATGACTTCATGAGGTTGGGTAAGAAATCAATTTATTTATTTATTTATCTTGTTTTTGCTAAGTCAAAAAAGTTTAAAAAAAAGGACGACCAGCGTTAGTGGCCCTCCTCGGAGAAATCCCTAAAATGAGCCACAGATATTTTTAATCATCACCGCCTCATATCCTTGAGTCTACACACCACAGAAATTCGGCATCAAACAAATGGCTTTTTATTTATTCACAAAAAAAGGTTTTTATTTGTGCAATATCCAAGTTAAAAAAGGTCCAAATTTGATGATGACGATGACAACAACAACAACCACATATAGATGAAAAAAGCTAGAATTGTTCAGCACCATCACATGCAATCCACAGCATTAGTATGCTATTGTTTTTGGAGGTGTTTTTAAAAAATTTTACTGTAGCAGAGTTTTTAGAGTATATTTTCAGATATTTTTAGGAAAAATTTTGGAATATTTAAGAGTAGTAGAGTTTTTAAAATATATTTTGGGATATGTTTTGAATATTAAAAAAAAATTAAACTACTTTTTAGAATATTTTTTAAAAATTTTTATAGTATTTGAAAAACTAGTGGATCCAAACAAAGCGCGGGTCTACAATTTTTTTCCTCTCTGGTTTTGTTAATGTCTTAATCCACAGTTCTGTCGATCAGTTGATGCAGTCGCATGTTAGCATGAATTGGTTGACCCCGCACACCTACAAAATTTTTTAAGAGATCAACAAATTAATTTAACAGCAGTAAATCCTAAAATATGTAGCTACACAACAACACAAGAAAGTTAAAATGAGATAGGGTTTCCATATTATAATGCATGAATTGGTGCCTCAAAGGTGGATATCAATCATGAATAATAGTAAAAAGAAAGCATTATTAATGTGTACAAAGTAACAATACAAAAATCTTAGCTGTTCATATCCCTATGCTGTCCTATATGCATTAATCTTTCAAATCTTTCACTAAGACAGATGAAAATGAAAAGTACACTGTAACTTCTTGCTTCTAGAGTTGAAACATCCATGACCTTTCATATGGTTTTTCAATTTATAGCCTTGGTTATATGTTGAACGATAAGTGATTGTTAAACAAACAGATGAAGCTGGAATGGAATGTTTTGCTTGACCATATATATCCAAGATCAACAAGACAATTCTGTACTTTTTTCGAATGGATGTCATGAACCAAACATCAAACCATTTGAAGCTATATTGCTGCTTCTCATGTCATGTTAAAAGCCACTTAGCTACAAGTAAATGTTTGGATAGATGGTTTAAAGGCTTTAATAATACAATATCTGCATGTACGTGAGATACTAGCTGGATTAACATTAATTATTGTTCTTGAACGGCATAAAATTTAAGATCAATTTCAATTAACATTTGAAACATTGAAAAAAGGGCAAAAAAAAGCACTTTTTTACAAGATGCATTAACATTTCAGTCCATGTCAAACATCGTTCGGGATGGTTGCTACTAACAATCTCCGACTGCCTATTCCTGCGTAAGTTACAAGAGATCCTAAGTCTCAGAACAAAAGAACGCATTTGAATTGAAAGACATGCAAGCAGCAAACATTGTTGAGGGACTTACCGAACCCTTCGATAATGAGGAGACATTAGAGGTAAAAGGCCACAACTTTCCCTGAAAGAGTGAATTAAAATATCCAATACATGCTGTAAGAAATTAGAACAGTATATGTATTTATTCCAAAGCTTAATCAATTTAGTGCAGGCAAATAAAGCCTTACTGCTTCTTACAGCCAACAAGTTGGAACCAAACTTGGCGCTTTCTTCCACAAACGTCACTCGAAGAATCAACCACAGTTTGTGTGGGAATATTCAGATCCTCAGCAAGACCATTTTTGTCTTCTTTTCTTGGACGTCCTCTTTCAGACTTTTTTGGTCTAATATCTATGGATGCTGATCCTATACCACTTGATTCACTTGTTTTGATTTCGGATGCAACAGCCTTTTTGGTAGCAGACCTCCTACATCTAGATTTTGTTACACCTTTCGCTGACTCATCTAGAGATTTCAGTGAGTCGTTTATTTCTTTCGGTGGTTCCCCTCCATGCTCTTGGCTGCTTTGCACCACTTGTTTCATTGAGGGCTCAAAGGCGGCACAAAGATTCTACAGAAGCATCAAAAAATTAATGTCTTATTCAGGCAAAGAACAACATATCTTTAGAAAACAAAAAAAAAAAAAATTTTTTTTTACACTTACCGAATTACTTGATATTTGAGAACTATTGCTGTCTACTTTGGGAGAGTCCATACTAGATAGAGAAGCTCTCTGGGGAGGAATAAACTTTCTTCTGGTGTACTGCCTTTTCTGATGAGCAATCGGAGCAGTTGGATTTGAGGTTTCATTCCGACCAACTAAAGAAGAAATGGATTTCTCCTTTCTCCTAATGGGCAATGTGGCTCAACAATGGGCTCAATTTCAGTTTCCACTGCTTCATTGGATGGTTGATAAACTTTGCCTTTTCCTTTTTTGTCTACACTAGGAGCTTCCGAAGTTGCTTGGTCCACTGGAGGATTATCAACGTGGTTCTTGGCTTCACGAGCAAGATCCTTCATTCTTGGTTTCATCAATCTATGTTCGATGAGTAATTCATTTATAACGACATACTTGTTTCTCACAGATTGCCAACAATAGTCGTGCCTGTTGGTTTGGAAAAGGAAGAAATTTTGAATGAGAATCTCTACACGAACAATGCATTGTTTAAAGTATGATGAGTAAACTATGGTAAGCTAAGAAGTTAATTATAATTTATGCACATGATGATTAAAGATGTCTTAAACTCTTAATTTCTCGACTTACGAGCGGCTCGATTCGTTTGCAGCGCTAGTCTTAATTTCTTTCGTCCTAATGGATTTGATCTGGTAAAACATTAAAAGATACAGTAACTACTAAGAGGCAGTATCCTCGTCTAACAGCCTTTATGGCACTATATAGTTGAACTTCATACTTCTAAACATGTCATGGAAAAGTGTTATAGTGCCTCTAAGTCAAAATGAAATTTAAATTCAACATGAACATCCCCCGATTTAATTCTAAACTTGATGAGGCCAATTCTATCTTTAAGCACGGTAGTCTAGAAATTGCCTTGTGGTCCTTGCCACAAGTCCCAAGGATGAATCAATTACTAGAATAAAACCAACTATAGTTTAGGGTTGGCACAACTTTTGCACCACATGTAAAAACATATGCATTTTTGCATGTTTTTCTTTGCATGACACATCGTCTAATCATGCAATTTAATGCGAATACATGTTAATACCTAAGTACTTACCTCAAGCAAAGGGCCATTGATTAGACTAATTGACATGTTATATCCTAAGAACCAAGAATACCTGATTTTTCACAGGAAGAAGTGTAAAAGAAGATTAGTTCATACTTGAGCCTGTGCAATAGAGCGCTCCCAAGATCTGCATTGCACTTTGGACAGTTGTGCAAGTTTTCTTCAGTAATCTTTCTGGTTATGCACTTCTTGCAAATTGTTCAGACAAATGAGAAAAAACAAAATTACATTAAATTTAGTCTGTTTTATACCATGGAACAATCTAAAAAGGCAAAATAGCAGCTACAAAGATGAAATGCACAATAATATTCACTACCTCGCGAATTTGAGGAAAACCAAGATCAGAAAAACTTATGTTAGTGCCTGACAATTGACAAATATTCTCCCAGGATATAGCCTTGAAATTCAAAGAAATTTCTCTAGTTGATTTTGATGAGGTTTTGTTAGATACAAAGATTACAATGCAACAAAGAGAAAATACAATTTTCTATTTCAATTTTTTTTTTTTTTTGCTTTTAGCAACATGGTACCAACAGAACAAGAAATAAAATGAAACCTGCCCCAATTTTCCCCAAAAAATAAAAAATTTGATCAAAAACGAAAAATCTGTGCTTTACTATTTGTTTCCAAAACCGACACCGTGCAAAACCCGATCGCAAAAAAAAAAAAAAAAAAAAGTGAATGTAAACTGAGTAAAGCTAGGGTAAATTAAAATGAAGTTTCAAAAAATCAAATCCAGGGCTAGTGAAACTACACCATTGATAAAAATCAAATGAAATTTCAGAAAATCAAATCTGGGGCTAGTGAAATTACACCATTGATAAAAATTAGACATTTTATAGTAACATGGCGACATAGGATCTTGATCGGCTGAGCATAAATTGAGAAAAATTCAATCAAGCTGGGATGAAATTAGGTAAATTTACATACGGAGAATGTAAAAAACCTAAGCAAAAAAAATCAATAGGACCATGCAAGTCACAGATGAAAGCATGACTTCAACATTGAATTCACAAAAAAATTTCAAAACAACCTGTGTCTGTGAATGTTAAAATTATTTGATTTAGGGTTTGAATAAGAAAAAATCACGTAAAAGGAATATAGAAAATGAGGGGGAAAAATAGGAAAAAGCAAAAAAGATGCTTACAAGTATGACAACACTCGTCAATGGTCGTGCAATCCCTACAAAGTTTTTGGCAAATCCCACAGGTCAAAAGCTTTTTAATGGTTGCACGCCGAGCTTTGAAACTCATTCTTTCACCTCAAACCCCTTTTAATCTCCTGAAAAAAGAACAAAAATAAAGCTTCCAAGTCAAAGCTCTCAAGGCCTGTTTATTATTGCATGCCACTCTATAAAAAAGAACTATGAAAAAGCAGTAAGTTTTTAGTCACCTCTTGTGAAATAAAGGTAAGTAAACGGGAAGGATTTTGAGATCAAATGAGCAAGGAATCAAAAAATTAGTATAAGCATTTAAGCACTGAAAGTTAGTCTTCTTTGCATTTCTTGTGGTTGATTTTATCGGTATCTATACAGGTGGACAAAAATAAAGGTAGGTAATAATTAAATAAGGTTTAAGATTATTTGAAGGAAACAAATGAGAGATTAATTAGAATTGGACAATTGGATATAAGGATTGTAGAATGTCAGGTATGATATCTTTCAAGTTCTGTTTCAAGGAGAGTTGCTCATATTGCTCCTCCATGGCAGTGTGGTTGCTTTATATATGATCAAAGGCTTTAGCAGAGTGTAAATAATATGTTTACAACTTTTGGCTCTGAATTTATAGGTGGATCTAGATTCTCTTGTTCTTGACTTTTATTAAAATCTTATCCCTCACAATCATAGACAGAACTAAGGGAAGGCCATTGAAGTTTTTAAAATTTATGCTTTTTCCCTTCAAAAATTAGAAAATTTCAAGAATTCCCTTGATAAAATAAACCTTTATATATATATGGATCCCTTGGACGGCTTTCAAATCTCCTATACTTTTTTTTTTTCTAGATTTTTCATTTATTTTAATACATAAATTCAATTAAAATTTTGAAAGAGTGATTTATAGCTAATCTTATGACAATTCAAATTTAAAATTTAAAACTTTCATACCTCAAATGAGTGCTGACTAAATTGTTTATAGTTTGTTTCAGACTTTAACCCCTTTTCCTTCCATAAATAAAGAAAATAAATTTGGATAATTTGATTAGTCTAAAATCATTCACCTTAGTAGTACAACTTTATCATTTTAGTCCATTTTACTTCTTGATTAATAAAGATTGATCGATTTGCCGAATCTGAGGAATAATGTCATTAGTCTCATTTTTTGATCATTTACATAGTAGCATGTTTAGCACTTTCCTTACAGGTGTATATATATATATATATAGATTTGTCAAATATTCTGATGATATATCCGATTATAACCATTCATTAATTTCTTTTACATGAGTAATTTTCTTATGGCGACATATTTGTTTCTCACACTTTGTCAACCATAGTCGTGTTTGTTGGTTTGAAAAATGAAGAAATTTTCTATACGAACAATGCAATGTTCAAAGTACTAAGGTTCTCCATACAATTAATTAGTATCCTTCAAAAAAAGAGAAAGATATCCTGTACCACATGATGTTGATGAATGATTAAGGTGTGACAAATTAAGAAGTTAAGTGTAATATATGCACGTGCAAGTTATGAGTACCCTTTCATCCTAATGGGTAGAAAATCAAATGATATAATTATCAATTAATTAAGAGGCAGCATTTGCTCTAACCACTTTCATGACACTCACTACATAGTAGTTGAAATCCGTTTCTCTAAATAAAAACATGGAAAAGTATTAGAGACTTGGTCAGTTATGTCTAGGTGAATGTAGATTCTTCTATTCTTGACTTTTGTTAAGTTCTTTCCTTCACAATCATGGACGGAACTTAACTTATGGGAAATGGTTGTTAACATTTTTGAAACTTAGGTTTTTCTGCTCTCCGAAAATTTTTGAAAATATCTTGATAAAAAAAATAAACCTTTTATCCTTCCCCAAGAATTCGAAAATATTCGATGTAAATTTTCTAGTTTTTGTCTACATTCGCGATTGTTTATGTAGAGCCAAATTAGTTTATAAAAATCCAAGCCGAGCATGCATGGTTAAAATTGTGATATATAAGAAGGTTAGTGAATGATTGAGATTTAGCCATATTGAATCTATCGAAAAGGAGGAGGAAAGTTTACTTTGAATTTCTTCTAACAAAAAAGATTTCAATGTATAAGTGGCTTTTGGGCATAAATATTGAGATGCTAACATCCACACAATCATGCACCTGCATAAATAAAATAGTTATTAGCACCAACAATAATGCCAATGGTAATTTGACTGGATGTTCAAATACAATTGAGATACCATCTTAAGCAAATATTGCCTTGCAAAATTGCTCAAAACCCATAGACCTACCCAGGTATGCCCATATTTTTGAAAGGTTGGGAGGCTTAAATGGGTAATGATGGTTCTAAATTTCTAATAGGTTGGGTTTCTTGGAACCCAAGTACTTTATGGGCGGGTTGGATTATTGATTGGGTACCCAATGATTATTGAAAAATAAAGTAGGAGATTAGGTATGAGTGCCAACTAGGAGCAATGTATGCGATTTTTATTAAGATTTTCCATTGGATTATTTGCTTACATGAATTGTGCCCCCACAACTTATACACGTAAAAAAAAAAAAAAAAAAGTACATATAATAAGAATTCACGTGCAGGTAGTGTGCCTTGTAATAATGCATGTAGTGTGTGGTGCTCGGAAAAATTAGTATATCAGTCTAACCATTGGAGGTTTTCGTTACTTGTTAATTAATTTTTTGAAAGTTGAGTAGCCTATATTTCCATCAAATTACAGCCTTACGATTCGAACCTCGCACTGAAGCCTAGTTTGGATGGCAGGTGAATGGTTGAGACTCGTCGTGCATGATGAAAGTCTAGGTACCAGTAGTATTTTGTAAAGGAAAAGGAGGGAAAAAAGACGATTTATAATTGTGTTCTGTGCAGGTTGAGTTTCACAGAAATTTAACGATCTTTCTACTATTTCAAAGCAAATTCAAGTGAAATTAGCACAACTTCAAAATATAAGAAAGTAATTAATTAATTTTTAAATCGCACGTGAATTGCTACAATATTGGTTTCTATTTACAATGCTGTAATCTCCAACTTTTAGATTTATAAAAAAGTAATTAATTAATTTTTAAATCGCATGTCAATTGCAACAATATTGGTTACTTACGAGGGGATCACCACCTCCCCTAAGAAAAATAAAATTGGAGGGAATTCGACTGTCTCTTTTGAGATTAAATTTTTCATTAAACATAAAATAAGAGTTATCAACCCTTAGATTCAAACCTTCAATTAGTTCAAGAGTTTAAACCACTAAATAATGTTACAACATGTAAGTGGATTAGAATTATGGGTACCGCACCTTAAAAAGATGCTTGCATTTTCCAAATTTTGGACTGGTAATGCAAACATCTCTTGTCATAATAATACTTTCCTAGTATATTAGCCAATGGTAAAAATCCAACGAGTAAACCTTACAAACGGAACGAGTAAAGCTTAATCCATAGCCGCATATATGGGTAGGTTACCGTGTGGGTAAAATTACAACTGTTTAGATGCAACACCGCAATTACAGTTAACAATTTTCTATATGCACTAAAAAACAGGTTGATCAGATGGTTAGAATTTGCAGAGTGAGTCCATCCAGTTGAATTAGACCAGGTTACTGCTGGATGCTCTTCAATCTGACAAAGACGACTTGAAGTATGCCATTATCCAACAAGTCCCTTATAACGAGCATACGAAATAATGAGCACAAACGTTAGAGCAGCAAGAAACCCCGAGAAGACGACAACCTGGCCAGTTATCAGGAGTAAATATTAGTTAGTCAGCTAAAATAAAAAGTAGTTCACATAACAGTCAAATTACCATTGTAGTTTTCTATGCTTACCCATTTAAACATGTAACCATGGTCATCATTCCAAGTATAGGGTATGTTCATGCCAAAGATTCCAGCTATTAACGAATAGATAGACATACATACGGTACCCGAACTGAGAAAGAGCTCTAGCTGCAATGTCAGAGCAGAGTGAAGATGAGAAATCAACGACAAAGAGCTATATGTCACACACACACAGCTAAGAGTCATGAACGGTCTTCCTAGTTTGATGAAATAGAGGAACTAAATGAACGCACAAATAACACACCACAAACTCAGACACGCACAAGATACCTGAATCAGCTGATTTCGATGATTGTCCAGCTGAAGTAGAAAAAAACAAGCTATTCTTAGATCTCTCACAATCAAATTAAAGTTCTCGAGTATTGAAAATATCTTGCACTTCAATTACCTGAATGTTTATGTAGTCTTCTGTGTTATCAATATACTCACGTAACTGCAAAACAGTGTGATAATCACATCACAATCAGAAAACAAATATTGACTTGTGAATCTGTTCTATTGCCAGTATAATTCCAATAAGAGCTGCATCTTTTCTAATTTGATGAACCAAGACACAACAGAATTTAAGCAAATGAAACTCGAACAGTGTGCATCATCTTGCGTGTATGAATCTAGGCAAATGAAATCATACAAGATGGGTCATCTTGCGTGTATGAATATCCATGAATATATATTGGCACTTGCACTGGATACAACCCCCAAACCGTCCTTCCCCCACCACCCAAAAAAAAAAGCTCAAAATAATAATATTTCACGTACCGTAGCCAACTTGTTCAGTGTGCTATCAATTTGCATAAAATAAGCCTGCAAAGTACATGGTCATGACTTAACTTCTAGGTTCTATCGAATGAACTTCTAGGTTCTATCGAATGACATGAGAAAGTAAGGTCAGCTTATTACCTCGAGTAACATCTCAAGCTCCTCGACATCATCTTCATCCCCACGGACCGTAGCTACACTTGCCCTACTAGCTCTGGAAATCTTTGAGCCTATGGTAGGAGTCGCAAGAAACCAACCAGCAGCACCTGATCCACTAACAGGCGAAGATGCACCAGCCAACTTTCTTGACAAGTAAAGATCAGCCATATCATCATCGTCATCCAAAAGCTGTTCAAGCTCATCTCTCACCTGCAACAGCGTAAAAACTAAATCAGCCAAAATTACTTTGAAATCTCTCTTTTGCTCTCTTCTCCCTCTCACTCCTTAAGCTCCCTAAAATGTCCTGAAGAAAGAGTCTATCCTCCTCGCAGGCTCCCAATGAAGTTCATACTCAAGCACTTAGTACACTGCCATACATAAGATCATGATGCAACACTTCAACACAACTGCTATAATTGTTTTGATGAGTCAAATCAACTATAAATATTTTGGACAAGAAAGTCATGGCCTAAATCTTTTGCCATATGTTGTGTCCCATATGAATGTACAGACAACTTTAGCAATTTTTTTTGTTTCAGGCAAGTGCTGTAAGGTGATTATTAGCACTTCCATTTTGCAGAGACATGGATGTATGTCCCTTCCGCAAAGCAACTGAAATAGAGCAGTGTTTGCATCCTAAAATCAACTCAAACTCTTAAAATTATTCACTGGACATTCACCACAAAATGGCAAGTTCATTTCCACATATGAAAGAAAAATGAGATAAGCAGAGTACCTTTTGCACTCGAGCAGTCAACCTAGTCATTTGACTCTTCAATTTACGAACTCGGTCTAAGTTACGGCTACTAATCTGCATTGTAGTGTTTACAAGGGTAACATTGTAAAGCAGAATAAAATGGAACTTAAAGCCTCACCCTCTTCAACTAAATTAAGTTAAACAAAGAGGACAAACAGGAGAGCAAAAAGGACTAAGGGATAGGAACAGGGAAATTACCAATATCATCACCTAAAATTTAATAAACTGCTCATGGCACGTAATTGGGCCAATGCTTGCACATTAAAAACTCCATGACTATCAAAAAGAAAAATGCATAATACAATATGAAACAAAAAGCAAATCCCTTTTGAGTAAAACAACTTAAACTTTGGATGAGAAAACGATGGGCAAATATGAGCTACTTAATGCGGTAGACTTCTCACTGTGCGCAGATAATGACTTCCATCAACTTGCAGCATGATGTACTCAAACAGGAATTATACAAAAATTGCACAGTGCAAAGGGACAGTCCTGCTGACTGGTCCTACTGCTGAGTCCGCAGGAAATGCAAAAACTCTTTCATTTGGCCCAAAATAAAGGGAAAGTAACAGTTGAGCATGGGATGGGGAAAAAGGAAAAAATAAATACTTGATGCAAAAGCTCATTCTAGACCAGTGTTTCTTTTCTTTTCTCTTTTTTCCCTGCTTTAGGTTGCCTTCATAAGTAATAAAAGGAGGACAAAAAGGAAGCACAGAGAGAGAAAGTCAATACTTAAATATTATTGTCATGTATCTAACAACAAAATACATGTCATAAAATTTGCACCTTGGATGTTAGCATATCTAAAGCTGGGTAGACAGCAGTCTCCAATTCTATTGTGCGGGCAGCAAGGTAACTACATATAGCTTCCAACGCTACCTCCAGGGCCCTAAATTCAAATGGAGATTCTGCATTTCATAAAGTTGGCAAAGGACACATTAATATGAAAGATTTACAAACATAAAGAAAAGTACAAATCAAAACAACATTACAAAAGAATGACTATTACTAGAATAAGAATCACTTGTCGTTATTACTTCCTCCAATAAACTAAAGAACACTAGGAGAGTGGAGACACAAGTTATACCATCTTCTTCACCATTTTCGACATCATTATGGGCAAGCAACTCCTTCCCATCTTCATGATTTTCATGATTAGAATTGACAGATTTCAAACGCCTTCGTAGTTCCTCAACAACAGGAGTTACATTGTCATCTAATGGATCTCGAAGTAGAACCTGTATAAACAGAAAGGTTCAAAATCCTATCAATAGAAGGCCTGTATTCTTTTCAAGCACGTTGGCAGTTTCATCATTCTAAGCTACCCTGACCTTAAAATTTGATATCAGACTCAGATCCAACATCTATTGGGAATTACAACCTTGTGCAATAAAACAACAAAGAACAGTATAGCCAGTAAGTGAATGTTGTTATCCAGATCAGATGACTAGACATCTATTTAATAGAATCCTGATATAAAGCTCAAGATAAAAACAACATGAGCTGTATAATGGATCTCTGGATTCTGAAAACAGCAAAAAGGCTTAACAGTACAATAAAAGCCCTGACTTGGCGAAGGACAACCCTATAGGTTCAATAAAAAATTCTCATCCACAACATCACGAGTACAGCTAGAATGCTATACAGGTTTTCTTTGTTGATTTAAGTATATTTAATCAAACCAGAGGAACAAATGAAGGATCATAAGATTTATTATAACCAAGGTAGGGAAAAGTAGGATAACAAATATATAAATAAAAAATAACAGAAACAGAAGAAATGTACCTCTTCAGCCGTAATGATAGCCTTGATATGCTGCCAATATCCACCAAAAATTGTCATTAGTTTTCAGCTTAAACTCGTTTCCCTAACAGTGTGGAATTGTGAAGTTCAGAAATACAGCACACAGAAAGGCATTAAGTTTCATTTTGAAAATTGACCAACTTAAAGTTCAAGCAACAAGCAAGAAAGACCTTGAACGTCGATGTAAAATCACAGAAAAAGACCATCCACCTCTGAACGACCGCACACGAACAAACTAAACTAAAACCATATTAACTTTACCTTTCTTTGTCAAAAGGATCCAACAGCAATGAAAAGATTGACTTTCAATTTCTAGCATAATTAAAACTTTTCTTTGAGTTTCACATCCAAAAATAGCCTAAACCATAACCTCCAGAAACATTATGTCAAAGCATCAATGAGAGAATCAATAATATTTTGATTCCTTTTACTTTCAACATGAAATCATGAACAATAATTTTCAACCAAAATTTTAAACTAAGAATTTTCAATTTGCAATAAAATATTATGACAAAAATTTTCAATTAATAAACAAAACCCAGTTTATCAACCTCAAAACTGAAAAAGCAAAAGTATTTACATCAAGATTCCCAAACAGCCAAAAAAAAAAAAAGAAAGCCTTCAGGAGAACGTCAATAGGAAAAAAGAAATTTATCCGAAAATTACCTCCAGATTGAGAACAATGGCTCTATCGCGACCAAGAATCGCGGAGGGATACGACAAAAGAGGGTCGAGAATGCGAAGATCACGCGCGTGGATTTGCACGCGATGCATGATCGCATATTTGTCGACGTCCAAGACGGTTTCTTGGCCGGAAGAATCCATCAAAATCCAGCTGCGTGACCCGGCACCCTTTTTCTTCAACCCACCACCGGTACCCGTACCCGGATCCACTGGCACCACGTACCCGCCTTCCCGACCCATTTTTCCGCAGTCACCACTACCCAACCATCCCCCAAAAGCCTATTGTGTATTAGTGGGTGAGAGAGAAAGCGAGACAAAAAGAGAGAGAAAGAGGGACAAAAGGGGAAAAGAAAGAAAACCCTAACTTGCGAATCGGGAATTAGGGGTTTTTGGTGGGTTATAGAGAAAAAGCTCATCGAATATTACACGGTGAGGAAAGGTGGGAGCAGCAGAGGGCGAAATGACGGAGAAGGTTTTCTGCTGTGTTTTTCGTGCGTGAGATTGTGGTGCAGCATTTCTATTTTTGGTATTACGAATTGGAATTTTGTCCGAACCTCACTTGAACAAAATTTTCAAGTTAAAAAGTTAATTTGATGATAGAATAATGCCCTTCAATCTTTAGAAATTTTGTTCGAACTTGACTTGGACGAATGTCTGGAACTGTTCCAACTCCGCTTCCGAATGTGCTTAGGCTTACCATCAATTGGAGCACCGAATTTGTGGATGTGAAGCGAAAGAATAAAGTTCCAAAAACCGTTCCCAATAATGAAAGAGACAAGTACACTTCTTTGACCATGAACTCCTGTTTGAGAGCGACTGCTGAAAAGTACAGATTAATTGTTTATGGACATGATTAAGTAATTTGAGGCTAGTTCACCTTCAAGCTGAACCTGCATGCAACCTCCCTTCAATTTTTGTCTTTTCCTCTTGCGGAAAGTGATTTTAGATAGAACCAACACCAATCATGTTCCTCAACTGAGACTTTGGTACACCTACTCCATTTCTATGTATACTAGGGGGTTATCGGCTGTGCTAAGCACAGCCTAGGCCCCCTATAATCTGTTAGCAAATAATAACCAATCAAGTATGTAGCTAAGAATATGAGACTAAACAAAACATCACCAATCATTAGTATTGCAACAGATAAAAGAAGATGACAAAAGGTTGACAAGTAGTTTCATAAATAGCCTAACATCTTCAAATATAAAGTGCAATCATAGGCTGCAATTACAAAAGATCACATATTGAGATCCATTAAGGTGCACAAAAGAACAATTTCTTAATGGATGTCAATATTAATGCAGCTGTAAAGTGTTTTAACATTAGCAAAATGAAGAATTCAAAAGGCTTCAAGGAAGTTCAGAGTTCATCGTCACGCTGCTTCTTCAAGGGACTTCCAGGTGCATTGGTGGACAGCAAGGTAGGTGTATTAGCTTCAGCAGAATCCAAACCAATTCCAGGACGCACAGTTCCAAAAACCAAGGCCCTCTTTGCTGTTGTCACTGCAGGCGGCAGTTCATTTGCAGCAGTAGATGATTCAGCAATGGCATCAAGGATCTTTTTGGTTGATGGACTGAAAAATTCAGTCTTCTTGGTAGGCTGCAGGACAGTAGCTTGTAGGTCTGGAATTATTTCATTGGTTTCTGCAGTTGTGATGGCCATTGGAATGTGAGCTGATTCGATAGAACACCCATTATATGCAAACCAATAGAACAGCTCAGTTACTTAGAATAACATCAGCAAATGGGTGAACATCTTTTAATTCTGAGCAAAAAATTGTTATTTAGTCTATTCTAGGCATGAGATACCAACCCAAAAAAAAATCTAAGCTTGAGATAATCAAGCTGTCATAGACATATTGAATGCCTGTTGTCTAATATGACTTGACATTTTCGAGAGCTTTTGCTTACTTTAGCTACCTGAAGATCATACATTAGAGTCAAGCTGAAATCTTAGCTAAAATTTTAGTAACAGGCATTCAATATGTCTATGACAGCTTCATTTGCTAAAATTTTAATGCCACTAATTTCTGCATATTTTCCAAGTTAACCATTTTAAACTTTTGTAAAAGTATATGCCTTCTATTCACTGTCAACCAAAATAGGTCTGTAACATTAAAATATTATGTGATTTTATTTTAAACTCGTTTTGTCTTTTAAAGCCTTTCTTATAAATTCCAGCTCCCTATGCCTTCAATCTTAAAATTAAATAAATTACTCTAACTTATCATTCTCTAAACTATATGCCATTCACAGTTTAAGGCCAGAATATGATAAAGATAGCATACAATCAACTATTCCACACACCCTATAATGCATCCTTTACAACCCAATATTCATCGTTTAAACTGGTACTCAGCAATAATTTTGTAAGGCTATGTCTATAAGAAAGTTTTTTAATCAAATATTCAAATTAACAAAATCACCTGCTCAAATAAGCAATCGTTTGTTTCATAAAGGATAACACAAAACAAATAGCACCAATAAACTTAAAATAAATGAAGCAGAAACTGAAGAAAAACTACAAAAAAGAAAAGGGAAAGGTGAAATTTCACTTATGAAAATATAGGCACTCAAAAAAAGAAAAGCTGTGGATAGATTGAAGGAGGACAGCAAACTGACCTTCAAGTTAAAAGGTTGGTCGAAGGAACCGCAGCAAAAGGAACCTATGAATTGAAACATATATCTGTATATTAGAATTTATTAATCTGAGAACTATTCATAAGAGGAAAATTTGGGGGGAAAAAGGGGGAGTTTTTTTCTCACCAGAGAGGCTCCAAAGAACAAGGTGTAAAGGGTCGGAGGATTTTGATTGCAGCTCACAAGGCAGAGAAGGCAGCACGATGCACTGATAAATACGTGCATCCCATTTCGTCAGCCGCTGGAAAAGGTACAGGCTAAGTGGATAGGAACGCTACTTCGCAGCATAACTGGAATAAGGGAAAAATCACATCCAAGCAGATAATTGTAATCGTAATCATACGGATGATGAAGGTTGAATAGAAAGCATAATTTAGGCGGAAAATTGAACACCAAAGCTGATCAAAATAGAATGGCATACCTAACAAAAAGTTCCCCATTTCACTCCTCTGAAGTACAACTATCACGTGGGGCTCCAAGAATTCGGCAACATGAGACGGAATTGATACAGAAATGGGTTAATCGGATATCAGAGAAAGAGGGAAAAACAGTTAGTGTAAGCAAAGCAGTTGACCTGCACCCAATTCTGCTGCTCTGAAGTACAAAGACCATGTGAACGGTCAGCAAATGAAGCGGCTGCAGGAGTAGCAGCTGACCTGCTGGCTTAAAGAAGGAAGCCACAAAACCCATCGCTCAAATCATGGAAAATCAAAACTTTTTACGGCTGGAATTGGGGATTGCTCAGGACAGATGCGCCGAATTTGTGCTAAGAATAGCCGTGCGGTAGAGGAAAGGCAGGAAATGGGTTCAACGGCAATTTGGGAAAGAGATGCTGGGTTTGGTAGCATAGCTGGTTGGGACTGACTTGCTCAGAATAGGTAGGCTGAATTTTGCACAGAATAGGCTTCAATGCAATTTGAGGGGTCTTCAATGCAATTTGAGGGGAATGCAATTTGAGGGGAAAACGGGGCAATAGCAAAAGAAGGAAAACAAAGGCAACAAATGGGTTCAACGGCGGTAGCATAGCTGGTTGGGACTGACTTGCTCAGAATAGGTAGGCTGAATTTTGCACAGAATAGGCTTCAATGCAATTTGAGGGGTCTTCAATGCAATTTGAGGGGAATGCAATTTGAGGGGAAAACGGGGCAATAGCAAAAGAAGGAAAACAAATAGAAGACTAAACAACTTGCCACTTGTCAGATACATAACAAACCACGTGGCAAGAGGAAAGCAAAGCATTAAATCTGGCTCTTTTCTTATATACTAGGTAGATATATATTTTGGAGTCTTCATGTGGATGATTACAAGAATTGTACCTTCTCAAATTTTACTAAATATAAGCAAATGAAATAATCTGCTTTTGGATCTATCTCTCTTAATCATTTTGAGATCTGTATTGATCCCACTTTTGGTTACAAAAATTCAATCTTTGACTATGAACAGAAGGGAAAAAAATGTCTTGGATGCATGAAAATACCATCATATAAGAGTTGCAAAATTGCTTTAGGATAGAAAAGGAAAGAAGAGAAATGTTAAATTATGAAGGAAAAGAAAAGAAAAGAATATAAAAGAAGAGAGGAGATTTTAAGCTGTTTGCTTGAATGATGTCATCAGTACGATACCAACAGCAGTGGCAACTTTCCAAGCTTAACAATACAAGCAACAATAGATTCTTTACACACCACTTGAATTTTCTGCATCAAGTTATTGACAATAGTGCCTATTATCTATCACTTTCAATTTCGCTTGCCAAGAAAATCCAGATGTTTTGGCATGGTGTATCAGAACTGGACGTTCCTCTTGCCATGAATTATGCAGTTTATGATCCTACAAGTCCTTTATATCGAGCATAAGACATGATCAATATAAAAACTACGGAACAGAAAATCCCCGTGATGATTACCACCTGGCCAGCATTAGAAAATCAATCAGTCCCAACCATAATGCAACTGTATAAGAATCACAATTCCCAAACGATCATGCTAGAGTTCTGTAACTTACCCATTTAAACAGATATCCATAACCAGTATTCCAAGTATATGGGATGTTTACGCCAAAAATTCCAGCTACCAAGGAATATATTGACAAGCTTAAAGTTCCTGAACTGAGAATGAGTTCTAGCTGCAGACACATAGAAAATGAACTCATCTAGTGCAGAGCAAAGCGTGTTAAAAGAATCTCATTTATGCATGTAGTCTGCACCTGAATCAGCTGATTTCGCTTGTTGTCGAGCTGCAAAATGCAAAGATGAGTTGTTTTCTGATCACAATCCAGTTTGATGAAAATGTACAAATATAGAAACTGACTTAATTTCCTACGACTTCAATTACCTGAATGTTGATGTAGTCTTCTGTACTATCAATATATTCACGTATCTGCAGAAATACTTGTTAAGCATTGGGATGAAAAGCTTCCAATTAAAGTTGAACGTTAAAAAGACATCCCATAACAGTAGTACCCTTTGGGGGTTTGCATTAGTAATGTGTGAACCTCGACTTTGACACTACAACCATTAATACAATGCAAAAAAGATAATAGATTAAAAACAATTGAATTTCATGTACCGTAGTTAACTTGTTTAACGTGCCATCAATCTGCATGAAGTAAGACTGCAGGATAAAAAGAAAGAGAATTGGCCAACTTCTTGATGTTTTGGTGCAAAACAGAACCAAACCAACGAGTTAGTAAAACCTCTATTTACCTCAACTAACATCTCGACCTCCCCAACATCATTCTCATCACCAAGAGCTGTAGCAACACTAGCCCTGCTAGCTCTCGATGGTTTTGAGCCTATACTTGGAGAGTAGTGAAGAAAAGCAGCTGATCCACTTAAAGATGAGGTTGCACCAACCAACTTTCGTGACAAGTAAAGTTCATCCATATCATCATCATCATCCAAAAGTTTTTCTAGCTCATCCCTTACCTGCAATCAAGCATTTAAACCAAACCACCGACAAGCGGTCCATTATCACTCAGGAATGATAAGTATCAATTCACAGACGCCCAGCCCTGTAGATGAAAGATCTAGAAAGTGCACCTAAAACAATCGTCCAACAAAAAGTTCCTGTATAACCGTTTTGGAAAAGTAATCAAGGACTAGAGGACAGGTAACTTGACAATAATTCCATCTCCAACAGAAAAAGTTGTATCTTCTCTTGCAAAGCAATCTAGCAAGATGCATGCTTGAATTGCCTGAATAACTATAATTGTATCACCCTCTAAGGTAACATACATCATTTTTTACATGAAAACATATTATAAGAGCCGCCAAGGTAGCTATTAGAATATCTATGCACAAGAAGGAAATAGCCGAAGAGAACTACCTTGTGCACTCGAGCAGTCAAACGAGTCATCTGACTTTTTAACTTGCGTAGTCGGTCTAAGTTACGGCTACTAATCTGCAATAACAGGTATAAACAAGAGCAATAGCACGAGTATCAGCAAGAAAGAGAAGATATAACTAGCTTTTCGGACAATTAAAAGAAAGAAAAGAAAAAAAGAAGACAAATGGCAAAAGGAGTAGTGCAGGAATTGAGAAGAAAGTTATGTATCAATGCATAAGCTAGGTGCACATTTGTGATACATCTTTAGAACATTATTTGGTGAAGGGTCTGATAAAAAGAGAAACAATAATTCAGGAATGAACAGGGTGAATGAAACCACCAATATTTGTACACAGCCAAAAATGGAACATCAGTGAATAACTCATGTTATCCTTTAGGTTTCTGTGAGAAAAGAATAGGGCACATTGAACTACTTGATGATGTATACTAGAAGTCTCTCCATATTACAGAACACATTATATTAAATCAGAAACAGGACAGTTTACCCAAACAGGGGAAGCATTTATGGGAGAGGGTATGAGGGTCGTCCTTGAGATATATCACCAAAAAAAGGTAGGCTGATGAAACATCAAAAAAGATTTTGATAATCAGCCTCGAGCAAACTCAATTGTGGTTACAAGGTCAAAGCTTATCTTTAATTTTTTCACTCGTAGCTGCCTTCATAAACAACAGAAGACTAGACGCGGAGTCAAACAAGTGTGTGCGCACACACATACATTAGAGCGCTCAAATCTAAAATGAAAACACAAGGAAAAGCATGCTAATTTGCACCTTTTCTGTCAGCATATCTAGAGCAGGGTAGACAGCCATCTCCAATTCTATTGTGCGGGCAGCAAGGTAACTGCAAATGGCTTCTAAAGCAACCTCCAGGGCCCTAAATTCAAATGCAGACTCTGCATCCCATAATGTTGATAATCAAGGCTCGGAAAATGTAGGCCAGCACATACAATGAAAAGGAAATATTGATTGTCAAAAATGAGAAAAAAAAGGACATTAAAGAGAAAAGAATTATCATCAGAGAAGTAGGATGAGAAATGTATCTATTGTCCTCAACCCTTTTTTGAAATCAGGCTTTATAGAATAGGTGACTGGAGCTGTAAGGCATACCGTCTTCTTCCCCTGTATCAAGATCATGCTGGGGAACTGACTCTCTGCCACTTATATTATCTATATCATCAGCATTTACCGGTTTCAATCGCCTTCGAAGTTCCTCCACAATGGGGGCAACTTTGTCATCCAATGGATCGCGAAGCAAAATCTGTACAGGAATTACATCCAAAAACCAGTCAGGCAAAAGGTCCCCGATAGTACAGTTCAGTACTTTCTCACTGAAAGCATCAAACAAGATTTGAACTTATAAACATTCACGCACCACAATTTTCCCATATGATCATCCTAAACTACTTAATCCTAGATGTTAATTTCAACATAAGAACACTACTTTGTTTTAATGATATAAGCAGGTAATAGCATGTTTAATGGAACATTAATGTCATTGCAAGACATAACAAAATTAGGTGCACAGGTACTGCAGTCAACATATTAGAACTTTGAAGAAGCATCATACATTCTGTTAACAAGGTTAAACACGAATGCAATCATTTCTTATTCACTAATTTTGATTGTACATTTGATTTTTAAAGTAAAAATTTTCTTAGCTGAAGTTCTTCTCTATAGCTCATTGAAAGTCACTTAAATGTGAAGTATACATACAGAAGCCACCTGTAAATGTTCACCACAGCAAAATACAAAGGAAAGTAAAATAATGGATAGGAAAATTAGAATCATAAAAAGAAATAGAAACAGAAACAGCTTACCTCTTCAGCTGTAATAATAGCCTTGATGTGCTGCCCGTTGCAAATTAACAAGGCATGCACACAAAGCAGAAACTATTAGGAGTTTATATTGAGTAAAAACCAGTTGCCTAACAAAAATTCAAGTCTAAGATAATCTTTCTTAACATAAACCAAGGCTCTTATAGAAAACAGCAGTTCCACTTGGACAATGATTGTCAAGGCCATTTGGAACATATATACGAGTAAAAAGTAAGGAGTTTTAAAAAAAGGGCAAATTCCACTTTACCCCCCTGTGGTTTAGCATTTTTTTACATAACCCCCCTATGGTTTCAAAAGCTATACATAACCCCCTTATGGTTTGGATTAAAGTGTCAAAGTGACGGGAATGATCATTTATAACGGCGTCACCTAAAATGTCAAAATTACCCTTATGTAAAGTTGAAATTTATGTATTAACCAAGAGGGGTTATGTGTATTTTTTGAAAATCATAAGGGGGTTATATGGTAAAATATTAAACCATAAGGGGGTTATATGGTAAAATATAAAAATCATACGGGGTTGATGTGTCATGTATTTATAAGGGTAATTTCGACATTTTTAGAAGTTCCGTTACGAGTGACTATTTCCGTTACTTTGACACTTTAATCCAAACCATGAGGGGGTTATGTATAGCTTTTGAAACCATAGGGGGTTATGTAAAAAATGGGTAAACCACAGGGGGTAAAATATAATTTACCCTTAAAAAAATGCCCATATATATGAGTAAAGAGTTTTACCTCCAAATTGAGAACAATGGCCTTTTCACGACCAAGAATGGTGGAAGGATAGGATAGAAGAGGGTCAAGAATACGGAGATCACGCGCGTGAATTTGCACGCGATGCATGATCGAGTACTTATCAACATCCAACACCATTTCTTGACCGGAAGCATTTATTAGCATCCAGCTCCAGCTCCCAGCTGCCTTCTTTATCAACCCACCATCACCGCCGCTGCTTGGTTGGCCCTCCGGCACTACTTTCCCATCTTTGCCACCCATAATTATCAGCACAACTTCTAACCATTAACCCCTCTACAAAACTATACCTCTTGTGTGTGCGTGTGTGTTGAGAATATGAGAGTATAATTACTACATGGCTGAAAAACGATTGTGGGAACATAATTTGTATGAATATATATAGCAGGGGATGATGAAGCTGGGGAAGGTGCAGAAGCAGAGGAAAGAACTGGGAAAAGCTAATGTTCATCTGTATTTCGGTTTTTGACATCCGTGTGTAGGTAAAATATTTAATTGAGTTAGGAAGGTTCCTTTGGTAGAGTTTTTATCGCTAATTCTACAAACTTCTGGGGTGGTTTCATCATTCGTGTATTTGTAGGTTGAACTTAAGGCTCGAAGCGGTGGCAAAACATTTAGATAGTAAATAAATTATTCAAAATATTATTTAAAATAATTATTATAACATTTTTGGCGATGTAACATACGTGAGATAAAAATATAATTACAAAGATAAAAAGATGTGTTAGAAAATGTGTTTGTAATGCAAGTAAATAATTTTTTTTTTACAAATAAGTACTAGAGTAAATTATTAATAGTTCCCTTGTGGTTTCATCTATTGCTATATGATCCTCCTAATATTTCAAAATATCTACTTCACCCCTTACGATTTCATATAAAATGAAAATTTAATGAAAAATAACCTGTGTAATGTCGTTAGTTGAAACACCAGTAGCGTCCTTGTTGAAATACTAAATCAAATGATAACTGAACGACCTTGTACAAAAAATCATAGAGGAATTAAGTAGATAAATATAAAAATTATAGGGGAGTAAAGTGAATATTAATGCAAACTATTGGGGTCAGGTGGATACTATGATTTCATCACACGTATTCTTAGAGTGAATGTGATCTGGTCGCCATAATTGATTATGTATTCCGCCCATTTTCTACTTTACATAAAACCAAAAGGGGGTTATGTAGTTATTTTGAAATCATAAGGGGATCATCTGAAATTATGCAGAACTACAAGGGGATTGTATGTAATTTACCCTAAATACATACTATCCTAACACGCCCATTGATTTGAGTGTTGATATTGGCATTTAAAAATTTGTTGATGAGACATTTTATTTAGAAAAAAATTTTAAATCATACGAAAATACTCAGATAATTCAATTTTTCAATCCAATTATGATCCTGGAGAGATCTATATAAAACGTCCTTTTCTTTTTACGTGATTAAAAAGAAGTTGTTAACGCACCAAAAAGACAAATTATAATAATCAAAATTTGACCACTAGTATTAGTGGATAATAGAAGTTATCACACTGAAGTTGCATTAATTACAAGTTGAAGATAATGGCATAAAAAAGTTATCATATAGGTAACGAATGATAGTGATGTACTCGTTCAAGTTTTTCTGGTACATTCATAACTGGGCTTGTTACATCCTAGAGTCAAATGCTAATAATGCAAGAGATTAATCTAATTAATTTAAGCATGAGCTATTAGCTATAGGCAAGCGACAACGTTCGACTCAACACTACCGTCTTTTACTCTTATTGCAATGCCATTTGCAACCGGTCAGTGTAAAAAACTCCTCCTGATGATAATCTTAGTGGCCAAATAGTTCCTCGAAATCCTAGGTTTTGATTCTCCGATTAATTTTTCTTGTAACATCATTGTAAAATTTGCATTTGCACTGGCGATTTTTTTTTTTGTCCCTCCCGTTTTATCATCCAATACAACCCTCTCCACATGCACTAGTGATCCTTTTTTTTTTTTTTTTTTTTATAAACAAGAGATTTTGAATTTATGATCTTCTACTTACCATCTCTCGTACTTTACCATTCAACCAAATTCTCAATGCACTACGTGTAGCTTTAAAGCCTTTCGGCGAAAGGGCGCTCAATGGACATTAATTCAGGTTTCAGTTGTTATGGAAAAGTGTAGTCAATTTCATAAAGTTTCTAAATGCAGGAGGCGCAAATTTATAGTTGCGTGCATGTATTCACATGATTATCGGGTATAATTTAGATGCGTTAACGAGTGGTATTCAACCAAAAAATCGTTCAGCGAAATAGCTTACTTTAAATAATCACACGAATTAAGTAGCTTATTGATAGTCACCATTTCACATAACAATCTGATCAATATTGTATACAAATGGAAGACTTAAGATGGTTCCATTATCGAAAAACATTCTCAATCTGGCACATAGGTATAATTGTCCAAGTGAGATTATGAATTATATGATCCAATAATCCCTCTGCGACGAGCATGAGAAATAACACATATGAAAAGGAAGGAACTGAAAAGCCCCGGGATGATGACAGCCTGGAAGCAGTAAAGATTGATTAATTCCACTTATCTGAAATAAAAATTGCCAAAAGTTAATTAATCTTCATTTTATACTTACCCATTTAAACAGGTGCCCATGGCCAAAATTCCAACTGTAGGGGATACTCATGCCAAATAATTGAGCCACCGTAGAGTAGATTGATAAGCATATGAATAGTACGCTAAGAAAGAGCTCAACCTACCAAAATAGATTCAGTACACGTTGAAATTAACAGTTGACAAGACATAAGAATTCCATGGAAATATTCCTAGGGAAAATTGTTTGAAACTTGAAAACTTTAGAAATCGATCTTTCAATGAGAAGCATAGCAAAAATTGGTAAACTATGGATATCTTATGTCAATTTTTACTAATTTTTGCTACAATTTACTTGTTTTGTTCATCACTAATTTAACATGAGAGGAAAATGTCAAAAATAATTTTTTTCCATGATCATTATTACCTATATATGATTTGAATGATGGAACATAGTACTCCAAAGGCAAAATAAATAGATAAGCAAATTGAAGCAACTAATTGTCTCAATATTGTGACAAGATACTCATATTAGCTCACAATTCACCTCCATGAGCCGATTTCTATGCTTGTCGAGCTGAAAAGAGAGAGAAACCAAAAAAAAAAAAAAAAGAAAAAGAAAAGGAAAGCTGCTTTAAGATTAAATTAGAAAATCTCATTGACATGAGCATCTAGTGTTGAAATAGAATTTTCATTTTGGACATCACTAAATTTACCTGAAATTTAATGTAGTCTTCCGTGTTATCAATGTGATCGCGTAGCTGCAAAATTTGATTTCCAATTAGTGGTAGAATTCCACGATGTTAAATAACCACGAAAAATGAACAAAAATTCTCTATGTGTACTTTTGTAATTTTACTTTCCTATTATTTCCAAAAAAAAAATTATCATGTCAAAGAAATTTTCATCACTATGTGCAAATAAAGTAGTTATAATCGATTTTGAACAAAAATGAAGGTGCACATACCATTGTTAGCTTGTTCAACGTGCCATCAATATGTGTGAAGTAAGCCTGCAATAAAAAGTAAAAACATGCAATTAGATGTTTAACTAATTTCAAAGATAATACATGAAGGGTCGAAGATATATAGTTGCATGTGCTAAAGTTGATGGTGCAAAATAATATATATATATATACACCAAAACTCTATCATGAAATGTCAATTTGAGTGGTGTAATTATTGTCAATAACCCTGTTTGGATTGCATTTTCCGTCATTTTTCATGGAAAAATTACTGTAACGATTTGATGTATGTGAGGGAAAAAGATAATAGGGAAATGTGATCACGGAAAACGACGTAATTTTCTGACAGAAAATGGCAATCCAATCAGGGCCAAAATCTTTTGTTTTTTTTTTTTTTTTTTTTTGAAAATAATATTGTTGTAGGGAAGGTTCAGATTCGAGACCTCCGATCTAACAAAAAAAATTAAAAAAAATTGTAGCTTACCTCAAGTATTACCTCAAGTTCCTCAACACCAAAGTCATCATCTGATCCATCTGCTGTTGGTACAATATGAATATCCCCACCTTGAGAAACACTGCCAGCATCTGATTTATTACCGCCATCATTATCCGGTGAAGGGGAAGATGCCCCGGGTAATTTCTTGGACAAGTAAAGGTTAGCCATATCATGATCATCATTCAGCAGTTGTTTAAGCTCATCCCTCACCTATTAGAAATACAACAAATGGAAGTGGAAATTGTTTAGACAAAATATAACAACAGAAAACTAACTAACGCCTTTTTTTTTTGTTTTGGGTTCAATCAGCAACATCTATACTATTCTATCCTATCCTATAGGGGAGAAGGAATCCAACTGAATTGTATGAGAGGTTAAAGAAGAATATACTCATTTAAATCAAAGGGATGCTCTGACATATTACTCTTTGAATATTACCAAACAGAAAACTAATGCTTGGAGCTAAGTTTAATGATCGGCCATATATAAATTAGGAATTAATATGTACCTTCTGCACGCGAGCACTCAACCTTGCGACCTGGCTTTTTAATTTACGAACTTCATCCAACTTATGACTAGTGACCTGCAATTACCAATTGGGTACGATTTCAGAAATAGGTACTTAATTAAGCCTTAGGCGGGCAGGTTGAGTTGAGTTTCAACTAATTCTATCTGACTGGTGCTTAATTGGGAAGAAGGTGCTTTTACGAAGATACTGGTTTTTTTTCCTCCATAGCATTGAGGTGAAGTGAGGAGGGATGAACCTTTATCTTTTCTGTTCGTTGGGGTGTAACCTTCTGTTGTAAGTAAGGTTTCTAATTCCTTCTTGGAGCCTTTCTTTGAAGGAAGTCAGGTTAAACCGACTAGTCTTTTCTTATCTGAAGCCAAGCAAGAGAACAAAGGGGTTCTGGGCAACTCGCTGCTTTTCCAGCGGGTTTGTCCAGGAAATATATAAGAATACATCAAATCTATCCGGAATGACTAAGTAGACCACATTCAGTTGAGAGGGGCAGTGGACAAAGGTAGTACTATAATAAGCATGCAGTATTTCTGTGCACGCACCTTGGACGTAAGCTTCTCCATAGCAGGAAAAACAGCAGTCTCCAATTCTATTCCCCGAGCAGCAAGGTAACTGCAGATGGCTTCTAAAGCCACCTCCAAGGCCGTGAATTCAAATGGAGATTCTGCATTTAGTTGCAAATAATCACGTAATTATCTGCATCAATGTGTCTCCACCATAGATAAGAAAATTATTAGTAGTAAGTTTTTTCTAAGTAAAGTTTACCCCGGCCAACCAAAAGCAAAGTTTAAGCTTGATTAACAGCATGTTGAGCATCTACAAGCTGTTTATTTCGAAGTTCTAAGATATTTATTTGCTATATTTTCATCAAATTATTTTCACAAATGGTGGCCAGATTATGAATATTCCATAAATCAAATTGCATCAACCCTCAAAAGAAATAAAAAAGAAAAAATAAAAAAAAATAAAAGTGCCAGTTTATAAGTGATAAATATTACACCAACGCCGGGTACTACTCATTTTTCTGCGACGCTATAATTAGGTAGTTTTAAATAAGCAATGAATCCTTCATTACTAGTAATATAATGCTTACCATCTTCATCACCCATTTCTTCACCTTCTTGTAAAGGTGAATCTTCGTCTCCTTGACCCTCATGAGCAGTGCTTATCGATTTCAATCGCCGCCGAAGTTCCTCCACGACCGGTATAACATTATCATCTAATTGATCTCGGAGCAAAACCTGTAAAACGATTATGGATTTATCTATTTTGTCCAAGGGCTTATAATTAATTTACTTATACCCCATCATATTATCTGTTGAAAATCATACCTCCTCGGCTGTAATAATTGCCTTGATATGCTGCATTATCACCCAAAAAAAAAAAAAAACTCAGAATATTAATCATTGAAAGAGCTCTAATCAAAATGTTCGTGAACTACATGCGTATCCCAAACAAGGTGAGAACAGTAATTAAAACAACATTTATTTGAATTACGATGAATTCCAGAGCAAGCATCTATCTGCTGTATAAATTTTGACATGAAAATTCCAATATAATTATAAAAAGAATGAGAACCCAAATTCTCAATTAACCTGAAATTCAAAATCTCTCCAAAAAAAAGAAAAAAGAAAAATACAAGTAGCCAGGATTTAAGTAATTAACTTACTTCCAAATTGAGAACAATGGCCCTGTCACGGCTGAGAATGGCGGAGGGGTAGGACAAGAGGGGATCGAGAATTCGAAGATCACGAGCGTGAACCTTTACGCGCCTCATAATGGCATACTTGTCGACGTCCAAATCCATTTCTTCGCCGGTAGACTTCATTAGTTTCCAGCTTCTTGATCCGGCGCCCTTCTTCCTCCCCACCTCGTCATCCCGCCCCACACCACTTACCCTCCGCCTTAATCTCACACCAGCTCCAACCATCTCAAACACTTCCCAAATTCAAACTCCTGTGCTTCAATAAAAAATACTATTACTACTGTGTTTTGTGTGTATGATTATGGCTTTAGATATATATGGTTTATACAGGGTGTAATTTTTTTTTTTTCCCGAAAACGTTAGGAGGATACAAGGTGTAATTCACTTCTCACTTTTTTTGAGTTTCTTGAAAATGCATGCATATTTGCGGGCTTGTTTTACTTCTTCAATTCTGGTAACTTCGACAAATATTAAATCTTTTTATTGGTTATCTATACATCTGCCGAGGTTGAATGAGAAGCAACTCTAATAATAAGTTTCTCAAAACAAGGGTTAATTAATTTGGTGTAGAAAAAAGCTTGTGGAGGTTTTTGTCGAGACTGGGACATCTGTTCTATAAAACCTATTATTATGTAGGACTGTATTCCTCTAAGGCATTTCTATCAGAAGACAAATATATTTGTGAAGTCTTCTAAATTCTAAAGTTCATTAATAATGTAATTGGTACACAATTGAGCTATTCGATCTTCTGATTCTTTTCTTTTTCTTTCTTTTTTTTTTTTTTCCTTTTTCATGACATAAGCAAGTGAGCTCTTCCGGACGCAAGATTTTCTGCATTCGATGCTGTCCATACTATAGTACACTTAAAAAGTTGGATTTAATGCTAGTTTTCGAGGGAAGGCAGTTACCATCCTCAAGTAATTCCTCCATAAAAAAAAGGCAATAAACAAATAAAAGCTGTTGTAAATTGGTGCAAATATAAACTGTCTAAAATAAAGTCTTCCTCGTATAAGCTGTACTAGGAAACATTGGATCCAGTAGGCCTGCAATATCATCGCTAGCATCGACCTTCAGCATGTGAAGTCAATGCTACATTTGAATATTTGATGATATATAATAGAACGTGAGGAGTGACTTCAGCAATTTTGTTAGCCAAAACGAAACGGTTGAAAGAGTTCTGTCAAATGAAAAAAAAAAAGAAGAAAAGTCAAGGATTCGGTGTTACTTTTGCTTTCACCGTTGATTTGAGAACTGTTTTGATGAATAATTTGCGAACAACTTAAAGTTTCTAGCCTGTAGTGATAATCAGAGTTGAATGCATCTAAACACTTTTTTTACCATAAAAAAAAAAGTGTTTGGATACAAAACTTATCCCAAAAAATATTTCGCTTGCATCATAAACACATTTTTCAACCCATCTTTTTATATTCCCAACCACCTTTTTATCTCACATACATCACATCACAAAAAGTGCTACAGTAATTATTCCAAATATTATTTCAAATAATACCCTATCCAAACAAACCTATCCAAACAAAAATGTTTTTCAACTAATTTTATTTAAAATGTTTTCATGTTTTGAACCAGCGCAGCATATAATATAATAGAAAAAAGGAGCCCATTATAAAAGTCTTAGAATTATCATTCACCGACTCCATCAATCGCATGTACCCTGTTTTCATGTACGCATTTTAATCAAAAAAGAAAAAAAAAAGTCAAGGATTCGGTGTTACCGTTGCATAAAAGGTTGTGTGTGTATGGATTCCACTGCTGGTCTGAAGACTATTTTGGTGGACAATTTGAGAGCAACTTATTGTTTCTAGTGGTAATGCATCCAAACTTTGTTCCACCATTCAAAAGTATTTTTTCAACTAATTTTATTTAAGATATTTTCATGTTTTGAACAAGCGGATCATAGAATATCTCTAACTACATAAAGCGCCGAAGGGCTTGCTACAGTAATTTTCGCCGGTTATTTTGTAATTTCGGTGTTGATTTTATCTCTTTTGTCCGCTGGTGCAATTCTCCTTCCACGTCCTCTTTTGTCCGCTGCTTCAATTATCCTTGGACGCCAGTTATTTTGTAATTTCGGTGTTGATTTTGTCCTCTTTTGTGCTGGTCTCTTCGTAATTTCCCTATCAATTTTGTACCTTGTGGTCTTTAGATGTCATCTCACTTGTTTGGATAGTGTATTATTTGAAATATTATTTGGAATAATTACTGTAGCACTTTTTGTGATGTGATGTATGTGAGATAAAAGGTGATTGGGAATATAAAAAGGTAGGTTGGGAAATGTGTTTATGATGCAAGCGAAATATTATTTGGGATAATTGGGGTATCCAAACACTCTCAATTGTTTCTTTGGTTTTGTTTGTTCCAGTTGCTACCTTCCTTCCATTCCCTAATGGCTAATACAGCACGAATTTTTAGGGCTATACAAATCAATATATATTATTGCATCCTATTTGTGTGCCTTTATCTATATATATATATATATATATATATATATATTCATTTTCTCCAAAATATATATATCAACAAAAATAATGATTTTCTGAAAAATATATATATTGACAAAAATTTTGTGCATATCTAATAAATATAAATCAATTGTGCCACTTTGTATTAGCTTCCACTAATACGACCAATTGTTTTTAAAAATATAGGATAATTTTCCTCTATTTCAAAAATGTTACTTCGATAATATTTGTTAACTACTAAATTATTAATTTAAAGCTTTTGCATTTTAAGATTGAGTAACATAACATAAATGTGGTCAATAGAAAGTGATGATTAATTGTGTGCCTTTTTATATATATTTATTTTCAGCAAAATATATATATCGACAAAAATATTGATTTTCTGAAAATTATATATATATCGACAAAAATTTTGTGTGTATCTAATAAATATAAATCAATTGTGCCACTTTGTATTAGCTTGCATTATACAACTAATTGTTTTTAAAAATACAAGATAATTTCCCTCTATTTCAAAAATGTTACTTTGATAATATTTCAAAAATTAAAAATATAGCACTGAAAACCAAAATAAAAAAGACAAACTTTTCTCTAAAACTATAAAAAATATAACCAAACAACTAGAAATTTACATACAAATACTTAAAACCGAACTCCTATATATATAGCAAAAATATACATGATACAACTCAAAAAACAAATATCGCACTGACACATGAATCACAAGACAAATAGTAACACCACAAATATAACAAACAAACAAAACTAGAAAAGATAGACACGATAAAACAATATTAAACAATCTTACAAGCTCAAATAAAATATTAAATATACATATATATACATGTGTATAAATAAATAAATAATAAAAATATAACAAACAAACAAACAAAACCCCAAAAAATATAAACAATAAAAAATTAAACCATTATATCTCCTAAAATAAAATACTAAACACACACGCATATATATATATATATATATATCCACACATATTACAAAATATATCGTATACCTATATATATGTATATATTAATACAAAATTCACTACAACTCTGAGTACCATAAAATAAGTCGCATAAACATCAAACAGTAAATATTTAAAAATTCTACTGTAAATTACAGTGATTAAACTCTATAATTTTCATGTGCAATCATTTCCATTTCTTATAAAAAAAATTTATATGCATCACCTTACTTTCAATAATATCCATTTAGTACTAACCTATTAATATGAAATCTATTAGCTCTCAAAATTAATATTATCCTTTACTTATTCAGATTCTATTAATTAAAAAAATACAGCTCTCATCTATTTCAATCACATTTATTCATAACTAAATCAATATCATCTTTACTTATAGAAAAAAACCTACTTAATGAATAAACACATATTTTCCCAAGCTATAGTATCAAATTATTCCAAATTATTAATTTATCTCATCACACAACACCCAAACTATATCAAAATTGGCCAAAAAATATCTATTATCCATTTATTTTTCAACAAACTTCCCATTCTTTTATATCCTTTTCATAGACTTTTCTGTTGCAACAATGCACACTTACTCATCATAGCTATCCAAATTATGAAAATATCATCATCCTAGAATACATGAACTACCAACACCCAAAGTACAATAAATTATAACACTCTCAATGCAATTCTCCACCTAATTTTCCATCCTATCAACTTTAAAAAATTAATATATATTCCATTAATTTAAATAATATTTACTTATCACTATATTAAAATAAAAAAACAAAATTTTTTGAAACCAATATTATCCATCAAATCTGTAGATCGTATTAATTTTAAAAAACACAATACAAATCACATCAATTTTACTATATCTATTTATAAATGAATCAATCCAATCTATCACTTCTCTATCCACTATTCCAACTCTATTATGATACAAAATACTCTAAATCTATGTTATTAAATAAATCTTACATTAACCTAAGTACACTCTCAAATTAGGATGTATATATAAAAAAAAAACACATGCTTTTTGCTTTCCTATTCATAATCTATTTCTTGCACAAACATCTTCTTCATAAATAAACCATCAGTTAGCACTCTTACACTAGATACAATAAATACCAATTTCACATCGCTCTACATTTACATATACTATCTCATATTTGCTTAATCTACAATCACTACTCTAATATTCAACAAAATAATAACCCTCTATTTATGATTCTTTCTACTTTATTTTATATTCCTCATCACTCAACAACCCTATAATATGGGCACCCCGCGGCGGGGTCCAATGCCTAGTAATAGAAAAAGGAGCCCATTATAAAAGTCTTAGAATTATCACCTACTCCAGCAATCGCCTGCACCTTTTTTTTTTTTTTTTTTTTTTTTTTGAGCCGCATGCACTTCCTTCCACAAAAATGTTGCATCTTTTTTTTTTCTTCAAGATTTGACATCCCACTCCCACTCCCACTCGACTTTTATCTTTTGTCATAAGAGACACAATATAAGGTCTCGCATGTAGATTAGTGTCACAAATCTTTTTTGTGCACCACAAGTGAATTGCAAATTTTGTCAAGTGAATTAAGAGTTTTTTTTTTAAAAAAATTGAGTAATACATTTTAGAAGTTGTGAGATTGGGTTTTTGGTAATAAGCAAGCATATTTTATGATAATAAAACTTTTTTTTGCATGATATGATACCAAAACTTACTACTTGTATAACTAAGCTTACGACTTATTGGTGTCGTGAGAAAGCATTTCAGCACTCTTCCAAAATTTACAATGAGCCCTTTTTCTTCTCAACTAATTTGTTTTATGATTCCTCAAGTGGGCATCTATACAGAAAATTTCTCTTTTCTTGTGCATTACTATAACGAGATGAATAAAGAAGTTGTAAACCACTAAGAAATGAGAGCCAACGAGGATTTCCCTTTTTTTTTTAAAAAAAAAAAAAAGAAAGAATTTCTCTCCGTTTTTTCATTGAAAGGAGGTCCGGTTCCATTTAACAGTCACTCGATTACTACAAATATTATCCAGATTCTAATTACTTGTCCAATATTTACCATCTGAAATCTTACGAAAGGACTAACTAGCAAGTATGGCAGGCGCCACGCACGAGTCCAAGAAACCAAAAAAAAAAAAAAAAATTTGAGAGAATAGGAGAGAAAGTGGTTATTGAATGTACAGGAAGATGGCAGGAGCTATAGCTTTGAAAGAGTCTCAAATGATCCTTCGACATGATATAATATATAATTGAATACTTCGACATGCTGTTGGGCGCTCCACAGAGCTAATGGCTCAGAATTTGTAAGTTCATACACATATATAGTGGTAAAAATTTGTAGTCTGTGGAAAAATGAGGCAATAATTTTGTTCCACAACTGGTAGAATGCATCCTCTTCAACATGGCATTACTGGATGAATTCTGAATTTCAGGATCCAAGAAGGCCTTTTTTGCGAGCATAGAAAAGGATAACAACAAAAAGGACAGCGCTGAAAACTCCAGGGACGCCGGCCACCTGACTCCGCAGATTAGAATCACCAGAATTAATGCTTGCTCTATCAAACTTGTAACAAATAATGTTCCTGCTAGGAATTAAAGAAGTTGGGAGCACTGTTTTTCTGGGATCAATTGCTCTTACCCATTTAAAAGTATATGCATAACCATTATTCCAGGTATATGGGACGCTCACACTAAATATTCCAGCCACCAAAGAATGAATTGCTATGCTTGCGGCTGCTGCACTCAGGACCAGCTCTATCTGCAGCAAACATTTGAGTGGGAAGTGAAGACATTACTTCTAATTGAATGAAATCAGAATCTACGGACTAAATGCAATCAGAAACTTGAATATGCATTATGGTAGTAATTAACATTCGTTTTCATCACCTGAATGAACTGATTTCGTAGGTTGTCAAGCTGAAGAATCGACAAGAATTAGGCACAGTTTCAGTGCGAGTCCACAATGAGAGTAATGGAAATCAGAGAAAAAGTTCACTTCTCCCACTTTAATTACCTGAATGTTTAAGCAGTCTTCTGTGTTACTAATATATTCACGAAGCTGCAATTTGGACATGACTATTAGTCGTAAATCACAAGAAATGCTAACAAAAAGTTGAATAACTGGAAAAAGAGAAAATGCAGCGTGTCGTTAAGCATCATCCTGACTCTGAGGATGACTACAGCATCCTCAACTTTTTTATGAGGCTCTGTTCGTGGACAGAAATTTTGCAGAAGTACAGAAGAAAGATTTCGTTTTGCATACCGTAGTTAGCCTATTCAACGTGCCATCGATTTGCTTGAAGTTATCCTGCGATATTGTGAAAGAACAGCTCTTCAGCAGCTGTGTTTCAATAGGGACTAATGGGCAGTATTGAAGCTCATTTTTATTACCTCAAGTAGCATCTCAAGCGCTGCAACATCATTTTCATCTCCATGAACGATGACGATGCTTTCCCTACTTGCTTCGGACTGCCTTGAGCTTACTGAAGGCGCAGCAAGAAACAATTTGGCGATATTTGGTATTGATCTGCTTGTTGGTAAAGGTGAACTGGCTACTTTTCTAGACAAGTATAGATCAGCCATGCTATCACCATCATCCAGAAGTTGTTGAAGCCCATCCCTTACCTACAAAAATCAGTTTTTCCAAGAATTATATCTATCTCTCAGAATCACATATTGATAAAAAAAATTAGTGTATATGCAAAAATCTGCAAAAACGTGCATGTGTAGCCCCAAGGCTATAACTACAGGGTTTGGGAAGAAATTTTATGAGATTTTCTATTGCCTTGCAAGGAGTAATGTCCGTGTACTACTAAAAGTCCTTCTGTTATCTAAATTGGAGATTGATTTTGCAGAAACAACTACCAAAACTTGGTAATGACTTAATAGCCCGACTAGCATCTAGGAATCAATCGCGAAGGGATATGACTAAGCAAAATATTCTTCTGTTAGCATACTGTGATCTCCTCTCATAAATATGTACCTTCTTCTATCATCACCTTCCTGTGAACAGCCTTATAGCATGAAAATATCTGCTCAATTCTACAAATCTACCACAAAACTTGTAGGGATGTCACAATTTAGGTTTCTGTTAGATGTTAGGCATGTTTCTAGGTTCTGCCACGCAAGATTTAAGTTGAAAGGAATGCTGATGAAAAGACACAAATGGATAAAAACACACTACCTTTTGCGAGCGGGCAGCCAACCTTGTTATTTGACTCTTTAACTTGCGAATATGATCCAAATGACGGCTATTGATCTGCTATCAGAATTTACGGAATGCACTATGAGGACGAGAAGAATTTTAGATTAACAAAAGCAAGGAGATAGGGAAGTTTAAAAGAGGATCAACTTGAGCCGTCCACACACCACAGAGTACCACAGAGCTTACAAGCTAAAAATGAAACAAAGTCAGAGATTGCTTGAACTTCAAAACAATTCTGGGAAAACTTAAAAGGAAATGCAAGAAGTTTCCTGACACAGAAAAGTGATACACATTGTCTATACAAAAAATGGACTGCAAATCAGAATTTGTTCTAAGAGTCAAACAGGAGTATTGCTTTTTTAAAAGTTTTGCGCAATTGTAATAGTACAGTAGCCGCCCTGGTGAATGATAAAATTAACTTGGAGATCATCGATGATGTGTATTATTCCAGCTATGATTCATAATACAGGGATGGTAACCATGAATTATGGTGGAGGAGATACCAAGAGAACTACAAACTGTTCACCTTGGAGGTAACCAAATCCAAAGACGGGTAGAGTGCAGCCTCGAATTCTGTGGCGCTGGCAGCAAGGTAGCTACATATAGCTTCTAAAGCCACCTCCAGGGCTTTGAATTCAAATGGACAATCTGCAAACATTATGACAGCTATTAGCAAGGAGGTATAGTGCCTCGCATACTTGGAAATCTACTCCGAATTCTAAGTCTCACTACTGTCTTCCCCATCAACTTCAACATCATGTTGTGCAGCTGAACACTGGTCATCCCCTTGATGTCTGTGATTGGCATCCACTGGATTCAATCTCCTTCGAAGTTTCTCAACCACAGGAAGAACATTGTCATCCAGTGGATCTTGGATCAAAACCTGCACGTGTTAGTTATTCCTTTAAATTAAAAATGTTCCAACATTTTGTCAATATCACTAACATAACGTTTGAGCGATAAACGCAAGAATTATCTAAAGCTATTATGAAGTTTATAGAAATCCTGTCTATATTAAGTCCCAATTAGAGAATTCATGATAAGGTGGATGGACTCTTCCTAATTGAATTTTGATTGTTCATTATTGATGTAAATCCAAAAAAGTGTTCTTAAGCTCACCTCCTCTGCTGTAATAATAGCCTTGATATGCTGTCATTTCCCACAAGAAACACCATAAACATCAGAATTAGCACAAAGGTAGAAGGAAGAGCAAAGAACAAAAAAGAAACCTTTTCATTTTTAAACGGTTATGACATAAAATGCACGATCATTTACAAAAGGAAAGGCAAACACATTGCACTAACAACTCATAAATTAAACTGAAACAAAGCTGTCCTTTTCATCGATTCAGGTTGAAATTAACAGGGCCAGTCAATGCAAATTACAGAATCCCAGATGGATAAAGCAACACTCTACCTCCAAATTGAGAATTATGGCTCTTTCTCGACTGAGAATGGTGGAAGGATAGGACAAGAGAGGATCAAGCATGCGAAGATCGCGTGGATGAATTTGTAAGCGGTCCAAAATCTCGTACTTGTCAACATCCAAAATCATTTCTTGACCTGACGCATTCATTAACATCCAGCTCCTTGAGCCAGCAGCCTTCTTCAACAAGTCACCAGTACCACCTCCTCCAGTACTAAATAGTAATGGCCTTGATGGCCCTTCATCAGCTCTGAACATCCTCAAAGTCCCAAACTGAAAAGTGATTATACCCATGTTTCTGCTTATATGTGTATTCTTTTATCTCTCTCATATGCCTGTAGGAAACAAATAATATATATAATCTTGACTTCAACGCGTTTACATCTGCATTGTGTTTAACTGTGGTTGGTGACGTTTGAGATCGTAACATTATCTTTTTTTAAGTACCTACAACAAAAAAATACTATGCAAGTGATTAATCTAAATGAGCATAAGAGTTCACAATACTACAATTAATGCAACCCTCTACACCGTCGTCCCCAGGGATCCAGGGCCGCTTCACTTTGTTTTTGTTTATTTCTGTCCGGCTGATTTAAACCAATATAAATTTGGTATAAGTTTGCACAATTTTGGTGCAATCGTAAAATTTGTCAGTTCATACAAATTGAATTGAACTAGACAGAACTCAATTGGAGAGACTCGTTTCCTGTCCCCAACCACCAATCTTTTCTTCTCCAAATTGGGGGAGTCCTCTTCTCATCTTTATTTTTTTCCCCACAAAATTTTTTTTTTTCACTTGCGGATAATCAGGATCCTAAATTTCTCCTCTCAACTCTAAACTTTTTATTATGTATTGGGTAAATGCAAAATTTCTGCTTTGTCCTCTGTTATTTATATACCGGCCGTATGCCTTAATTTAGTATTCATTGGCTGTGGATAGAAGATTAACTTAAGAACTATCTAAAGCTAAAGCTATGCTGAAGTTTTAAGAAATTCTGTCAATAATTAATTCCCTATGTCCACCCAACAAAAAATAATTCAGCTTCAACAACATTTCAGCCTTGATAAGAAATATGATGAAATATAAGAGAAGGGATGAGTTAGGCGACATGGAGAAGAAAGTGTAAGTAAAAAATTTTGGGTTCAAAATCTCCTACTTATATTAAAAAAAATAAAAAAAAGGATGAAATATACAAAAATCTCGACTGCAATTAAAGTCCAGATGTTGTGGTTAGGAAATTGCATATATCATCATTGATGTAGCTCCGGACCCTCCAGGATAGTCAATCTGGTGGTGTAGTCTCTAGTTAGAACATCTACCAGAGTTCGAACCCTGTAACAAAAATGGGGAATAAACCAACAACCCAAATAAGGGTCAGGCCTGAAGTGGGTTCAAGCCCTTTTTTTTTTGACAAAAAAAAAAAAAATCATTGATGTAGCTCCAAAAATTATCTATAGATCGTACGGACTTATCTTTTAGAAACCATATCCACCACGACCACAGCCGTCGTTTTCTTCCACGGGCATATCCCCCCTTGAAGATAGAAGTTCAATATTCTGAACATGTGGTTTAGGCACTCTTCGTGCTGTACACGGGAAAATAATTGCCTTGCTCAATTATTTCATCTCAACTAACTATTTTTAGAGCCCGCACAAACCAATCTCATACTTGTATTGTTTTGGCTTTGGGTATCCATCGTCCAAGATACAGCTTGTAGGAGAGCAAATTGGAATTAGAAAAAAAGTGGGTTATTGTTTGTTGCACCAAAATGGCTAGCGAAGCTGTCTCCCTTGCTTTGGGAACGGTGAAGGATTTGTTAGCTGAAGAAGCCAGATTCTTGAGCGGAGTGGCGGATCAAGTCAAGGAAGTTGAAGTAGAATTGATAGGGATGCGACGATTGTTGAAAGACGCCGACAAAAAGCAACTGAATGATTCGACTGTCCGTGATTATGTCAGGAAGATCAGGCGTCTTGCTTACAGAACTGAAGATGTCTTGGAGAAGTACGCCGTTGAAATCGAATCCAGGAGAAGGGGCCACGGCTTCCGCAAGGCTTTCAGAAGATTTGCGGGCCTAGTTTCTGAAGGAACGGCTCTTCACAGAGTTGGTTCAGAGATAGCTAGCATCATAGCAGGAATCAACAGCATCACCAAAAATCTGCAAACTTATGGTGTCATTGCATTGAGCAGTACTGAAGACGGGCAAAGTTCCAATGCGAGATTGGATCAGAATCAACAGCGGCTGAGACAAACCTATCCCCATCAAGTTGAGGAATATTTTGTTGGGATGGAAGATGATATAAGACAGCTTGTGTCCCTCATCACTGATGAGCGAATTAGATCACATCGAGTTATTTCAGTATATGGGATGGGCGGTCTCGGTAAGACCACTCTTGCCAGGAAGATCTACAAGCACATTGAAGTAGAACGTGCTTTCAAACAGTTTGCTTGGGTTTCGGTTACCCAACAGTGCAATACGATGACTGTCTTTCGAGACCTTCTGAAGCAGCTTGTCCCGGACGAGAGGAAGGAAAGTGTTGAGAAGATGGATGAGAGGGAATTGGTAGGAGAGCTTTATAAAGTGCAGAAAGAGACAAAAAGCTTAGTTGTTCTTGATGACCTGTGGGAAATTGAGGACTGGAAGCGTCTCAGTGTAGCATTTCCATTTGCAGAGGCGGATAGCAAAATTTTGATTACAACTCGGAACCAGAAACTCGCAGAAGTTGAATTCCCCTATCCACTCAACCTTTTGAACGAGGATGAAGGCTGGGAGTTGCTTCAAAAGAGAGCTTTTGCCAAAAGAAATGGCGCAGGTTAGCTTTTCTCTAGTGAAGTACATATATCTGACTTGCATTAGTTAAAACAGAATATAAAGTTTGATGCTTATTCCTATAGATTCTATGCCGTTCATACCTGTATGCATTAGTTTCTGTTAGCCTTTTTTACTTGGCAAATTTAGAAGCATTAGTCTCCAAACCAAGTGGAAATGTTGGGAGAATAGTTACATTTTCACACCCAAAAAAACAAAGGTACATCTTTTTGACAAATTATAGAGACACGTAATTTACATTTTTCTCTCTTGTAGATTCTGAAAGTGATCCACAGTTGGAAGCAGAAGGGAGGGCAATTGTTGGCAAGTGTGGAAACCTACCCTTAGCAATCTCTGCAATTGGAGGAGTTCTGAGTCAAAAGACTTCACTCGAGGAGTGGAAGACAGTGAAGAATGATGTGGATTCGTATATAAGGATGAGTGGAGGTGGCAAAGAAGGGTATGAACCCGTGTTGCAGGTGTTGGCTCTGAGTTATGACGAGCTACCCTACCACTTGAAGCCATGTTTTCTTTACCTGGGGCAATTTCGTGAGGATGAGGACATAGAAGCAGAGATGTTGCATCGAATGTGGACAGCAGAAGGGATGGTCTCAGCAGATCATCGCGGAAAAGGAGAAACTCTGACAGATGTAGCTGAAAGGTACTTGTATGAGATGGCGAGTAGGTCAATGCTTCAGGTGAAGTTCGATGAGTTCTCGACATCCAGAAAGGTTAAGTCATGCTACCTTCATGATCTGATGAGGGAATTCTGCCTGGCCCGTGGAAAAGAAGTTGAATTTCTCAAGTTGCTTGATTTTCGAGGAGGAAATGATCCCTTATCGGATTGTTCTACTGAGCACGACAACAGTACTCCTAGATGCTCCATTCACGTGGAAGGTGGTAAAAAGCATGGTCCGGGTGATGTTGACTCTATGATAAGTAGGGCACTGGAAGCCAGTGGACAGCTGCGTTCTTTAACATTAAGTGGTGGCTGTGGATTTCCTCGAGTAATATTTGATTCAAACAAGTGCAAATATCTAAAGGTTCTCAAATTCGAGGGTTATGATTTCACGGGCAAAGGTTTGCCTAAAGGAATAAAGAAGCTGGTCAATTTGAGGTTCCTCAGTGTAAAGGACAGTATGTTGGATGATCTTCCATCATCCATAGGTCAATTACAGTACCTGGAGACACTTGATATGCGAGTCGGTAATCAGATTTGGGTGCCTGATGTCTTGTGCAAATTGAAAGGATTGAAGCATCTGTATTTTTTTGGGCTTAAAAAAGTCGGAGATGGACAACTAAGTTTTCTTGGCTTAAGTAAGCTGGAGACTTTAATTGGCTTTAACGATGATGTCGGAGACTTGAAACATTTGTCAGGGTTGAATAATCTAAGGTTGCTCCATGCAACTGTGCATATCGGTAAAGAGAAGAACGATCTCCCTCAGATGCTCAATTACTTGAATTCCAACCGACACAAGCTACGGAAGGCTCAATTGGCGATTTTTGTATCTGGTGAAGAAGTAGTGCTTCCTTTTCTAGATCTTTTGTCCTGCCACTGTCTCCACCAATTGACCATAATCGGGGGAAGGTATGAGTTTCAAAAAGTTAAACCACCCCTTTCCCCCTCGAACCTCAGTAAGTTACTTTTGTGGCAGTGTTCAATTGAAGGAGATCCAATGAATTTCTTGGGATATCTTTCCAACTTGAGGAGCCTGACTTTGGCGTATGTGGACTTGGGGGAGAGAAATGTGATGATTATTGATGAAAATGCTTTTCCAAAACTCGTATCTCTGGCGATCATTCGTGTAGGAAACTTAGAAAAGTGGGTGGTGGCTGAAGGATCCATGCCTAACCTATCTCGTCTTAGAATCGACAGATGTGAAGCACTGGAGATGATTCCTGATGGGCTGAGGTTTATTACAACACTCAGAAAGTTGGAAATTAAAATGCCTGAAGAATTCATCGTCCAAAGAATTTATGGGATCGATGGGCGTGGAGGACCGGATCGTGACAAAATCAGTCGCGTCCCCGTCATTAACATTGAATCTTATGGAAGCATGTTATAGAAGCAAGCTTCTTATCCAGCCAACTGATGGCATCTCGAGCGAAGAATCTGCCAGTTCTGTGGATTGCAAGTCTAGCCATCACTGAAGCCGCTGCTTCACTGAAGAATCTTTTATAAAAGTTAAAACCTATTATTATTATTATTATGTAGGACTTACTCCTCCTCTAGGGGCATTTCTATCAGAAGAATAAGTTGGAGAAAAATATAAATTTGTGAAGTCTTGTAAAGTTCATTAATAATTTGGACAGCCAATTATTTGGCCAAATTTATTTGCTGACATCACCATCACAATTTCCAATACACCTTTTTATCTTCCTAATTACCTTTTTATCTCACATACATCACATCACAAAAAGTGCTACAGTAAAAATATCTCAAATAACTTACAATCCAAACACACTAATTGGTACACAATTGAGCTATTCTTCTGATTCTTTTCTTTTTCTTTTTTTTTTTTCCCTTTTTCATGACATAAGCAAGTGAGCTACTCTGGACGAAAGATTTTCTGCAGTCCATACTTAAGTTGGCTTTAAATAATAGTACTAGGGAAGGCAGTTACCAGACTTAAGTAGGCCTGCAATACCATCGCTAGCATCAACCTTCAGCACGTGAAGTCAGTGCGACATTTGAATATTTGATGATATATAATAGAACGTGAGGAGTGACTTCAGCAATTTTTTGTTAGCAAAAACGAAACGGTTGAAAGAGTTCTGTCGAATTCTCCTGTATGCATTTTAATATTAAAAAAAAAAAAAAAAAGTCAAGGATTCAGTGTTACATTTGCACAAAAGGTCGTGCGCATGGAATCTACTGCCAGAACGGTTTTGGTGGGCAATTTACGAGCAACTTATAGTCTCTAGCTTGTAATATCGGAGTTGAACACATCTAAATTTTTTCCTATCATAAAAAAAAAGGGTTAATATTACTATTTTAACTAATTTTATTTAAAATGTTTTCATGTTTTGAACCAGCCGATCATAGAATATAATAGAAAAAAGAGCCCATTATAAAAGTATTAGAATTATCACCAATCGCATATTTTAGAAGTTGTAAGATTGGGTTTTTGGTAATAAGTAAGCATATTTTATGATAATAAAACATTTTTTTTACATGATATGATACCAAAACTCACTACTTGTATAAACTAAACTTACGACTTATTACTTGAAAAAGTTATCATTCACTTGTGGTGTCGTGAGAAAACATTACAACACTCTTCTAAAATTTACAATTGCCCCTTTTTCTTCTCAACTAATTTGTGTTATAATTCCTCAAGGGGGCATCTATACAGAAAATTTCTCTTTTCTTGTGTGTTTGTCCTGCCATAATAAATTGGATAACTACAACGAGATGAATAAAGAGGTTGTAAACCGCTAAGAAATGAGAGCGAATGAGGATTTCCTTTTTTTTAAAAAAAAAAAAAAAAATTTCTCTCTGTTTTTTCATTGAAAGGAGGTCCGGTTCCATTTAACAATCACTCGATTACTCCAAATATTATCCAGATTCTAATTACTTGTCCAATATTTAGCATCTGAAATCTTACAAAAAGGACTAACTAGCAAGTATGGCACGAGTCCAAGAAACCCAAAAAAAAAAAAAAAAAAAATCGAGAGATTGGGAGAGAAAGTGGTTATTGAATGTACAGGAAGATGGCAGGAGCTATAGCTTTGAAAGAGTCTCAAATGATCCTTCTGGTTACTCAGAGATGATATAATACATAACTGAATACTTCGACATGCTGTTGGGTGCTCCACAGAGCTAATGTGTCAGAATTCGTAAGTTCATACACATATATAGTGGTAAAAATTTGTATTACTCTTGTGGAAAAAAGAGGCAATAATTCTGTTTCGCAACTGGTAGAACGCATCGCATCCTCTTCAACAAGGCATTACTGGATGAATTCTGAATTTCAGGATCCAAGAAGGCCTTTTTTGCGAGCATAGCAAATGATAATAACAAAATGGATGGCGCTGAAAATTCCAGGGACGCTGGCCACCTGACTCCGCAGATTAGAATTACCAGAGTTAATGCTTGCTCTATCAAACTTGTAACTAACAAGAATGATAGAAGGTTTTGGTGCACGTCTTAATCCATTGTTATGGTGCAGGGAATCTTCAACAGATCCAGTGATGGTTGAAATGACATAAAACCAAGCTGCCAAATGCGAATATATTGCTTAAGATACATCGGATCTGTTACGTACGTTGTCTCATTCACAGCAAAAATAGTGATACCCTCTTTCAAGCGTTTGCTTAAGAAATGCAACAGCAAAAATTGTGCCTCGGCTGATAAAGCAGGGACATACAGTGCCTCACATACTTGGAAATCTACTCCGAATTCTAAGTCTCACTACTGTCTTCCCCATCAACTTCAACATCATGTTGTGCAGCTGAACACTGGTCATCCCCTTGATGTCTGTGATTGGCATCCACTGGATTCAATCTCCTTCGAAGTTTCTCAACCACAGGAAGAACATTGTCATCCAGTGGATCTTGAATCAAAACCTGCACGTGTTTGTTACTCCTTTAAATTAAAAATGTTCCAACATTTTGTCAATATCACTAACATAACATTTGAGCGATAAACGCAAGACTTATCTAAAGCTATTATGAAGTTTGTAGAAATTCTGTCTATATTAAGTACCAATTAGAGAATTCAGGATAAGGTTGATTGGTCAAAAGGTGTCTAGATTGTATAAACTAATTATCAGTGGCCGAGTAAATTGACTTCAAACCGATCCAATGAGTGCTTCTAAAACAAACATATAGAAGCAATTAGTCAATAGATACAGTTGTAGATGTCAATTGAGCAAATAGTGAATAGTGAGTAGATACAACCTAATGTCCCAAATACCCTACGACTTCAGTTTTTCATTTACATCCATTTCAGTCCATACTGTCTATATTCAACACTCTAAATTGCAAAACTGGTGAATCAAAGAGGAGGAGGTCAGCCATGCTATATAAATTGGGTCGGAATGAAAACCTACGCAAAAAAGCTCATATAAAAACACAGAAGTTCTTAAGCTCACCTCCTCTGCTGTAATAATAGCCTTGATATGCTGTCATTTCCCACAAGAAACACCATAAACATCAGAATTAGCACAAAGGTAGAAGGAAGAGCAAAGCACAAAAGAGAAACTTTTTCATTTTTAAACGGTTATGACATAAAATGCACGATCATTTACAAAATGAAAGGCAAACACAAAGCACTAGCAACTCATAAATTAAACTGAAACATGAGCATAGTTCTGAAAAACAGCTAGTAAGTGAAACAAAGTTGTCCTTTTCATCGATTCAGGTTGAAATTAACACGGCCAGTCAATGCAAATTACAGAATCCCAGATGGATAAAGCAACACTGTACCTCCAAATTGAGAATTATGGCTCTTTCTCGACTGAGTGACAGGTTGTCAAAACCTGTGCAATAATAAAAATAAACCTATTTGCCAATTAAAATAACCAAAATCCGATTCCAAGTACTGGAACAGGGACTCTAGGTGTGCAATGGGTTACTTGATTCACCCTGTTTCCGAAGAGTTTGCTTGATCCGATATACCTGAATGGGATGGCTTTTCACAAATAATTATTAATTTGTAAACAAAGTAAGTAGGGTCGTATTCTCAGGGACTGGAGATATTTGTCTCTTTCGAAATCCAAAGTAATACGGGGGGGTGTTTTTGTGTAAACGATGACAATCAAAGGAATTCAAATAAAAATAAATAGCTAACTAGAAATTAAATGACAATTCACTGAAATTAGATTAATAATAATTAAAAGTCTAGTCAAGAAATAACTTCAGCAATAGTTCACCTAATTGATCATCGATGCAAAGGCAATTCCAATTAATTACTAATAAATAGGTTATAACTGCCAAACAATCGATGACAGTCAACCCCTCCTTACTGTGCCGGTGATAAAGGTACGCCCGTTAATCACTACTCTAATTGGGAAATAATCCTAGGTACGCCCGTAAGATTTAATTTCCCAATTGTTTTACGTATTAGAGGAGTCCTATTCTAATCAAATAACGCACTACCAAGATTATTTTAGATTAGCCTGCATATTCCCCTGACACGAACTCAATCATGCCAGTTGTCACTATTTCAAGGTAATTAAACAATTACGGATTTAATGCCCTAAATGCCCTAATTGACAATGGATTACTAAATTAACTAATTATCCGGATCCAAGACAATCAATTAATTAAATAACCATACGCACTGCAATCAGAGAATATGCAAATACCAATAAATAAGCGAAAAAATTAAAATTAAGTCGATTTCATAATTTTAGGCAACACAAAGCATCCGTTATTTCTTGACTAAAAAAAGGGATTTAGTTCATTCTCATGCGAGAGACCCGCGCAAAATTGTAGAGAGATTAGCGGCCATTTTCTTGGAAATTGGGAGAATTTAATTCGCTTCAATCAATGAGAAAAGCAAGCTACAACAATTGATCCAATTCTTTCTAATTGTCCAGACATACAAGAAGAAAACTACTAAGGGTGAAAAGCAGAAGTCACAAGAGCAAAAAACAAGAGAAAAAGGAATTGTCCAATACTTTTCTTTTGCTCCTAACACTCACGAGGGAGGAAAACAACTACTAAGAGTCTCCACTGAAGACGAAGAAGAAGAGTCAAAAGCTAGACACCAGGGAATGATTCAATTCATCCCAATTGCCAATGACGTACAAGAGGTAAGCTACTCAAAAGCTAAATAAAAGAAAAGTCAATAAAAGCAACTAAAAGGTCGTGTTCATCCCCTGTTCCTAATTCTAATTTTCTATCTAATAGTCTACTCCCCTTTGCGGCGGCTCCTCGAGGGAATAATGAAGACTCTCCGTCCGCTGTTTTTGCTGCAATTATCAAAGTGGGCAAAAATTTTTCTTTTGCCAACAATGTCCCTGGGATAAGTTCTATGTCTTGGATTTCTTTTCTGTCAAATTGGCACTTGTTATCATATTTTCGTTCTACTCCCTAAAATATATGTCAAATACTAAAAGTGAGTAGAATTCAGCAATTTATCCATATCGGATCAGGTAATAGAGAAAATTAATAATAAAATAAATAACAAAATTACACCCTATCAATTCCCCCCACACCTAAACCATGCTTGTTCTCAAGTACAAGAACGGTAAACAAACACCAATATTTGACAATGGCTATTGCTCTATCTACCATATTGTCAAGATACCAAGAGAAAATCATATATCAAGCATCAGTGATCAAAATCCGAGAAACATCACCTCGGTTAGCTTCTAAATCACAAACTCTTTCAATTCCAGGTTAATTAATCTAAGATAAAGGAATGGTGCACAACATTTATCAGCAAATGGTCCAAATATTAACCAAAATCTCAACATTAAATCTACAAATCGGCAAGCTGACTTCTATCACACATAACCTACACTTTTTTTCATGTTTTCTATTATGTATTTAATTTTTTTATTTATTTTTTTTGAAATAGCACAAAAGATTTAGTCTCTAACCATTGGAGCCTTTTGACGCGAACTCCAACATTTTTCAGATGAAGGAACCCGGTTACTCAGCTCCTATCGCTATACGACCACGTACTCATAAAAATTACTACTTTTTGATGCGAGAATCGACACTTTTGGTGAAGATCCCCGATTACTCAGGAGTAACAATTAGCGGAGTACAGTCAATCTTATTCACAGCCAAATAACACAATAGCTCAAAATAACATTGCAAAAACAAGAAGAATAGCAGCAGCTAGCCTCATTTTTTTTCAAATATGGAGAACTAAACTTAATATTGGACCAATTCACATGAAAATACCAACAATCATTCCCTATGCCTAGAAAAGTTAACCAAGATCTCAAAAGAGTCAAGTAATCATTGATATTCACCAAAGAGATGTTCTGAACTCAACCACATTAACTCGATACACTTTTTATTATTAAAACTTGATAATAGTAGAATTAGAGTCAATAACCCAACATCAAATCTTGGTATTCACATGAGAGTTAAGCACCAAAAAGAAAGAAAGGAAATAAACGAAAGATAGACAAATAACATACTAGAAATAAAGGAAAAATAGCTGAAAACTAAAAACTACTAAAAACTAGAACCATAACTGATCCCTCCCACACCTAAACGATACATTGCTCTCAATGTAACAAATAAACATCAAAAGTAGGAGAAAGGACAACAAAATTTCCATGAAATTGGGTCAAAGTGGTGGGTGATAACCAAAGTGAGGCGTAAAATCCGCATGATGCATGAGGGCTATCAAATTCAAGTGGGTTTTCGAAGCACGGTGATGGAGCGGCTGGAAGTGGTGGCGACGCGACGTGGATGGTGAGCGAGCAGCGACGGCAGGCTTGGTGACGCGCGAAGTGGCCGCGCGAGCTGCTGTGGGTGGTGTCGGCGAGAGAGTGAAAGAAATTGGAGCTGGTGGCCGGATCGAGGAGAGAGAGACAGAGGGCGAGCTGGAGACGGGCGGGCGGCGAGCTGGACTGCAGCGGCTGGTTCGCAGGAGACAGAGGAGGACGGCGGCGTGCAAGCGAGGTGGAGGAGATGGGGGCGGGCGTGAGAAGTGCTCAGCCGAAAGAGAAGAAGAAACAGGGGAGAAGAAAGAAGGAAAATAGGAAGAAAGAAAGGGAAGAAAGAAAGAAAACAAAAAGAAAAAGAAAAAAATAATTTTTTTTTGAAATTTTAATTTTGGAAACAAAGGTTATAGCTAAACGGAAAAAGATTTTTTTAAAAAAAAAATTATTTTTTTTTAAATTATTTATTTTTTTTAAATATTATTATTAACAAAACTCATTTTCGAAATTCAAAATTAGAGATGAACGGAAAATCGAAAACTGTTCTCGAGTTTTGAATACTTACCTTTCCCGCGAACGTGACGCAGACACATCAAAAAGGCAAGAACCCTTCTGACCATGAGCTCTCCATATGACTTGACGCGGGCGCGTCATGTCAGAGAGATACCTGTGAAACATCAAAAATGAAAATTGAATCCCGAAATCAATCAAGCATAAGGAAAACATATTTAAACTACCAATCAAAACTGAACAAACAACTAAAAAGAAATTGGGTTGCCTCCCAATAAGCGTCTTCCTATAATGTTTTTGGCTAGACATTGAACACCACCCTCCAATTTGGATGTAACTCAATTTTTCTTATAATCGGTGGCCCTCCTTCGGGATCCAAATAGCCATTGAGTGCAATCTTTTTCCTTAATTTTCTATTCATTTTCATCTTATAAATTACTTTCATCCCCTGATACTCGTTCGCAGCAACTTTGAATTTATCCCTACAAACAAACTCAGAAAATTCTTACACAAAGGGATTAATAGCATTAATAGCAAACACGGAGTGAGAGTTAATAGGATGTTCCATTGTATCAAAAATATTAAAGTGGACTATTTCTCTATCAAATTTCATAGACAAGGTACCCTTATGAACATCAATTTTTGTCTGAACTGTACTAAAAAAGGGTCTACTTAATAGCAAAAACGAGGGGTTGGGAGAATGGTCATCATCCATGTCAAGTATATAAAAGTCAGTTGGGAATATCAATTCATTAACTTTAACCAACACATCCTCGACCAACCCATCAGGGTATGCATTTGTTCGGTCAGCTAATTGAATTATTATCTCAGTTTCTTTTAATGGATCTAGGTTCAGAGAAGCATACATAGATTTAGGCATTACGTTGATTGATGCTCCTAAGTCCAGCATGGTATTCCTAATCAAAGTATTACCTATCCTACATGGGACAGTAAACCTACCTGGATCCCCACACTTCGGTGGGAGTTTCCTTTGTAGAACCGCTGACACATTCTCCCCCACGATGACCCTTTCATCTCCCCTCAACCTTCTTCGGTTGACTCACAAATCTCTCAAAAATTTTGCATATTTTGGCACTTGTTTGATTGTGTCTAGCAGGGGGATATTGATCTCTACCTTGCGAAGCACCTCCAAGATCTCTTTTTCCTTGTCCTACTTCTTCAGTTTCTCCAACCTGCTAGGAAATAGAGGGGGATTAGTTTTAACGTCTATGATCGGGTCAAGGAGTACCATTGGATTTTTTGAGCTTGTATTCTCTGCCTCAAGTTGTTTCTCAATCTTCTCTTCGTCCTTATCCTTTGGAGTCACGAGTTCGGGCCCCTGAATTTCCTTCCTGCTCCTTAAAGTCATTGCACTTACGTTCTTTAGGTTCAGTTCAGGTTGGGACGGCAATCTTCCGTTTACTTGAGACTCCAGACGGTGATTGATATTGCCATCTGACTTATCTAACTCTGCATCGCTTGTATCTGACCCATCTGACTTCTTATGTTCCGTAGTTCGGAGTCCGTCTTTTGCTGATATTATGCAGTACTAGCCATCAATTGTTTCATCATATCTTCCAAAGATGGACTGGCGCTTGGTGAAGGTGGTGGTGGTTGAAATTGATACTGCTGCTGGTACTCTTGTTGTCTACTTGGCATAAAATTGGACTGCCTATTTGCTCCATAACTGAAGTTGGGATGGTCCCTCCAACCAGGATTGTAGGTGTTCGAATATGGGTCATATTGATTTCTTAGCACAGGCGCGTGACCAGTCATGTTCACTTGCTCCATACTTTTTTATTGGATTATTGGGCACATCTCTGTAGAATGACCCATTGCAGTGCAAATCTCACACACCTTGGCTTGTGATGCATTTCCTACACCGAATTGCCTAACAAAAGATGTTAACTCAGTCAACTGCTGTTGATAGAAAATGTCTCTACCTCATTCACCTTGCGTGTTGGGACATTCTCCCTCGTATCAAACTGCTGCGAATTCTTAGCCATTCTTTCAATTAGCTCCTATGCTTCTCGAGGAGTCTTGTTCACCAGTGCCCCTCCACTTGCAGTATCAATTATGCTTCTGTCCCTGAAGAGTAACCCATCATAGAAATATTGAATGAGCAGTTGCTCACTTATTTGATGTTGAGGCATTTGATACATAACTTTTTGAACCTTTCCCAGTGCTCATAAAGGGACTCCCCTGGATGCTGCTTGATACCGTAAATCTCCTTTCTTAGACTTGCAATTCAAAGCGCAGGAAAATACTTGTCTAAGAATTTTTTCTTCAACTAGTCCCATGTGGTGATACTACCTGGTGGTAGGTAGTATAGTCAATCTTTTACAGAATCCTTCAAGGAGAAGGGAAATGCCCTCATTTTTATTTGCTCCTCTGTAATGCCTGAGGGTTTCATGCTGTTGCAAACTGCATCAAATTTCTGCAAGTGCTTGTACGGCTCTTCACCTGGTAAACCATAAAATGATGGCAAGAGATGAATTAGACCAGATTTTAGTTCAAATGGGGTGTTATCATTTAAATTTGGAAAAGTAATGCACAAAGGCTGTTGAGTTAAATCAGGAGCAGCCAACTCACTTAATATTCGTGCATTAGTTATAGTGACTTTTTCTTGATCCGAGTCACTCGAAGTGTCACCAAACGAATCTGTTGGTTCAACTTCTGACTCAGGTCTATGAGATGCAGCACTTGATTGCTTCTCTTTGAGCTGTCTGGTCTCTTTTCTTGTTCTACGCGCAGTCTTCTCTAATTTGGGGTTGAAAATTAATTCATCTGTACGAGAAGAACGAGGCATACACTCGAAAAGCACCAGAAAATTAGAACAAAAAATGAATTTAAAAAGAAACAAATAACTGACACTAGTCCCTAGAAATGGCGCCAAAAAATCTGTGCAATAATAAAAATAAACCTATTTGTCAACTAAAATAACCAAAATTCGATTCCAAGTGTTGAAGCAGGGACTCTAGATGTGCAATGGGTTATTTGATTCACTCTATTCCCGAAGAGTTTGCTTGATCTGATATACCTGAATGGGATGATTTTTCACAAATAATTATTAATTTGTAAACAGAACAATTAGGGTCGTATCCTCAGGAACTGAAGATATTTGTCTCTTTCGAAATCCAAAGTATTACGAGGGGTGTTTTTGTGTAAACGATGACAATCAAAAGAATTCAAATAAAAATAAATAGCTAACTAGAAATTAAATGACAATTCACTGAAATTAAATTAATAATAATTAAAGGTCTAGCCAAGAAATAACTTCAGTAATGGTTCACCTAATTAATCATCGATTCAAAGGCAATTTTAATTAATTACTAATAAATAGGTTATAACTGTCAAACAATCGATGACAGTCAACCCCTCCTTACTGTATCGGTGATTAAGGTACGCTCGTTAATCACCGCTCTAATTGGAAAATAATCCTAAGTACGCCCGTAAAATTTAATTTTCCAATTATTTTACGTATCAGAGGAGTCCTATTCTAATCAAATAACGTACTACCAAGGTTATTTTAAATTAGTCTGCGTATTCCCATGACATGAAACCTGACAGGTGCCGAACCCGTGCAATAATAATAATAGAAACCTAAATACCACTAAAAGCAGTCAAGATTTAATCCTAGGTACTGGAGCAGGGACTCTAGGTGTGTAATGGGTTACTTGATTCACCCTGTTCCCGAAGAATTTGCTGAATCCGATATACCAAAATTAATTAATTGACAAAATTTACCAAATAGTAGACAGTGACAAGTAGGGTCGTCTCCTCAGGGATTGGAGATATTTGCCTCTTTTAAAGTCCAATTGATAAGAGGGGGATTTCACCGATATGCAACTAAAAATAATTAAACAATCCAACTAAAAATAAATAATTAACTAGCACAAATATAGCAGGAATTAGATCAAGAATAAATAAATTCTAGTCAAGGATACAACTACCCAGACACAGTCCGTTTACCCGATCATTGATGCAAGAGAGGTTCACTTAATTTATTAATAGACTAGTTATAGTCGCCGACGAATTCTAACGACCAATTTTTCCTTAATTTATTGATAACCAAGGTACAACCATTGATTACTCCTAACCAGAAAATACTCCTAGGTACGACTGTAGGAATTAATTTTTCAATTGCATTAATCACTAGAAAAACCTAACCCTAATCAATAACACGCTACGAGGGTTATTTAAATTAGATTGCACATTCTCCTAATGTGTAAACACACCAGTTGCCACTAATATTAATCAATCAAACAATTACGAATTTAATTGACTAATTTGGCACGAGATTAATAAATCTCATTGAACATCGGGCCCTTGACATTCAAATAATAAAATAATCTCATGAAAATTCAAGCAGGTAACGTGCAAATATTAATAAATTGAGGAACGCGTGAAAACTAATTAGATCTCACAGATTTTCAGGACTGCGCCGTCGAGTTGACCCTTGACTAGATGGAAGGCTTAGCCACGCCGCATAATTAAATCACCACACAAATTAAATGATTGCAATGGCATCGCCTTTTTACTAGGAAGCAAGGAATAAAAGATGTTTCCCCGTTGAGAAATATTATCAAACACCTGGCATGTGTCAGAGGCCAGTCAAAAGAAAGAAAACTAGAACTAAACTAAAAAGCTCAAACTAAAAAGACCTCCTTTGCTTCTGTACGTTGTTCCCTTTTAAAGAACCAAAAGAAAGATGACTAAAAGCTATCTAGGTGGTCCCCACACATGTGGACAAAGTTTCCAAATTACTTCTTGTTCCAAGTCTCTCTACGTTGCTTTCTTTGAAGAGCCCAAATGACTAAATGTCTTTCACTAGCTTTGTGGTCCCCCACCAATTCATGGGCCCAAGAATTGAAACCCTTAAAAATCTCCATTTTCTCCATAAAGTCCCTCCTTTTTGGTAGTTTCCTGCTTCATTCCTGAAATTGATTCCAAATACCAAATATGAGTAAATATCAGCAATTAACACAGTATTTATCAAGGATAAAAGGGGAGATTAATAATAAAATTACTAACAAATTATACCCTATCAATTCCCCCCACACCTGAATCATGCTTGCCTTCAAGCATGGGGACAACTCAACTCAACAATGGCTAGCTTTCACATTATCATTACCAACTGTGCTTATACAAAAATCAAGATTTAGTGGCTAAGTGTCGAGTCATATTTCTTCCGATTAGCTCCTAAGTTCATAAACCCGTCCAATTCATAGCTAACTTGCCTAGGAAATTCAAATATTAACTAGCATAGTCAGCAATTAAGTCAACTGGCAGCCAAAGTCCCAATATTGCGAACCAAGGATTGGCGGGCCAACATGATCATAAACTCACTTATTTTTCATTTTTTTGATTGAATAAATAATGCTTAGTCCCGAGCTATTCAAGCCTTTTGACGTGAACTCTGACATTTTTAGATTAAAGAACCCAGTTACTCAACTTTTCATAGCTTCAGGATTACTTACTCATAGATATCATCACTTTTTGACGCGAGAATCGATACTTGTGGTGAAAACTCCCGGTTATTGGGTGATAACACTAGCGGAGTATAGCCAATGTTATTCTCACTAACGTACCAAACTAACAAACACTTAAAGATCATCGCCCACGTCATCTCCTAAACATGAAGGACCAAGGTCAACAGGGGACCAATCCACACAACAGTGCCAGCAAAATATTTAAATCGCCTAAACAAGTTAACCATAAACTGCATCAAGTCATTAAACTCAAAATTTTCACCAAAATAGCATGCTCTTACTTGCCACCGAAACTCAACTCATATTGTAAACTACAACTAGCAATAAAAGAGTGAGCTGCCAACATATTTACCAAGATATCAGCAAGGGAAAAACATCCAAAAGGAATAAAGGAACAACACCTAAACTGGAAACACGTAAACTCAAAAAAACATGGGAAAAACACCCCAAAAATAGAAAACTGGAAATATCTAGCACCCAAACTGACCCCCCCATACCTAAGTCACACATTGCCCTCAATGTGATAATGTAACAGCAAAAAGCAAGGAGAGGGGCAACGGTACTTCCCTGTAGTCATCAAAACAGGGGTGGATCGGGTGCGAACTGAGGAGCAATTCCCGCCTGTTGCATAAATGCAGCCAGATTTTGCGCCATGTTATGCAAGTTGATGCCAATGTGAGTCATGCAAGTCTCCAGTCTCTCAATGGTGTTTCGGAGTTGGATCCAATCGTCGGCCGATGGGGTGGTAGGTGGCGGAGCGGAGGAAGACGGGTCAGGGTCGCCGCCCTCAGTGGAAGCTCGGGCAAAAGATGATCGAGGGGGAGGGCGTAGCGGCCCCGGGGGAACTACCTCCCAACCATTGTCGCCCTCCCGAACTAAGCCCATTTTCTCTAAGCACGGGATATTCAAATGCTCCATTTGACAGACTATATGCAAGTTATGGTTAGAAATATCAAGTACATGCAAATTCATAGCCAAGTGAGTAATGTAAGACCCAAGAATCAATGGGCGCTTCTTTTTAGGCAAAATAGACTTGAACTGAGAAGCGAGCCAGCACCCCAGATTAACTTTAATCTTGTTATGCATGCACCATATAAAGAAAAATTCGGATTTAGACAGAATGCCCGAACTATCTCGCCTACCCGAGAAACTATAGGCCAAAAAACGGTGGATATAGCGAGAGGCCGGGTCCTTCAGATAAGAACCCTTAGATAGACGAGGGTCATAGTTATCCCTGTCTACGGACATCTCATCCCAAATATAGCGATACCGGGAGAAAAAAGGTTGGACATAGTCACATGCACTCTCAGCATACTCCCGAGACTCGGCATATGTAGGATCAATAAAACCAAGGGCCAGATTGAAGTCAGTAATGGAATGGTGAAACTCCTGACCCATTAGACGAAAGCGGATGACGTTAGGGGTAGAAACTGTATAGCCCGTGGCGAGGTCGAACTCAAATGTGGCATAAAACTCCTTAACTAATTCCATAAGGCCGGGAGGTCAGTAATACGAGAATAGGGGAGCCATCCAATGGCCTCAATCAAGTCGTCAAAACGAACGCAAATATTTAGGAGGCCCAAGGTGGCGGCGTCCCGATAACGGCATGGGATAATCCGCCGTTCACAAGCCGCAGCATATCGCAGCTTGTCGGCTGCCTTGGTGAAGTCTAAATGCCCCCCAAAATGTGCAGGGTCAGAGATATGGACGCCTCTTTGTCGCCCAAGACGAGCCTTCCTCCCAGAGGAGGAAGGGTCGTGCGAGGGGTCAGAGGCGGGAATGGAATGCTGGGGTGGAGAGGCCTGAGGGGTCCTAGGAGTCCTAGACCTAGAAGAGGAAGATCGTGGTTTGATCATGGTAGCTAACAGTTGGCCCAATCAATAGAAAATACAATTCAGGCAACCGCAGGCTATAAAAATAACCTTAACAAGACAGCAAGTTCAAGCAATACCCACTGGTGGCCCTAATTAAGGCAAAAGTAGAATAAAACAGCCCAACAATCTTACTAGAATTACCCAATCAGAATAAGTCGAGCAAAAGTCACAATAGCCCCCAAACCAGGCAAATAGAGGCAATTACTGCAATAAGCAACGGAGATGGCCCAGGAGCCGTCCAATGCACCAATTAAATGCAGTAAACCCCAACCAAAGGCAGCTCAATAGACTCCAGGCAGAAAGTACCAAATGATACTCAATTAACACAAAAAATGAACCCAGCAAAGCAGCAAAAGTGAAGGATATTCAGTCACAGATGCTCAATTATAGCGGAATAAGAAATTGGAAGAAAACTAGCACAACCAATACCACTGGTGTATGCATAGGAAAGAAGGGAACCACACGGCCAACCTAATTAATAAAATGCACAACTGAGGCACCCCAAAGGCTAAAAAAGGACCCTAACCAGACAGCAAATGCAATTAAGAAATGGCAACGGTTCCAATGGAGTCCAATATAAGAACAAAGCAGCCCAAAAGTGCAATACTACTCCAAATACCCCAAGTCAAGTCAATAAGACACAACCGATCAGCAATAAACAAAGGGAGGGCACAATAGCCTTCCAATTCAGCAAACAAGTATAGAGAAATACCCAGCCAACGTCCCTTCAAGGGGCACAAGTTAGAAATTAACCAAACAAATCGCAAGTGATACCAACAGGGATTCCAACAGAGCAATGAATTCAACTGATTGAAGCAAGTGAAACTCAACAAATGTCACCAATTGGACAGTCAAAATACCCAAGCCAAACGCTCAAAATCAGCACTTGGGCCAAGCAATAGGCACCAAAACTCAAGAATCAAATAGGCAGTCCAGTACAGAGGATTAAGAAATGGAAAGCAACACCGCAACCAGTACCACTGGTGCACAGACAGGAAAGTATTAAATTCAACGGCAGCAACTCAACCACAAGAACTTAAACTTTAAAATAAGCAAGTATCCTCAAATAGCAGCAACAATGATAGGCAAAAGACCTCAACCAGTACCACTGGTGAGTCACAGGAAAAAATTAAAGCAAATGGCCAACTCAACAATGCAATCAATGCCAGAAAATACCCCCAAACGAAGCAGCAAATAAATGTAATTGCACCCTTATAATTGAACCCAGAGAATGCCCAAATCATCCCCTGCTTTAACCGGCAAAACACCCAAGACAGAGACACATATTCCAGCAATTCTCAATCTAGAAAAATGCTAATCAGGGGAAGAAATCAATACCTCCACCTGTCAAAGAAATGTGACAGGTGGCCTGCGCTCTGTGGAATGGCGGTGGAGGTGCGACGTGGGTTGGACGAGCTGTGCGGAGGAGCTGTGCTGAGGAAGGAGGCGGCGTTTTGGCTACGAGGGTGGTTGTGGTCGTGGTGCTTGGGCAGAGTGTAGGAGAGCTCGGGGGTGAGAGGCGCGGCTGGGCTGGGTTACGCGCTGGGCGGAGGGAGCCGCGGCTGAGAGAAGCCGCGCGCAGCGAGCGTGGGCAACTGGGGCTTGGCTCACGGGCGGCGTGCGGCTCTGTTTACGCGCGCGCGAGGTGATGCTGGCCGTGGCCTGTGGCTGCGAGCTGTGTGGACTTGAAGGGCTGGTGGTAGCGCGCGAGCTCAGGAGGAGCTGCGCGCGAGGTAGAAGGAGCCGCGGCGCTTGACTGCTGGCTGCGCGCGCGGGCTGTCAGCAGCGGTAGCGGCGGTCGAGGCAAGCGTCGGCCGCGGGCTGTGGCGGCGAAGCTACGGCGGCCTGGAGCTGCTGGCAGCGCGCGAGGAGGTTGCGGCGTGCTGGTCAGCGGCGGGTGAAGAAGGAAAGAAAGGGGGAAAGAGGGAAAGCAGCGGGGAAGAAGGAAGAAAGAAAGAAGAAGAAAGAAAGAAAAGAAAGAAAGAAAAAAGAAGAAAAGAAAGAAGAAAAAGAATAGAGAAAAGGAAAAATATTTTTTTTTCAAACATTACTCCAATGTAAATCGTCCAAATTGGAATTTTTTTTTTGTTTATATATATTATTATTATTATTATCTTTTTTTTGTTTATTTTTCTATTTATTTATATATATTTATTTATTATTTTTTTCTTTTAGGGTTTAGAAAGAAAATAATCTTTTCTTTTTCTTTTAATGTAAGTAATAATAATAATAATAAATTTTTTTTTCGATTGCAAAAACATGGTTTAGGTCGTCCAACACCGCGCGGGCACGCCAAGAGCCAAGATTAGTCTTCGTCCTCTGATTTCAGGAAACACAAACATCTTGGCTTTCGTCCTCTGGTCTCAGAAAAAACAAACACCGCGCGGGTACGCCAAGATTGGTTTTCGTCCTCTGGTCTCAGAAGACGCAAACACCCCACGGGCACGCCAAAATTTCACTTCCTGGTCACAGTGGAGGAGATATTAGCATTGATACTACCAAATGGAGAAACGACAAAACGAAAGAAATAAACAACTAAAAATAATAAAATCAATATTCGGGTTGCCTCCCAAATGAGCGTCTTTTTTTAGTGTCTTTGGCTAGACACAGCCCGTAATTCGCTTAAACCAAGCAAATCGGGTCCTCTAAATGCATCGTCTCTACCTGTTCAATTGGAGCTCCATCATAATACGACTTGAAACGATGACCATTTACCACAAATTTCTTCTCCGTCCTTAGACTCTGGATCTCCACTGCACCATAATCAAAGACATTAGTTACAACAAAGGGACCGATCCAACGAGAACGTAACTTACCTGGAAATAACTTCAACTTCGAGTGGTACAGTAGAACTTTTTGCCCACATTCAAACGTTTTCCTAAACACCTGCCGGTCATGAAATATCTTATTATTCTCCTTATAAATCACAGTATTCTCATAGGTTTCATTGCGAATTTCCTCCAATTCTTGTAATTGCAACTTCCTTTGAATTCCGCCCTCTTCGATATCCATATTGCATTGTTTAACCGCCCAAAATGCTTTATACTCGAACTCGACAGGGAGGTGACATGGCTTCCCAAATACCAAACGATAAGGGGACATGCCGATTGGCGTCTTGTACGCCGTTCTATATGCCCATAAGGCATCCTCAAGTCGCATGCTCCAATCCTTCCTATCGGGGCGAACCATTTTCTCCAAAATTGACTTGATCTCCCGATTTGATGTTTCCGCCTGACCGTTTGTCTGAGGATGGTAAGAAGTGGAGACTTTGTGCAAGACACCGTACCTCCTGAAAAGTGCAGCAATCGTCTTGTTGCAGAAATGGGTACCCCTATCACTTACAATTGCTCGCGGCATCCCAAAGCGGACAAATATATTATATTTGATAAATTCTGCAACCACTTTGGAGTTATTAGTATGGGTGGGTTTTGCTTCCACCCATTTCGAAACATAGTCTACGGCAAGCAATATATAAAGAAAACCATAAGACGAAGGAAAAGAACTCATAAAGTCAATACCCCAAACGTCAAAAATCTCAACAAAAATCATTGGGGTTTGGGTCATTTGATCCCTACGAGAAATATTACCTACTCGTTGACACTTATCACATGACTTACAAAACGAGTAGGCATCCTCAAAGAGGGTCGGCCAATAGATTCCACTTTCTAGAACCTTACGAGCCGTCCTTTTTGGTCCAAAGTGACATCCACATGCAAAAGATTGACAATAAGCTAAAATAGATTGGAATTCATTTTCACTTACACATCTGCAAATGACTTGGTCGGCACCACGCTTCCAGAGGAAAGGGTCATCCCAGATGTAAGACTTTGCGTCACTCCTTAACTTGTCCCGTTTTGCCTTAGACCATCCTGCAGGAAATTTGTCAGTAATTAGGAAATTAACAAATCTGCATACCAAGGCAAAGATAAATTAGCAAAAAATAAATGCTCATCGGGGAATGTTTCTCTCAGTGGGAGGTCGTCCTCGGTGACTTGTACTCGACTCAAGTGATCTGCTACCAAATTTTCGGCCCCTTTCTTATCTCTGATCTCCAGGTCAAACTCTTGTAGCAATAGTATCCACCTCATAAGTCGTGGTTTTGCATCTTTTTTGGTCAACAAATACCGCAAAGCTGCATGATCAGAGAAGATAATAACTTTAGCACCAAATAAATAGGACCGAAATTTCTCTAAAGCAAAAATTACAGCTAAAAGCTCCTTTTCAGTGGTCGAGTAGTTCAACTGAGCTCCGTTCAAGGCTCGAGATGTGTAGTATATAGCATGGGCTGCCTTCCCCACTCTTTGACCCAGCACCGCGCCCACTGCATAATCGCTGGCGTCACACATGATTTCGAATGGCAGGTTCCAGTCGGGCGGTTGGATAATAGGTGAGGAGATTAATAGCTCCTTTAACCTATCAAACGCCTTCTTACATGCTTCCTTGAATTCAAAGGGCACCTCTTTTTTGCAAAAGTTGGAACAGGGGCGCTCCAATTTTGGAGAAATCCTTTATGAACCTCCTGTAGAAACCTGCATGTTCCAAGAAAGAACGCACTTCCCGCACATTCGCAGAGTAAGGTAAAATAGATATAACATCTATTTTCGTTTTATCAACCTCAATACCCTTAGATGACACTATATGACCCAAAACTATCTCGTGCTTGACCATAAAATGGCATTTTTCCCAATTGAGCACAAGATTAGTTTCTATACACCTAACCAAAATTAATTTCAGGTTATCTAGACAATTATAGAAACTTTCTCCATAAACACTAAAATCATCCATAAAAATCTTAATAATCTTCTCAACATACTCTGAAAAGATACTTACCATGCATCGTTGGAAGGTAGCAGGTGCATTGCATAACCCGAATGGCATCCTCCGGTATGCGAATGTTCCGAACGGGCACGTGAAGGTAGTCTTCTCCTGGTCCTCAGGTGCGATAGCAATTTGGAAATAATCTGAAAATCCATCCAAAAAATAATAGTAAGCTCGACCCGCTAATCGCTCTACCATTTGATCAATGAAAAGAAGGGGAAAGTGATTTTTTTTCGTGACGGCATTCAATTTCCTGTAATCTATGCACTGCCGCCACCCGGTGGGCTTTCGAACCAGTACGAGCTCGCCTTCTTGATTTGACTCCACCGTTATCCCTGCCTTCTTCGGGACCACCTGTACCGGACTCAGTCAGGGACTATCTGATATGGCAAAGATTATCCCCACATCCAGCAGTTTTGGAATCTCTTTCTTCACTACCTCCATCATAAGGGGATTCAATCTCCTTTGAGCTTGACGGATAGGTTGAGCATTCTCCTCGAGTCGAATTCGATACATACATACCGCGGGGCTAATTCCTTTGATATCGGCGATGGTCCATCCTATCGCCTGCTTATGGTCCCTCAAAACTCGAATCAATTTGTCTTCTTGAATTTTTGATAAACTCGCGGAGATGATTACCGGGAGTGTCTCCCCCTCACCCAAGTATGCATACTTAAGGTGTTTCGGCAGCGGTTTCAACTCCAACATAGGTGCCTGCACCACAGATGGAAGTAACCTTTGGTGAGGTTCATGTGTAAAAACGGGTGCGAGATCATACCTTATTTTTGTAGTTGGCAACGCTTGCAACGCTCCAATCACACATTTGTGTTCTTCACTCTACTTTACTCCAGACAACATCTTTGACTCGAAGTGCCTGGTCAAGGCGACTTCCAACTCATCCTTACCTTCAATTTCAAAAACTTCTCGTACAGCAGAGTCAATAACATTTATAGAGAAAACAGAGCCAGCATGTGATTCTGAAGGATATTTCATGGACTCGAAAATATTAAAATGAACAATCTCACCATCAAATTTCATAGATAGGGTGCCCTTATTTACATCAATTTTAGTTCGAGCTGTGCTCAAGCAGGGTCTTCCTAACAGTAAAGGTGATGGGTCGTGAGAGTGTTCATCATCCATATCAAGCACGTAAAAATCAGTAGGGAAAATCAATTCATTAATTTTTACTAAAACATCCTCAATCAATCCGTCAGGGTACGCATTGGTTCGGTCAGCCAGTTGGATTATTATTCCAATATTTTTCAGTGGTCCTAATTTCAGAGAAGCATATATAGATTTCGGCATGACATTAATTGAAACTCCTAAATCTAACATAGCCTTTCCAATCAAGGTATTGCCTATTCTACAAGCAATAGTGAACATACCTGGGTCCCCGCACTTGGGTGGAAGCTTTCTTTGCAGGACCGCTGACACATTCTCCCCAACAATGACCCTCTCATCTCCCCTCAACCGCCTTCGATTAACACACAAGTCCCATAGGAATTTGGCATATTTTGGTACTTGTTTGATTGCGTCTAACAGGGGGATATTTATCTCAACCTTGCGAAAAACCTCCAAGATCTCCTTCTCCTTATCCTGCTTCTTCGATTTTTCCAACCTACTAGGAAAAGGAGGCGGGTTAGTTTTAACTGTAATTATTGGGTCTAGAAATACCTTTGGATCTGCACCATTGCTGTCCTCCTTCTCAAGCTCATTTTCGATCTTTTCCTCATCCTTATCCTTAGAGATCACAGGTTCAGGCCCCTGAATTTCCTTCCCGCTCCTTAGGATCATTGCGCTCACGTTCTTTGGATTTAATTCAAGTTGAGACGGCAATTTACCTTGGTTCTGGGAATCCAACCGGTTGATTATTGTGGCCATTTGACTTATCTGATTCCTTATGTCATGCATTTAGGAGTCCGTCCTTTGCTGATTTTGCATAATGGTTGCCACTGTCCTTTGCTGATTTTGCGTAATGGTTGCCATCATTTGTTTCATCATCTCCTTCAAAGATGGACCAGAGCTTGGGGACGGAGGTGGTCGGGGTAGGTATTGCTGCTGGTACCCTGGTTGCTTATTTGGCACGAAATTAGACTGCCTGTTCGGTGCAAAGTTGGGTTGCCTATTTCCTCCATAACTGAAATTCGGGTGATCCTTCCAGCCGGGGTTGTACGTATTCGAGTACCGGTCATACGGCCTTCTTGGCGTGGGCGCGTGATCAGCCATGGTCACCTGCTCTGCAGTTTCTTCCTGAATCATTGGGCACATATCTGCAGAGTGACCCATACCAGTGCAAATCCCGCACACCCTGGCCTGAGATGCATTCCCTATAGCCAGTTGCCTAACAAACGAGATCAACTCAGTTAGCTGCTGCTGGATAGAGGATGTCTCTATCTCATTCACCTTGCGTATTGGGACATCCTCTCTCGTACCTAATTGTTGTGAATTCTCTGCCATCCCTTCTATTAACTCCCGTGCTTCCCGAAGGGTTTTGTTCACCAGTGCCCCTCCACTTGCAGCATCAATTATGCTCCTGTCTCTGAAAAGGAGTCTCTCATAAAAATACTGTATGAGTAACTGCTCACTTATTTGGTGTTGGGGGCAATTGCCGCACAACTTCTTGAACCGTTCCCAATACTCATAGAGTGACTCCCATGGGTGCTGCTTGATCCCGCAAATTTCTTTCCTTAGACTCGCAGCCTTGGATGCAGGAAAATATTTATCTAAAAACTTTTTCTTCAATTGGTCCCACGTAGTGATGCTACCTGGCGGTAGGTAGTATAACCAGTCCTTTGCAGAATCCTTCAAGGAAAAGAGGAATGCCCTCATTTTTATATGCTCTTCTGTAATTCTCGGGGGTTTCATACTGTTACACACGACATCAAATTCCTGCAGATGCTTATGTGGCTCCTTACCTGGTAGACCATGAAAAGAGGGTAAAAGGTGAATTAGACCCGATTTCAATTCAAATGAAGTGTTATCACTCAAACTTGAGAAAGTAATGCATAAAGGCTACTGATTTAAATCAGGAGCAGCCAACTCCCTTAATGTTTGTGCATTAGCCATGGAAATTTCTTCCTGCTCCGAGTCACTCGAAGTGTCACCAAATGAATCTGTTGGTTCAACTTCTGACTCAGGTCTCTGAGACGTAGCACTGGAGTGCTCCTCTCTGATCTGTCTGGTTTCCTTTCTCGTTCTACGCGCGATCTTCTCTACTTCAGGGTCAAAAATCAAATCACCTGTACGAGAAGACCGAGGCATACACTAGAAAAATACCAGAAAATTAGAACAAAAATGAATTTAAAAAGAAACAAATAATAACGCCAGTTTCCCGATAACGGTGCCAAAAATTGACAGGTGCCGAATCCGTGCAATAATAATAATAGAAACCTAAATACCACTAAAACCAGTCAAGACTTAATCCTAGGTACTGGAGCAGGGACTCTAGGTGTGCAATGGGTTACTTAATTCACCCTGTTTCCGAAGAGTTTGTTGTATCCGATATACCATAATTAATTAATTGACAAAATTTACCAAATAATAGACAGTGACAAGTAGGGTCGTCTCCTCAGGGACTGGAGATATTTGCCTCTTTTAAAGTCCAATTGATAAGAGGGGGATTTCACCGATATGCAACAAAAAATAATTAAACAATCCAACTAAAAATAAATAATTAACTAACACAAATATAGCAGGAATTAGATCAAGAATAAATAAATTCTAACCAAGGATACAACTATTCAGACACAGTCCGTTTACCCGATTATTGATACAAGAGAGGTTCACTTAATTTATTAATAGACTAGTTATAGTCGCCGACGAATTCTAACGACCAATTTTTCCTTAATTTATTGATAACCAAGGTACGATCATTGATTACCCCTAACCAGAAAATACTCCTAGGTATGACCGTAGGAATTAATTTTTCAATTGCATTAATCACTAGAAAAACCTAACCCTAATCAATAACACGCTACGAGGGTTATTTAAATTAGATTGCACGTTCCCCTAATGTGTAAACACACCAGTTCCCACTAATATTAATCAATCAAACAATTACGGATTTAATTGACTAATTTGGCACGAGATTAATAAATTTCATTGAACATCGGGCCCTTGACATTCAAATAATAAAATAATCTCATGAAAATTCAAGCAGGTAACGTGCAAATATTAATAAATTGAGAAACGCGTGAAAACTAATTAGATCTCACAGATTTTCAGAACTGTGCCGTCGAGTTGACCCTTGACTAGATGGAAGGCTTAGCCACGCCGCATAATTAAATCACCACACGAATTAAATGATTGCAATGGCATCGCCTTTTTACTAGGAAGCAAGGAATAAAAGATGTTTTCCCGTTGAGGAATATTGTCAAACACCTGGCGTGTGTCAGAGGCCAGTCAAAAGAAAGAAAACTAGAACTAAACTAAAAAGCTCAAACTAAAAAGACCTCCTTTGCTTCTGTACGTTGTTCCCTTTTAAAGGACCAAAAGAAAGATGACTAAAAGCTATCTAGGTGGTCCCCACACATGTGGACAAAGTCTCCAAATTACTTCTTGTTCCATGTCTCTCTACGTTGCTTTCTTTGAAGAGCTCAAATGACTAAATGTCTTTCACTAACTTTGTGGTCCCCCACCAATTCATGGGCCCAAGGATTGAAACCCTTAAAAGTCTCCATTTTCTCCATAAAGTCCCTCCTTTTTGGTAGTTTCCTGCTTCATTCTTGAAATTGATTCCAAATACCAAATATGAGTAAATATCAGCAATTAACACAGTATTTATCAAGGATAAAAGGGGAGATTAATAATAAAATTACTAATAAATTATACCATATCAAAACCAATCATGTCAGTTGTCACTATTTCAAGATAATTAAATAATTACGGATTTAATACCCTAATTGACAATGGGTTACTAAATTAACTAATTATTCGGATCCAAGACAATCAATTAATTAAATAACCATACGCACTGCAATCAGAGAATATGTAAATACCAATAAATAAGCGAAAAATTAAAATTAAATCAATCTCATAATTTTAGACGATCCAAAACATCCGTTATTTCTTGACTAGAAAAAGGGATTTAGTTTATTTCTGACACGAGAGACCCACGCAATATTGTAGAGAGAGTAGCAGCAATTTTCTTGGAAATTGGGAGAATTCAATTCGCTTCGATCAATGAGAAAAGTAAGCTACAACTAGGGCTGCAAACGAGCCGAGACGAGTCGAGTTTTGAGCTAATCGAGCCGAGTCTCGACTAAATTTTACCAAACTCGAGCTCGAGGTCGAGCTCGACGAGCCGGCAAATTTCGAGCTCGAGCTCGAAAAAAAATAAAAAAAAAATATTTTATTAAAAAATAAATAAATAAAATAATATTTTTTTCTTAATAAATAATAAAATATTAAGGACATATACGTAATTTTACTATGAAAATAAAAAATAAAAAATATATATATAATATATGTAATTTTATTATTAAATAAAAATAAAAATAAAAAAAAAATATATATATACCCAAGCTCGCGAGCCGGCTCGCGAGCTAACGAACTTAATATTCTGAGCTCGAGTTCGAGCTCGAGTTTGACTCGAGCTGGCTCGAGCTCGACTCGAGTTCGATTAACATCGAACTCGACTCGAGCCGCTCGCGAGCGGCTCGATTCGTTTGCAGCCCTAGCTACAACAATTGATCCAATTCTTTCTAATTGTCCAGACATACGAGAAGAAAACTACTAAGGATGAAAAGCAAAAGTCACAAGAACAAAAAGCAAAAGAAAAAGGAATCGTCCAATACTTTTCTTTTGCTCCTAACACTTACGAGGGAAGAAAACAACTACTAAGAGTCCCCACTAAAGACGAAGAAGAAAAGTCAAAAGCTAGGCTCCAGGGAATGATTCAAATCATCCCAATGGCCAATGGCGTACAAGAGGTAAGCTACTCAAAAGTTAAATCAAAGAAAAGTCAATAAAAGCAACTAAAAGGTAGTGTTTAATTTTCCATCTAATAGTCTATTCCCCTTTGCGGCGGCTCCTCGAGGGAATAATGAAGACTCTCCGTCCGCTGTCTTTGCCACAATTACCAAAATAGGCAAAAATTTTCCTTTCGTCAACAATGCTTTGAATTTCTTTTCTGTTAAATTGGTCCTTATTATCATATTTTTGTTCTACTTCCTGAAATATATGTCAAATACTAAAAGTGAATAAAATTCAATAATTAATTCATATCAAATCAAATAATAAAAAAAATTAATAATAAAATAAATAATAAAATTGCATCCTATCACTAACAATGGTGAAAGGATCGGACAAGAGAGGATCAAGCATGCGAAGATCGCGTGGATGAATTTGTAAGCAGTCCAAAATCTTGTACTTGTCAACATCCAAAATCATTTCTTGACCTGACGCATTCATTAGTATCCAGCTCCTTGAGCCAGCAGCCTTCTTCAACAAGTCACCAGTACCACCACCTCCTCCATACTACTCCCTCCGTCCCATTGAAACTGTCATACTTTCCATTTTGGTCTGTCCCAAAATGTTTGTCACATACTCAAAATGGAAAACAAAAATTCTCTTGTTTCAATTTTTACCCTTCAAGATTCCCTCATTCTTTACTTTTATTAGTGGGGTCCCTTGATTTTCATTTGCTCTCAACTCAAGTTGCAAGACAGCCATGAGATACACAAAAGGTTTAAAGTGATGCGTGAGAATCACTCTCTGTTGGCGGATTGCATTTCTTGTAAGTAGCTTTGGCCCCACATGTCATTTTTGTCTTCTTGACCACTAATGACCACACATTCTAGTGGCAAAATCGGAAAACAAATCTGAAACTTAATACTGTGCATAAAAAGTTTAGCTCCCAAAGCACGACAAAGTTTTCGGGACAGAGGGAGTATATAGTAACGGCCCTTCAGCAGCTCTGAACATCCTCAAAGTCCCAAACTGAGACGTGTTTCTGCTTATATGTGTATTGTTTTAACTATGTCATATGCCTATAGGATATAAATAATATAATCTTGACTTCAACGCATTTACATACCAGCATTAATATTTTCTGTGGGCTGATTACATCTGCATTGTGTTTAACTGTGGTTGGTGACGTTTGAGATCAAAACATAATATCTTTTTTTAAGTACCGACCAAAAAAAAAAAATACTACTATGCAAATGATTAAGCTAAATGAGCATAAGAGTTCACAATACTACAATTAATGCAACCAAGAAACGGTTCATAATTATGTGAAGACTAAAGTCCCCAATGATTTACTTCACCACATTAATTTTAATGATACTGTCCAATCCTCTAAATTAAAATATTTTAATTTTTGTTTATTTCTGTCCGGCTGATTTAAACCAATCTAAATTTGGTATAAGTTTGCACAATTTTGGTGTAATTGTAAAATTTGTCAGTTCATACAAATTGAATTGAACTAGACAGAACTCAATTCGTTTCCTGTCCCCAACCACCAATCTTTTCTTCTCCAAAATTGGGGTCCTACGGGGGGAGTCCTCTTCTCATCTTTATTTTTATTAATCAAAATTTTGTTTTTTTTTTTTTTTTTGCACTTGCGGAGAATCAGGATCCTAAATTTCTCCTCTCAACTCTAACCTTTTTATTATGTATTGGGTAAATGCAAAATTCTGCCTTGTCCCTCTGCTATTTAAATACCGGCCGTATGCCTTAATTTAGTATTCATTGGCTGTGGATAGAAGATTAACTTAACAACTATCTAAAGCTAAAGCTATGCTGAAGTTTAAAGAAATTCTGTCAATAATTAATTCCCTATGTCCACCCAACAAAAAATAATTCAACTTCAACAACATTTCGGCCTTGATAAGAAACATGATGAAATACACGAGGAGCGGGATGGATTAGGTGATAGGGAAAGAAGCGAAAGTAAAAGTTTTGGATTCGAAATCTCTCACTTATATATTAAATAAAATCTTTTAAAAAATGATGAAATATTATCTAGATCGTACGGACTTATCTTTTAGAAACCATGTGCGACCACAGCCGTCGTGCTGTACAGGGGAAAATAATTGCCTTGCTCAATTATTTCATCTCAACTAACTATTTTTAGAGCCGCCCCTCCTGGGCAGCTCGTCTGGCAGCGTACGCCTCCTTAGGAGTGCTTGCCAGGGGTTCGAGTCGTGCAGGGTTATCGTGTTCAGGGGATGGGGTCTCTCCTCTCGGGCCCGCAGGGGATTAGTCGGGCCGCCTTCGGGTCTTGACCCGGACACCCCTGTGTCGACAAAAAAAAAAAAAAACTATTTTTAGAGCCCGCACAAACCAATCTTATACTTGTATTATTTTGGCTTTGGGTATCCATCGTCCAAGATACAGCTTGTAGGAGAGCAAATTGAATTAGAAAAAAAGTGGGTTATTGTTTGTTGCACCAAAATGGCTAGCGAAGCTGTCACCCTTGCTTTGGGAACGGTGACGGATTTGTTAGCTGAAGAAGCCAGATTCTTGTTCGGAGTGGCGGATCAAGTCAAGGAACTTGAAGTAGAATTGATAGGGATGCAACGATTGTTGAAAGACGCCGACAAAAAGCAACTGAATGACTCGACAGTCCGTAATTATGTCAGGAAGATCAGGCGTCTTGCTTACAGAACTGAAGATGTCTTGGAGGAGTTTGCCGTTGAAATCGAATCCAGGAGAAGGGGCCACGGCTTCCGCAAGGCTTTCAGAAGATTTGCGGGCCTAGTTTCTGAAGGAACGGCTCTTCACAGAGTTGGTTCAGAGATAGCTAGCATCATAGCAGGAATCAACAGCATCACCAAAAATCTGCAAACTTATGGTGTCATTGCATTGAGCAGTACTGAAGACGGGCAAAGTTCCAATGCGAGATTGGATCAGAATCAACAGCGGCTGAGACAAACCTATCCCCATCAAGTTGAGGAATATTTTGTTGGGATGGAAGATGATATAAGACAGCTTGTGTCCCTCATCACTGATGAGCGAATTAGATCACATCGAGTTATTTCAGTATATGGGATGGGCGGTCTCGGTAAGACCACTCTTGCCAGGAAGATCTACAAGCACATTGAAGTAGAACGTGCTTTCAAACAGTTTGCTTGGGTTTCGGTTACCCAACAGTGCAATACGATGACTGTCTTTCGAGACCTTCTGAAGCAGCTTGTCCCGGACGAGAGGAAGGAAAGTGTTGAGAAGATGGATGAGAGGGAATTGGTAGGAGAGCTTTATAAAGTGCAGAAAGAGACAAAAAGCTTAGTTGTTCTTGATGACCTGTGGGAAATTGAGGACTGGAAGCGTCTCAGTGTAGCATTTCCATTTGCAGAGGCGGATAGCAAAATTTTGATTACAACTCGGAACCAGAAACTCGCAGAAGTTGAATTCCCCTATCCACTCAACCTTTTGAACGAGGATGAAGGCTGGGAGTTGCTTCAAAAGAGAGCTTTTGCCAAAAGAAATGGCGCAGGTTAGCTTTTCTCTAGTGAAGTACATATATCTGACTTGCATTAGTTAAAACAGAATATAAAGTTTGATGCTTATTCCTATAGATTCTATGCCGTTCATACCTGTATGCATTAGTTTCTGTTAGCCTTTTTTACTTGGCAAATTTAGAAGCATTAGTCTCCAAACCAAGTGGAAATGTTGGGAGAATAGTTACATTTTCACATCCAAAAATAACAAAGGTACATCTGGACAAATTATAGAGACACACAATTTACATTTTTCTCTCTTGCAGATTGTGAAAGTGGTCCACGGTTGGAAGCAGTAGGGAGGGCAATTGTTCGCAAGTGTGGAAACCTACCCTTAGCAATCTCTGCAATTGGAGGAGTTCTGAGTCAAAAGACTTCACTCGAGGAGTGGGAGACAGTGAAGAATGATGTGGATTCGTATATAAGGATGAGTGAAGGTGGCAAAGAAGAAGGGTATGGAGCCGTGTTGCAGGTGTTGGCTCTGAGTTATGACGAGCTACCCTACCACTTGAAGCCATGTTTTCTTTACCTGGGGCAATATCGTGAGGATGAGGACATAGATGCAGAGATGTTGTATCGAATGTGGACAGCAGAAGGGATGGTCTCATCAGATCATCGCAGAAAAGGAGAAACTCTGACAGATGTAGCTGAAAGGTACCTGTATGAGATGGCTAGTAGGTCAATGCTTCAAGTGAAGTTTTATGAGTTCTCGACATCCAGAAAGGTTGAGTCATGCTACCTTCATGATCTGATGAGGGACTTCTGCCTGGCCCGTGGAAAAGAAGTTGAATTTCTCAAGTTGCTTGATTTTCGAGGAGGAAATGATCCCTTGTCGGATTATTCTACAGAGCGCGACGACTGTACTCCTAGATGCTCCATTCACATGGAAGATGGTAAAAAGCATTGTCTAGGTGATGTTGACTCTATGATAAGTATGGCACTGGAAGCCAGTGGACAACTGCGTTCTTTAACATTAAGTGGTGGAACTGAACGTCGCACGGCAAGTATCTCATTTCCTGAAGTAATATGTGATTCAACCAAGTTCAAATATGTAAAGGTTCTCAAATTCGAGGGTTATCGTTTAATGGGCAAAGGTTTGCCTGAAGGAATAAAGAAGCTGGTCAATTTGAGATTCCTCAGTCTAAAGGGCAGTGCCTTGGAGACACTTCCATCATCCATAGGTCAATTACAGTACCTGGAGACACTTGATATACGAGTCTTTCCTACGATTACGGTGCCTGATGTCTTGTGCAAATTGAAAGGATTGAAGCATTTGTATTTTTCTCCAAGGACAGAAGTAGAAGGTGGACAGCTAAGCTTTCTTGGCTTAAGTAAGCTGGAGACTTTAGTTGGCTTTGACGATGATGTCGGAGACTTGAAACATTTGTCAGGGTTGAATAATCTAAGGTTCCTCGGTGCAATTGTGAATATCCGTAAAGAGAAGAACGATCTCCCTCAGATGCTCAAATACTTGAATTCCAACCGACACAATCTACGGGAGGCTCAATTGGAGATTTATGCATCCGGTGAAGTAGTGCTTCCTTTTCTAGATCTTTTGTCCTGCCACTGTCTCCACCAATTGAGCTTGTGGTGGGGAAGGTGTGAGTTTCAAAAAGTTGAACCACCCCTTTCCCCCTCGAACCTCAGTGAGCTAAGTTTGCTGCAGTGTTCAATTGAAGGAGATCCAATGAGTGTCTTGGGAGATCTTCCCAACTTGAGGAGACTGCTTTTTCTTCTTGTGGACTTGGTGGATAGAAATGTGATGATTATTGATGCAAATGCTTTTCCAAAACTCGCATCTCTGGAGATCATTGGCATAAAAAACTTAGAAAAGTGGGTGGTGGCTGAAGGATGCATGCCTAACCTATCTCATCTTACAATCGATAGATGTGAAGCACTGGAGATGATTCCTGATGGGCTGAGGTTTATTACAACACTCAGAAAGTTGGAAATTAAAATGCCTGAAGAATTCATCGTCCAAAGAATTCATGGGATCGATGGGCGAGGAGGACCGGATCGTGACAAAATCTGTCACGTCCCCGTGATTGCAATTCAATCTGTCCTCCCTCCAAAGAATTCATGGGATTGATGGGCTGGTTTGCTTTTTATAGTCTGAAAGTGCCAAATTAACTGGTTTGCTTTCATGTCATTGCTTAATGTGTAATTTCATGGGTTAATTACTATTTATACCGAGTGGTTTTGGTTTCATTGAACAATCCCCTCATTGTTTTCCATAATGTTCACATTTTTTTTTTTAAAGAGAATCAATAATAGTTTCCTTTTTTTTTTTTTTGGTGTCAACGGCGTAATATAAATAAAAACAATCAAAAGTTCCCCTGACTATTACAATAATAGTTTCCTATTTACTCTTCTTGATGACTTGGACACGTGGCCTGTCAATTTCAGGTGCAGCGTATTATCGATCAAATTGCGCTTCAATTGTCTCAATAATGTTCACTTAATCCACTGTAATATTGCGAGAGCAATATTGATATAGTTGTATCATGGGATATGCCAAAAACATAAAAATGATATCTACTTTAGCTCTTTATGGTTTCGTATTGATCCTAAACCTTTCCTAATTATGAAAGATGATTGTTAAGAAGTTCGTCTAATCCTTGACAGTCTTAGCCCCAGTTACATTTATTTTGTTATAGCATTTGCTAGTTTAACTTTTTTAATTTTGGTACTAATTTTTTCTTATCAATTTACACGATCAATCAAGCCAACGCCTTGAATTAGTACCCAAACCTCGCTATTTTTCCCTTGCAAAAATTTAGAAGCTCTTTCTTTCGTCCCAATACTAATAAGTAACTGGAAACCCCGCTTTTGTACGTCAGATATGTCAGATTTGGACTTGCTCTGCATCAGTCCAGAATACCCTGTAATGCCAAGGGAAATTTCTTCCACTTCAAAATAGTGCTTATGCGCTCAACTACGTATAACTCTTACCAGAAAAGCATTTACAGCTACATATGCCCCACCATAACAACACGGTCCAGAAGGGGTAAACTTAAAAAACACCTGTTAATCCCATGCCCTTCTTTTCATTAACAAACAAACGCCTTTCCTCTTTACAGTGCTATACAACAATATGACGGTTTTCCGGTAACAGCTCGTAACTAATAACACTCCATTAGCCCTGCACAGCCAAAGCTTGCAAGTGATCAATGAACACTTGCAGGCTCACGTCATCAGTAAAAATAACCTCCGAACCATCTGTACATGTTGAGTTCTGTGTCACTGATGGATTCAACTTGGCAAGAAGAAATCTTGCCTGACTGCTGTGTTGGTCACACTTTATGAGCTTTGGCACTGGAATCCGTTCAGCCACTAGGTGCTTTGCGTCAAGGTCAACAGCTTCCAGCAGCTTTCGAAAGTTCTCATGGTTGGGGTCCCTATCATAACCAAGCTTCCTCCATTGCGCAATCTTAGATCCATAGTGAATCACGACATTAAAATAGGAATCAAAGAGCAGTATCACATCAGGGAAGATAGAGTAAACATCTAGAAGAACTGGGATTGGTGGTCCTTCAAATGAATACTGAAAAAGGGTAGGCTGGACCATTAGTAGAGAGCCAACCACACCCTCACAATTTAGCATAAGCCTGAAAAACGCAGTCTCATCTGGAGTGCTATTAAACACATCAATGAACTGAGACCTCCTTAAATGATACATAAATTGCGGATAAAGGGAGAAGTTGGACGCCAGATGGAAGGAAGATGGATCCTCCTGCACATACTGCCCGAACTTTGAAGCAAAAAGAATAAGCTTCTCATCCAGCCAACTGATAACATCTCGAGCGAAAAATCTTTCCGTTCTGTGGATTGCAAGTCTAGCCATCACTGAAGCAGCTGCTTCCTGATCAAACCCAGCATGAATTCCTGGTGAGTGATTCGCAACCCACCTTCGAGCAGCAGTGGTCACTCTCTTGCGAATCCCCATATTCCCATATCTGTACTGAGTTATGAATTGTATGAAAAATGCAGAGTTAGGTTGGATGTGTTGTTCATGGCCCACTTCAAAGAAGAAAGCAATGCATGTTTTTTTATTGAGTGTACCTAGCTTCCAAACATATGTACCACTCTCCCCAATTCCTTTGTCACTCACAGAACTGTTCTTTTTCTGCAAAGAAACACAGGGACCCAAAGCTCCACAGATTTTGACGTCCTTCGTGGTTACTAACTCTATAGTAGCATCAAAGCACATGTTCAAATTCCCTTCCTCATCATGGATGAATATGTGATTCAAGCACTTTCTGAATTTTTCAGAGTCAAATGACTCCCCTAACATCATGAATCCACCAGAGCTCTCAACAGGGACCTTTAGCTCCGCTGCTCCAACTTGATCTAATGAACAAGCAAAAAGATCGAGCACAACTGAAGAATCACATAACCTCTTCGATAATCGCTTGTAGAATTCACAGGACCTTATGTAATGAGGAGCATAACCACTATCGATATCTCGGTGGGTCCTGATGGCATGACTGTAATCTGAAGCTACAATGATGCCTGGGCCAATAGTTGCCGGGCCAGAAGTGAAAACCATGATTCGTGAAGCTGAACTAACGAAGCATCCTTCTAATAGTCCAACTGCAACTGATATTGCTACCCCTGTGGACCGTAATGGACGATGACCAGTGAGAGCCTGCGGTGAAGAATGAAGATCTTCAATGGCATTCGTGAAACTGAACTCACACTCAGATACTGGCAATAGGAATCCCTGTTTATGAACTGTTGATGTCTTTCCAAGTTGCTGCTTTATGTGATGAATCCCCAACAGCTGTTTGGTCTAGAGACAAACGACTACTACATGTTACACTCGAACAAAATGTTCTATCACACTCATGTGATAAGCATTCAGACAAGTATCTGGTTAAGTAAATACATCATAAAAATCACAAAGAAAGATTCATTTATATTACTGCTTAAGCAATCAATCACACTAATTAGACTTCACATAAGAGGTATATCTGAACCGATTATAAGAATTCGAGAGATGACCAGTGCATGAACCACTATCTGCACTTGTAGCCATAACTTTCCACACATACAGTATCAGAAATACAACATTTACAGACACGCAGCATAACATAAAAAGACATGACTGGAAATAAATGTTTCCAACATGCTGCAGACACTTTCAGGGAAAATAATCATACCTTCCTAGACTAGGGAAGGCCTATAGGAACTTAGAAAGAGACAAATGCTCAAACAAGAGCTATGTGAACTTTGAACACATGAATAAAGGCAGTCAAAAAATACTCTAGCTTGCAGATTAAGATGGTGTGATCCAGGTTAATTAGTTAATTAGCATTAAAAGTTTCGGCAGAAAGAAGATAATTGCATGCAAAAAGAAATGCATCAGCTCAACCACAGTATAAGGGGAAGAGAGGGGGAAGCTAATCTGTCTAGTCAGTTCATACCCAGATGCATCTATAAATATGGAGTCTGAGGAAAGAAACAGCATAAAACCACCCACAACAGTATATACTTCATTAAAATGGCGTTGCTCTTGAGTAAATTATTGTCTATTAGTTAAACAATTGTTTGAAGCAAGTGCGTCAGAGAGCCGACAAATCAGATCTTGTACAAAGCTATACCACAGAAAAACTCACATCTACTATCACACATTCAGATTCTAAACTTGTACCAGCAGAGAATCACCAACAGCCATCCATATTTCTTGTCTCTCATTTCAAGTTGCACATTACCAATCATTTTATTCTTTAAACTGAATTACTGCTCATACATTTTGAAATCCTCATTAGGCCACACAATACATGAGATAAAAGCCCAATAAACTATGGTTCTAAACAGTTTCCAATAAATAAGCACTGAATGTAATAACCAAATGCAATCACTGATATTAGCACTGGCAATCAATGTACCTGCTCGGACGATATCTCGCGCTCACCATGAAACAGCACCACCCTGAAACACTCTGAAAACCCAAGATCATAAACCCTGACCAAAGAATCAAAAACCACCAACCCCGCAAGAGCATTCTCTGGCAACCGTGTGATCACATGCAACAACTCACTCTTCAACACCCTAAGCTCCTCCTCAGCAGTACACACATCCACAACGAACACAAAAGCAGGTCCTGGGACAAAGCCCGACCCGGCCCGGTCCGACCCCGCCAATGAAGAATTTGAGCTAGAAAACGATCCCATTCTCGAAATCGAACTCGAACCCGACAAAACCAACCCATTGCCATAACCGGGCCCCGAACCAAAGCCCGGTTTTTGCGGGTTATGCCCCAAATTCATCGATTTTTTCCCCAAATGATATTCCACAGTACTATAAGTGGGAAAAAGCTCCGCTGGGATACTGTTTTCATTAATTCCAAGATAAGATTTTGGGAAAGGGTTTCTTCCATTACAAAACGAGCAATACCAGATTCTACTCTGATAATCGACCCGGGCATACGGGTTCAAAACGGCGCCGCACTTGGAGCAAATCAAAGGGTCATAGGGAAGTACAGGGAGGTCACCGAATTGAGTTAAAGGAGTACACAAAATTGATAAAGGGACTACCAGAGCTGCAGCCTCGGATTTGGTTGTGGGCCACGAGTTCCATGACCATCTGAGGCCTTCAATTGCTTCCAATTCGATGAAATCCATGGAAAAGAAAATTTCAGCTCAAGAAATGAGATGAGAAGGGATTTTTTAGGGGAAACCTTTTTGGGTTTTTAATTTTAAGCATGGTTTTAGGCGAAAAATCTCAAATGGGTCTGGGTTTTGGTACTTCTTGTGGGGGTTTTGGGCATAATCAGTAGGCACTACGCAGACGAATCCATCAGGTGACCGGAAACTTAGGAAGCAAGAAGAAAACCAAGAAAGGAATAAACGTTGAGAGAACAACCGAGAAGGCAGGCTTTTTGATCACGTGATGAATCACGTGATTATCAAAGGCTAAGGGATGAATAATTGAATACTGCTTTCGACCACGTCGTTCTAGTTCGTTTGTGTATAATTTTCTGCGAGTCAAATATCAACAGATTTGAAATGATTATTTGAGATAATTATTATAATATTTTTTATGATGTGACGTACGTGAGATAAAAAATAATTAAAAATTATGTTTATAATGAAATAAAAAAAATTCAATTTTTTTTTTTTGCAAATCTTCCTATCCAAACAAGATGAATTTACAACAATTTCTTCTTCGACGCATTATCATAAGTAGTTAAAGTTGAGATTCAGGAATTGAAAGTTCTGAATTCAAAATTCTCTTTGCTTTACTTCTTAACTTCTATTCCTCTCCTGCTGGAAAAAAAATTGTTTTTTAAAAAAAAACTTTTTTCTAATGTATCAACAGTGATAGTAATTGTTAACTTTTTGTTTCTTGTTTTTTGACCTTTTCTTGATTTGTTATTTGGTTGATTTGGTGTTATTGTTGTAAGCATTGATTCTGGTTTTGCTCGATTAATAAATAAAATAAATACCCTATGGCTATGGGGTATGAAACACAACAACATTGGCTGCCTCAGCCAGAAAGTGCCAGAAAAGAATAAAAATAAATTTTTTAGCTGCAATCGATGGAAGCAGCTGAATAAATTAGTACTTACTATATAAAATGGATGAAAAATTATGTGCTTTTTCTTATTATTTCCGTGGTTGTGTGCTATCCGGTGTAATAATTATTCCTTTGCCTACATTAGTATTAAATTTCAAGTGGCAAAAGAACCTTGAAAAAGTATATTGATATTCCAGCATTAAGAAGATCAACTGGGCTGTTTCTGAATTAAGTTGTCAGCATCAGACTAACAATAATATATTGAGAGAGACCATCATTTAGCTCACTTTCTCTGGATTACTAGAAAATCACCTGTATTCACAACATACAAGATGAAAGGCCTTGACATTTTTAACTTTGTAAAATCATCAGCGGAAATGAGGACTTGTGAAGATCAGTGGGGCACTGGTACAAAGCTAATGCCATTGGGCATGACATGCTAGATTCAGCTGTTGTAGGTGATGTTGTACATCTTCCGATGGTGTGTGGATCTCAAGATCATGCTGTTCGGGCATAACCCATTGTCCCAAGTGATTTTTGAAGAACATTCTGTTGTTTGTCTCCCACCAATTTGGTGGAATTAGGAAATCCTTCTTCAAGAAGTCTGTTGTTTTGTTCACTAATGCAATGTCTCTCCCACCTGCAAGCCAAAATCTTCGGCCCTTGCCATGGTATCTGTCACATCACACACAGAGAGTAGCTGAAGTGTTTTAAAAGAGTTCTTTCCTTCCCTTAATTTTGAAAATAAAAAAAAAGAATCAGGAAATAATTAATGTACTGATACTGACCCATCAAGCAAATGCAGCAGGACCTCCAAATTGTGGAAGAACACCAGGTTGCTTTCATCTTTCAGAAAGGGCGAGTTTTCGTGATTCAAGGGCAGCTCCTCACCAACATGAAAATAGCACCATGGTAACCATCCTCCAAGCTGTTGCAGCACTTTTGGTACAAGTTCGTTCAAGAAAATTCCTGGTACCTTAGGCACCTGGTCATGGACGTTAAAAATTCTTAGTATTTTCACCCCTAAACCCTCCAATCGCTCCTTGAATCTTGCATTTCCAACTCTTGGACCAGAGAATGAGAACACGGTCACAGGAATTACTCTTCCATCTTCCATCACATCAAGACCAATTTCCGCTATGTCATAAGCATTTAATGTTGCCAGGGCACTACCAAGACTGTGCCCTGTAATCGTTATGCTTAATTCCTCGCCAGGGTACAGTTCTTTTAATCTCTTCACTTCAGCTAAAACTTGTTCCCGGGCTGAGTACTTGCAATACTGACAATCTACGTTTCTGCCTGCGTAGAGGTCCAAGAATCCTGCCTCTACTTTTATGGTTGGATCGCGGCTAGGAATCGTGTGGTATGTGGTTGGGTTCTGGAAGTCCATCAGATCTGCAATCTTCTCAGCATTTGTCACCGTGCCCCTCCAAGCAATCATTATGTCACGGCGCCCTAGATATTTTGAGTACTCTTCATTTGACACAGCAACATAGCCAATCCAATTAGCTGAATGGCTCCATCCATCTGGATTCAGAGAGACGTTGAAGAACTTTGGGAAGTTGACATTGTAGGTTGAATAAATATAGCTTGTTACCTCGTAACTACACTTCTTCCAGCCAAGGTTTTCGAAGAACATGCTTGGTTTGACTTTGCAGCTTCCGCAGTACTTGGAATATGGATCAAATTCGTAGGCATCATAACATGCTTGTGCCATGTCCCCATAGCGTATCAGCTCAGCTCGCAAGAGTGGGTCAAGGGGATCAAGCATGCCTGCCCAATCATTTTGACCTTGAATTTCTCTCCAAGCATCTGCCAACTTTCTTTTTGGCTCTTTAGTTAGAGCAACTCTTTCTTCATCACCTTCTTTAGCTTTCATCCTTTCAGAGTCGGAAACTCTGATTGGTAAGTCATTCTTTGGTACCACTTTGGTTGTAACAAGACATTTTCGTGCACTGCCTCTTTCTACTACCCCAGGAAAAAATGAATTTCTTGACCAATTGCATGGTGCAGTGGAGATGATTTTCTCCTGCTTATGCTCCTTCAATGATAATCTTATCCTTTGAAGAGGGATAGCCATTGATAGACAGTTGGAAACTCTGCCTATAAAAAAGCGAGTTAAATTGGGAATATCTGATCCAGCAGGGGAAGGAGATTTATATGCAGACTGCAATGACCTGTTTGCGGACTTTTCTACTATCTTGATTAAAAATTGACGAGTTCTTTTAGCCAAGTTGATAGTAGAGTAACAATGTGCCTCCTTCCTGGCATTGGGGGAGGTTTTACTCAGTTTACATTGGAATTAGACTTTGATTTTTTCAATAAACTATAGAGTATTGACGGATCAAAGCTCAATCTTGTATTTTTCCACACTGATTGAATCTGCCTGCTGTTTTGTCGTGTCTTGACAAATCTTCTGTCTAAGCGTGTTTGGTAGATTGTTGGCTATCAGCGATTTCTCAGAAGAAACTGCTTGTCCCTCTTCAGAATGACGAACTTGAAAACTTGCCAAGAAAAATGTGAGAAAGTAATGAAGTTGGCTACTTCAAGAAAGGGTTCTAGCGCATGACAAATCTAAAATGGTTCGGATGCCATTGTCAGACGATAAGATTGCAGATTGGATATGTAATCAAAGTAACTTCTTTTTCAGTTGTCTATTTCTTGATTTCTTGTATACATGATACCCATTTCAGCCGGTCTGATGTGGATTATTATTACGGGCTGCAGAACAAGTATTATTCTGGTTTTGAGACAAAAAAATATCAAGTAGTTGGAAAGGTATTGTCAAATTGTTTGACTGGTTAATCACAAATTGTTCGATAGACTTCTTTTGTTCATACTGCGTTTTACATGTTCAGAAAATTCTAAGGAGGTCATACATGATTGATGTTCATAAACTATACTTAACGACCCAAATTGACTTTAATATTTGCTTCCTTTTCATAGCAACAATAATGAACTTATCACACAAATAGTTCTGCATATTGAACTCTTGAAAAACAAACGTAACGTGTCCTCCTTTTTCTATTGAAATAAAGTTAAGGGCAATCACAGAATCACTATCTTATGGCAATTGGCTCTTTACCATCTATCACCGCAGCCATTTTGGTCACATGAATAGTTAAATTAATAGGCTCATACTTGGTGAGATCCGATGTTCAAAGATTCAATGATCAAATTGTACTATACCATTTCACTAAATTATATGGCACAAATTAGTTCATTGAATCTTTAAAAATTAGGTCTATCCAAGTTTTGGACAAAATAATAAGTCAAGGCTAATTGCGAATTCAAGCTCGTTTCAATGCATGAGTTTCCTCACTGGAGTTAGAGGTGAAATTGGACATTTCCTTTTTAATACCTAACTCTTGTTAGTAAGGACATTGATTAGGTACTCGTGAAATCTATCCTCACGTCTCAAGCTTTCCTTTTCCCCTTTTTGCTCGTAAAGCTTATAGCTAGTTTGGGAGAGTTGATTTGGAGAGAAAAGAAAGGAGTTAGAAAGAAAGTGGAGGCATCCTTTTGTTTGGAAGTTTTAATAACAAAAGAAAGAAGAAGAAAAGGGAGGGACCTGAAATCCCTCCACAAGCCAAAAAATCTTCCATCCATGCAAGAAAGGGACTTTAGTAACTTTTTTAGTGTACCAGTTTTACCCTTGATATTTGCCATGTCAAATTATATTATATTAATAAACGAGTTCCAAATTATATTGTACTATTGTAAAATAAAATTTTTTCCTTCTACTCATCTTCACTCCCAAACAAAGTAAAATCACTTCTTTCTTTTCCGCTCCCAAATCTTCCAAATAATATGAAAGGATATAACAATCTTTTCTCTTCTCTTCTCTTCTTTTTTTTTTTGTCAAAAGTTCTCTTCTTTTCTTTTTTTTTTCTTCTCTTCTTTTCTTTTCTACTTACCTAACTTTCTCTCCTTCTCTTATCCATCCTAAACTCCCAACTAGGCACTAGAATCTACCTAGCATGTAGAAGCCACGTTCAGAGGACCTTATATCTGCACCATGACCCATTCTAGATCCAACGAGCACCAACATCTAATGGCCTGATGCATTACGAATGGGCCAAAAAGGGTCACACTCATGAGTCTGGCGACCTTATAATTTGATACGGGGTTGGAGTTGTGAACATGCCCTGGTATGTCTTTTCAGGTATTCGGATGGTGTGGGCTTAAGTCCGGAATGGGCACAAACGAAGATCTAGCCCTTAGGCTAAATTGTCAAGGGTAGCTAGCACTAGGGATGTTACCGTTTCTTATACTAATAGCGTTGAATATATGTCACTTGCGCATGATTTAAATTTTAAATTTGAATTAATATTATATAGTATGATCAAAATCTGCTTGTGTAAAAAAAAATCTTTACACTAGCAATATCTAAAAAAAAGGCATCAATTTAATAAATTGTGTGTAGTAGCTGGTATCTTGTAATTTGTAAATTGCATGTATGATTGGTATTATTGGATTGCTAATTTATTAAAATTAATTTTTTATGCACTGATAGTGTGTAGTGATTGTTTTATACTGATAGCCTAGAATATATGTCATATGTGCATGATTTAAATTTTAAATTTGAATTCTTATTATGTAGTTTGATCTAAATCTACTTGTACAAAAAAATCTTTACATTGGTAGTATATAAAAAAAAAAGTTATCAATTTAATAAATTGTGTCTAGTAACTGGTATCTTGTAATCTGTAAATTGCGTGTAGTGATTGGTATTGTTGCATTGCTATTTTTTCAAGTTTTCTAAGAAAGAATATACTATTACGATTTGATGTATGCGAGATAAAAAGTTGATTGGAAAATGTGTTCATGAAAAATGTAAAAAAATTTTGAAAAAAAAATTGACAATCCAAACAAGGTCGTAACATTAGCAATATTATACTACATAGCTATGATTTTTTAATCTTTTCCTTAGTTTTATTACCCATATACTTTAGAAAAATTTAACCAACAAAAGTTGATTTAGAGGCTTCAAATAACCAATACTATTCAGCTACGAGGTCTGTGCCTCAACTTTAATTGTATTATGCATGTTCAAGGGTTTGGAGAAGCTTACTAAAAGGGACCAAAAAAAAATTCGGAGGATTTTCGTTTAATATCATAGTCAAGTCAGTGTATCTGAATACGATGGATGGACCATACTTGCGTTTATTGTAGAATGTGCATGAATTTTCTTGATCTTTGTAGTATTGTTGTCGAGCTTAACCTTAAAAATGACATAAAGGAGACACAGTGAGAAAATCATGGCATGGACTCGAAGTCTTGGATCCACCAAAAAGGCATCGTAGCTAGGGTTACAAAATGAAAAAGAAACCATAAAAGAAAAAAAAAACATTATATATGGAAGTGTAGTATGCAAGATCCAGCTTGAGTAGTGAAGATTTCAATATTTTAGGATGCATAAGGTTGTCTAATATTTTAATTGTATGAAGAAAACTCTAAAGTATTGCTTGAATCCAAGACTGAAGAGAGTCATTAATCTGCCACACAGGTTTAATTACATGTACAAATGAAATACCAGGCCTTAAAAAAATTTGTATAATGTAAGGTACATTCTTACTTGCTAAGCTTCATATTAATATTAGTCTGGATCGATAGTAGTTTGGTCTCCATCGATTTTACTAAGTTCCATTGGATCTCTCTTTAGCGTGTAGGATAAAGTAGGAGTAAAAATAGGATCGCGCGTCTGATTAAAAAGTTTTAGATATGAACTTTGTGGAATGTGTCTTCTCATTATGCCCTATCCCAGGAACATCATCAGTTTGCTTGCATAATTTACTATTCCTGCAGGGAATTGTAAGTGAGGCTTCAACACAGCCATATCACTCATCGCCTACCAAGTAGAGCAACTTTTGTTACCAAAAACAAAAAAAAAAAACTAAATAAAAGTAAGTAACTTTTGTTAGATGCTTTTGTTGCTTCCGGGATCATTCCCATTTTTGTGTCCCTAGCATCATTCATGCCATCAACTATTTGCCAACAAGAAGTCATACTTTATTGGGTTGAATATCTTAGGGTTCACAATCTCTGATCCAAAGAAATAGTAGTATTATTATTCTTTTGGAACGCCCATTAGTGGGGGGAGAGAGATAGAGAGATCTAGTGAGAAATGGCCATCAAAGTCATTAAAGAGTTCAACTTATGGGTATAAACTAATTTCTTGAAAAGGAAATGGTATTGACTACCTAATACCAATTAATGAACCAATTAATGCAAGAAACAGTAAAATGTTCCCCGAATAGAATTCCACTTTCCACTTATTAACATATACTGTAATTGATAGTTTAAAAAAAAAAATTCAATTCCCATATATATATATATATATTGGCTTAGCTAGGTTTGGTTGAATTTAATGAAGGGATAAAATTAAATAAAAGAAGTTGTAGAATACGTAGTAGTATATCACAACTAAAAACACAGACACAAATTTGCAGAATGGGGCATGCATGTGCTCCTAACCACCATCACTTGTAGTATAAAATTCCAACCCATTAATGGCCGGCCATTCAATCTCTCTCACAATATTTTACCAGCCAGACAGATAAATACACAGTAGATCGATCGATCGATCATTCATCTAAAATACCAAAACGAATGCTAGCATAATAACTGGTTATTATGAAGGACTACCCCATCAACATGCACATGGCCTTGTTCCCTCGAGTTTTCGATGGACTTGAAAGATCAATAAATTATGAGAATACACATGACCTCGATAAATAAATAAAAAGAACAAAAAAAAATATATAATCCAATACATGATTTGAAGAATCTCATGATGAAGGAAAAATTTAATAAAATTGATGGCATTCGAGTCTTTTTTTTTTTTTTTTGTTGAAGGAATAAAACACTCAACAACTATGACAGCAAGGACAAGACAACAACAAGCAACAGCAAACAGATGATTATTAGTAATAAACAAGCCAGACAATAGTGATATAGTTTATTGCTTCTTGTCCATTACAAATTTCCACAGATCTTTAATATCTATATACTATAATTAAAAGAAAATTACAGACACTTGATCAAACAACATCCTGCTTCATCTTCATTTAGCTATATGGATTCTTAACTTCAAACAACAAGCTGCTGCTGCAGGCATGCTTCAGCACCTGCTCTTGCATTTCTCCATGGCTCTTGGAGCTGAAATTTCAAAACAACATACAAAAATTGCTCACTTTTGCTAGCTCTCGTCTCAATAAAATTCAACTTTTTTGGAATATTGAAATTGTTAGTTGTAATTTTTGAGAGCTCAAAATCTTTTAAGTGCAAAGGAAAGATTAATTTGTAATCAGGAATTCTGCAAACGTACCGAGTCCAATTGCCTCTGATCCTTTCATGATGCGCAATCGCTTGCACGAATCTACAAACATCCTGCACGATAGTAAGTGAAAATTAGCAAGCCGTGGTTGTTGCTCTATCATTTTGCTAATTTCTTGGAATTGTACGTCTTTTTCAACTTTTTGTTAATCAAATCATCAGTTTTGATATCTATTTTAGTATATCGCTTCATGTGATTTGAGAAGCTGCCAATTTTGCCATTCACATGATACTTTTATCCTCAAGTCTTTGTTCAATTTCCTCAAAATTTTTACAAGTACTAAACTAAGAAATGCTAAATGCTAATTCAAAATATCGGCCGGTTAAGGGAAAGTGATTCTTGGTATGGAAGATGTGTATTATTTCATGTGCAAAATCTGACACGGACAAAATACAGATAATATTTAGCTAATGAGTCCCAAGTTTGGCAATGCATGATTAACGTGCTTAATCTTAAATCTGGTAAATCCTTGGACATATGTTAACAAAACTTCTCTATCCTGACAGCTCGTGTACATTAATTTGGTTAAGGTTGCATGTGTTAGAGTTCTTAGTAGAGAAGGCAAACTTACTCCCATGGTACATCTCCCACAAGCATCCAGTCCCCATCCTTATCTTCATATGTGGGCACATATTCAGAGCTGTTCAAGAGATCCATTAGCTTGCTTTCATTCATAAAATCGATCATTCCCTGGGGCCCATAATTACCTGCAACCAGAATTTTATAAGGAGTAGTGGAGTTGATTTTTTTTAATTGTTACACTAACATTAAGGCAATCAGAAATGGTTGGCTATAGCATCTTGACGATGATTCAAAGATCCACTTTTGGTGATCTTGAGTATCACCATTTCCCATATTTGGATTTCATGATGGCTACGAACATGTATAATCAAGAGAAACCAGGATAATTCCCTATTTTACTACCAATTTTTTTTTTTTTTTTTAATGTGGGCTACGGGTTAAAAGTACAAAATTACTCACTCACCCATGGTGAAGGAGCTGAACATTTTGGCCAAGGCATCAGAGAGTTCTTGGTAGCTCTTGTACATCTTCAAGTCCACCTTACGAAGATAAGGTGCACCATCCATGGAAACTTTGACAAATGCAGCACTGCTTCCAGCCTTCTCAGCAGCAGCCTCCTCAGTGTTGCTCTTCTGAGCCATGATATTCTTGCGAAATGATCGCACTGGTGGCCATCCCACCACTTGTGCCCTGGAACAATTTCAAACCATAAACATTTTATATTTTCATGATTAGCCATCCATCTTATTCATGATAATAATTCTAAAATCATCCAAGATATATAGCAAGACTTTCTATATATACACATGCCTAAACGATAGCTCGTTGATTAATACATGGCTAATAATTGTTGCTAAAGTAAAATATAAAAGTTTACGTACGGTAGTGTGTGTGACCCTGAGTGTGATAGTGTGTATATGATTCCATGCCTAGTGTCAGTAATAGTAACATGCAGATGATGACGGAACAAGGGAAGTATGAGATTTTTAGGACTTACTTGGCTGCAGGAGGCTTTACTGGATCTTTGGTAGCTTCCTTAGCTGGAGCCTTCATCTTTTCCTTCAGATCCACAACAGGCTCGTTAGGTTGAAGGTTGAGCTTGAGATCAACTGTCTCCGAGAAGCCTCTCTTCCCAGTGATCTTCAGGAACTCAGTGTCAGCTCCAGCGCAACCTCCGCCTCCAGGCAGGCCAAGGCATAGCTCAGTTGCTTTGAGGTTCAAGCCACCATGCTCTTCCCCTAGCATGGTGGTCATTTTCCGGGCAACTTCCATCCAAAAATCAATCCCTCTTCAGCTCACTATCCCTTTATTCTTTCTTCTTCTTCTTCTTCCTCTTCCTATTCTTGTCTGCTGAACTTTCAATGAAGATAGCAAGAGAAAAGAGAGATAACTCAATGCAATAATGTAGCAAATAGGGAAACAATGTATAGAGGTTCATGTGCATATATACCAATGGTTGCATAAATTGCTCTATCAGGTTCCCACGGATCGTATATTGACACGTGGAGATACATGGTATGTTGATCTTTTGGGATCAAGGGCATGTTACTACTACATTTGTTTATGTGCCCAGATTACCAAAAAGCCCTTGCTTTTGCTTTTGTGGGTGAAATTTTTATTTTTATTATGATGTTCTAATGATTTATTTTATCTTTGTTAGGGTTTATTTTATGGGGGTTGTGATTTTAATATATGTGAAGAACTGGGAATGGCATGATTAAGGGAAGCAAGAAGAGTGATTTGTGGTCCTGTATTAAAGTAACTAGCATGATCATCTTCTCGCCCAATTACTGAGCTTTCATTTTTTCTAATCGTATTAGATGAATTAATTTATGCAAACCAAGTAAAAGAATAACAAAATTAAGCATGAATTTGTGGGGAAAAAACTTTTCCTTTTATTGTTGCTTAAACTCTTTCCATGTGTTTTCATGTGTTGTTCCATCAGCAATCATAGACCATGAATTTCGGCAAGGTTCTCCCTTTATTAGTACTACTTATTAGCAATGACTTTCCCAAGGATGAATGGTTTGTTGGGGAAAAAAAGGGTAGAGGAATTTCGTATAGTTGTTGTTGTTTTTTTTTTTTTTTTAACACTATAATAATATCATGGTAGAAAAATTTTGGTTTCAAAAGTAGGGAAAGAGTTGCTTAGACGTGAGATATTGTCCCTGATGCTTGCAATTTGAGCTGCAATAATATGAGCAAAAAATAATTTAATTATGTGGCGGCCTAAAGTTGGACATCCCTGTGAACATATTCTCCTCTTTTTCTTTTCTTTTTTCTTCCCTTTTCAGAATGGCTCGACTTGTATGTATAACTTGTCCAATCAAACAAATCAAAGTCAAGAAAGTATTAAGGGATTATCTAATGCATGTCTATGGGGCTACTCATTAATCCACACAATTTGCAATCTAAACGCATAGACTTACCTTTATTGGCACTCGTCATTTAATCAATTCAACACTTTTCTAGAAGTTAGCATCATTGCCCATTTAATCAGTGTCACTAAGCGCTTGTTAAGCGAACCATGTTAGACTATTAGAGTACTGACATGGTCTGAAATTGTCTCCTCAAATTTCCTCAATTTACTAAAGGTTTTTTTAACAACCACCTATCAGATACTGGTTAACGCAACTAAATTTCATGTAATCTATCACGCATATACATATATTAACAGTTATTATATTCTCTTATATTTATACATTTTCTTTGATTATTCTTGCCGTTTCAAAAATTTAACACACGAAATACATCTTAATGAGTGTTTAATAGATATCTGTTAGACAGATCCATTTACTGAATAACAGATCCATTTACTGAATGCACGTCATCTTTTTTATTCTTCTTTTTTTTTTTGGTTTAATAAAGTATAACTTCCCATGACTTACATCATCGTTACTCTCGTTAAATTTAGTTTGATGTTCACAATGATGTGCAAGCAAATAATTCGAGGCAGGATACCAAGTCAACCATAAACAATGTGTACACAATGATAAGTTTTACTCATTGAAATTATAAATTGATTGAATGGGATAGATGTTGGAAGAAACATTATTATCACTGCAACTAATTATGCCGGTAGTTCAATTCGCTGAGTGTAACTGTTCTATCAATCGGAGTTATGCATAGACAGTCCTAAGATGGATGGATGGATGGTTTTGTGACTGGATATTGGTTCTATATCTTTCCTTTTTATTCCTTCTAATGGTCCATTTAAGATGGTATGTTTACATGTTTCTTCTGCGAAGCTCCCAAATGCCCCATCATGCATATGCACACACATGAACGAATGATTTATGCATTGAATTGATATCATTAAATAACATCCAGCTGCCTTGTACAAAATCTCTCTCTCTCTCCCTCTCTCTCATTTTCATGCCATGAGACTAACATGCCCTTCCTCTACACAAAACCGACTGATGTTTACTATTGAACGAGCTTTAATGATTTGAAATGTAAGTGGCAACTATTAGACCCTAGAGGACTGGAGTTTGATTGGAGTTTTTCAAAGAAAATTTTTTAATTTTTTTTATGATCACATTTCTGGATCACCGTTTTATCTCACTTATATCAAATTGTTAAAGCATATTTCTTTTTACAAAATTTTTGAAAATTAACAATCCAAACAAGCACTTGGGATACGCATTAACTTACCATTTCTTTCAATTTTATACTATTAGAAGAGTAATGGGGAATCAAAACTTAAGCTTGGACCCCTACCTACCCTGAGAGATCAACAAACTCTAAAACTAGTGGTAATTACAACAGAAAATGAGAAAGTAACAAATCCAATGTGTCTCAAAGTTATAGATTAATATAATTGCTAATTTTCGCAATCTTATAATTATTTTATCTCTCTATGCTTAAATTTTAGGTATTTCATGCCTAATGTCTTAGTTACTTTTGCAAATCTTTTAAATCTCATGTGATTCGCAATTGGGGAGTGTTATGCTTGTATTTACGTTCTATCTAAAATTGTATAAATGTGCAAGAAAATAATAATTGTTAGTGTGTCTATATACATGATTGGTTGGGTAAAATGTAGATGTGTTAACGAGGGCACCCGTTATAAAAAGCCTTTAAATTATAGTGTACTTTATCTAATTAATATCCACCGGAAATAGTTTCATGAATTGAAAAGCAGCAACTTTCCACTGTTTGCACTACCATGCCAGTAGGATTTGGACAACTCTATTCAACTTAGGTAACAAAAAGGTATCACTCCCTCCTATTTAATTACTTGCATCTATAATTGCATGCATTTCCCTAGTACGTAATGAGCAGAAGTAAAAAAAATTTTACAAACATGGTTTGATCGACATAAATGGCATGTTGTGTAAAAAAAAAAAAAAAAAATTTTTTTTTTTTGGTTTTCCTGCACAAGAGATGAACATCAATTAATTGCAATAATAAACATCATTGCATTCTAAGCTTTGAGGGTATGGTTGTGAAGTTGAGACAGGTCACATCTGTAAGAGAGGGAAACATCCCAAAACCCTAGCTGTGCCCTTGCCCAGTCAACATCCCCCCAACCCCATTCTGGCCTGTTTCTTTCTAACCTACCTATATATGAGTTTTAAGCGCCCCCTCTCCCAAATCCATGTTAGTGCCGACCTCAAACTTTCCCAACCACATTTTCCGAAATACTGTCCAAAAAGGGCTTCCCAAAAGATAAACACATCCCTCTTCATCTTTTGACTTGGTTGAGTCTAAATCACACAAGAATACAAGAGACTGTTTTTTGCTTTATGAATCGAAACATCTCCTTCTTATCTCATTGAAGAAAGTGACTCCCAGCTATAAATAAACTTTTGGAGTCTTATTACTTTTACAATAACCTAAGTTCTTGAGGGGATATTTGGTGGTCCTAATACCCACTAAGATATGTATAAATACGAGTCAAATATCACTTTGCCGAGAGATGATATACAAACATTGATCATCTTCCTCATCAAATGCACTAAAGCCTTGTTGCCCTTGTTCCGGGAAAGACTCTATCCTGGACGTGAACCGAGGAAATCGAGGAAAGTGAAAGAGAATTAAGCAAATGAAGGGAAATGCTGATCTACATTTTGTAACTTTTAGTTAATCTTCATTTATATATGTAGAAAAGCAGACATATATTAACTGAAAATCCTGTTGTGGCCGGGCATCGACTATCGAACTTTGAGAACCTCTTTTTGACTTAGTGACATAAGGATTTTCTGCTCTAAAATTTTTTTTGAAAAAAGTTTAATATATATATATATTTTTTTTATCGAGATGTCAAAGAAGATGACGATCTGATGGAATGAATGTTTGCTTTAAATTGCATGCCAAATTGAAATAAAAAGAATAATAATACCACTCTTGAGCAACATGACCAAGAAAACATGCAAGAATTTGTCGAAATTAGAGTGAACTGACATCTGGTAAGAGGATGTGTAATTTTTATCATCTCAACTTTAATTACTAGATCCTCAAGTTTTAGAATCTCAACTTTTAACTATTAAATCAAACCTTCATGAGCATGTAATATCATAATCTACTTCTTCAAGAATTTGGTAGGATTTGCTCAAATTTGATAGTGGATCCACAAACAAACAATCACTTATACATCCTACAACAATGAATCCGGCTGTAGGGTTAAAGTCCTATATATCATGATCATGGCCAGATTGATCCAAATCCTTCAGTCCTTGTTGCTGATGCTTCTGAAGGATTTGGATTAATGTGGCATGAACATGATGGGACTTTCACCCTAAAGCCTTGATTTTTTGTTGTAGGAAGGAAAAGTGATTCTCTGTTTATCGATCCATTATAAAATTTGAGCAAATCGTACCAAATTCTCGACATGTCCTCGTGGTGAATCTTTCTTAGAAATTGCCAAAAGGGATTCTGCACTTTAACTAGTGGTTAAACTAGTTTCACCACTTCCATTCTTGCATGTCTGTCCGTGCTTTGCCAACCGAGGCTGCCCGTTAAATGAGCAGAAAGGCCGCTTTGCTTTCAAAAGATTAAAGTTGACCAATGCTAAACTAGATTGTAGGATTCTGCAAGAGTTTAAGTTCTGAAATTAATTGAATCTCGGTTTTTTTTTCTCTATTTTTTGATAGAACATGCTACTGCATTCTTCTTTTGTCTTTTTAACATGTAATTCTAAAACTCACAAGTCACAACACCAAAAAAAAAAAAAAAAAAACTGTGCTTCAAATTTGATGAAAAAAAAAGGAAAAAAGAAAAACGTTATCATAAGCATTTCATTTCTTTCAAATTCATTTAGAAATTAATTTGAAAATTTTATTTTTAGATAATTTTAAGAAAAACCCAAACCAGAATTCATATTCTGGGAAGCTATGCCATGACGTCATCGATAAAGCTTTTAATTAATTTCAAAACTTATTCACGTTCCAAACTGGTCCTTGGTCAACCAGTCAGTCAGGTCATTTTACCTTGCTTATTTTCCTTTCATCAGGAGTTACCACCTTAAGTTCAGGAGACATGTTATGCAGGCTATCAGTAGAATATTAGTCCTAATTAATTACCAGAGGTCCTCGCTAATCGTATTTAATTACGTGAGGCCCACAAATGCAATATTTGGGAATCTTCACCACAATAATAATTATTCCAGATGTTGGTTGAAGCTGGGACAATGGATCCCCATGGTGGGGGCTGATTATAGCACTCATTGCTTGGAATGTCTAACAATTGCAAATGGGTCTGACCGGGCTTTCCTCGGGCTCATCATGTTTCTTCCCATCTACGCGGTTTTGAGTTAATATGTTCATCAATTAGATCTATTTTCACTAATTAAATCTAGGAAAAAATAATTAAGTCAACTAATTAATTGTTTAAGTTTCTCCACTAATTAGTTTGAGGGTTGAATAGTTAAAAAGTGCGTGATCTTGGTGGTGATACGGGATATATACATATGTTCAAAGATTTACTAATGGTGTGAAAATGGACAAGACACCATATATTGGTTGATGGTTTAATTAATAAAAGGATCAATTTGCTATATTAAAAGAGATAGGGTGAATCATTTTTTTGGAGTAGGATCCCCTTTTAATATGGGACTTGATCTCCTTTGCCAAGAGGCCCGGAATGGATTTAGTAGCACCAATAGTTGCATGAATGACAGCCTATGGAGAAGAGGCATTCAAGAACAAGAAATATTGCAATTGATCTTTGTTGTTAAACCAGTCCAAGAATATTCACCAAGCTCATGGAAAGATGAAATAAAAATTATGCAAGTTTTAGACAGTGAAGCTGTTCCTGTTGGTAGGTGTGCCAAAATGATGGGACAAGCTTCAAGTGTGAATACTTCACGGATGAAGTCATCGGTTGGTACTGCAGTTGAATGCAGTAATTAAGTTGCAACCAAAGAAAAAAATCAACAGAATACTTGTAAAAGTTTCTTAGGACAGAGAGGGGAGAGTTTTGGAATAAGAAGAGAAAAAAGCACTAACAGAGAACCCTGCTTGCAAAAGGGTGCAATTCATGTAATTAAGGACTTCAAACGAGTTGTGCTACGATAAATTTGAGAAAAGATGAGATATGTTCAGCAAAATGAATAAAAAAAAAAAAAGCAGTGACAAGAAAGAAAAATAAAAGGTCTCATTTCGTTATTGTATCCTTTTTTTTTTTAGCAGAAGAAAGATGAGTTTTAAGAAGTAGAGAGGGGGAAGGGAGATTGGGATACAGGGCCTCTGAGTTATGCAATTTTAATGCTGACCATTAGACAATCATTTCATTTAACAAGTTATTGGAAGAAGGAAGCTTAATTAAGTTTTGGCAATTCATTTGCACCTTAAGGAAAAAGTAGCTATCAATTTCAACCAAGATGATACTGATAATGTGATGTAGATAACCTACAATCACGGGCCTTTTCCTTTGTTCACTGTACTTTTAACTGAGAAATATATGTACACACCTCCTTTCTTTCTTTCATTTAAGGTATATGCATGAACATTCTGCCTATTTACACAATTGTTTTGTTGGCATACATTCGAATTCTGTTGAAACTGAAACATCAAGATTAAATGAAAATCTAATTCTATGTAGATGAATGTACAGTTTAGAATTCAAAACAAGCTGTCCCCAAAAGTTGAGAAAATTTTCGGGGTGATTTTTGGCTCCCTTATTGACTGTCTGAAAAAGAGCCTAAAACCAACAAAACACATTATTATTGCATTCAACAAACTCTCAATTTCTTCTGTTGAATCTACTACGACAGTAATTGTAATAGGAAAATAAAAATAGATACTAGTAGCTTTTTATGCTCCAACAATTAAACTTTACCACGGGATTTCACAGATTTGTACACATTAGTTGCTGTGGTCCTCTAGATTCAAGTCTATGTCAAATCATCAATTGAATCTAAATGTACCTCCACAATTGAGATCCAATTATTGGTGGAAATCACTATGAGAAACTATTGGCATGACATTCATTCTCTAGTCACATTCTGTCATTTCTCAAAATTTAATGATGATAAATTATGCTTAACCCTCACTGCTCAAAAAACATTCGCACCTGATGAGAATGCTACAATATTTAAAGCCAGTATCCCACCATAGCTTGTCATCATTAAAGCAGAGCCTCTTTTCGTATAGCATCTGAGAAAAAGAAATTACTATCTCGTTTAACACAAAAAAAGGGAAAGAAAATTCTTTACAAGAAGCTTGTCCGCAGCTTATAGTACGAGTACTATTGAATACAGAAAGCAACTGGACCTCAGAAAAAAAATGTCATCACTCATCTTAATATCTGAACCGCATTCTTTGACTCTATTGACCCAAGATAGGGAAAGGAAATTACTTTTATGGGGCCAATACAGCAACATTCTGCAATATTCTAGCTAAGTCCATTAATCTCTTTGAATGGACCAATATCGGATAGCAATGATCTATCTGATGAAAATTTCAAAACTAGACGGATTCTTGATAGGAATCGTGCATTCGACATTTGTATGGTATGCTTTGGTTCAACTCTGTAGGTGATGCAGATGATGAAAAGTAACAAACATGAAATGTGTTAGCTCCTATTATGATTAAGTTGTTGTCTTATTAGAAATATATATATATATTTTTTGGTGAATGATCCTTCCCCTATCACTTACGTTTGCTTAGAGTTGAGACCTTTCCATACTTTCAGCTTGCTTTAGATGAAGTTCAATGTTTTTTTTTTGGGTCTCACTATTCTATTGGATTTACAAGGTTGATAGGCCAATATCAAGTACTCCTTGGATCATATTGAAATTAACAAATTCCGAGTCTCATTCGACAAGCTTCCGAACTGCGAAGGTTTCCCAATAGTTCAAAATGTATAGCTTAATTTGATGCATGACTTCTGCCCGAAAGCTGCTTATTGCAAATAACCTTCCCAAAAGACATGATAAGTTTGCCAATGAATGATTCTGGCAGTCCTAATATATATCCTTTGAGTTTCTAAGACAGTAAGAGAGTCTCATATCAAGTCTCAAATTGTCACTTGGTTATCTATTCTATTACCATGCCTTTTTGAGGCTACCTTAATGCTAGCATTAGGCTAACAATATACCTAGCTAGTGGTTGCAAAAATATATGCATGATTAGGTGAGAATTGTTACAAGCTCCTCACATTAGAATCTAGCTAGCTTTCAACCCCCCACTTGTTAATTAGCACTTAGTATCATGTTGGTGCCAATTATTTTCGAGCACTTTGGTAGCAACCTATTAGGAATTTAACTGTAAATTGCTACGAATATCAAGGATAATCAGGATTGTTTAGAATAACATCTATGAATATCAGGGGAAATCGGGTTCTTGTAAATTATAGTCTTGGAATTAAGTCTTATTAGTTTGTGGTTGGTATTTGCTTCCACTAGTATATGAATTGTAACACAATATTAATACTAATATATGTTTTTACTAATATATATGTCTTTACTAACATCCCTTTTCCTTTGCCGTCACTTGCTAATTTCTCCAACAAATACATGACCATAAGCTTCAGTGGATTGGAAAGATGCCAATACTGTAGCAAATCTTTTAAGCACCTATGCAAGAGTAGTTTCTAATTCTCGTGAATGTGGTTATGATATTCTTCCATGCAACTAATCTGCTAGATGAAGGAATATGGATTTGTCAATTAATGAAATTAAAGTCCGTTTTCTTTCTTTCTTTCTTTCTTTCTTTTTTTTCCTAAAGAGAATTGCCATTTTCCATTTCTTTTATCTAACAATTGTTAATTTTAAGAAGGCACAAGAAAGGGAGAGAGGGACGGCAATGGAAAGGCACATGATCATTTCTTTTCTTCCCTTTTTTCCCCTTTTTAACTTGCAGATTATGATAGTCGAGAACATGAGTCAAAAACTATGTACATAAAACGGAGAATTAATGCTAATTGGTTTACATTACATCACATAACAGCTTCTTTTAAATGTTCTTATATATATGGGCAAATTCCACTTTACCCCCCTGTGGTTTAGCGTTTTTTCACATAACCTTCCTATGGTTTTAAAAGCTATACATAACCCCCTTATGGTTTGGATTAAATTATCAAAGTGACGGAAATGATCATTCATAACGGTGTCACCTAAAATGTCAAAAATACCGTTATGTAAAGTTGAAATTTATGTATTAACCAAGGGGGGTTATGTGTATATTTTAAAAATCATAAGGGGGTTATATGGTAAAGTATTAAACCATAAGGGGGTTATATGGTAAAATATAAAAATCATACGGGGTTAATGTGTCATGTATTTATAAGGGTAATTTTGACATTTTTAGAAGTTCCGTTACGAGTGACTATTTCCGTTACTTTGATACTTTAATCCAAACCATGAGGAGGTTATGTATAGCTTTTGAAACCATAAGGGGGTTATGTAAAACAAGGGAAAACCACAGGGGGGTAAAATGTAATTTACCCTATATATATAGATATATATATATATATATATATATATTCTTTCTTATAACAAAATTATACGGACCAAAAATCCTAGATAGGTGAAAATGTTGAATAGCTCACTTCATATGCTATTTGTTTTGATAATCGTTAGGAACCTCGACATATTAGACATCATGTATCCTACTAACTTAACTACTTTCCTAAGAAGCCACAATATCACATAGGGCTTGCTCTCAGTTGATTATTTGAACTAATTATGGATTCTGATTTTGGATAATCAGTTTTTGTTATGTTATTGATTGCTGTTTTTGTATTCTGATTATAGATTTTTTTAATTACTAAAAAATTAAAATTTATAATCACCTAAACAATAGCTTTTATTGATTATGATTATTCTTTATAATCAATTTCTGTGATTAAATTTTCTAAAATCTAAAGCAACTGAGAGCAATACCATATTTGACTATATGATCACATTGTTCCTCCCAAGAAAAAAGTTTGAAGTAGAAAAAAAAGTTCTATTAATAGAAAATCCATGTCAATACATTTAATCCTAATTGGATCAAATTCACTAAAAAAGGAAAAACTGTAATCAAATTCCCAATGCAGAAAAACAAACAGGATTTCAACCAACTCATGACATATAGTAATTCTTCCATTGAAACGTTGTCAATTCCAAAAGGGTAAAAAAAAACAAAAAAAACCCTCCGTGATAAACCTAATATACAGAAAATTTTTTCATAATTTTAAAATGTATAATACGAGATCTCATGCTTTGAATTAAATTGTAAAAGTGACGGAATCCGTTAAACTTAACAGAAATGGACGAAATGACAAAAATGCCCTGATATAATTAAGTAAAAGACATCTTAACAAAATCATTTGTTTTATTCTCTAAAGAGAGAAAATTGATAGCTAAAGGGTAGAATAGATATATTTGTTAAAAATTAAGTATAAATTTTTTTTTTAAAGTTTCAATAAGTCATTTCCATTAAATTTAACGAATTTCGTTACTTTTATAATTTAGTTCAAAGTATGAAGTCTCATGTTATATATTTTGAAATCACGGAAGACTTTTCTATATATTAGATTTATCACCGGAGACTTTTTTTGTTTTTTACCCATTCCAAAATTATCAGACAGTGAAGATGGCTATAGTAAATGGGAAAAGGACACATCCTCTAGAACTGCAAATGGTGTAGGGTTGATGGACGTGGCAATACCAGCAACGTGCAAAGGGTAGACTAAGGAAAGAGAATATTATGTAATCCTCAAAGGAGACGGGTGACAACCAGGCAACAGCAACTGGCGTGTTTCCCACTTGAGAAGATATACATGTATTTAGTACTGTCATGGGAGATTTCTGTACATACACATTCAGGGCCCAAATCAAAGAGATGAACCAACCAACCAAACCAAACCAAACAATCGTACCCTCCCGTGTGAAATTTGTACCCCACCGGTCAGAACAATATCAGAGTTCAGAACCAGCCACCACACGAATGTGTATATGGACTTGTGGTTCTTCTCAATTCCAGTCTCATTCCCTAATTAAAGGCACCTCTACTTGAACATGGAATATCGGTTTCTTCTCAAAGTCCGCTCACCTAACAAAACCAGTTAGGCTCCTAATTGAGTCTTCTAGTCTGAAAATACGTTTTGTTACCATGAGAATTGAACTAACCACTGTATGTAGTTAACCAGTCCTTCGCTCAATTGAACATTTTAGCTTAAAATATATGTTTTCTTTTCTAACAGTATATATACCAGCCTATATATCTATGTTACTTAATATGAACTATATTTTTAAGGTTTGTGCATGAGATGCATCTTTAATATGAACTATATCCATGCGCGGATGCACTCGTAAGAATGGGAGGCAGATTACAATCCAACTTTGTAATTTTTGCTAATTGTCTTCAAGACCTTGCTTTTGTTTATGATGAGGACTTGAAAGGGATCTGTTTTCTCCGCACTATCTCTTCTGCAATGTAATAGATAGGACGAAACTATGTTGTTTATTAATGTTTAATCCCTATTTTCACCAAAAAAAAAAAAATCTTTACATGCTTTTATAAGCTGTTAGTGTAGTCTAGATTAATCGTTTAGTTTATGTATTTCGCTTATATAATATAGCTGTTAGTGTAGTCTAGATTAATCGTTTAGTTTACGTAATAAACTAATTCAATACAGAATTACCTTTTTTCTGTATAAATGGAATATCTGGAACGCGAAACCTGTCACTTATACCCACAGCTCAAAACTACTTAAAATGTCAGATAGCTGCTTTAAATGTGCAGGATGGTACTTCGAGCAGGATACCAAATTTTTGCTCAGCTTACGAAATTGACTGCCTCTTTTCTTTTCTTTTCTTTTCTTTTTTTCCCGTTTCACGGCCCTTATGTTTGTTTTTTCCACATTAAAGATTAATCGTTTTAAATATGTTTTAAATTTGATAAAAGTTTCGTGCAAAAAGTTTTGAAAAAGCTATCTCACTCCGTGTGTAAGTATTTAATTCCTACTACAACCTAATGAAAATAACTAAATCACACACTCCCAAATAAGTCTAAAATAACTGAAATGTATACAAGGTGCTCTGGACGTATCAATTTAAGGTACTTAACGCAAATTACTTGCAGATAGCCTCAAATAAAATCTAAAAAATCAAGAATAAGGTAGATATAAATTCCGTACATGTTAGCTTTACGTTTTAATTGCTTTATTTGTATATGTGTACAGAAAATAAAACATAATGAAAATGTAAGACCAAAATAAAATAATGTGCCACAGGTTTTCTCCGCTCGGTGGGTCGACGGTTGATAGCCGCCATAGCATGCCCGGCCAGTCAGATATTACTTGATGAAACGATGAAGACATTTTTCTTGGGAATCAGAAAATTTAACCAGAAAAAATGTCAAAGAAAATTGCATAAACATAAGATCAACTGAAAAGGGAATGAAGCTTTCTGTATATTGAATAAGCTAATTTAATTGTGTTTGTCCAAGGTTTTGGCTGCAGAAAAAAAAAATATTCATGAGATAAAACCAAAAAGACATAGTTTTGTACTTTTCTTGATGCATTTGCTAGAAAAGGATTTTCTACTTCAAGTTGATTGTTAAGAAGCAGGCAATCAGCATTATCTGCAATTTTTAGTTTTGAACCTTGGCGTGTTATGAGAATCTCTGTTGTTCACGTCTAAAGAAGATGTAACGCGAGTTGGATCTTGATTCCTGGGGACAACAAGCATAAAACAATCACATCATCATCGTTTTTTTTCGTTTTTTTTTTTTTTTGGTTCCTATCATTTGTTTATCTTTTCTTTTTTTGTCCTTGTCTTTTTTTTTTTTTCTTCTTTATAGGTTCAGGAGAGTATTGTGTATTATCTACTGTTGATTAAAGTATAAAATAGATATCATGATTTGTATTTAGAAACTGAAAAAAAAGGCTTAAGTATCTCGTTAATCAGCTTTCGTTTACAAACTCAATTATCCCCAATGGAATTTCAACAACAATACCTGGAATTAAAGAAAAACTTGCATTAGTCCAAAAAAAAAAAAAAAAACTGAAAACCTAGGGCTACTTCTAGCAACTAATTTGACATATTCTAGAGCTAAAAATCTGCAGTAGTGTCTACCCTTAAAAACTTCCATCTAGTTGTGCAATATTTATAACATTTAGTGAAAAATGATACGATTTTGGTGTAAACGTTGTTAACTCGTGCAACTTATTCACGATTACACAAAAAATTTACGAATTTACACCAAAAATCATAAGAATCACAGGAACGGTACAGAATTAACTAGAGAGGCCCTTGATCCTAGAGAGAGAGAGAGAGGAGGGAGGGGGGGAGGCCCGGGAGGGTGTATGCATGGTAGTTGGGTAGTTCAGACTTTAGAGCAGGGATTGACTTGCTTGAACAGCACAAGCTAAGAGATCTCTGAGTTTCATATGCACATGGTAGAAAGAGACATCAAGAGGGCTGGAGGTGGAGATGGAGGTGAAGGGGTTGAAGGAAGGGGAGGTGGGTGGGTTGGATCATGGATGGACTTGTGGGGCGGATTTGTATTGATAACACACGAACTGGACCAATATATATCTGAAGATTGTGAAGACTGCACAACACAACAAAGTGTGGTGGAACCTTTGTTTGATATAATAGCTCGGAGTGGTCCTGTCCGCTGGCCAGAGATGATAAGGGTTTTCAGAAGGGAAATCCCCACGGATTTATTGCTGGAAAAGGTGACCTTCCCCCCACTCTGACAGCCTCTATTTTGTTATTATGCTCATATATATATGTTGGGAGTTGAAGTTTCATGAGTTGGTTTCCCTTGTGTATTGATGTTCTTCGGGACCACTTTTATACATACATGCGTAACATATATACTGATTACCTTGTGTTTGTCTTCTTGTCTAGCCTTTGGAAGCTCCTGCACCCAAGAATCCTGATCCAACCTCATCATGCATGATGTATTCATATACAGACACTGCCTTCTCTGTGATCTAATCAACGAATTAGTTAGCACAGAAAAAAAAACTGCTTTCTTAATTAATTACTCTCGTTTAATTTGCAAACGATGAAAAGGGAGAATATATACAAATGGCCCTTGTGGTATGTCATTACATGAAGTTTACTTTCACATTCTCGTTTACGTGGCCTAGTGTTGAAGGTTATTAATCTAACTCTTTAGCCTGCGCACCAGTAAAAGCTTTTGTTTATTGCGTTATTCTGGTCAGGCGCTTAAAAGCTGTATTCACGCTCATCTTTTATGCAAAAGAGTTTGAGCCATAATCACGCCCTCTTTTAAAAGGTTCCCAAAACCCTAATAATGAGTGACGCCAACTTTGCAGACAATGCCTTGAAGGCCAAAAGTTGAAGACGAAATTTTGTCTTCGATCCCGTGCAGTAAATGGCCAACCTTTTTTCCCTCAAAGCTGATATTCTTCATGTTCATTGCTATGAGTTTGAGGTAGCTTTAGCTGATACAAGTTTGGCAGTGTCTGTACATCACATATCATGTGCCTTTAGCTTCAAGAAAGAGATACAAAATTTCTTGTAACATGAACCAACAGGTTAGCTGCTGTTTCTACATTCTGAGGAATGGACCAAGCTTAATACGAGGACTAGGAGCCGACTGAAATGGATAAAAGAAAAGGATGACTCAAAGAAGCAAGATTCAAAGCACTGACAACTAAAATGTAATGTCTCTATCATCACCTCGTTTAATAATTAATTAATACACATTTTTTATGCCATTTAAATGATCAGAACACTAGCATTATTATCATTATTATCAATTTTCCTTTCAGTTAGACATTAATTAGCGTAATCCCTCCAATCAAAAGTCTCAAATAGTCTGTTCCCCCTCGTACGTGGTCAGATCTTGCCCAGTCATGAAGCCAACTTAACCAGCTGGTCAATATAGGGCTCCTCTGATGAGTCATTTGTCATATCCTAACTTCAAAAAATATATATATCTATATTTTTGTGTGGACATGAAAATATTGAACAGTTGGACACAGTCCTAATTGGTTCGTTTTGAATCACAAACTTGATGTTCTTCAGATCCAGGAAAAATCCTTATTTTGATTTCAAGTACAACGGGTGTGTGAAGAATAATTAGCTTACAGCTTTCATTGCATGCCATGGTACTGTACTGCTTGGTTATATCTCATTCTCATCGTCCAAAGTTTTCCAGCTAACTTTGCAGCGGTCTTGATGAGTGTAGCTGTCCCTTTGTATTTTCTTTCAGCAATTATGACGAAAAGCAAAGCAATCAAACCTTAGCTTGGACAACAAAACAAGTCGATCCATCCTTCCTACTAAAAGTTGTTTGATATTGAGAGCTAGCAATGCCGACAGATTAATATCTAAATTTCAGAAAATAAAGATAATGTTCTGCTGTACACTTACTATTTTTCTTCAAAAAGGTATATCATCTTTCTTTTCTAAATTTTTTTTAAGACACATATATTTATGGAAAACGAATAGAATTAAAAAAAAAAATCTCCAACGTCTATAAAGGGGGGAAAAAATTGGAGTGGCGGATTCGTGCTCCTTTGATAGTTCTATTACAGAGCGATCTGTACTAGTACTGCAACTGCATTCAAATTTTTATGAATCGCAATTATTTTCTGTTAATCTTCATTAAACTTTTTTAAGGTTCATATTCCGAAGGAAAAAAGAGCCACCCTCACGTTTGCTTATTCTTTTCTTTCCTTGTCACTATAATTGTAGGTATAGGAATAATCTTTTGTATAGCCATCAAGTAAAAGTTTATTCCATGTTTTGACTGACTATAGATATAAGTTATAACAATACAAAGTTCTGCATACGGGTGATTTTGAAACGCAAAAGCTGCTACTCCTCGTTTTATAAAAGTTTCCCCGCCTCCGCCCTGTTCCCCCCGCTCCCCTACCCAACCCATGTCCCCTCCTCCGCCTTCACGTTTGCTTAATTATTCTGTTGAAATTTTAACAAAATATTACATCGTTTTATCGTAATCACATAATATGTTACTTAATTCATACAAATATATTTATATAATAACAATAATATAGCATTTATTTCGTATTACACATATAGAAACATGCATAGTTAGTATACTACGTTAAAATCTAGGCGGGAACGGGGCAAGGGATGTGCCGGGATATGTTCCCCCATCCCCTGTCCCATTCCTCCCATGCAAGACGGGCATCCACCTTCCTTGCCATCTCTAGTTCTGCATGTGTTTGACCATTGCTAAATCCCTTTCTATAGTTCAACAAGGCAAGAGCGATTAATCTGTCAATCGCACACTAATAACATAGACCATGAATGATACAGTATTGTTCTTAGGGCAGTAATGATCTATATCATTACCTGAGCCATTGCCTAATAATGAAGTTAGCATAAACAATGAGCTAAATGAGATTTGAAAAATAAAAATCATGAAGCAGCAAAACAGATTCATATTTCCACCGACCCACTAAATGATTAAATGATTGTCTTTTTGTACCATTAGCTTGCATATGCGTCTTAAGGAACATTTTTACAATGAAGTTTCATAATTCTAGATTGGATAATTTACAGATGATTCAATGAAGTATCTACGAAACTCAATCAACATATCCTTAATATTTTTCCCACCGACAATTCGTTTTAATCAAATCGCTGCAGTCACTAATCATTTCCAATCGAATGATAATGCAGGGACTCCAATAGTTAAGAAGAAAAACCAAGAAAAAGTGGGGAGACTGGGACTTAAAATAAAGTGAACTGTCCTTCGATGTAGGGGACAGAGAATGGCATCTTCTTTGAATTGTATGTACTGAAACCCAAATATGCTGCATGCTTCCTTCTGACTGACTCAACATATTCCTTCTCAATAACTTAATGAACATGCACTTCATGTAAGAATCCCAGCTGAAACAGGAATCACAAGCTTAAACTAACATGAAATGAAGGGAGAAATCCTTTGTTTTATTATAATGTTCAACATTACTGATTTGTGTGTGTGTGTGTGTATATATATATATCCCCATTGGTCTTTTTTTTTTTTTCCTTTGACAAGAACCATTGGTCGTTAGTAATTAGTATGTTTTATTTTTCTTCTTTGACAAGAACCATTAAAAACTCAAATAATGAAAAAAAAAATGATACATAGATCATCATGAGTTCTATAACAACCAACACAGAGATCCTTTTTGATCTGTATACAATTCTTTTTTTTTTTTGGCTTTCTAATTTCCCCTATTGATCGTCTTGAATTAGCATCTCGATCATTTCACATGCAGATGGAACTTTTCAAATTATATTGCTCAAACTTCTTAGTACGTATATGTTCAGACTCCAGACCAAACTGGTAGTATTAAAACCGTATACGGGCAATTCTTGAAGTTTTGAACAAGTTATTAATTTGCTGCTTCTTTTTGACTAAAGGCACAAAAGTGAAAAAAACCATTTGCAATTACTGGGCACTTTCCCTGAGACATGATGCCACACGTACGCGGCTAAATAGACTGGACCCTAATGTTGATGAAAATTAGCACAACACACAAGTCCATGGAATGAGAATCTCGTGGGTTTGAAATGATTCGGACAAACAAACAAGGTGGGGCTTTCCTTGAAAGTACTTGTGTCTTTTGATTAATTGCTTATAATGTGGTTTCACTAATCAAGTTTGCTGTAATTGTTTCCTTAAGAGCTAATAAAGAGGTTTTGCAATCGACAAGAAGATTTTCTTCTTTGGGTTAAAGTTATACCTACTATAACTTGTTTGTAACTTTATCGCAGGCCATCAGAAAATAGGTAGCTTTTTCACGCATCTGGCTTAATGGAGTAATTGTGCATCCAGTATTGCCTCGTAGTTGCAAAAATAAAATAAAATTTTTTTTTTCTTGTTGCACCCCAAATTTAGATCCCAACTCCAATAGTAACTTTAAATATTGCAGTAATTGATCTGTGGCACGAGGTTGTACCATAAAGGACCTAAAAATATTGCTGTCTCAATAGCCTCAAGTATCAACTAATTTCATTAGTTAGGAACTTATTATCTACATGTGGCGCACTTCAATCCAAAACTCTTTTTAGTGCTCTCCTATCAAGAGCCAAATCTACATTTAGGGTGCGTTTGATAAAATTAAAGTTTGAAAACTAAAGTCTGAAATCTGAAATATGAATCCAATAAATTATTAAAATATTAAATATTAAATCTAATACATTTGAGTGTATATCACATTCAGTGATCAGCGAATGCTTTATCACTTAATTTTATGAGCAAGTTTTGTTTAGAAAATTCAGTGCCATTTAATTAATTCAAATATTTAATTTTTGGTTATCAAATGGTCTGAATATATTAAGATTTGAATCTACCAAATTTAAGTGTTGAACTGGATTATCAAATAGAGTCTCGCAGATACATGGAAGTTCAAGCTGAGAACAAATTGAAAAAACAAAATTATCAAGAGGCCCCAACCAATACAATCTTAATTGAAGCGCAAAGTTAAAAAAAAAAAGATTATTTGAATCTTGAAAGGAGGTATATTGTCCATTTTGGTGGACCAAAACTGCAAATATGGGAACTTTTTTGGTTGTAAGTGGTTTTTCTTGACCTTCCCGAACATGATGTTCTACCTTATTCGTACATCTACTATGCAGGATTGATTACAGGGCGTGGGAGGTGGATGCGTTGCTTTGGTAAGAAGTAGGAAGATTCAATGTCTTGGGAATGACTAGAAGTGTTTGCAAAGAAATTGATATGCCTAACTCTTCGGTCGCCAAAATTCTGGAGACTTTTTTGGCGCAAGACAAAGGGAGTCGTGAGTAATGTTATGCTTCTAAATCAAGAAATTATGGCATTTACCACCATAGTTCAAAGCCACGGTTGCGGTCGCGGTCATGGCTCAGACTGTTTCACATCAGCTTCAACATATTGGTCACAATTTCGATGAGACGTAAATTCTTAAAATATTTAATATTTTAAAAAATAAAAAAATATGATAAACAAAAATAATAAAAATTCGAATTGATTTGAAAACGATTCGACCGTTTCTATCCGTCTTGGAGATGTTTCGAACGAATTTTCTATGATTCGATCAAATTCTCGACGATTTATTATTTTGAAATTATCTCGTCCTGACATCGGAACGAAAACTCCTTTCCATTGACGACTCGACAGAGTCTTTGAACCATGTTTACCACCCAACTCCACCCCTACCCCCACCCCCAAAAAAACCTCCCCCAATCAAGATCAAAGTCCTCTCGTTAATTTTTCAAGATAAACAACTATACATAATGTTATGTTTCTAAATCAAGAAATTATGACATTTACCAACCTCCTCTCCCCCCCCCCCCCCCAAAACACACCCCCACACCAAAATCAAGATATTTTTCAAGATAAACAACTATATACAGAGACTCACAAATAGAATACTAACATATGATAAAGGTTGTATGCCCATTCACATTTGTACGCGGCTTGATCTAGTACTAGTTTTATTGTAGCTTGTGCAATTACTTGACAGTGGAGGAAAGGAAATCCTATTTGATTCATGGTCACAGAAACATCTCATCACAGATGACAAACGATTAAGGACACGTGCCTTGCTGTTAAACCTTTTTATGCCCCATATTTTTCTGCGATTGACTTCGGCTAAGATTTCAGAACCGAACAGAAATAACAAGTTCCATAAATAAGAGAGAGAATGTCCGGATTGAACTGAGACCAAAAAACTGAGTCAAATTACGTTATTAACTTCAAGACTTCCACTCTGGTTGCCTAGGGAGGAAAAAGAAAAAAACGGTACCGTTTTATGTGAAGTTAATGAACTGACATGATAGCTGGTTTGGAAAATACATGTAGAATTCCTTCGTCCGCGTCGATAGTTGGAGAAAAATGAATGGCAAAAAAAAAAAGAGAAACACAAAAATAAATCAATAAGTAATTGAAAATGGATTAGGGGCTATGACCTAGTAAACGCGATCATACTAATTGTGATTATAAAGCCACTAACCTTCAAATTATCCCAAAATTTGAACTAAGCAAAGTGGATTAATTCTCACATGCCTACTTTCTGTGGGTACCCAGTACCCATGTGGACCCGTTTAATTCACATGGGAGGTTCCTCCAAAGTCCAATCCCTCCCCCTCCTCAATCCAACGTTCCTGATTTCACTCCCGCGACCCCCTAAAACGCATCTTGACCGTCCCCATCGCGTTCTCGAAAGTCGTCCATCTGGGCGGCTGAGCCTGTCCAACTCTTGTCCCCTAAATGTAGGAGCAGCTGCCTCAAAGCTGCTGCTAATGCTGCCGACAGCTGAGCTTGCCTTTGTCCGAAAATCATGCACATTTCACACAAAAATATTAAGCCACCGCCTTAATACTTATTCACTTCTTCTATTGCTAGCACCATCATACAACTTAACTACTACTACTACTACCACTTTATAAAATCATACCCTATAAAACACCTTTCTTTGCAAGTTTGCGTTACAAACTTTACAATTTCTCCAACAGTTGCACATTACAAGTTGGTTAACAACATTTCTCTTTCCTTGCAAGAAAGCAGCATCTCTGCATAGAAATCTTGAAGAAGTGGGAAGAAAGTTTTTGGCTTTGATCAATCAGTTCAAGGTTCAAGAACTTGATTTTAGCATCTGGGGTGGCTCGGATTTGGTTATACAAGTGAAAGGTATAGAAGAGCTTGAGAATCTTGGAAGAATGGAGGCCATTGTGGCTCATGAAAATGATCTGAATCTCAAGGCAACTGAGCTTAGGTTGGGGTTGCCAGGCACTGACGAGTCTGAGAAAGAATCAGCATCATGTACTAAGAATAACAAGAGAAGCTTGCCTGAGTGCGCTGAAGAAAGTGCAAAAAACGATGATCTTGATGCTCAACATGGCGACCGCGAAGCTGCACCTGCTGCCAAGTAAGTTTCTGCATCAGTATTCTGGATATGAGAGAGTTTTCATTACTGGTAACATCTAAATGGTAGTGCAATCAGCTGATTGTTGGATTTTTTTTTGTGTTATGGCAGGGCACAGATTGTGGGGTGGCCACCAGTCAGGTCCTACAGGAAAAATAGTCTCCAACAAAAGAAGGCAGAAGCTGAGACTGGATTCTATGTCAAAGTGAGCATGGATGGTGCCCCTTATCTTAGAAAGATTGATCTGAAACTATACAAGGGGTACCCAGAGTTCCTCAAAGCTTTGGAAAATATGTTCAAACTCACAATAGGTGAGTATTCTGAGAGGGAAGGTTACAGAGGATCAGAATATGCACCTGCATATGAAGATAAAGATGGTGACTTGATGCTAGTTGGTGATGTTCCCTGGGAGTAAGTTCTCTCTCTCTCTCTCTCTCTCTCTGAGCTGTGCCTTGTAAACCTGTGTAATAATCGAGTTGCCTATCACTTTTGCAGAATGTTTATGTCATCCTGCAAGAAACTGAGAATCATGAAAGGATCAGAAGCCAGAGGCCTGGGATGTGGGGTATGAATATCCCAAAAGCTGCATCAGCCTACAAGAATTAGAAGAGAAGATACCTCTCAGGGAGAGAGGAATTCTCAGCTTGGGTTCTCGAAGAAGAACTTCGAAATTAAAAGCCTCTTGTAGAAAAACAGTTTTTTGTGGACTATGAATAGGAAGTTAACAGAAGAAAGGCCATAACAACTACAGGTTTTTTCTTTTTCAAGTTACAGAAGAACCGTGGTGGTTTCAGATCCTGTAACATTTGTGTTTTGCTTGTAATAATCCATCAGACAAAAACATATATATGATATTTGCTTTCACAGCAAATGTGTAAAGGAACATATACTCCTTGCCACCCAAATTTTGCTCATTTTTTCTGGAATATGAATATCAATTAACAGGGTTCAAAGCATACTTTTGTACATCATTCACCAGTTTGTCAGATTATAACTGTTACATTAGGAACTTAAATCAACAAGGATTTTTTCCTCAAGCTTTTATCAATTTCATGATTCCATTTTTATATATCGTAGCTTCTACTCCCATTGTTTACTATCATTCAAGACACGTAACTGGAGACCCTCTTAACCTTTAAAAAGCACTAAGAAATCCACTTTTTCCTTTTCTTTTTCTTGCTTGCTCATGGTCTGAAGTAATTTTTCAAAATCAAGTTGCCATTCTTATGATATAACTTTTGCAATTATAGAACTCCCTCGACATGAGGTCTTCCTATGGAATCCGTCCAAAAGCTGCAAAGCCTCAAAATTCTTTCTTCTACAAGAAAGTGACTAATTAATACAATTGGATTCCGATGATATAATATGTCCTTTGTTTTGGTGGCCAACAAACTAATACAATAAACTGCAGATACCAAACCATTCGCTGGAGGCTCAAATCTTGCCACTCTCCACTTCCCTACTTTAACTTTGACCAGAAACCTTTATTCTGACAATCATAAGAAAAGCTATGTAATTTTTAGCAGTTTGAAGAGAACTAAATAGCAGAAAATTTCTAAAAGTAATATTTGAAGAAATGTATAGCAAGAGAAAAAACTCCAATAAAATGCATAAGCCGCTTGTTGGGTTCTATAGTTCAATTCATTCCAGATCTGTGTTTTCTAAAAAGTCCCTCAAACTTGATTTTAGGACCTTAAGTCAGTACATGAAAAAGAGATTCAATAAAACAACTTAACATATGTTTCCACGTTCCCACTTCAGCACTTCACCACAGGGGTCCTAAGTATCAATTCAGTCATTGTCTTGGTTGTTACTGTTCAAAAGAGAATCACAAACATAGTTCGTGACTGACGAATTGCAGAAAATTCACATGCCAAATTCAGCAAACCAATGGTCAATAGTCAGAATTGGGAAACTAAGGCCAGAAAGATGGTAGAGGGCATTATCATCACTTCAACCAACTCCCGTTTCACAAGATTCCAAGTTAATCAACACTTCCATCTTCTTTTACTTTTCCACAGGGGAAGGGGAGAGGTATCGTGTCATTAGATACGAACTCTACAGCTTTGAAGATGTCCTTGTAAGATTTTCTTCCTCCACCCAGGGACAGGAAGATTCCGTTTCTACATTCATGCAATTGAATGTGTTTATGCAGGAGTATTGGTTATTACTTGAAACCTCTTCTGTTGTATTTGGCAATTTGGAATGGGTTACCCGAGTCATTTCTAACCATTGTGTTAGGTAGTTGGATCGCATGCAAGAATATCAAATATATATTTTCTTTCAGAATCCTATCGGGCGCTGGAGAAATTTTTTGTGCTCTGTGATCATTGTACTTTGGCATATATTTAAATCATAAAGATGGCCATTTTAGAGCCCAGTGCTATAAAGCAAGATACATGAATAGTTTCATTGAGAAAGGTAAAACATGTTGAATACATTATCTTTGAATGTATATAGATATTCAGATTGATGTAATGTTCTGCAGGTTCATTGAATTTCAGTCAGTCAATAACCAACAAGGGTAGAGGATGATGTATTCTTGGTCTACATAATGGGAAACAATGTAGTATGAATACAGACTACTCTAATTAAGATGCAGAAATTCTCTCCTCTGTCCTAATCCACAGAATCATCATTCAGTTTCCCCCTATCTCTTGAACCCACGGTTGCAAGGTCCACCCAGATTTCCTGAATTGATTTAATCACAGTGCAATGAAGGTATATCACTTCATTAACAAACTGTTGGACAAGTTAAATGAACAGTTTTAGACCACATTAACAATTGACTCAAATGAAGGATACAGATCATGTAACTTGAATATGTTACAGTTTGCCGCAATTTCCGCAATGATTTTTCAGAATATGCTTCTGCCATTTAATTAATCGGTATACACGAGAGGCGGAGAGAGAGTACTAAGACAGATTTGAGAATAATGAGATGGAGCAAATGTTAAAGAAAACAGAAAATTTCTCTGGGACAGCACCAAGATACTCATTAAAGATAACAGTCAAAAGACCTTCAGCTGATGTTACATTAAACCCTAATAAGCATTTCTATTCCCTTCCCTGCTTTGGAAAAGATATGAGCTTGCTTTACAAAGGAATGGTGAAACACAGCATTAAGATATTTTGAACAAACTATCCTGGACAAGGTTGTTTAAGGCAAGCTCGCTGAGCTATAATACATTTTGAAGCTGGCCATATACTAGCACATAAACTATCTTTCACTAATTGGAATGATTTCCTATCTTTAAGTCTGTGATGTTACACTTACGCGTACGCGGTTCAAATGTAGCATCAATTGCAAATTAGATCTGGAAGACTGGTATAGACACCAAATATGAAGGAAAATATAGCCACACATCGTTCTGAGGAAAATCAGGATAATATGCAAGTCCAAGCTCACAAACAGCCAAAACCCTGTACATCAAAGACATCATTCATACCACCAAACAGGTAAGTCCCGGATTAAACAAAACACAGATGAACACCTGGACATACCAGTATAATGCACTTGACCAGAAAGTTAAAGATTCAATGTACTGAAAAAACATAAAACATGCAAATGTTTGTTGCAATATTGACAAATATGAAGTATCAAAGTTAAAGGCAAACCTTAGGAGAAGGTTTTCAGATGCCCCTCCTTTCCGTCAATGGCTTGGAACATGACAATGACCGTCACGTCCTAAAAGTTACTCGAATGGGCATTCATGATAAAAGCGATCTAGCAATCACTAAACTTGTCAGCGAACCACTGTATCATATGCAATCTACAAGAGTACTGATTATCAGGCCACAGTATTTAGTGACATGGATGTATAGTGCCCGGATTTCTGTCTGACAAAGATTTATTCACCGATTCATTTACAAAGTCTTCTGAAAGTGACAATGAGAAGAGCAGAAAATGCATATCCATGGTAGCAGATTTAAGATACGAATATACAGTCAGCACGCATAAGTAAGACATATCCAATTATGCATACGCATTAAAGTGCCTAACCTAATCAAAATGTGTAATAGAACTGAAATTTTCTGCTGAAGTCCTCTACACCATTTTCTTGAGCTAGAAACATCAGAGAACCTTCCAGCAGCAGCATAAATATTTTCACAAAGGGTGGTAATCACCAGAGTTCTTTAGTTGAACCTTAAATTCATCAGCTGTTGAATTTAGACCAGCATAGAGACCATAGCCAAACATGCAATCCAGAATCAAGGCACAGCACAGGTCTGCAGGTGCCTGCATGTTGCCTATAAATATGTTACTTTTCACAGAACATGCATGTTTTTGGTGATCAATTATGCGTCACAGAAATCTAGAGTTAGAAAATGCAACAATTACCAGTACTTGGAAAAGTACTTTCATTGCCCATTATGAAACTTTTATCACTTTGAATACCTCCTCCTTAAAGCAGATGGTTTTTCACATATCCAGGAATCATAGTACAAGAAGGACTAGGATTATTCAGAGGAATCTGATCTGATAGGCATATAAAAGTCCGGGCTAGCAAATCAATTAATCCATTTATCATCATGGTCCATGACACCACATCCTTTCAAACATTTCCTCCCGGTTTTTGTCCCCATTCTTTCCGAGAAACCAATATAATCAATTTTCCAAGAGCACAAAACTCATCAAATAAGAGTAACTTGGAACACAACAAACTACATCCTTATCATGAATATACGTATTCCCTTTGACCAATATTGCAAAAAATCTAAGTTCTTGATTGACATCTTTCAATAGTAATGCATCTCAATCAGGTACCCTTTTATCAGATACACATGGATCAAATTGTTCAAAGAAGCTTTATCCATCTCTTGCATGACCATCATTGCTTCTTGGCGATAAAATCATCAAATTCAGGAAAACATCCTCTTTCCCCATCTCATTCAACCCCATCTTCTCTATCTACCTCCATCTGCAACGAAAATGAAACAATCGTTCAATTTCTACGTCCATGGCAACCCACATCCCAAAAAGAACAATACTTCCACATTTAACCACAGCCAAAAACCGTTATTCTAATGCAATTCCGAGTCCTCTCACGCTCTCTGAACCTTTTGCCAACTGACTAACAATTGAATAACCCCCCACTGTTCCAGAAAAGTTCATACGTTCAGAAAAACATATGCAAAAAGTAGTGCTACATAATCATTCGTCATTGGCTCAGGAACTTCATCGAACAAGTTGACGGGGTAGAGATTCCCCATTCAAAGGCATAAGGTGTGGAAATTCCACCATAAATAAGTCCTGAAACAGGGTTTGAGTAATTGATGGATGAATAAAGGCCTTCTTCAAGCTTTCTGGGTTTTGAATTTGCTGAGGAATGTTTCATGTGTAACTCTCTGTTTTTTTGGATTTTACGAATATGGCGCCAAAGATATTTTATAGACTCCCTCAACGGTCATGTAAACAACAGGTATGGGCTCCCTTTGGGCTTTAAGAAATGATGGTGAGTAATAGTGAAAATTGGGCCACAAAACCAGAGGTCGCTCGACCTCAGAATTAGAATAGGAATACTTGACCGATGAAGTCCAAGTTTACTAAGCCTGTGATTGGTGAGTAATAGTGGTAAATGAGTCTGACATTAACCCAAGCTTAAACCCAATTGAATGAGGCCAGCCTAGCTTCACTTTAAAAAAAAAAATAAAGGAGCCCAGCCGGACAACAGTAGGCTCTAGTTAATTGACTCAAAGATCCAATAGTGTGTTTAATTTCTATACCCCTTGACATTTTTTTTTTTTGTTTTCGAATTTTTAGGAGGGAGAAGCTTAATGGGTAAAAGCAATATGAAAACATTGGAGCAGGGATGGGAAGGAGGAAGAAGAAGTAGCAAGGGGATAGAACAAGGTGAATTGAACTATCATGCAAATACTAGGGGGGCAAAATCTTGAATCACTGGGGCTATATTCCGCAAAATCCCATTGTATCCCAAAGGGGAAGCCTTCCTCTATTCTTAGAACTTTATGGAGTACCATGTCAATGAGCTTCCACAATCTATGAATTGAAGACACAGGATTATGAAGTTCTGCAATTACCAAAATTTACGAACACACTAAGAGTGGAATAGGTAAATGACAATATGAACAGCATTGCAGTAAGCATATAATTAGAGGAATCTCGCAAGACATTGCACCATTATGATCAAGGCAATGCGCCTCTTCTACATCACATTTCCTATCAAATCTACATTTTGCGCATCTCTGAAAATAAATCAAAAAGGGCCACATTCTGTTGTTTTTGGGCCCTGAGCAATAGTTATACAACGGTACAGAAACTATTAAGGGCAAGATTGTGTCAATTTTGTGCCCTGAGCTATCATATCATCTTTTTTCTTTCTTCGTAAAACCCTGAGCTATTCTTGTCTGTCCATCTACAATGTTTCCTCAAAAGCCCTCCTGCTTCTTGAGAATCCTTCAAGTACATTTTTACTTAAACATGTCAAGTTAGAGTTCTGAAAGAATTTAATCGTTAGAATTCATCCCTCCCCTCGAAATCATGTACAATTGTTTCTGCTCGTTTTTCTATCGAGCTGGAAGAGCAAAATTGTCGTGTTGCTCGGAACTCCAGTTCGAGGCTCAAAACAGGCCCATGCAAAGGAGCTCTGACCCATGCCAGCCTTCTGGATGAAGCTTGAACCCTCAACTGTGATGTCTGATTTAAAGTAAAAAGAGCTGGCAGGAAAAATATGTGTGATCAGGACGACACTGACAGTATGCTCATCTTCCTTCAAATAATTCTATCAACTTCCCCTGTTGTTTCTCCTCTCCCTGGGCAACTACAGATCCTTCAACACTAGAGTCCTGATGTTTTACATGATCAACTTGGTCAGCATTGTGGTTAGACACCAATACAAGTGAATGGCTCTGAACCACATCAGCCGGTCTCTGTGTTGGAGACTTGTCTTGAAGATTTGCATCTGCTGAAGCTGCATATTTTATGCCAAACCTTTGCCCGTGTGTTAGACCTGGACAGTATCCCTGTTACACAATCCAATACTGCCTTAGCATATCAGAAGGTAAGTAACATATAATAATACAAGACACATACAAGAAGCATGTCTTATCGGATTTACAACCTACAGCTTCTTAATCATGAGATTTGTTGCTTTTACGACAATAACATACAAGTAGTGGATTAACTCCATTTAAATAGATGTGATACCAAATAAACATGAACTGAACATAATGAACTGCAAATAAGTATAGCTTATGACCAAATGTTAGGAGACATCTAAGTGACAAATTTTACAATATATAAGATCCAAAACCTGTCATATATTCACCAGGCATCAGATACATTAGCTAGTCTTTGGTGCAAGAGTCAGACATTTTTGGAAGATATACCGTCTTACAGAAGTTAAACCTGTTTGGTAACTGGCTAGCGCAAAAGCTCCCTAAATCTTTTGCAACCCTTTAGATGTCAAGCCATAATCTCTCAATTGACTTTTAGAAATTAGTATCATTTTTTTAACCACCCACACCTCCCCACTTCCTCCCAACCCCCCCTCTCCCCCCCCCCCCCCAAAAAAACCAAAAACCAAAAACCACCCCAAAAACCTATGAGGCTCAAGATTCGAACCCTGAACCTTGCACTGGGGAGACTCTAAGAGTCCTCCTCTGACCACTGGGACTTTTAGACATTAGTATCAACTATCAAGATTTTGTAGTCTTGCTATACGCATTAGATTCGGAGAAACCAACGCGTCAAGTGCTTCTAATTAAAAGGAAAGGAAGGCATAACACACATCAAATGCTTTACGAATCAGGGAAAAAAGTAGTTGCTAAGCAATCACATTTATGATAATCCCTTTTCCTCTTACATGTTTAACCAACTATACTAAATAAAACAAATCTAATGATTTAGCAATCACATTTATGATAGTCCCTTTTCCTGTTAGATGTTTAACCAAGTATACTAAATAAAGTAAATCTAATGAAAATTTTGTTACAGGTTTGATTGCCATTCTGTTCAGAGTAAGGACAGTTGCATAGATAAGAAGGAAACCATGCAAACAACGAAACAAATGGGCCCATAGATAGTTTTGAAACCAGAGAGCTTAAGCCCAATCCTGAAAAAGATATAAACTCCAGACCTTTACCAATCCTGAAATTGCGGGTGAGCTCTGAGGTGTGAAGCGTGACAAGGAACAAGTCGGACCAGGACATGAGTAGGTCTTGCTGTGATTAGTTTCCCCAGGTTTTTTGGCAATACCTGAAATATTGGTCTCCAGTCTCAGGTTGCTGCTTCTACAGTATGCTCCAAAGTATAAGCAATGTTCCCGTACTAGAGATATTTGTGGAGTCATGGGCAATAAGTGGCCCTCGGTACTGAAAATGTACCTGTAGTTGAATTTTCATTATGTTTGTAGCATGGACCCAAAGAAATAATAACAAACAGTCCTGCTTCCAATGTCAACAAGGAGTGAGAAATTCCAATATGATTTTCATGTTTATTAATTTGGCAATAGTATTTGGTATTTAATGACAATATGCCTTTGGCCACATCTGATGTATTAGCTGTTGGTCAAACAGATTAAAGTGGATAATCTTCTCAAAGGCAACTTGTTCAGGAAACATACTTGTATGGACCATTCTCAATGAGGTTATCCGGACCAGCACCCAAATCAAAAAGGAGCCACAAATATTTAACCTGAATGTATGGTGCAACATTAAATAAGAAAGTGAGAGAAGCAAACATAAGGAAATGGAAAAATACACATAAAGTGCTTAGATACATGGTATAAATGTATTTTATAAGCATACAGTAATGCCAATATATGTTTCATAAAATTATCAAGAATTTCTCATCCACGTTTAACAGTAGTGATCACCATGAAAGTGGACAAGTATGACAAATGCCTTATGATTACTACCATCTGAAGATTCTTTAATGAAAAGGTACTTACCGTCTCTGCCAAGAAGAAGCTTTCCATATGATCTTCTTGTATGTGGAACTCAACATCTGAAATATGGCAATATCCACAAGTGCATCGAGCACCATACTGCAGGCTAGCTAGCATATCCCTTCCAGCATCGAGATACCTGAAATGGATTTTCAACATCTTAGTCATTTCAATATAAATATGAACAACATTGGTGGAACTTGTAGAGCACTGAAACTGGAAAAATGGGTTCCTTGTCTTGTTGAAAGCTTGATTTAACCAGAAGGTAAAAAAACATAGCAGGTGTCAGGTCTCAAGGACACAGATATTCATCCACTCCATTACATGGGGTAATAAACTGAATTTCCATGTTGACACTACAGTCAGCCGAGGTCATATTTATCCTTACTGTATGGACATATGGACCATCGCTAATCCCAGATACTGCAGGGGACAAAAGAATGGATATAAGGGCGGAGGGGGGAGGGAGGGAGAGTGAGTGAGAGCTCATGTGCGCGTGTTGGTGTGTGTCTGTGACAGTATTCAATCTGCAAGTGACGCAGGGGAAAAACCTCACAAAAGACTAACCTTTTCCAAGTTAAGCATTCTTATTCACATGTTGCAGTCATTGGACAAGTATGAATACTCTTTACAGCTTCAGCAAGGTTTTTTTATTTTATTTTATTTTTTCTGAAGTACATAGTACTAATGCACAAGGGATGAAAAAATAACAATTTAATCAAAGATGAAGAGAAAACCTGGGATCCTGCGTAGCTTTGTACAGCCAATATGTGCTCTCAATCAATTCTGGCCTCAGTGGATAGCTTTTCTGACCTCGCTATAACCATGCATAAAAAATTCAAGTCCACTATGTTAGGAGGTGTGTTATAGACAAAAACTAGTGCAAAAACAAATAATGAAAAAGGAAAGATGAACACTAAGACATTAATTGAGCAACAGTAATATTTGCAGCTTGAAGTTAGAATCTACTAAAGAAGTCAGTGCTGTTTCATCTTCTCGTGTTGTATGAACTGGTTGCTTTAAATTTCACCACAGCCCATTTGGTAAAGAGAAAGATTTATGTCTCTTATTTCGCACTTGAGCATTGTAGCAACATCATTTTGTGAAACATCAGTTGAGTCTCAACACCTTTAGGCTATTCCTGAAGGATCTTGCCTCATCTTTAGGTCGCTTTAAAACTGAAGATGTAAGACCAATCTCGGGCCTTCATTAAATAACAAGGCATGCTTCCACTAAACCAAAACTATTTCTCTTTACAACAAGAACTGCAATACAATCAAATGCAACAAAAAATTTAAAATTTAAGTGTCATCACTCAAGACTTAATTGGCAATTTGGTGTTTGTGCCAGCTGAATAGATACAGCTATAACAGGTTATTAAGCAACATATAATGTCACTAAAACGTTCAGATATTCACGTACCTGAACACTAAGTGTGGCTAGATTAAAGCCCTCAGGAGTGAAGCCATATCTTTTCCAAACGCTAAAGAATGCAGCATGTGTACGAATAGCTGGTTCAATATCCCCAGCTAGAACCTTCCAGAGAGAACAAAATTAATTTTCTTACTCCTACTGAAGAAGGATTTCTTCCTACTTCCAGCCATTTAGATGCAGATGCAACACAAATCACTTTACCTGGAGGCCTGGCCAGAACGCCTGCAGACTGTTAAATAATGGCCATACAAGTGCAGCAGAATTCATATTTACTTCCACATACCTATAAAAGTTTCAAAACCTACTTTTTGAGGGGCTTCAGACATGAAACTGAAGATTAGAAAATAAAAATGAACAAAGACTGAAGATAAGTTCTAGAAAATTATGCATCTTATCCACATTATTTACCAAGGGTCATTGTAAAGATAGTGCATTGCAGCCCTGTAAGCTTCTTGAAAGATGAAAATGTACTCCTCATCCCCAAAGAGCAAGTATGCCTGAAGTCAGTCACAGCGAGATATATCACTAGACAAAGATATAATATTTATCCATACATATCAAAATCTCAAATTTATCATCAACAAAATCATTTATCAGCAAGAGTAAACTGAATATTTACTCAGAAAACCAATCTGAAATCCAGTAAAAGGATAAATAAACTATTTTCTTCATTTTATACGTGAAAAAGGATGAAAAATGCTTGTGGATACAATTCAGGACAAGGCCCTTGTGGATATAACATTTATTTCATACTAATAAAGCAGTTACGGATATTTAAACCTAAGTGAAAAGCACCTTTAGGAGATACTCATAGAAAGAGTCTATACTTGTTCCTATTCCAGCATCCTGAAAATTAAAAAAAAGAAAAGTTTTAATTACATCACAGGGTAAATATGAAGTACAGATTTACAATAAAACCATTTACAACTAGAAGCAACAGGTTATCAACTGTGCCAGCACAAGTGAACTATAAAGTCAAGCCCAATGCATTCAGATTGTGCTCCACTTGTATCATTTGACCTGATCATGTTCAGGTCTTATGGTTGCATCACAGATTTGACACCTTATGGTTTCAATGATTCACTAGATAACCAGAAATCCAAAAGTAAATAAATAAATAAATGCAAAGATTTACAGTATCTCCCTACAGTCAGGATAAGACAAGAGAAACACCATGGCATGCCTCAAGTATTGGGCAAATTCATCCAGAAATTTGCATACTGTATATCTTTTCTTTTGGGGAAAAAAAAAGGGATACGTAAACAAAGAACCACAGATGCAAGTGGTGAGAGAGCCCAAGAATTTTGCATCAACAGAAAGATGGGAAAAAAAAAAACAACAACACACTTGTAGCATAAACAGCTACATGGTTCATAACCCACAAGGATCTTCTAAAACCTGAAAATTGAATTATGTGAAAACTAAAGTATCATACATCAAGAAAAATAGACTTCAAGAAACTCTGCTATATTACAAGTACAAAGTGCTAAAGTATGGTTGTCAATCCTACCAATGATAATTGCATAGTTAACAGATGACATCCTATGAGACAAAATATTCAAAGCTAGTAAATATGTGGGGCAGAACAATTGTAGGATGAAGATAATAGGTATATAGAAGCTCTCTCTCAGGCCTGCTTCAAATATCAAATGCATTCACTCTACAAGCATATTAAATGAAAAATGACACTATCCAATTTCATATCACTACAAAATTTATCAGTTTCTGTTGATTATAATAGGTACTCAATGTTGGAATATCTGAAATTGTACAAAGGGAAAAGAAAAACAAGAAAAGAAGAAAAACTCTTCCTTGAGAGTTTAATCAGTGAAAAGGAAAATAACCTTTTGAGTCCATTCACCAGAAAAAACATCTATATGAGCACCAACTAGGTTAATTTTTGAGCGGCGAGCCCATATGCCCATAACAGCATTCTTTGTAACTTGCTCAAATACTGCATATCATTGAGATAAGAACAGTCAAAACTTATCAAAGAGTAGGAGAATGAAACCAAAAAAAAAGCCATCCGAAAACCACTTGTTGATGGGAGAAGCTACTTTCACTAGAGTTCAAGACTATAAGATCAATCCTGATGCTTGGACCATGGTTCAGGTAACAGCATCTACTTATTTGATCAACATCTTAGCGAAATGGTAATATATCCAATCAGACAGCCATAACCAAGAGATATTAGCATGAAGCATTTCATGTTCATAGAGAAGGAAAAGTGTTGATAGGAAATCGTGACATGATTTCCAAACCCTACCTATTCTGTCATAATTTAAATCTTCACTCCTGACATGGCTATAATCAAATTCTGTACAATTGTATACTAGTAAGGTGCACACATGCAATTACATATACATGCTTCTCTTTATACTCACAAGCAGAAGAAACCAAGGTATAATTTTGCACATATAATCTATGCCCTTTCAAGTTCCTTCTGATCTGCTTCCATGCACCTATAATGCAACCTGTGGCATCTTTCCTTTCTTTATCAGATATCTAATAATCAAGCCACTGGAGTGTTCCCAAATTTCCAACCAGTTCAGGTGACAAAAACTAGACACGAGTCCCAAAGTAATACATTCTAACATGTATAGAGCATTCAACCAACAGCCTATGTCAAGAGACCAACTCAAATGCTCGAAGAGATTACAAGCTGATATGGAACTTAGACACACAGGAATAATAGCAACTTTTATACTTACTGGGATCATTTGTTAAGCGACTAAGCATCCCAAATTCTAGTGTCAAAGTCCCACCACCAGCTGTTGATGTTATCTAATTAAGAAGGCAAGAAACTCAAATGTCAGATAATTTACCATCAGATATTAAACACGAAAGCCTGAAAAGAATTCATGGCTTTGCAAAACCAAGAGAAGTCAATCACATCATTCCATCATATTCACCAAATCCAACATTCCGACAAAGTTCTATGTCTAAGGTCACATTACATAGTTTTCAAATCAGACACAGGCACACTCACTTTCAGAGAATATCAGTTTACTACTTCCCATTATAATTTCGATGTATTCGATAGTTGATAATGTCCATTATCTATAATATGGATCATAAAATAATTCAAAGCGAAGTCTCAAAAAACTCCAGAGGAATGTCAAACTAAGCTTCAACACAGTCATCACATTTAAAGAGCAGGAAGCTGACTGACTACTCAGAACTACAGGCCCCAGCGGTAGGAGTTGAGAGGTGCTACAATTTTGGAATTGCAAAGATAAATAAATAAACAAATAAATCATATGTCTTGCCCATGGTATAACCTTTTCGCTTTGTTACATTTTCCATTTTATTTCCAGGCAGTGGACAAGTTTTCCTGAACTATCTAGCCCAAAGGACTTTAAGAATGTACATGCACCACCGTCTACAGGGGCATGTCAAATGGTTTATGGTTGTGAGAGTATGTCAAGCAAGGATAAACATCCAAATTCACTCGTGGGAAATGGTTCCACATCATCAATTGTCTTTAACACTAGTTACATATTTGACATGGATCTATGTTGCTAAACAACAAACAAATACAAAGCTCACACTTCAAAAGGGCAAAGAAAGTACAAAGAGGCTTTGCCTTGCTTTCATTTTCATCCACTCCATGAATTAGATTGACAGATCCAAATGGAATTCCTGTAGCATGAGTACCTTGAAAAGGTCAGATAAGGGAAGCTTTGTTTCTCTAAAAAGAAGAAATTCAACAGCCAATTAAAAAAAAAGTAAAATCTGAATACAAGTCAAGAAAGCCAGAGTCAAAGAACATCAAATTTCACATTAGAATGGCAAACCTTGGAGACGTGTCAAGGTCTCAAGAAAGAAACCACTCTGATAATGGCCAACTTCTAAGTACAAATTCAACACCTTTTCACAAAACAAACTAATAACACAGGCAGAGGGCAAAAAATTTTGTCTGTCATCTATGTCTTTTCTTAGATACTGCAAAATATAGCTAAATAATGGAATCCATGATATTTACCAACATAGTACATATCCCATGTATTGTTCACAAAATAAATTAACAACACACATGCACGGGTTGTCATCTATGTCTTTTCTTATATATTGCATGACACAGCTAAAAAATGCAATCCATGAAAATTACCAACCTAGAGCACATACCATACAGATTCAAATACACAAAAAGTAAAAAGATATAGTACCTAAAAAACTAAACATTTATTAGGTGAATTGTATACTTCCCCTATTCCTTACAAGTCCATCACAGGCCATTATATTGGAAACACTAGCATTTGCTTACAAGCAATAAGCATCAGGTACGGGGGAAAATGTCTACAAACTAAGGAGGTACAAGTACGTCTATAGATATCAAAAAGCCAAAATACCCAGAAGCAGCATCTTGTAGCAGTTTTCATAGATTATTCTATGAACACCATACTGTTCTGGTTGTGATACCTGTAGGAGTATCAAATGCAGGTAGCATCCTTCGTGCCAAATCTTCTGCCAGGTCGAGCAATTCACCATCATAGGAAGGGACTCTCATGCCCTGAAAGTGCCAAAGGTCATGAGCTGAAAACTTGAGCTGAAAACTTCAGAAAGAAATAGAACTATCTCACCACAGGACTCGGAAAGTAAATTCCATCATGAAAGAATGGATCTCTAGACATACCAACCGATCATTACAACAAGATTGTTCTGTTTTCTATATGAACCATCCTACTATTCCATTTTTTATGCTTTTATGGTCCAGCTTGTTACCAGTTCTTATGTGTTAGGGGAAGCTGTAAAGCATCAGAGGGTGAAAGCATATAAATTACCCAAGTATAGCATCATGATCACAATTTCCCCTTTTAATGCAGTTTATAGGGATTTATCACTTGACAACCATATATCTGTGCTTTTTCATGTGCATAAGTTGGGAACCAGCTAATTAAGATATTATCAGGATAATGTATTGTTCAAGAACAGAAAACAACAACCAACTTGAAACTTGTAGAGAGGCAAATCCATAAAGACCATTAATCTGCAATACCGTGTTATAATCACTTGCAATAAGGTGAGCAGAAAGTAAACCTCCAAGGATGCGGATTGTTGTTTCAAACACAGATACTGTCTTGTTCTGCAAGTACAACCAAAAAAAATCCAAATTTTAGGACAACTTCAAATAGGAAGAAAAATATATCTCCAGGAAGGGAAAAAATGTCAAGTTAACAAAGAATTAAAGGTAAACTCCATATTGTTAACGGCATGACATCAACAACAATCTTCATTGGCATCACCATCATACTATAGCACAAAATGCTCACATATCAACTGATTGATCAAAAAAAGTCATTATTTGTCATCGAAGTGAGACAACTTCAATCCCATCTCATTTAAAATAACAGCTTCAGTTATAAAAATCAGCAGAAATATCTCTTGCTTCAACAATCCCATCTGATAGTGTTTACAAGAGATAGAGTAATGTCTTAGAAGAACCAGGGACACAATTGGAAAAATGATGCATCTCAGAATTATTTACTCTCACTAAAACAAATACTTGAAGAATTCATCCATCCTCAAAATAGATGCATAACAGCCAACTAGACCAAATCATGGCATTTAGAAAAGCATGTCAAGCATATACTTTCTAACACATTCAGTGCCACTGGAATAGCATTTACAACCCAGTAATCTTTCTTGCATGTTTTAAAAATAGCAGTGGAGAAACAAGAAACAAGAAACAAGAAGGGAAAAAAAAAGATGCATCCATTTTCCCACAAAATAACACTATCCATACTCACAATATCAAACCGAAGATTTTTACCAATCCATTCAACAGAATCAGTGAAGCGTTCACGGTCACCAAGTAAAGCCAAGGTGTCCAAGGAATCAATCTGTGATAACAGCAAGACAATCCAGAATAAGGAGCAGGATTGCCAGAGCAAAAAGGAATTACACGAATCAAGAAAACATGATTTCTTACCAGTGTCAAGGCATAGCCACCGAGTGTATCTTCACCTTCACAAGATAATGGCTTTAACTCATCATGAGGAAAAGCATGCTCCATATATCCATCAAATGCGTGATAGAACATTTCTCGAACCTACACCAAACATGAAAAGTTCATTCATGAAAACATCAACCCCATAGCCTAGGGTAATTATCGAGAGAGAGAGAGAGAGAGAGAACAAGTTTCAGTAAACTAAAGTACCAATTTTGGTTATTCTACTGAAGTGATTCTTCTTTTTTTTAATAGGTGGAAGCAGAGGGAATGTGTGGTTTTTGTATATATTTCTGTAGCTGCCAGAAAAAAAAATGAGCAACAAAATACTGAACATGCAACAAGGGAAGCAAACCAAAACAATTATCACAGGGAAGAGAGTTATCGACAGATTCCTTGGACAGAGCTATCCTTTCATTTCTCATCTGTTCTTCCTTGAAAAGAATTTTAAGAAGGAAAATGACTTTCTTTCATACACTTTCAAGTTGCACAAACAATCCTAATAAAAATCCTAACTTGGAAGAATTTTTCAAATTTCACAATTTAACACAGCATAAATAAGAAAACATTCTCCAATTTCCTTTAGCGTGAAAGATATAAAGCATACATAATTCAACAATCAAATTCAAACTCTTGATGGACCTATATGAAACATGAAAAGTCGATTCAGGAATTGCATCACCTTGTATTTCATGCAAACCCCCCCCCCCCCCAACAACCAAAAAAAACCATTTTTTTTTAAAAAAAAACATACTTTATTTAATTGATCGAAAGTTTCATTTATTCTTTTAGCCAATGGGAAAACTCGAACTAGCAACAAAAGGTTGTTGCTAACTGCCCAAAATCATTATAAAGAAGATGGGCATTCCCCTTGCATTCCATCCAAGCGAATTACACTTCCATTTTGCACAAAGTACATAAAAATCACTTCTTTTTCACACCCTTTTTCTTTCTTTTCCCCCACACTCCCTTCCTTTACTTTAAACGTGGCCTTTTTCCATCTGATTCCCCAATTCGCCCACAGCATCCGAATCAAAATCTAACCTGAAAGGTTTATCCCCCTTAAAATTCTCAATGGTAGCCCCCTATAAATAAAATAACATAAACTGATGTTTTCGAGAATAAAAGATCAGCCTTTCAACCTATTTCTAACCTGAGGTGAAAGGAATCAGTGATAATTCATCAGAAAAAGAATCTAAAAATTGATTGTCAGTAAACAGATATCAGTGTGTTTGTGTGTGTGATCTGTGTGGGTGGAATTCGAGGGAGTACCTCATCTCTGAGTTGCTTGGCTTCCTCAGCAGTAACACTTTCGGAGAATGTTCTGAGAATAAAAATGTGGTCGTCCGAATAAATTATTACAGCTCCTAAAATTAGCATCCAAATTTGCACCATTCTTTTCGGTGCTTCCATTCTTCTCTTCCCACCCACCGGTGACCTGTTTTCTTTTCTGTTAAAGTGCTGCTGCTAGTGCAGTAGTACTCATCATCGTATACGCTGTAGTTGGAGTGGAATTTTTGTTTCTTGTTGAGGGTAATTATGTAATTTAATCTCCAAGTCGTCCCTGGAAGAAGCCAAAAGGGTGTTACATTAGGAGTTTTTTCTGGTCATCAGCATAAAGAATAACCGGGAAACCGCCGGAGACGGCATGGTCCTGGCTGGCGGTGGTGACTAGTGATACGGAAATCTACACAGTGCCTCGAACTATCGGAGAATGTATCGTGTCGTATATAGATTCAACACTTTTAAGAGTTACAAGTACACGAGTTTTCTTGCTGCATTTAGAACAACAGAAATACGCTGAAGAACAACAGAAATACGCTGAAGATGCAAAAGTTTGAATCATTTGCGTTTTTAGTATATCTTTTTTTTTTTTTGTAAAGTTTGAATCATTTGCGTTTTTAATATATCTTTTTTTTTTGTCAAAAAAAAAAAATCTGGACCCACTTCAGGCCCCCAAAAGCTGCTGGGATTTGCATACAAGCCTTTATCCGTGGACATTTGCATACACTCCAACTGCTGGGAGAATGGACTCGCGTGATAGTGTTATCCACCAAAAGCTGTTGTGATGCTTGGAGGTGCCGCCACCCGTGTCAATTGGATGTTTTAGCGGTTTCGGTACCTTGGGAAGGGGAAACCGCGAGCAGGGCTGGGATCTTTGGGCAGTCCCTTGGAGCTTCAAATAATCCCTGCGAGGTATCAGATCCTGTTCTTTCTATTTCTTAGAATCCGCCGGAAGGGACTTCTATTTGGTTAATGCTCCATATTACAAGGGCAAACAAAGTATACCACGATTTCAAGATAACAGTTGATTAGTTACAAACAGATCTTGAACAGACAAGTCATTTACGTAAATGAAGTTAAAATTTTTTGCACAACAGAACACGAACTGCGAATGATCCCATCTGGCTTCTATGATTGGGGAGAAGAAGAATATCAATGGCTAAAACTAAGCTTTCAAAATCTTGGAAGTACTGCATAATCATCAACGAGCTTCTCATACCTGTCAGCAAACAAATAAGCAGATCAAATTAGCCAGAACCGGCACGTGGAGTCAAAGAGTATTCTTAAAGATAATTGAAAAGAATTCTGACGTCTTGTACTACCAGATAATCAAAACCAGAATGTCCAAAAATTACACGCACATACACATTGCTGATACATTAGTACACCACGTATGCATCAGGCAACAAGCAATTCAGCAACTCTAAATCGAGAAGGAAACAAACAGCGACTCGGTCAGCCCAATGCCACTTGAGAATGCATGTACTATAATGGCAAAACACACTACTATACTGAATAAACTGATGAGTTGCAGAGCTAGCATGTCTTACCTGCTGTTTTTTCTTCTTAGGTCTCCTCTTCCTTCGAGGCTTTCGAGCATCACTTATGTTATCACTGTTGCCAGTTTGTGGATCTGACAATCCTCGCTTTCTGTACCCTATACTATTTGACGTATTGCTAGATGTGGACATTTCGGGCTTTCTTAAAGTTGGTTTTGATTTCCTACTTGAAGATCCTCCAAATCTTCTGTCATTTGATGAACCAGAAAATGATTTCTTTGATGGCCTAGGTGGAGGCATCAAAGCACGAGCAGAAATCTGTCTCTGAAGCAGTACGATAACAAAGATAGTTACCACCTTGACATTCATAGCATCTAAAAGGAAAAGCTAAGCTCTATTAAAACCTGATTCCTTTCATCACTAGACATGCCAGATGCTGCTATCCCAGAGGCACTGGAAGCTTGTTCCCTGAAGAGCAATATTTTGACATTAAGAGGGTACCTAGGATAAGTCTGCTAATAATTCGCCATTCCAAAGTGACCAATGCGTGGACAGCATATGAGCGTTGGGAGAGCAAGCGTGCAATAAAAAATATTTGAGGGCTCATATAGAGGGTATGCAGAGCATTTCTATATTTCCATATATCTTCTGTCTATTTACACTCACATACTGAGGGGAAAAATTTTTCAGACTGAAACAAAGGGACTCTTACATTGAAGCCTAAACAAGTTCCAAGTAGTAAGCAGTAATGCAGTAACTATTTGTGCTGAGTATAATGGTATATATAGTTACTCCTAAATTATCAGCACCTAGTTTAACAAGCTCCTGGAATCATATTGTACTTCTCAACTTCACACACAATACGCAGGCAAAAATATTTCATCCATGTGATAATAGTTCATCCAAAAATTTTGCAAATTTTTTAAGAAAAATTGGCATACTGTAGCAATTGGATATCAGATGCACATGGAGCATTATTCATGGCCGAATCAAGCAATTTAGCTTTCCAAGGTTTTATGTTAAGTAATGATGCTTTAAACTGTTTCTGCAGTAACAGTCCCAAAACTTATGCAGCATCTAAAAGGAGATTACAGCTGCAATTTTCTGTGCAGGGTCCACATTATGCTTATGATCAAAATGAAAAATTTTGAAACCACATCCACCATAGATATGTGAAGAGTACCTGTTATGTGAAGCGTACCTGTTACTTTTATCTGTCCATTCATCATCTGCATCAGCATCATCACTTGAGCTTCCAGACAAAAAGAAATCATCGTCACTTGGATCTAGAAGCCCATCGTCCTCACTACCTGTCTCTGTTTGACCATGTTCAAGTTAAGAAGATCAACTTTGCCTACCTTATTACAGTTTCCCACATCTCTCTCTCTCTCTCCCCACCCCCCCCCCCCCAAAAAAAAAAACCCCCCAATGCCGCACACATACAGAGAGAAAAAAAGGTGTAATCCCAGAAAATTAGAGGGTTTTACAAGAATATGCATCTATCAGGATCAATATCTCAAATTGTATTCCACCAATCATAGAATTATATAACATCATTGAATTAGTGGTTAATAGGATAAAGTGAACTACCATTCTATCTATTTATGACCTATTCCAGGAGATTGCACACCACAGAAAATTTAAACCCTCAATCCTTGGTAATACAACAAACTCTAACAACCTAACACCTCTAACATTCTTTGACTCTCCTTTACCCTCCAATCTTGCCTGGGTCATGATTCCAAAAGCAGAGGCAATTAGGAAAAGTGAAGCAGTTAGTTACTGGCAGTAGAATCATCAACCTGAAACACCCAATATTATATGAATGACCTTGTGCCTGTCTTTTTTTTTTATTATTTATTAAGAAAACCTACAAAACCAACTGATATGTTTTCACAAAACAATAAGGCTTTGGGACAGAGAACCTTTTCTTCTCTTGGTAACACCTAACTTGAATCAGAAATTCAGTCTTAACATTTTGTAAAAATGCCAAAGATACTAGTACCTAGCCAACTTACAGCACTCCTCTGTCCCCTAACTTCTTCCCTCACATTCTAAAAGAAAAGAAAAACATGATAAGCAGACGCAATCACTTTCCAGACACTAATTTGACATAGTACTAGAGAGCGAAATAGAAGAAATAAAATAAGAGGATGTGACTGAAGCCCCCCCCCCCCGCCCCAACACAAAAAAAAAAAAAAAAAAAAACCTTCCCATGGGTACTGTTAGGTCCATATAAGACAGAATACGATATGGATCAGACTACTTTTCTCTAGGTTTCAATGATTTCCAAATTCAAAATTTCAAAGATTGAAGTATTCAAGTTTCGTTCTAACTTTTCCCCAAACAAGGGAGGAGAAAAGCCAAAACTTCACAAAGGAACATCATGAGCCAGTGGAATGAACTGCAAATAGGAGTAGAAAAGACTACCTTCCAAATCCTTGCCACTTGCTGCCGCCGCAATTAGATTGTCCTTTATCACTTTGCGTAGTCTATTTCTTTTTTCAACAATTTCCTCATCTTCCCCTCCCATAAACAGAGATACGTAATTCTCAGTCTTGGGAAAGAACTGCAGTTTAAATCAACACAAAAAATAGAGATCAAATTCCTTAATTAGGAAAAGAAAAGAGCTAAATCTTGACACTCAAAATTCTAATTCCAACTAATGCCCAGCCAGGTCAGATTTTTCATCAACAAAGATTGGGTAATCCATGATTCTCACCCACCCATGTGGTTGTTAGATTTAACAAATTAGTCATAAGCCACCATAAAAGCAAAAGATCCGATTGAAAAATTCACACACAGTAAACCTAATTCAGGCGCATGATAGAAAATATCTTACTGCTCATTCGAAGCTCTGTTCAACTACATACATTGATATAGAGAATCCATCCAACAAAAGAAGAAAAAAATATTACACCTTTTAAAATTTCTTCTTATATATCCTTTTGAGACATGGATATGGATCACAAGTTTAAAAAAGAAATTTGACAATAAGCTTAATGCAAAGAGATTACAGATGTATAATAAAGGTTGGTCATTATGCTTTGACCGTAAAAATCACATTGCTGATAGTCTTGGAATCCATAGAAATTGCAAGCAATACCAACACTTACACGGACATATTCAAGATCTTCTTTCAATTTAGAAAGTTGCTCAGCAAGCTCTGCTTCTTGGGGTTGACCAGACAAACCGCGCTGCTGCTTTTCCAATCGCCTTATCCTCCTCTCGATCTTTCTTCTCTCTACGTGTGCATATTCGAGGTTCCAAAGTCAATCATCAAAGTTACAAAAGTTCCATAAGACTTGAAAGAAGTATCAAGCTGAAAAAAGGAAGCCACTTTTTACCAAAAAACTTGATCTTCCTGTTGCGGAGGAATATTTTACGTTCCACAGCTAGACGATTGAGATTCTCTTGTTGTTTCTTGAGTCCATCCAACTTCTTTTGTTGGGCTTCTTTAACTTCTGGCGGGAGATCCTGAACATATCAGTGGAAATGATATCTTTCTCATCATGCAGCAAGAACTATGTAGCATTAATCTACAAATCAAACCCCTAAATTGAAAAGAGGAGGAGGCAGAAGCATGGCCAATGAAGAAAATGATGGAAAAGCCCCCAAATGATGCCAGAATAACATCTTCATGTGTAGTAGTTATGTTATGCTACAAAATGATCTGTAAGGAATAATGGAGAAACCCCACCTAATTAAGCTACATATCCAAGATGTAGCTAATGCAGCATTCTACAAGTGCACTATATGATCACCGTGTCAGTAATGAACAGAAATTTTTGAAATAGTGGAAGGCAGACTCGAGGAAAAAATGCTACAGCATTGCCTAGGCTAAATATACATTTAAGCCTTATATGCCCCCATGTGCACAACACAAGACCAATCCGTGTCTTTTGAAAATGCAAGAAAAGAAAACAAGTTCTCGAAAAAAACAACCAAGGGCCCGAGTATACAAAATGATGCTAGGGGATTTTATCAGTGCTATTAAGAATGTTAGATTTTTCAACAGTGCTAGCATCTCAAATGTCGAACAAACTTTACAATTTCCACAAATTAGCCACATTTACTTGTCCTATCCTTTTCATGGAAAAAGGTAAACCGGCAGAATTTTAATGCTACTACAAATTTGAAAACTCATACAACAGCCATGTTTTTGGCAGTAGCTCCGTATAGAGCAATAACCTAAGGGTACTTTTCCTCACTATGGCAATGGTAGGAGTATATTAACCCCATCATTATTTTCTCTGCTTTTTGACCTTTTTCAAAACCACAAGTAAGCTGAAAAGCCAAAGTTAAAACTTCATTACATTTCTGCTGATCTCTATAATGAACACAAGCAGCAGAATAGTGAACTTCAATCAGAAAGGCCCTTCTAAAGACCCCAACTACACATTTCTTCGAGAATTTCAAAAATAGAACAATAAGCCAAGCTGCCACACTATCAAGAATCCAATACCCCTTCTCTTCCTCCCTAAATAAACTTTTTTCTTTACACATTTTCAAATAAAACCCACAAAAATACAGCTAGAAAATCACAAGGGAAAAAAAAGACGGTTTTATATACCATCAGTAAGCAATTAACCAATAAATCATAACAATAATCATACATGAGTCCGCGTTTTTCAGTGTATGTGAGAGAAGAGAGAAAGTGAGTACTTTGCGGAGCATGCGTTCAATGGAACGAACTTGGTTTTTGAGGGAGACGGATTTAGGTTTCGTTTTCTTATCGACGGCAAGGGACTTTGGTCGGCGGCGGCCGGCTTGTTGCTGCCGCTGGGCTACTCGGCGCTTGCCGTAGCCTCCGTGCGCCATTCCTCTTCTTTGCCGAAGCTGAAAAATTTACTAAAGTGGGAGCTGAAGTAATAAGTAGTAGTACTAATTACGGGAAATTGATTTTTTTTTTTTTTTGGTCTCGCAAATTATATTTTCATTTCCAATTTTTTTAAAAAATATTGATGGGTTCCCAAAAAATTTTAAATTTATAAAGGAACATTCCTCAAAAATCATGTAGTAGTAAAATTTTAAAAAAAATTAGAAATATTAGGCCTTATTAGTTCATTTGTGGTTTCGTCTAATTTGATTTATCTATAGCTTGTCGGATTTATATTTTTAATTAATTTATATTTCCATCAAAATGTAATAAGAATTACGCGAAGTGAATTGAATCAAATTAGATGGAACTCAACTTACGAAACCGAATTAGAGTTAGGGTCTCTGAATAAAGACAAAAGAAATCACACCACAATATATGTATACATCTTGTCAAAGTATTTCCCTTCTATTCTTTTCTTCTAACATTTGTGGTTTCGTCTAATTTGATTTATCTATGACTCGTCGGATTTATATTTTTAATTAACTTATATTTCCATAAAAACTACACTAAATGTAATAAGAATTACGCGAAGTGAATTGAATCAAATTAGATGGAACTCAACTTATGAAATCGAATCGAGTTAGGGTCTCAGAATAAAGACAAAAGAAATCACACCACAATATATATATATATATATATATATATATATATATATCTCTTGTCAAAGTATATCCCTTTTATTCTTTTCTTCTAGCATAAAATTATATTTAACGGATTTTAACCTTGCTAAACGAATGAATGAAAATAATACCTGGAACCTTACCGAACAACGTAATCAAATGATTTTATCAGTACATTGAAAACATAAACATACGCATGACAATCAAATACATAAAATTATTGTTCGCGACAAACCAAGAAGCAAAAAAGCTAGAAATTTGAAGTTTTGGACGAGAATATTAAGCATAGGCTTCTGGATTTTGGAGGAGGAAGGCTTCCACAGCCTTGTACATGCCAGAAGCCTTCTCTTTTCCAGCCTTGACCTCTTCTTCATTGACCACGTAATCTCCTTTCGGATAGTACTTGCTAGTCATCTTGGAGATGGTACCACCATTCGCTGTAGTGTTGGCTCAAACTTAACCTCGTAAGTTATTTTCTCAAGCTTGTCAGACAAAGCATCTCCTTCAATCAGAGTGTAGTTATATGTATGCGTCTCTTCATTGAGCTCATCAATGTGATATTTCAAGAAACTCAGAGTTTTACCTGCATCCCAAAAGAGGAAAAAATTGAGAATAGAGAAGCTTTTTTTTTCCCCGTCTTTTTATGAAGAGGATCAGTAATGTACTCAAGTGCTTAATAAAAATGGAGAACAGAAAAGATATCTTGCATTAATGTAGTAAATCTTACCATCGCCAAGGTTGATTTGCTTGATGCTTCCAGCACCTCCATTGCCTTGGAGGATTTCAGTGCTCTTGAAAGCTTGGGGCAAGAGCTTGGGGAACAAGTTGTGAGAGTCAAGAACTGAGGCCTTGAATAGCCTTGCAGGTGGAATGGTGTAAGTGTATTCATGACTGAAAGTGGTTGCAGCCATGATCTTTCAGATTACTTAGCTTTACTAGTTCTGCTACTTGGGCAAATGTAAGAAGGTGGTTTCGAGCTGATGATGTTGTGGATCAAATGCATCTATTTATAGATAGTCACAAAAAGAGTTCTTCATGGCCAATGTGTATTCCTATAATTGTCCTCTTCTGAATGAACATAAGTCAGTCCAAGTATGATATCAAGTTATCAGATTTTCATACTCTCTCAAAATCACCCGATATGAACCATATGAGTGTCTTCTTGTTGGTTTCTTATTGTGTTTGGGCTTATTGCTTCATATTGTAACCACAACAGACAGGATTTAGAATCTATGCTAGACGGTCAGCTGGCGACTGTGCTAATCTTGCCAAATGGCAGCATCTTCATTCTTCAATGGGCAAAATTGTGTAGAGAACAATTGTATAGGCTACAACTAATCTTTGATTAAACTAGCTGGTTTATGCAAAATTGTGAAAATAACAAGTAAAATATCAACATTTCTGTGCGCATTTGGTATGATTTAGCCTGTAAATCTGCTAAAACTAAAATGTTTGGAGTAATGGGCAATGTGCCACTTCTTAATAGGCCTATATACAAAAGACACCGCGCAGAATATGGTACGTACAAAGAAACTGCATGCAATTTGAAAGAACAAAATCCTTTAGCTTTGCCCTATAAATACTATACTACTGTGTCCTTGAGTTCCACCAAAGCAAACAAACAGGTGATCGCTTTATACAGAATCAGGGTTTTTACATTCTTTAGAAAAAAACAGAATGGGTGTCATTACTTTCTCCGAGGAATACACTTACTCTATCCCTCCAGCAAGGCTGTTCAAGGCCTCGGTTCTTGACTCTCACTACCTGTTTCCCAAGCTCTTGCCACAAGCTTTCAAAAGCATTGAAATTCTCCAAGGCAATGGAGGAACTGGAAGCATCAAGCAAATCAACCTTGCAGAAGGCAAGAGCCAATTCTAGCTTATTCTGTTCTAATTTAACTTGTTCAAGATTTCACATTATATTTAGTTGCATGTGAGAGATCTTATCATAGAAATGACGGTATTACTCGTAGAAAACACAAGTTGATAGTCCTAAGGAACACGTTGCTTTTCAAATTTTACATATTAAAATGTGAGCATTCATACATTCTAATGATCTGCAGCAATTTTATGCAAGTCATCATTGTTGTGACATCAATATGTTGAATTCCCATTCAATCATCCCTCTAGTTCGTGTATGTTTTTTCACATCTTTAAGTTTCCTTTCCATGGACATGCGTTGCAGGAAAGAATTTCAGTTATTTAAAGTATAAGATTGATGAGCTTAATGAGGAGACATACACCTACAATTACACAGTGATTGAAGGTGATGCCTTGTCTGCAAATCTTGAGAAAATCAGTTACGAAGTGAAATTTGAAACATCACCCAGTGGCGGTACAGTTGCCAAGATGACAAACACGTACTGCACGGTGGGAGATTTTGCAATTAAAGAGGAGGAAGTTAAGGCTGGCAAAGAGAAGGCCTTAGGAATGTACAAGGCAGTGGAGGCCTACCTGGTCCAACATCCTGATGTCTATGCTTAGCAGTACAAGTCCAGAAAACTTCAGAAAAATGGCACTAGGTTTCAAATTGTTCAGATTGTCCTGCTTATCTGAGTTATGTTGATCAGCTTAGGATTAAGAACTCCATCAACTAAGAATGTCCCTTGCTCTCTTGAACATTCTGTCAAACTTAATTGTATGCTTCTCTTGTACCACTATGTCATGTTTCCGGATTTATGTATTTGTCCCTCCTCCTACATCAATAATATTTACTTCGTTTCTACTACGTTTTCTTGATAACTAAAATAAGCACTTTTTCTTCCACTTGCTTCCCATCAGCACCATATAATCATGCATTTACCATGGGACGGGTTGTGGGGAAGGGGGCGAAGGAGATTTAAGACAGGCAGAAGGTGAAACTGATGAGAATCCAAGATCGTACAAAAGGTGAGGGAGTGCTCACCTTTGAGACTAGTTTGTTCCTCTGAGACTGGAAAGTAGCCAGAATGAACTTGCACTAGAACCATGTATATATAACACCAATAATAATGAATTAAAGACAAATATCAATTCAACAAGCCTTCTACGAGGCAGCCAATAAATAACAGTAACAAATTACATGCAAATTGAGCCAGAGGCAGCCAATGGTTAAGGATGAGAATGTACCATGGCCAGCATTACAACTATCCTTAGAAAAAATATGGTCTTACGTGTAGCCTTTTTTGCATGGATCCTGACAAAACTGTGTAACATTCAAAATTTGCAAGTAATGTTAGCAATGATGCCCCAGCTCAAAGAATTAGAAAAAGGAGCAAGCGGAACTTTTTCAGTGATTTTCCCTTTTATGACAAAGCAATAGGTTGTTCTCCTTCCATTTCAGATATCACAATTAGATGATCAATCAATTGAAGAGATAACGGTTCTGACTTGGGAACTGGGTTGATAACCTGCAGTAAAGAATGTATTAGCCTTAGCCTGAAAGTGTTTTTTTCCATTTGGACAAACAAATCAGACAGTATACCTTCTTGTTGTTTTTCATGTAGCCAATGGCAACTTCTCCCCGCAAGTTGGCTCTTTCAGCAAGCTCCGCAAATGAGGGGTTCTCCCCACTTTGCATGTAGAGACTAATATCCTAAAAAATAAAAAGCATGTCAAGAAAGTTAGTGTTCGATTCCTGGATATAGAATAAGAAAAACTAGTTTCATCACTCAGAAGTTCTCAATAGAGTCAAAGTCCTAGATTTAAGGGGTATGGTGACAACCACCACCAGCTGCTCTCTCAACGAGCTATTAGATTTGATTCTAGTTAGTGCAAGAACAACACCACCAAGCTCAATCTAGAATTGGCTATATCAAATACAAGACGAATGAATAATTTAGTGTTTTGTGCAGAATTATATGCTTTCTTACGACTTTATCATGGCTCATCCCTAAAACAACAACTTAGAGCAATTTCATAAATGTAAATGTTTCTATTGCCAAGAGTTACCTTGACGTATATTTCATCTCCCTCAGCATTCAGAATATCCTTCCAAACCTCATTCAATTCATTGTTTTCTGCCACTGCCATTTCCAAAGAATCTTATGACCATGAGTAGATATATTGTTGAGAAACATTCTCTTTTTTCTTCAAAGTCCAACTAAGTTAAGAACATTCTTTGAGCTACAGACAGAACTGATAACCTTGAGCTGTTACAAGGCTCATTACTTCTTCCGCTGCAATATAAGTGAGGGATGGCTTGATTCTTGTAATCTGTGAGCTCAGAAGATTCAGTTTCGCCAAACTATAAAGACAATTCTTTATGTTGACAATTTGCATATATTTTTGCTCTAACCAGCAACACAAGGAAAATACCTGTTTCCCCAATTTTGAGTCAACAATTTCTGCAACTAGGTTATGTACCTAATAGTTATGCAGCAATTAGACAATTGCAGTATCTGAAGCAGACGACATAGCTCAGTGCTATAATAGAACACAAAAAATTAAACATGATGAGAAATGATAAGAGGATGCTCTTCTTTTAATCCTTCACAAATAGTAAAACTGTGTGGAGGATATGCAAACTCATTTTATCCCTTAGGCAGCTCCCAATAAAATTTACCAGACCCTTCTCATTCTATTTTCTGAAAAGGGGCTGCTACTTAAATTAGTATAAGATGATTACTAAATGTATTTCAGCCCCGTTCTTGATGGATGACACACATCCACAGGCAAAGTTAGCTGTTCTCTGTTGACTCTAAGAAGAAAATAGGTGCGTGGGTTTCCCAACATTGCAAAGACACACAGAGAGAAGAACAGTGACATTAAAGTTCCATGTGGCTTATATAAAACAACTACTAGAGGTGCAGATACAAATAAAGCAATCTAGTAGCCATATTTGCAATCACCATCAAGACAAAGATATTGATTTAAGTTCCTAATGCACATTGAATGAACAAAAGAATACAAAGGCTAGTAGCATCACATGTATGGAACTATGTTATGTGTTGGTTGTTCACGAATCATTTCGAGTTGCATCTTTGTTTTTTCTGTATCATTGAGTACTCATAAAGTAGATATCTATACCATAGTAATTCTGACAAATTCAATCTCAACTGACAGCAAATTTTCCATAAGTTCCTGGAGATGAATAAATGGTTGTATAACCATGTTTTATAGGATTTCTATGCAAGAAAGATTTAGTCTCATAGAGGGCAACGATGTTTACGAGAAGAGCTACGTGAGAGAACTTACATTTACTCCAAACTTGTTGCAGATAGTTTCAGCAAGAAGGAGAGAATATGCAGAATGCTTGTCTGCCTTGGCTGGCTCTGAACCGAGAGGAAAAAGTTTTTGTAATACCATCTCAATCTTCAACCAAATGAATATCACAAGCCATTACCTCCAAGTAGCCACTCTCTATCTGATATTACAACAATGGAAAAGGGAATATCTTCATCTTTCTTAAAAGATTTCCAAATGTTTGTGATGGTATCCTTTAGAGTGTCATAGTCCATTGGGTTTCCAATCTGCCACATTAAAAATCTACATTTAATACCTTAAAAAAAAGGAACAGACAAGATCCAACTGAAGGCAAGAATTCAGTTTCCTCTAACTGGTACTCAAGACAAAAAGGTCTAAACATAAGACTGAGAGATACCCTGTGAGAGACTCGGACATGTTTTAGTTTCCCTTGGCCGGCAAGTTTGCTAGCCTTATTTCTGTCATCCATTGGCACATCTGACAAGACTTCCTACAGATAGGTAAACAAAGATGATAAATAAAAGCATAGAATTGAAAAACTTACCAAGTCTAAATTCAGAGGCATTGCATTAGTGCTTTCTGAAGTGATATTTAGTGACCTACCATGCCTTGTAACCAAGACAAGTTTCCAAGGAGATAAATGCCTAATGGGAAAACAATAGTTGCCATTCGGCTAAAAATTGATGAGTTGCTTATAACAACTGAGAAAAGGTCATTTAGCTGATGATAAGCAATAAAAGAGTAAGGGGACAAGTTAGCAGAAAATTTTGGAACAAATTTCTTTATCATACCATCCTGTATTGCTATAACATGGTATTATAACACATGAAATACTTGGACAAGATAACTGAAAAGAAGCAGGACATCTCATCAAACAGAAAAGGCAGTCATCATGCTGTTGCAAATGATTTTGGGGATTGAAAAATTTCTCAACAAAAGAATCTCATAATTCCACCTGAACTATTTCTCAATGCTGAAGTTTTTTATTATTTGTGTAACAGTTTGTATTTAGAACCTTCGATACTTCTTTAGAGAGCTACGTACTCTTTATTTTAAAATAATAGGTAAATTTTGGTAACTTAAACATCATATATTCCACATTTACACAGTGTCACTATAAAACCTAAAAATGAAGAGGAAAAATATTTCGCAGACACTACTGCAAAGGTTAACCCAGTCTGTTACAACAAAGAAGGCACTTTCCTAAATGTTGTGATTGAGAATCAACAGCTAACTGCAAATAGCATATATGACACCATCCTGCTAAAGAACAGCAACACATACCAATACACTTCCAGGGCCTAGATAGTTGTCATATTCTTTAATCATTTCCACTACATCAGGGCGCCATCCAAGCATTAATATGCATTCTTTGGGTCCTAGCGACCAGTCAGATGCCTGCAGGAATAAGTTTAAAGAATAATTCAGACAAAAAGACTCAACATGTGTAACATCACCAATATTTTTCTCGGGATGGAATACCTTTGACCCTGATTTTGATCGTTTTGCTATCTTCCCAAGCCTTGCTTTTGTAATCTCAAAGGCCTGACTAAGGGACCTACCATCCTTCTTATGAGTTTCAGGATCTGGGAGAGTGTTATCATCTTCATCAAGACCACTTGATATTGCAAGTCGAGGTTTTTTCTTCCCATGAATGGGTGAAATAAACAAAACCTGCAAATGTATAACATAGAATTTTGGAGGGCAAAGATGCTTATAAATTCGAACATCCCATCAAAAACTAACATAAAAATCAAGCTAATAAGTCAAACACCTCAAAACTTGCAAACAAACTCTGTTCCCTCTGCAGCTATGAGGTCAGGGTTTAATAATGTGTAGAGAAATAAATGATTACTGCATGATGAAAAAATTGATTTTCAGCACATGGGTACTACAGAGGCTAGGCAGCTGCTTTCTTACTGCACTGCTTGATAGATACTACAGAATATTTGTGTCACCTCAAGGATCACAATACAGTCAGCAGTTTGTGGTGATCAAGTCTCTATAAGTTTTGTGAAAGAAGGAAAAGTTGTAAGTGTAAATTATTGCAGTCAACATGACAAGGGCCAATACCACAACTTTTGGTCCTGTGATATGCCAGAGCCTGATTGTATTTAAGAAGTACAAATATTTATTCTTGACTGCTAAAAATACGTTACATGTAAATAATTGATGTCAACATTGTTTCATTATTATCCTTTGATAAGCCAAAGTTGGTTCTATTTCACAAGGCACAAGATCAACTTTTGAATTCAAATATGAAATGACCTTGTGGAAGATATGCCTTCTAATGCTTCTTTGAACAAGGATAATTTTATGATTGCAGAGAATGTATTGCAAAAAGAATTTATATTGTGTACAATCTTCACATACTTTATCATTTTGTAGTAGAACTTCATCATCGTTTGGGTGGAAATGTATCTTCCCATTTCGATAAAGACCACAGACAACAGCCTGAGGGACAATGATAAACAAATCAAGTAAATCCAAGAAGCCATAAGAAAAAAAAGGAAAAAAACTGCACAAAATCATTAGAAGGGTTGACCTCCTGGAATCCACATCTTAATTGCCTATACTTTAGTCCCACTAGATCTGGTAAACAGTGAAGGTTAAAAACATTTTCTGCAAAAGGTACACAAGCAATTAAAATTCAGCAAGACTCTGTTCATAATGTTGGGGGATGAAAATCATGAATATGGATGACAAAAATCGATGAAACACAGAATACATTGGACAAAATGTGATTGCAGCAGTTTAAGAAACAACTTTAAGTTGCCAAGAAAGTGAAAATTCTATCGTGCAATGGTCAGTCGATGACGAGCTTTGATGAAAAGAATTACAAAAAGACAATCAAACGGAAGCCATCCATGAAACATAAAGGGTGTTCAAACTTTTGCAACATGTATCAAGAGATATTCATCCATTATACAAAATATACAGTTGAAACAGATTCCCTTGCATCTAAAAAATAGTCATACCTCACAGGTGTAGAGTGGCAAGGGCAAGAGATTTATTATTTTGCACTTGAATCAATTGATAAGTAGCAGTACAAAATTATATGGGGACTCAAACTGATTTTGGGATACAACAAAAAGATATGGCACAGTAGCAGCATGCAGACTTTTAGGCTCCATCTATGACTACCAGTCTATTAAGCCAAACGACAAAATTTCGATCACGCATAAATTACATGTCAACCACACCAGATGTGCTGGAAATATCATGCCTTGACAAAACACTCAAGGGAATTAACATTTAATGAGAAGTTGTACGGTACTTCGGTAATTAAGAAGGTGTCTGTATATCTTAATGAGTCCTTTCTGCCGAGAGCACTGAACAAATAATTTGGATGCAACATTTTCTACAGGCTCCACTTTCAATCCTGAGATTGATTTCAAAAGTTCACACGTGTTGGAACTTGAAACCTGCATTTCATTGAAGCAAAAGAATTAGCTCTAACACTTCAAATGATAAATCTTTGAAGGAGCACATCAGAACTGACCCCCTAGTATCATACCTCAACTATTGTGGGAACAGAGGACATTTCTTGAAGCGGTTGAAGTGCAAGGACAGAAAGAAATGCATCTGTATCAACTTCATATCTAGTAAAATGAAATGGAGACATCACTAAAGATATTTTTTTACCCAAGAAAAACTAAATGTGGTGACAAAATCTTAATTCTCGTTTAAGTAACATAATCCATGGTGGTACAGAGATAGATTAGTATGAAAAATAAGTACCAACAAATAGATAGTGACTAGTAACAGTTTGTCTGCGGACTAATGTCCACTATTTGGTTATTAAAGAGTTCCACCCATTTCAAAAGCCAAATACTAATTGCCTCTTTGGTTAATATGTTAAAATGACCAAGCTTTGATGAATCTGAATTCAAACTTGGTTATCGTTGGCCTTACAGTCAAGTAAAGCAAGTAGCTGTATATTACTTCAGACAAAGTAATAGATAAATTTTAATTCATTTACAGATTAATCATTACAAATCAGAATGACTAGCTGCTAAATATCCAACCAAATGACAAACAAAATTACCAAAAAAAAAGGTTAGAGGGAAAAGGAGTTGTTTCAGTAATTATACTCATCTGATGGACATCACTTTTTACCTATCGCCCTTTGTTGGCAATATGATGATGGCCCGTGCTTTGTTGGCTGCAGCTCTTTCAAATGATTTTGTCAAACTTAGACTGCAACTGCACCATCAGAAGTTACCGGTTGTTAGAATTGTAAGTAGGCAATGGGTCTATAGGCTATTCCAAAACACTTGTGTATTTAAAGAGAATAACGTGCTAAATGATAAAATACTTGCATCTATCTATTCCTCCTCTTTTACCCTTCAGATAAGCAAATTTTAGCTACCTATAAGCAAACTCCCTTCCTTTTCCATAGAAGTACAACACTTGAATAATGACAGCTCTGACGGCCATGAACAACCTTTCTCTGGGATGCCAAGATTGTCATATGCATGCAAGTTAGTGTAAAAAATAATTTGATAGATACCTCTTTGATAGGACATCTATGTGATTGAGATCTTTGGCAATGTTATCAGCTATTTTATCTATTTGCTTCCTTGGGAGATCAGATAAAAGAAGAATTCTCTGCCTCCTATACACATACACCAAAATGAATAATAATGCAGCACTACATCAAATATAGAGAAGACCATATAAAGGAGCATTACCTGGCATTTGCAGTACCTAAGCGAACAGCAAACTCATGATATTTGTTTAGTTGCTTTAGTATAAAGGTGAGATGACTATTGATGCCGCATATAATTATATGATCAGTCTCTAAAACTTGCATTTGTGCCCCCTCTCTTAATGTTTGCATCTTACCCTGTCCAAAGGGTAGTCAGAAAGATGCCATTTGGAAATTAACTTTAGGAAACTTGAAATTGTTACAACAGCTTACCCTAAATTGCTCTGTCATTGTGCTTAATAAGCGAGAATAGAACAGTATGCCCCAAATAGCGAGAACAAAGCCGATGATACGTTCTATTCGTGTTCTTTGCTGCAGTTAAAGCAAAAATCATATTATGACAATAACCACTGATACCTCATGGCATAGTTACAGCCTCTCAAATCAAATGAACCAAAAGAATTCACACTTTAAGATGTGTTGATGATGAACAAAGGCATGCCCAGGCCTCCCAAAAGCATTCCTCAAGAGATTGTTTGCTGCCCCTGTATATCTCCACAAGACATGTCTGTATTAGCAAAAGAACATGGGAAATCAAAATTGGGAGAGGGAATGATTCTACTACCCTACATGAGGAACTCATTCAGCAAAAAATATATTGTCAAGAATATTCAAAACAAATTTCAGATGGTAGAGAATACAGTGGCAAATAATAGACCAACTCAGAACCATATATTTAGGTTTTCCAACACAGCATCCTTAAAACAAGAAGTTTAAAGTACTTGAAACCAGTCCAGGTAAACAGATACCATTAACATAACTGGAACAACAAACAAATCAGATGAAAAATCGACTCAATCACAAACAAGAACCTGAAACTTATAGGATGGCAAATATCAGGGCCACTTTAACAAAGTAGGGTCCTCTAGCTAGAGTAATTCAAGCAAGCTCCAAATGCAGCTTGAGTTTAATTCTTCTGGAACTGAGTCTAGTCTCATATTATCTTAATCATATTGACCTTTTCTGCAGTTCTTGAACTCTAATTAACTGATTGACTAAATCTGCAGAATTTTCTACAACTTATATTCAAGCCTGGGTAATTTTTAAGAAGATCTAGCATAAGATTGGACACGTCAAGATGGAAGGAATTTTATTGAACATGGTTTTCCTACAAAAAGTTGTGGGGAACTATAAATAATTCATAATTAGTGATAGATGAATAATACAGTTGTCTTCTACTAGAACACTTCAAAAGAAAAAAAAAATCAGAGCTCTTTAAACTCAATTTAGATAAACAATCAATTTTCAATGTTACCACATCCTCATCAAAAAGAAGTAAGTACAAGGATGCTTAGCACAGTTGATTGAATTGATTTGAACCTTCAAAATTATAATATGAAATAATAATTGAGCAATTGTAACAAAATGACAGATAGGACATAGAAATCAAGCACATCTGACTGGGTGGCTTATACAGAAAAGATTCAGAATGAATATGGTACTCTACCTTGAGTTATAGAAGAGCAAACCACCAATGATGACAAATGACATACAAGATATAAGGAGCACGACGAAAAATCTGCATAACAGCAAAATTCCCAGTATCATGTAAAATGAAAAGATCAGTGAAACTAAAATGGATAAACAGCAACCTTCAGAATTCATCAGATAAAAAACGCTTGAACTGGCAAAATGACTTCATCAGATAAAAGGCATGAATTGGAATTTCATAGTTTCACAGGAATTGGAATTGGCATTAATTTCACAGTGAAACTAAAATGGATAAACAGCAACCTTCAGAATTCATCATATAAAAAACGCTTGAACTGGCAAAATGACTTCATCAGATAAAAGGCATAAATTGGAATTTCATAGTTTTTTGGCAGGTAATTCAACCCCTTTCATGATTATGCACAGTTTAGAAACCATTCCCAGCTTATTAACTTCTTTAGGAGTAAACTTAAACAGACTTTTGCATTGAGCTAACATGCATGTGCTCAAACATATTAACAATACTTAAACACCCAGAAGGGAATTGGAAATCTTTCATTAGGCCATACATGGTATGCTACAAAATAAATTGGCTGTAACAAAGTAAATAGCCTTAAGCAGGAAAACATATTTGGCTTCAAACTAAGCCAAAGGCCAACGATCTACTTTCTGGAGGAAAATAAGATATGTAGCTCATCCATTTTCCTAAAATTAATTAGTAGAACTTCCATGATCCTCTAAGCCAACATATACGAGATATTTGAGTGAAGTTCAAAGGAGGTGAGTGTAGAACTTACGTCGCAACATTTCTCTCAAGTTGCATGTTGAATAAATATATCAACCTTGACAAATTCCATCTGATATCTCGAAATGGAGGCAAAGAAACGTCCAATTGAAGAGGAGTTGGTTTACTCATGGAATTTGACATACAAGCAAAAGGTGAACTCTTAACCGGATATGTACAAATCATATAGAAGAATAACTGTTGTATCGCATTCAGCTTTACAGTGTTGGACAAGAACTCTATCAGTCTAGCTAGGGAAAAAGATGTCATGAATGCTAAAATAAGCTTAGCATGTTTACCCTGCACAAGCTGTAGCAAGAACCATCATCAGTTACATGATAGAATGTAGATCAACCAGTTAGAACTGCTTATCTTCCATATGGTGAAGCAGCTTAAGAAGGAGTGTAGTACAAGTAGAGCTGCGACCAGATGCATTCTTTTTCAAACTATTCACATAATAGACTCATTATTAGGTTTGACTTCAATCAAAAAGTGAACAATCCAGTATCAATTAAGTTATATCTATTGATCCCTGAGGGCACAAGGCAAGTTTAATTTCTTTATATCTTCATGCAAAAGTCTGAGAATTGAAACTCTAAACTGAAAAACCAGCAATTAGACCAGGATTTTCATTCTGTACAAATTTCAGAAGTATTAGCTTCCTTTTTCAATTTTATAAACAAGGAAACAGGAGTTCAGGAAGAACTTAATGAAACAAGTCCTAGAAATAGATTTTAACAAATGGACACAAGGCTAGGAGAAAGTTGGAGACTTTAAGGCCAGCAAATATAGTAACACATTCAACTCAAGCATAAAGATTAAGGCTTAACTGAATTCATGTTTAAATTCAAGACAGTCAGAATCTCCTGATCATCAGATTCTACTTGACTCAATTCAATTGCAGCCCTAAGGCCAGCTATAACCAGGTATCCCCAGACTGCAAACTTTTACATCTGAACAAGATAGCACATCAAGCGATGCATGACTTTCACCACCAAAGAACTATGCCTAAAGGCAATTACACAGTTTAAGATGCAAGAGCTTCAGATATTCCACTGTTTATACAGATTGTATGAATTAGATTACTATCCTGTACTTATTTCTTCCATTCAATGCATTCTTTCATCATTTTATGCTTCTGCTAGGTTCAGAATCTGTCACATTAAGCTTCCAGTTATTTATCCAGCATAAAATAGCTGCATTTTGCCAGAGTTTATAAGACAAAAATGCAAAGATTTCTGCTTTTTAGCTTTAGCTTCCATGAGATCTCGTAGCATATAAGATTTGTCTCCTCTTAACAAATTGTGAGAAGCAAGGGAAGAAGGTAGGGATGGCAAGGATGAAGGAAATATCAGCACTTAAAAATCTCAGCACGCTGCATTACATTTCTGCAAATGATCCTTTTCTGCTATGGCTTAATATACTTTATCAATATGCTATGAAAGTACAGATGATTCCTCTGTAGCTAAGTCTTCATTCTTATCTCCTCATAGAGGCATTTATCTTTTAACCTCGGTCTTTCATTTTGGATTATGGATACAATGATATCCCTTGCTCTTCCACTAAGCATGTTTCTATAGTCTCTTTACATCCACATCCTTTCTTTTCCTAAGCTTCCCCCAGTCTAAAGAACAAATGTTATGCCTGCAATGAAATCTGGGTAGCCAGAAACCCTCTGATGAGCAAGTACTGACTAAGCGATTTGAATGGAAGTACCTGAAAGACAAAAAGATTGTGTTTTGACAGTTTTAAAGCTCTAGGAAACCACGGAACATGCACCTGAAAAATACTTTGGATTTCCGTCTTTGAGAATCTATCACTAACTTTATTCAAATCAGTTATATTTACTGAAGGATCCAACTCCCTATGTTTCATATGGCAACTGATCTTCCATTTCCCTAGCAACAGATAACAACAATCGTCAGTAAAGAGAAAACGACTGATCAAAATTACTCAGATCAAGAACAATAGCAATTGCAAAGCATTCAATGAAGGCATGGAAGTTGTAAACTGTAAACCCCTGCATAATCTTCGAAACAATTACATAGACAGTGTCTGTCTTACAAAAAAAGAATGTCACAGACAATGGCCATGTGGTCACAAAAAACCCAATCAAGATTACAAATTAGAGGAATTTTCCAGCACACAAGCATGAACAAATCTGGAAAACCAGGTGATACGTATGTTCTGGTATAACTATTGTCTAGATAGTAAGTAAAAAGTAAGAGTAAATCTTTCCTACACTGACGGTGTATACACTATCATTGTTGGATTCATTACATGTGTACAAAAGTTGAATTCAAATTCAAATTTTGCATAGTTGTCATTTATCCAATATTGATAGTGTATACACTGTCAGTGTAGGAAAGATTAATCCAAAAAGTAATGCACACATCCATCGTTGAAAATCCACAACTAACATGCAAAACTCACCATCTTCACTTAATAGCAAGTAACCTGGGCAAAAAGCTGAAGGAAGGTTGCACCTGCAGGAGTATGGCATTGAGTTTCATAAATATTATTACCCCCAAAAGAAAGCTAATGATTTCCAAAATCAAAATATAATACATGCACTTAACAAAGAAACTTTTCCTCTGTCTGGAATCAGTGACACAGAAACACTACACTCTTTTAAGACCACAGATTAAGAAGTTCCTTCATCTTATTAGTTTAAGCACATTTTGTCCATTAGCCTCAACCAAAAATTAATGCTCCAGATATCAGCACACTAGATTAAAGAACAGATGTTATATAAAAACGCAAGAAAGTTAACTGATGGATGCAAATTCACCAGCTGTAACATAATTAAGACAAATTTACGAACAGCTAAGAATCCCAAAAAATTGCAACTACAACAGAGTATCTTTTGTTGCTTTTCATTAATTCCGCATACAAAAGGATGTCTGCAACTAAATCTCAGTTCTTTTCATCTTCTTTTTGTCTTCTCTCTAGTCTAGCTATAGTGGTGCTATGCTTTGTGCAGTGCAAGAGACTTAGAGTAGAGCCCCAATAGCACCTCAATAACACAATGAATTTCTCAAGTATCTGAAAGAAAAACAAAACTCAATGAAAATGTCTGGCAATGTCATTGCTGTCAAATAAAGATTGCATTCTCTATACTATACAGTTGAATTATCATCTTTTTTCCAGGATATTTTGGAGGAAAATACAAGACTTCTGTCAAGTAGATTGAGTTCCATTGTAATGTCAAATAAAACAATAATGGAGGTGAAAAAACCACCTTATGAGATGAATGAAGAAAAAAGGAAAAAAAAAATTAATCTATATCTTTTATTCAGAGAGTTACTAGAATTCTAAAAGCAATAACTTTGCTCCACATTGTGCCTTCCTCAGGAATTCTTATCATTAGTCATTCTTGGCTTTTTCAGCTGCCTACTCAGGCAATTGATCATTAGTGATGACTTCACAGTATTTAGCCATTGCCTAAAACCGCAGCAAATAAGCTGCCATTTGTCTAGAAAGTTCAAAAACGTTGCGGAAAATTACTATCATACCATTTCATCAAGCAAACCAAACTCATGATCCAAATGCCAGATGAAAAGTTCAAACAAGTTGATAGCATTAAACATTCATATGAACTCAAAACACGACAATTACATGGGACGGAAGAGTACAAAAAACAAGAACAGAAAGAAAAACATTACATGTACTAACTTGCATAAAAAAAATTTAAAAGAATCTTTATCTGGTATTCAACATAAACAAGACTTCAACTTTATATGTTTCCATTAGATACAGCACAAATGTACTTGATCAAACAAATGCATGCATTCAATCATAACCAGAAAAAATTTCTTACTAATAAAATATAGAACAATCTGAAGAATCAGAATTCAATCCAAATGGCTCACCTCCTTAATGGAGAAATCTTGGTCAATCTTGGCTTTGATGTTAAAAAACATGGCCCTGGGCTATACAAGGGAAGGTGCAGCATCCCTTTTGCTTATTTCTCTCGACAGAATTTGTTTCTGAATAAAATGAACTAAGAGGAGGACTGAGGCAGTTTTCTGGAAATTGTAGTCGCTGACTCAGAGACAGTTTACTGTTTCATTTTTGTGATGTAAAGTGAAAGAACCCAGAAAGTGTTCTGCCTTTTATTATATGAAAAAAGATTACAAGTCCTAGAAGATTACAATTGACTGATCTCCAAACATGAAAAAGAAAAAAGGGTCTTTTTTGTCTTACGGTGAAAAGAAAAGGGTTTATCTCATTTTATTTGATGTTAGCATTGATGGGCCGCCGACAAGGATTAAAAAAGTAGTAATTAGATGTGAATCATGAGAGAGCTTGGTTAAAATTTTTAATTTTTTGCTTGTATGCTCTTTTGAGCATGGATTTTATGGACAAATAAGGAGCTTGTACAATGATATAGGGATTGAAGGGTTGAAATTGATCTATTTGAATTTTGCGGGCTTAAAATTAGTTTTTTTAGAAAATTTAAAGGGACACTAAGGATCCACGTCATATACACGTATTGGATTATTGTAGATAATAGTACCTTTTTGTAATTTGAGATACAACGGTAAATATACAATAGAAGGTAGGGGTGAGCAAATTATCCGCTAACTCGAAACCCGTCATATTCGATCCGATCCAAAATTTAAGATATTCAACCTGTGATCCAATCAAAAGAGAGTTGAATACCCAATAGGATGAGGTACGGGTTAGGATCAAATAATTAAAAATTCACAGGTACCCGATCCACTCCATATATATATATATTTTTTTATTTTTTTTTATACACATACTGTTGAGTAATATTTTTAAAACTATATAAGCAATTTCATTGAATAAATTGCATTACAAATATGAGAGATTATAATTTATTTACAAGATTCATTTTGTAGGGGTTATGATCTTATTTTTTATAAAAAAAAAAAGTTTAATTAATGTAGAATATATAATCAAAAAAATGTGTTACTTATTTCAAACTTTTATTGATTTTGAATTCTTTTAAAAAATTTTCCTTTGTCTTGTATTTTCTTTGCATGCTTGTTCCTTGGTGAGAAATTTTTTTTAGAACAAAGTCTTTATTAAATGTTAGATGAATGTGTAAAATATAAAATTAAATCAGTATAATTTTTTTAAAAAAAATTAAATGATAAATGGGATGGAGCGAGATACCTGTTAACCTAATCTTATCTCAGTAGATACCCTATAACTGAGTACTCGCTGATATGCAGGACAGATAAGGATACAAAAAATGATTGACTCGCAAGGTACAAGTCGAGGTCTAACAAATGATGGACGGAACAAGTATCTGACCCGCGCCCACCCGATAGAAGGATAAAAATCTGGATTTTTTTTTCTTTTTTTGAGGAAAATATCTGGAGTTGACAAAAAGATAGGAGGAGTCGAGCAAAAATGTGCAAGTGAACCACGTCGCTGTCTTCTGTGCATTGTTTTCTTTTCTTTTTTTTTTTTCTGACGAAGTGAGTATCGGGATTCAACGGATTATATTTCCGGACTCGACTATTCATACTTCACTTGTGCCTCCACTCCTCAGAAGACACGAGACGATAGAAGGGGTCGAACCGCGACTACACGGTGCCAGGATCTAAGGAGGCACCCTAGCACTGAGCCAACCCGGGGGGTCTGTGCATTGTTTTCACTTGGTACTAAGTTGCGAAGTCTTAAATGCAGATTCCTAGACTGCTTCTTCGCACTCGTACTCTCTTCTGATCCATTCAGCACCAAAAACGGTAGGTAGAACAGGAAAAATGCAAATGTTATTAATTAATATTTTTGAAGACTCCAAGATTAGATCTAGTTTTGTGACGCATAGAGATTTTTTTTTCCCCTTTTTTCCAAAGTGAAAACTTAACATGTTACAGTGTTTAATCTTAAATCTTAAAAAGAAAATGAAAGAGGACCCCCTTTTGAAAACTGACTCCTTGTATTTACTGGAGTGCTCCTTTCATAGGGCATATGCAATCGTCAATGGTGGTCCAAAACAGCCTCACAAGTTAAAATCAATATTGCATTGTCAATTTAACACCACGTGTTAGAAGAAAAAAAAAAAGATAATGGACAGCAAACTCAGCGGATAAGGTATCTTAATAACCAAAACCAATTTTTTGTGTAAAACAAGAGAGAGAGAGCATCTGGAAGGAGTTAATTTTCCCTCTCTAATGTATGGCCTTATTTCGCACAGGTGTTGTCTGTTTGGATGTATATGCAATAAAAATGTAATTTAGAATTATATTTATGATATAAACAGAACAAAATTTGAACTTCTTTTTTTTTTTTTTTTTTTGTAAATCTTAATAACCAAAGCCAATTTTTGTATGTAAAACAAGAGAGAGAGAGCATCTGGAAGGAGTTAATTTTCCCCTTTTTTTTTATCTTTTGGCTCTCTCTCCATTTTTTTTTTTTTTGGGGGGGAATTTGATGGAAAGACGAAATCAAACGCGTTATTAAAGGAGGAGGAGGAATTGTGAAGATTAAAAGAACGCATTACTACACAGTTGGTTTGGAAGGATCAAATAGGTAGTAGTACCCAGGCGGATGGTTGTGCTGGACTGCTTTTATCGCTTAACCACCACATCAGCCGGAGAAATTTCTTGTAATGGAGGAACACGCGAGTGCTTGCTGTCCTTTTCCATTTTCGCTCTTCCAGTCCAGGCCGCAAAAAGAATCTTAAGATTTCAGCCAAATCCGGGAGGAAAGGAAGAAACGAAAACTTGCCATCGGGCAGCGTCTGTATTCTATTGAGCTGTCGATGTCAAATGGGGTGCTGGCAAAGGAGGACAAATTGGAAATTTTTGGCCGAGTCATTTTCACTTCTAATCAGACAACTTTAGGGCTGTTGGGATGGATCGTGTTGTAACTTTCGATCACCTGACCTGCTCTCTGTTTAACACTCCTTATTACTAGGAGTGACCGACTGGGATTTTGCCAAATTGATGTCCCCCTCAACTTTTTTTTTTCTTTCGAAGCCCAAAGACCTTACGTCAATTTTTACAAACCTAAACCCCGAAAAAACTCCAAAAGTCGGTATCCTTTGAGATCCCGCAGGAGATTTATAACTACCAACCCAAACCCTCCCAACCCCGATGTGGGATACATCAAAGGGGATTCCAACCCAAACCTCCACAACGGATGTCCCCCTCAACTTGACATGAATTATTTTGATGATCAAAAATGTAAGTCAACGATGTGTTTCAGCCGCCACCGTATTGATTTAAGAGAGTAAAAAGTTGGTAGCATCAAGTATTTGGATGTACAATGTTAGCTCTAAAATGCTTGGCCTAACATTCTGCAGGATAAAATGTGGCAAGGAATCTCACCAAATTATTAGCCAAATCAAAGATCATCAGGTTGCCAAATTTAGCAGCAAGAGGATCAGCCAAATCAAGAATCTCATTTTAACTTCGACTTTTTATACTGTACCCAACACGTAATTAGCTTGTTCAAGTCTTCAAGAACAATCAACTCAACCACGTTAATCAACTTGATGTCAAAACCTTCAGAATAAGAAGCAGCAATCATGTACTTGTAACCACTTTTACTAGCCATGCCTGAATCAAAATCTTAGAATATGGTATAATCACAAGTAGCTGTTCGCTTTTACAATGTCCCACTATCCACAAACTACAAAATGATCCCCACAATCCCACAAGCCAAAAGGGGGAGTAGCACTTGAAGGATAATATTTAGTTTGCAATCCCTCCATCCGAGCAATTTAATTTAGATAAAGTGCCTACATCTGTCAAGCTTTCATGGGGGAATGACATCATTAAGTCGTCCAACTAAAACTTCATGGTCAAAACAGATGGTCCAAAAAGGAGGGCTAAAGCTAGAAGTATGGTAATGGTGTCTGACTTAGATTGCACTGCCATGGATTGTAAGAACAAACATAATTGCTGATGGAGAAAAATGTAAAGAGGTGAGGTTGGGAGTTCTAATAGGCACGTGCAAGAAATTTGGTGCTTATGAAGGGGCAGGTGGTTCAGGCTTCACAAGTGCGGGCTCCTCTGATTGAAGAGTAGGATAGATAAGTGCTGCGAGTGATATGGGCATGATGCAAAGTGATTTAGATTGAAGATATTGCATTGCAGCCCCAACATCTTCTTCCATTAGCTTAGCTACTTCCCGTTCTGTTTCTTCGTTGGACCATTTCTCCCAAACTTGCTGGTTGGTTATGTTTTCACCAGTATCGCCCTTTATTTTTGACAAGAATAATTTGTTAAGGTTAAAGCAACTTTTGCAGAAGCAAACAAGGAGATTGTTCTGAAGAACATGAGCTTTTGTGTAGCTCAAGGCTCAATACAAATAAATTATGCTTCACATTACCTCGACAGTCTGCAATGGAATGTCAGCAACAAGTTGTGCCACTGCACCAGCTCCCCCTAGCCTACTCATGCTCAATACCTGATAAGTAGTTGTTTGGTATGAGATTAGGGCAGCAGGTAAAAAAATGGTAATATCTGCAAAACTTTTTACAGATGTGACATTAATTGAAAATTTATCTGAATGAAATTAGTAATGAGATGTCCAGGCAACCTATCATATTGATATCAATAAATGAAAAATAATTTAGCAGGAAAGCAGTTCCTCATGGGCAGGTATCTCACTTGACCAACCCCCCTTCCTGGCACACAGTACCTATTTTAGATTTCTTCTGTTAAAACTTGGTCTGGACTTGCATATGTCGCAGCTCAGACCAAACAATCTTGTTCATACTTTGTAGCATTAGAGTCCAAAACATTCTAAGTAATGGAACCTGCTAGGTCAGCACCGTCTATTGGATGAAATTTGTCAACCTCTTCAAAAGGTCGTAAAAAGAGCAAGATCAAGCCACAAATCCTAGAAATGTCTTTTAGGAGATGAACTTCAAGCCACTCTTAAATCCTATATCATCAAAAATACTTCAGCCAGGATGGCTTCATTCATTAAATGATATCTACCTGCTGAGGTTACTATATAAGTGCCCATTTCCCTCAACTGACATTCAAGCACTATTAATGTGTCTTTGATTGCAATCAGCCAAGATGCTTCTGAAACAAACGCACCTTCCAGGCAAATAACAATTGGAAAGCCAAATATGACAACAAAGTGATCACCAATAATAACTTAAAATCTCTGCAACTGGCATGGCCATACCTTGACCTGAAGCCTTAAGAACTTCACATAATCTAGAATCTCATCAAGCATTGCAGCTCGATCTGTCTGCCAAGTAAAGGGAGAAAAAGGAAAGAGAGAACACCAAATTTCAGTCCAAAAACAATATACATCCTGCTTAAAGAGAAAAGGAACACATTCTACTGTCTAAATTCCTTTAACATCTTGTTATACAACCCATAGTCGGTTAAGTTGATAATGAGTCACGTCAATTATAAAACAGAGCAATCACCATGACAAAAAAGTGAAGAATTTTTTCATTCTTAAGCTACACTTCAATCCCACAACATACATTGGCAAACAGCTCAAAGGTCATTGTCCCACTGAATTGTGTGACATATAAATAATGATATATCAATCTGGGTGACCATATTTGCTGAAGTAGCAACAACCTAACTATGCCATCAGTACACAGACATTAATGTATCACATAATCCTTCAAAGATAATGTAATCATCTTATTCATATTCCATCGCGGAAACTTATCAATAAGCTTTTGCTGGAGAAGTAAAATAGTATGAATTAACGAAGTGATGAGTTAGCACAGAGAAAAGATTACTGAAACATTTCCAATAATCTACATTGTCAACAGATAAACAGAGCAAAACCTTGTTGCAGCTAGGAACAAGTTCCTGCAAGGCCTTTATTCTTTCTGATATCCTCTCTCTACGTAGCTGTGACATGAGATCAATACATTTGCACAAGTTAAAAAGATGTCTCTTCTTAAACTACCTCGAATACCTCAATTATCTTAGTTTTATTACCCTCTCAGCAATACTATGGGGATCTGTCGCTTGTCCTCTTCGGGCACGAACCCTTGGCCTAATGGCAGGTGGATGTGGCACAGTCACTGCAGTGCTTGGTGTTGGTTGGCCCTGAAAAGCCTGCAAAAGCCATTCAGGGGTTCAAGATTTTACCTACTCATAAAACTGACAATTTATTAAGAGTATCAAAAGTGGTTGACAATTTATTAAGAGTATCATAACATCTCATCAACATAAATTCCGGAACCTAATGACTTCCTTTGGATGCATAACCTGAAATTGGACTGTTATAGTACTACCTTCGCTATACATGTAACTCCAACCACTAGACAATCTGAAGTATCTTTATAACCAAAACCTACAGCTAAAAATCGAACTATGTCTTCCATAGATGTATGATCATTATAGATGAAATATAGAAAATAATATCACCTGCTGGACCTGAGGTGCAGCATGCCGCATCCCGTGAGGCTGCATTTGTTCAAAGCCCGGGTACAAGCTTCCCATATTTACAGCTTCCCCTCTATCCTGCAAGCAATAACATAAAGAATATTAAATTATCAACCAGACTAACAAAAAAGTCCATTTCTTAATTCGACTTTCACTCGAGAACAAAATCACCACATAAAGAGGTTCAAAATTTCTTCCAAATTTCAGTCAATTCACCAAAAAAAACTCATTTTTTATAGTAAACGAAAGGAAAAATAGAAAAAAGAAAACAAAAAAAATTTCACAAAGCTTACTGCTTTAACACCAAAAGCTCCAGTGTCAGTGACGTCATCCCGGCCATTATCCAAGCTAAGACCTAAAGGGAACAGCTGTTGATGATGGTGTAGACCGCCAGCGACGGAGCTGAGCTGAGAGACAGCAGAGTTAAGCGAGGCCGTGTCCGAAGTGCTTCCGACGTCGTTTACTGGCAAGCCGGAGTAGGAAGGGAGTTGGAGAATTTGCTCAAGGAAGTCGTCCGTGGGGTATCCTTCCTGAGGTGGGTTTGTTGCCATGTCTGGGGAAAACGCGTCGGAGACGGAGAATTTCCCGGCGAGGGGACTATCGGAGAGAAGGATAGAGAGAGAGAAAAGGTGGAAGAGGATGTTTGCTTGTTTGTCGTTTGGTGTGGACTGTGGAGTTTTCTGTTAGCGTGCCTATTTAGTGTTAGTGCGTTTGGGGAAATGAAAAGTGTGACGACTTTTGGCAGTTTTGGTCTGTCAGGGTTGAAAATTGTAGTTTTGGAGAGATTGTGGGTGGAAATATAAAATTAGAATTAGGATTTGGGAAAAGGTTATTGTTTTTCTTTAATATTTTTTAACTATTTATTTGTAGCAGAGTGTAACTTTGAAATATTAGCCAAACTATCTACAAATCAATTGCAGAAATAGCTAGATTATAAAGACAAAGAAGGGAAATGTTATTTGCATTCCCATTTTTGTTAATCGCACTTTCACTGTCATTTTATGATATAATTTTTATTTATTAGATTATATGATAAAATAAATGATGGGAGTGCAGTTAACAAAAAAAAAATACAAATAACAGTTCCCGACCAAGAAATAGAATAGCGATAAATGTAGAAAAGTAGTAGGTAAAAATTGTCTCTAACTTTGAAGGTTATAGCATTTGTATGAATTTTCTATTTCATTGAACTCTCTTTTTCCAATATACATACACACACATACTATATACATACATCCTATATATACACACACACATATATATATATATCTTACTAAAAGCCTTTTAGGATATTGTTGGCAATCAACATCCTAAAATGAATTTTTAGGATTCTATAACATTTTTTGTTTTTTTGTTTGTCAAATTCTACAAACAAAAACAGATTAACTCCATATATAAACGCTACGAAACATAACTAAACTTGCTTAGGTAGAAAATGCAAATACCAAATACTCCACTATTTCGACAGATTAAGTGGTTATTAAAAAATTTACAAACCAAGGAGGCAAAAAAAAAAAAAAAAAGATACAGCATGTAATATCTCTCCCACTGTGTGATCTGTGTGTTTTACATAGCTCGTCTATCTTGCTGTCACTACTGATCGTGGAGATGATCCTTCCTCAGAAAGATCAAAGTAAAGATCATCACTCTTGCACAATGCGTACACAATGTCCACCATACTAGGCCTTTTTGAAGGATCTCTGCTCAAACAAGCAAGTGCGACAGTCATTACATTCACAACACTTTCCATTGAGATCGTCTCCTTGAGCAAATACTCATCCATCCATTCTCTCATCTTCTTCACCTTTCTGTCTTCCGTTCCCTCCAAAACTCCATCAACTTTAGCCCATAAAACCTTCCCCTCTTCGTCGATCGCCTCCTTGCCTGAAATGAGCTCAAGCAACACCACCCCGAAAGAGAAAACATCCATTTTAGTAGAAACAACACCATCAATGAGATATTCAGGGGCAATGTAGCCCTGAGTTCCAACAATGTGCATTGTTATGGCATTGCAGCCTGATTTTGCCAGCCCGAAATTCGCAATTTTGGCTCTCATCTTTGAGTCTAGCAGAATATTGCTGCTTTTGATATCTTTGTGGACAACTTGTGGTCTTGTGTGCTCATGAATGTATTGCAGACCATTTGCAACATCAATTCCAATTCTCAACCTTGTTCTCCAGTTTAGCTTATCATTCTTGTTACCATGCAGCCATGAATGAAGAGAACCATTTTCAACATATTCATAGACCAGATAACAATTTGCCTCCTCTGGATCTATGCAGAAGCCTTCTAGCTTCACTAAGTTCCCATGGTTCACCTTCAACCAAAAAGGGGGGGGGGGGAGAAAAAGTGGTTAAAATCTGGAATTTGATCATGTTAGTAAAATCTGGTTAAATGCTTTGTGTATGTAGACCAAAAACAGGGACAAGCAACAAAGGTTACAGAAGTCACAAAGTCCAAGAGACCAGAATTGTCAAAGTTTACGCACACAATTTTGGGATTGTCCAAAAGTCCCAAGTTTATTATACTAATGACATCAGTCGAGTTCCCATTCAACACAACCAAACGATAAAATAAGAGAGTATAATTAGTATTACTGATTTGCAGGATGCTGGCCTATGTGTCAAAGTTCAATTGCAAATGGAACAGGATGACAGCATTTTTACAGGGTTTAATTATATGTAGACTTTTGTCATCCGGAGGACAAGTGGAGTTTATAAAAATCATCATGCTTAAGAAAAAGACAGGCCCACTTCACCTAATCTCATATATTCCCTTAGCAAGTGAATGATCAATAATGTGGTAATTAATTTTTTAAATAATCAATTAAGGTAGAAGTTAAAGCTTCTGCTTTCAAGTATCAATACGTATCTTTCTTTCTCATCTCATACTATTCCATTTTTTCTTGTCCAAATTGTCATCATTAGTCTCGTTGAAAAGTTGCCATTTGTTTACTCGGAATGAAAGGTAGTTAAAGACATTAACACATGAGAAATGGTAAATCTTGTACTTCTAGATATCCAGGAAAATTCACTGACCACTCCTAAGGAAATGATCAAAAATTATGATCAGAAATTCCTAGAAATATTGTAAAAAAAAAAATGAAGCATTAAAATGGAAAAACAGTAAAAAGGATGAAACTTTTTACCTTCTGTAAGATCTTGAGTTCTTCATAGGCATTCCAGTTCATCTTCTTGATGGCATAAAGTTCTCCATTGATGCTGCCTTTATAGACAGACCCTTGAATCACCAAACTTTCATCAAAATCGTCCGTAGCTTCTCTCAACTCTTCAATTCCAAACACTTTATACTTGTCCAAGTAGTCTGAAACATCAGCTAATAAATTCACCCCTGCATCCTTCGACGGTGCCCTGTCTGCCCTGTCAAATTTCTGTTTCTCCACGTCTTTCCCCTTTGCCAACTTTTTCTTAAGCAAAGCCTCCCTATGAAGCCATAAACCACAAACAAATATCAGCAAGAGCCCACATATACCTAAGCCAATTCCCAGACCTATGACAGCACCTTTCCTGTCATTTTTACGCTGAGAAACGGGAGAGGCAGGAGGAACTATAGGCTGTGAAAGCCCAGGAAGCCGTGATACCGGGATGAAAACTGTGTCAAAAGGCTGAGTATTGTTACCATTAACATCAATTATAGACTGTACTGTTGACCCAAACCTTGAGGCAAGAGAAGAGAAGTTATCAGAAGGATGGTAAACGTAGCTAACAAGATAGTTGGTGCGGTTTCGCAACTGTGTTGAATTGGGACACTTGCAAAAGACTGGAAACACCGCATTACTGCCAATATCCAGATTGGTTGGGACCAGATTTGGGTTCACAACTTCAACTGATTGGTAAGTGGTGAGATTTTGGTAATTCGTAGTTGATACTTTCCAGAAGGTGTCACCGCTTTTTATGGTGTAGTTTAAGGCAGCATATGAGATGTTGCCAATAGTACTGTTGATAAAATTACATCCACAACTAATCGGAACAAAAAGGGATTCATCAGGGAGGAGTGGGGAGGTAGTATTGGATATGTTACTCGGTTTTGCTATCGTCGGTCGGCTGACGGAGAACAGATCACCTATGGATGCCAGGTCAAGAAAATCAGGAGCCAAAGCTCTGTACAGGACATAGGTTTGGCATGGATAGACAGCCTGAGTCGTTGAGCAGGCGTATCCTGTGGTGGTTGGTCCTTGAGCTTCCGTAAGACTCAGATTCTGAGAATAAAGGACGAGGAAAATCAGAAAGGAGAGATATCTTGATTTGATTCTCATCTTTGCTTTGAACTTGAGAAGGGCTGTTAGATTAGTTCTGCAACCAAGAAACTAATAAAAGAACCCTTATATACTGCTAGCAAAATTGCCAAGGCAAAGGTTCCAATCTAGTTTATATGGTGCCGAAGAAGTCAAGTTCTCAGTTCTCTGTATTCTCACCATGCTTGGCAGAAGAACATGGAACTTCCTCCTTGTCGGTCCCACTCACAAGAATTCCCAGTCAACCATTTCATTTCTGTCTTTGTTGTTTTCTGACTATTTTAAGAAAAAAGAATGCAATCACGCACCGTTGCTTTGACATGTCCGACTCTTGCATCCGGGCAGAAGTCATTAGTATCTTTTTCTCACAATTTTCCTTGAATATGAATATATATCCCCCAAGTTTTCTATTCTGCGGTTGAGTTTTCTTACTATAGCTTGAAATAAGCAACACGTCTTACATTATCCAAAATAGTCATAGCCAATTTTTGTGGAGACCTTACAAAATTTTTCACATGCAATTGCAAGGTAAAATAATAAATGAAAAAAAAGGAACCATATGTAATTTTCAAGTATTCTGCAGCGGATACTTTGAAGCTTTAATTGCATCTGTCCTGTGATGTATAGGATAGTTGACTGGTTCAAAATCGAGGGGCGAACTATCTAAATATTCGGGTGAACAGGAAACAGAAAGCAGTAGTAGTCTTTAATGCGATTAGGTGGCAGATGGCTTTATTGTGTAGTGGCTGTGACTCTCTATTAGTTTGAAACTTTGGTGTGATAGCCAATGAGAATTTAGCGTATTGGAAGGGTTGTCTTCTTGAAAACTAAGCTGGGCCGTAGTTCACACTCCACAAATGGGAGAAAAATCAAACCACAAAGGAAACACAACTTTGCCAGTTCTAAAGTTCTAAAGACTCTAGTCTGTTTTAATTGATAGACGGCTTGACTTCATAATTAAATATTCGACTATCAGGCAACTTTGCTGTTGGTACCATGGTTCGAAGTCTCGGCCGAGACCGAGGCGACTCGGCCGAGTCGTCACCGTCTCGCCCCCTACCGATACGATACCGTGACGAAACGATATCGAAATACTTGACTCGCTGAGAAATCGGCCGAGTCGTCACCGCGAGGGATTGACTCGGCCGAGTCACTCCGAGTTATCTCGAGTCAAGACGAGAAATCAGCCGAGTCACACCGCGACGGATTGACTTGGCCATTTCTTTTGCTATTTTTTAATTATTTTTATTTAGCATACTTTTTTATATTATTAACAATTTTTAGAATATTAAATACTTTAAAATTGGCGTCTCACCGAGACCGCGACCGATATTTCGAGACCGATGTGGAACGTTCCAAGCCGCGACCGCGACCGCGACCGTGCCTTTTAACCATGGTTGGTACAGACCAACATACACGACAATGGGGAAATGAATGAGTTTAAACCTATGGAACTTTCCAAGAGTAAATCATTCATTCCCATCATGTGTCACTTTTTTTTTTTTCTGACACTGGAGTATTCGGACCTTCGGCCCGATTATTTTCCTTGCTGCTCGAGAGAAGAGGCTCAATCCCCTTGAATACGATATTCCCAGACTCGAACCATGGTCACCATGTCCACCATGTGTCATTCAGTTGTTGGAAAGAATCACTCTTTCACTCCTCGGTCTTTCTTGTGACTCTGTACTTGGATGTTGTTAGAAAATAAATGAAGATATTTTTGCCACTTCCGTCTGAAATGGGATTCTACCTTTTTACATGCCTATGTGAGAATGCTAGATATCTAGAAACCTGCCAAAAGGATATTCTTGGCATGCATTTCCACTGCAGGGAATGATGCATTTCTGCAGAACCATTAAATGGAATTAAATGGAAAAAAAAAATTTGTACCATTCTGCTATTATTGCAGCATTTACGTGTATTGTGGGGAACATTAAAACTCAATGATGGAAGAGCAATTATATACTATCTTATAGTAAAGTTCTCTGTCCTTCTTTCTTTCTGAAATTTCTGTAATCAATTCTTCAGAGCATTTCCTGTTTGCTAACGCATCAGAGCTAAGGTTTCCTATCTATTCCTGCATAATCTTGCCAAGAACGGGACTACGAATATCAAATCTCTTGCATAATTTCTCAAACATTCAACAAGGGAGGAGTCAAAAACTATAACTTACAGAATAAAGTCTGTATCAACTTTCGCATCATTAATTTCTTGCTTCTGATCAAATTTATCTCTTCATTATGTCATCCTTTGTCACAGTGAAATCCCAAAGGTCCCCATACTTGTCATTGAAATCCCATATATCCATCGTATTGTAATCATTTATTAGCTTATCACGAGCACCTCTCTCCATGTTGTATATTTGAGGCTCAAAGTTGTGTGGTTCGCTTGGCTTACCCATCTCAATAATGCAAAATACTGCAGCAAAAACAGCTGCTCCAATGTACAAGTACTCTCCCTGCATGTCAAGAGGTGAAATGAGCATCTCTCAGTTCAAGGCTGAAATGCATCATTCTTATTCAATTTTACGAAACAAAGTAATATCAGACGTGCATATATACTGTTTTTAGTGTTAATATGGCTCTTCTTACCGGTACATTGAAGTACATCCCAGCAGCAATTGCTGGCAGGAATATCCAAGAAATAAGACCTGCAACAAGACAGAAAGAGGAAAAAATTGTATGCTTTAATTATCTTGGAAGACATAGGTTAGAGTTCAGTAGGATGATGGTCAATACCTTGGAATCCTGTAGGAGGTCCCATTGCAGCATAATCTTCTGCAATTGATCCCCAAAATGTTCCTGGAATGAGAGTTTGAAATTCATATTCGCAATGAACAATGACTTTAATCCTCCTAATGATGATGGAGTTAGGCGTCAAAAAACTAAATCAACTCTGCAAGATTACATGACTTGCATTGCTTCATAACCAGCTAAAAACGACTAAAGCGTTTTATTGTTCCATTAACACATTGAATCCTACAACTTCTGCCTAGGTGCAACTACTAGGAACTTTTCCAAATTTCCATTGAGAAATAGAAAAATCTAAAAGGTTGGCAGTGGAAATGAGAAGTACAGTAGCCTCCAGTTGAAAGTAACAACCTTAGGGTTTCAAAACTTGAACTTTCATGGAAATTCGTGGGGAAAATTCCTTCTCCATAAATGATTCCAGATGGTTTCATCATGGCAAAAGCGAAATATATTGCTATTACTTTTGGACTTCTGTATGATGTATCATGAAGCATCATGCAAATCAATGATTAAACAAGATTTTTTCCTTTCCCTTGCAACTTGCAGGGCTCTAAGTTCGCTTAAACAGTACTTTAAAACTGGTTTGTTCCATGAAATTCCACTCATGGGAAATTTGTAATAGTCTAAGAATGCTTTAAGGAATATTCTTAAGCAAGATGGCTAGATGATGAAGTAAAATGAGCCTTACCTTTATCGTCACCTTCATAGTAAGTATGGTGATCATCATAATATCCAAACTTAAAGTCATCCTGTAATCACAAACACAAAAGTAACTAAATATGCCTGAGTTTTAAGACCCTTGGAGCATACTGAATCGCCAGGCTAACAAAAAAAAAACATACCTCTTCAATTCCGTTCGTTCTCCAGCGGTCCACAAAATCTTCATTCAGGTCAGGCTCTATTTCTGATAAACCTGCATTCAATCTTTTTGAGCTAATCCTGCTAAGCTGAGGATTAATCCTTGAGAAAAATGAACCCGGGATCTTCTGAAACGAGGGTATTAACTTAGTTTGACATGATTCACATCTGGTTGAAGCAACTTTTCGGGCAAAATTGATGGAGAAAACTGAGGGCGTCACTGATCCTGCCATTTTTTCCGTTTATTCTCTGTTTCTTGGTGTTTTTTTAGGTTCTTTTTAATTTTTATTCCTAAAGATCAAGTCACCATAGAGGCAAAATTTTTGGTGTGAAGGTCCAGTTAACTTGTAACATGTGTTGAGAAAGCCACTTTGGTTTTGGCTTTATTGCAAGAATTTTGTCCTGTGCTGTGGTAACTGTGTCACAGCTTAATATTGATGCCTCTTCTCAATTTCTTGAGTGAATTTGTCTGGGTAGCATGTTCAAATGGACGATGGATGCCATCTTATCCACTTCTCCTTTTAGCCAAAGCAAATAGGCCAGGGATAAGGTCTGGGGTCTTGCTGCTAACTGGGTTCGTTTTCTGGATTCATAAACTTTGAGCAAAATCAGAAGCTTAAAATTACAAAAAGGCTTAGTTAAGGAGATAGACAATATAATTTCTTGACATCTTTTTCATTTGAGATAAAAGCTTTTGAAGCTCCTAAACTAAATTTTTACTTAGTTGCAGCTTTGGTCTTAATTATAGTAGCATTTGACTACCCTTATCAAAGTGTTCATTCAATAAATGGCAGGTAATATCTTGTAATGCTCAAAAGAGTGCCATGTAAATGGTAAAAGAACAACTCCTCATACAATCATCCTATTTTGTTTAGTATTTTCTTTTTGCTCCGAGCGAAAGAAGAGCAAGTGTTCGATTTTGCATTTATGATACAGGTCGAAAGTCTTGAGGCTATTTGTAGCATATTTGGAATTTTGTTGAATTTTTAACCATGAATTTGTCATTTTAGATCTACAAATCATTATCTAGAGTTCATAAGAAAAACAGAGAGCATTTTCTTCTGGAATTTGTATATAGTTACAAGTTACAAGTTTTTTAATTATAAAGGCAAAAAACCTTAAATTCTAAGGCTATTTGAAACATATTTAGATTTTTGTTGAACTTTGATCCATGAATTTTGTCATTTTGAATCTACAAATAATTGTCAAGTTTCGTTAGAAAAACAAAAACTATATTCTCCGGTTGCTGTTTGGATGGGCTGTTTTTTGAGATATTTAGTTTTTTAAATAAAATGTTAGAGTAATACACCCAAAAACACTCTAAATACACCTATAAAAATCAAAAATTAATTATAAAAAAATATCACCATCCCTTTCTTCCTTCGCCCCCACCACCCCTTCCTTCATCTTCCTCCTCATCCTTTCCACCACCTCCACTTTTTGCCTCCAACCTCCCCACTACTTTTTCCGCCCTCTTCCGCCACCTCCTATTTCCCATTCTTTCGGCACCCTTTCCTTCACTCCCATTATATTTTTCCCCGTGCCACCTGTGACGACCCCACCTCCCTCTGAGACGTACCAAAGGGTTTGGCGGACCGCCTGCCCAACTCTCGCCAGAACTCACTCACTCAAATCACGTGCACACATCCATGGACCATAAATAACATCCACAATTCAAGCTTATAATTTACATTGATAGAGATCAGGGTACAAAGTCTCGATATACTTAAACTAGTTCAAAACGTATACAATCCAAATACAAAATGTTCCATTCGAGGAATAGCGCGAGTACAAGTCAAAAGTCAAAAGTCAAACAACTAGACCACGCTAGTCTTTACATATCTCACGCCTCGCTTGTACCCCTGTAAGGAAAACAAATAACGTGGTATGAGCTAAAAGCCCAGTGAGGTTCCGAATAGCAAATTGACCATTATTTATAAGTACAAGTTTTCGATATAGCAAAGTAAGGAGCATGAAAAGTTCATAAATGTGAGCAATAACACGTCAAGTAGAAATCTCAAAATGAGCGAGTGTAAAAGTTTTTCAAAATCAACAATAATCCGATAAGCAATAATCAATCCAAAGCATAAGGATACGGATGGCCCTCAGGAGCCAACTTCCATTCATCATCAGGAGCTTGATCACGTAGTAGTTGACACTCCGTCAACTTTCAAGTAAACGAACCAATCCAGTAGAGCACCACTTACACGACTCTCCGTCCACCATTCACACCCCCTACTGGGCCCAAAATCCTCAATAAACATGGATGGTAATACTCGAGTATACCGATTAGTCGAGAAGATATCACTCCACTCGACAATACAAGAGACCCAGGGTTCGTTACCCAATCGACCAAACCCTTGCCGGCTCGACTAGAGTAACTCGCCACAGGGTTTCTGGAATTCCAGGAAGTGCGCGCATCATAAACAAGTATATCAGGTCAATTGCAACAATAAACAAGTATATCACGTAAGGGCAAGTGCGATAAAGTACACTCTTGCCCTAACAATTCACGTATATAACATGTAATCATATTGGTCACGTATCAAGTTCAAGTATCTAGTGCAATTCGGTATTTGAAAGCACTCACCAAAAGATATAGTGCCTTTACTGGTCACTTTCAGGTTATACTCCGGGTTCGGAGTCCAAATCTGCGATAAAACTCAGTTTGAGAACTTTGAAACATGACTAGAATTCGAAACTTATACGTTTCGTTCAATAAGAATCAATAAATGGAAATTCACTTGGAGAGTACTCGTGAAATACTTGCTCACTTTTTCAATGATAAAATTTTGTAACATTTATACTTGAAATTGTCATGCGAGTCGAAAGTACAAGGAAAACGTACTTCGAGCAATCATTATTTCATTTCTCAAGGGTACAAGTTCGGCCAAATCCTAACATATACCCCTCGATAAACAAGTAGCAAAGGTCCTCGATAGTTCAAGTGATAATCACTTCTAACCGTTACTCAAGTTGCAAGTATAGTTTTCTAGTTCTCGAGCGTAAATTTGGGCAGCATGCCCTTTGTGTTTACCTAATTTTCCAGCCATTTAGGCTTCATTATTTTCCTCAGCAAAATCCCAAAGTCACACATATCAGCAATTCAAGTCAAAAGCCGTTCCATAGGCTCACAACATCATAGGAATAAGAATCACAATAATAACAAGTGCAGAAATACACTCTAGTAAAAAACAGATTCGACGTGTGGATGCGGAAATAACATATCCGAGGCTACGCTTATCGGATTGAGGTGCAGCCTATGCCGTTTCGAAGCTAAGACTCAGGATTACAATGTTCATGAAGGTTACTTAGTCCAGTTCCTAATGTAACTTAGCCAAATCCTCAAATTACAGAACCCAAATCCAATTTGTCGGCTACTTAACCGCATTACACTGTAATAGACATATCTCAGGCTACAAAAGTCCAATTCAGGTGTTCTCAGAGGCATTTGAAAGCTAAGTTGGAATACTACAATTTTCATGTTTTGGCAAAAAGCTAAATCAGTACGGATCCTAGTGAGAAAACGTGATAAACTGGACAAACTGACCAAACGAAGTACTGGGGAAATACTTAAAACAGTAAGGGTATTTTGGACTTTTCACGACCTACGTTGCTCCGATTGAGCTGAAATTTTGTAGACACCTATAAAATACCATTCTATACAACTTTCATTCTTTGACCTAAGGCCAATTCAGCCTCTATGATAGGGTTACAAAACCGAACAGAAAGTTGGGGAAAATTTTCCAGATTCTGGAATTTTTGGTATTTAATGGAATTTTCTCAAATTTCTTGTTCTAATCACTACCAAACAACCTTATATAACCTTATTTACAACATTTACAACCACACAACAAGTTTAGGCAGAAACTCTGAAACCCTAGCTTGCTTATTCATCCCAAAATTCATCACAACCACTTGGATAATCATGAAATCAAGCCAAAACTTAAGCTAAAAAAACATCTTAAAGCAAGATTAAAGCAACAAGGATCATGATCAGATGTTTATACCTCAAAAGCAAGTCTTGGAAGAGTGATTCTTCACCCCCTTAGAAATTTCTTAGTTCCTCAAGCTTCCCAACTCACAACCTCCACTTTAATCGGTTTAAAATTGGATTTTCTCACTTGGTTTGGCTAAGATTCAAGAAGAAAGAATTTTTTTCTTTTGCTCTCCCTTTCTCTCTCTCTTTTGGTCGACCAGCAGCAGGAGAAATGAAGGGGAAAGTCCAGAAAATTGGTTTAATAAGGTTAGTTAATCACTTGGCCAAGAAACTCTAGGGTGGCGACACTTGTCGCCACCACCACCTTTCATTTTTCTCTTTCCTATCCTTGTTATTTTAGCCTCTAATTTTGGTCAGACTTAGCTGGAAATTAAGAAGATATTTTGCTCAAATATCAATGAGCTCATGTGGTAAGAAAGTGGTGGTCCAGTGATGCGTTCAATCGGTAGTGCGCGGGACCCGCCGGTTCGCGCCGTTTTTCTTAAAAACACCCGTACTAGGGTTTTTACTTCCCATTCACTAACCTTATATAATTGCTCCTATTCACATATTATTTCTCACTTAAAAGTCACTTTTAATCATCAAATTGATCCTTGGCCAGTACCGAAAATTCATCCGGCGGAAAAATCGCTAAAACCCTAATTTGCTCAAATCTTGAAAACAAAGAGTAAAACCCTACTTTCTAGATTCATTTGCACTTATTATGGAATAATTAGATAGTAGAGATTTAATAAATATTCCAAATAAAAGAGCATTTTTAAGAAAACGTGAGGGTTTTACAATTTCAGAAATTAAAATTAGGGTTTCAATTAAAATATGAGAGATTTAGGAAAACCGGTTAGTCACAAGTAAATTAGGGTTTTTGGCTACAATATTAGGGTTCTAGTCTTTTTTAAAACAAAATTAGGTTTTAAATCAAACCCAAAGAAATACACTTTAATATTTTCTTCACAAACAACCTCTTAATATACGAGATGTTACACCACCCTCCTCCCGCTGGTTTCTCGTCTCTATCTACATCTCACCCCCTCTTCCCTAACCAACTGATCTATAGAGGAAGGGAGGGCAAGGGGTAAAATGGAGAAGGGAAATCAGAAGGTTTCTAAATTTGATTGCACAATTAGATTGCAACCAAATTATGAGGAGAGGGAGGAGTTAAAGGGAGGAGGGAAAGTACAGGGGACAAGGAAGAAGGAAGGGGAGGGAGGGAGGGAAGAGGTGGCTAACAAATAGGGGTGGGCGCGAATTGGATACCCGCTCCTAACATGATTTGGCTGATCCGACCATAATATATCGAATCAGCCATTTTGCTACCCTAAACCGCTCCTAATGTCTCCGGATACCCGCTATTTAGGTACCCAAAAAAAAGGGACATCTCATAGGGTACCCACCCCTAAAAAAAACCTATTTTTCAATAAAAAAAATTACTTTTCACTTAATATCAACATGTTTTCCAACATTAAAAAAATCTGCTTTCCAATTAATATTGATAGAGATATTGTAATTAAAGTCCATACATCACTATTCTCACACATTTTATCCAACAATCAAACCAATCTCATAAATTTAGTACATTTTAGAATTACAATATCTAATAGACAAAATGAAGTTTCATGATAATTTTGAGTACATCACTATTCTCACACATTTCATCCTTTTACAACACAACAAACAAAAGGATGATAAGTATTCGACAACTTTCCTAATTTTCTTAAGGATGTTATGGTACAAGATTGCATCCCAAATGAGTCGACTGTGGAATCAAGTCCGGAAAAAGAATTGAATAGAGCAAATTATTTTTGGAGAAAGTATAACCAAAATAAGCTTAAAAAATCTTCCCCAACTTCTTCGCATCTTTGGAATAGACCTTATGGCATTAAAGGTGATGAAAAAGAAAAATAAATTTCTTGCACTAAAATAAAAGAGACAAATTTAAGAGACATTATTGTAGTAAAATAAATCAAATAAATAAATAAAAGACACAAATTTTTTAATTACCTAGCTAACAGAAAATTGGAGTTCCAAACACAAATCTTTGATTGAATTGATGGGAAAATTTGCAGAAAAGATCAATGGAGGTAAAATAAAAATGAAAAGGATGAACAATTTTTATAATAGAGTTTCACAAAATTTTCTTCGTTTTGTTCATTTGGTTTAGGTTTCACTGAGAATATTCACTTTTTTCAAACAATATGAGGAGAGGCGGATCATATGGGATTCTAATATGAAGCTGTGAGTTACTTCACCTACACTTAGGATTAAATATTATAAAATTATAAAATAACCCCTAATTTTTTAATATTTATATAATATATCCTGCGGGTCGCGTACTTGCGGGTTTTTTTTATTTTTTTGATCCATATCCGTATTCGTTTTTACGGGTACCCGACCTCATCTGTCCTGTAAGAAAAATTGGATTGAATATCCTATTTTTCGGATCGGATCGAATCGGATTAGATTCAGCGGGTTTTTGGATCGGCGGGTGTTTTTACCCACCCTTACTAACAAGGAAGAGGGATAGGAAAAAAAACAACTAATTCAAACGGAATGCAAGTTTTCCATATAAAAGTTTTCGAAAAACAAGTTTTGAGTAAAATTTTTCAAAATTTTTAAAAACATTCTAAAAATTTATAAATTTTAAAAATATTTTAAATCCAATTTTAGAGTCAAGTGGCATACAATACTAAAATAAATTGGGGATGGGTTGACTGATAATTGCCAGGAGTAATGTAAGAGAACACCTTTGACCTATACTTAAAAAAACTAAAATAAAAAGTTTTTAAAAAAACTAAAATAAATTTTTTTTAAAAACACAAAAAAGAGGTACCTAAGTTTTACGGACCCACAATTTATACAAGGATTTGTAAATAGTTACAAAGAAAAAATAATATAAAGACAATAAAATTGCACATCATGTTGTCACTATCCTCAATTATTGGTTGATTAGCGCCAACAATAAGTATTAAGTAGTACACCACTTTTAATAGAAAACGAGGAAAAGTCGGCCCAGAAAACATAAAAGATGTCCTATCCTAGGAATAGGATGACCAAAGTCACCAAACCACTGTTACGATTACCCCCCAAAAGGGCCAAAACTATCGCTCGTCTTCCTCCTCAGTGGCAGTGTTACACTCCTTTGAACTCGATTCTTCCCTTTTCCCATTCCCCTTCACAACTCCCTTCTCGTTTGCTTTCTTCTCACCTCTTCAAGCCCTTTTCTTCCACAGCCTTCTCTCAATCCAAGTAAGTCCCTTTACTCTTTCTTCATAATACAAATATATGTATTTTTTCAATAGAATCTTTTGTTTTACTCCTGTATCGAGTAGTTATGCATTGGCTGACTTGTTTTCTGATTAGTGCTGGGGAGTTTTTGATTTCTAGTTTTTCCTTTGATAACTTCTGACTTTTCCCTTGAACCCGTGGCACTGAAGTTTAATACATTACCATTATTTTCTGCTGAACATTTTGGAGTAACTAGTTTAACTTTCGTGGTTATCCTTTTGATTAACTTTTCATGAATGGCTCTAAGAAGAAGAAGTGATGCAAGATTGGGTTTTTGTTGAAAACTGTAATGGAGAATCCTGTCTCTTTTAATGGCCTTAAATAGAAAGAGAAAAGTTTTTTTGGTTTATTAACTTTCTATGAGAGTTCCATATGCGTGTTAGTTCTTTATTGGGTGTTATTGGATAGTCCGTCTAGTCTCCTATGCTGTCGTGCACAGTTTTAATGTTGGATTTCTTTTTGATAGAGTTTTGGATAAGTATTGTATTGCCCTTTTCGGAATTCAGATTATCAGCTGCTGAAGTATGCTAAGCAGAAGGAGAATGTGAGGTGTGTACTGCAAAAGCCGAGGATATGTTAGCCATTGATTAACGGAGAATGTTGCCTATAGATGCATACGCAGACATATATGGAACTTCATAACTTGATGATTAATTATTTCCCCGTCACCAATGGATGATAGATTGACGGTGGTTGCATAAAAAGTAGATACATTTGCATTTGGTTTTCTATCCAAATCAGAAATTCCTTTTTTATGTTTTCTGAGGTGGGTAGGGGGTTTGGTTGTGAAGGCAAGGGCGAAAATTTGCTCTAATAGTCAGGAACCAGATTAGATTGGAGATAATGGTTTCTTTGACCAATTGTCAAATGGCCTTTTCTTTTGTCCCCTTCCTATGATGATTCATCATCTAAGCCTAAGCTATTATACATGTTCACATTTTTTAGAAGTCAGGTACATGATTGTTTGCTATAATTTCTCCATACAGAGATATATGGAATATAAACTCTTAGGTCCTGCAAATCTGTACAAGTAGGAACTTGCCTCCCACAGAGTTAGATAAATGAGTAGCTAAAATAAATGTAATGTTTTGTAAGCACAGGGATTTCTCAAAATGTGAAAATTTATGTTGCTTTGGTTTTAAATTACCTAGAAAGTGTGTTAATGCATTAAAGTGCGAAGCTTTCACATCATCTTGAAATTGTGTACCACAAGGTTGGGTTTTCATTGTCATTATTTCTTTCAAAATACTGTATGCACTGGATTATTAGCTAGCATTTCACTTGGTTCTGCTGGTAAAGAATGTCATTTAGTGTTTATTAGCTAGTGTTTCACTTGCAGACCATTAGTCCAAAACACACTTAGGATTTTCTTAAAGTTTCGAGTTGCTCTGGAAAATACTCAAGATATTATTGTCTTTCTTAACAGTTTCTAGTTGAATTTGATAGGTTTACAGAGTGTTATTTATGTGATCAACCAAAGCTATTGCACATTATTCTGCAGATGGTACAATGTTGATCATAGTACAAAAATTTTTCACAAGTTTTCATTGTAGATAATTTTGGATCTAGTTGACTAGGAACTTTTTATACTTTAATTGCCCTAAGGAATAGTGAACAATATGATACTTGATTCTTTTCAAGTCATAATCACTTCTCTCTTTCTGTTGCATGCATTTTGACTTTTATCTCTATTTAATTGATAGGAAAAGGTTTGCAAGTAGCTTAGCTATGGACAGCTCAGGAGTTAGCTCGTTTCCAGAAAATCCAGTTGGTCTGGACAGGGTTTGTGAAGAAGAATATACTTCTCAGTCAAGACTGCTCCAAGAATTCACAGAAATTGCCACAATTGACAAGGCATGGGCGTTTACATCTTCAAGTGGTATGACTGCTTGATTTTGCACATTTTAATTATTCCTGTTCCTCTGAGATCCCTCTCTGCACTGCCAAATCCTAAAGAACGAAAAGTGGAAAAGGAAACTGCATCTCCAAAAAAGGACTTTGTGTTCTTGTTCCCTTGTCTTTTTCATTTTGACTTCCCTATTCTAGGAGATGGTTTTTTGGATTCAGAACATTCTTTTATTACACTGCTGCAGGATATGGTTCCAAGGGTATGTTCGCAATTAGCCAACCAAATCTCTTGGCTAATGTAAGGAGAAGATACATACTATCCTCTCATATTTCAAATAGAAGTAGTGATTCAGTTAGCTTTGAGTGGGCCCCCTTTCCTGTTGAGATGACGGGTGTCTTTACTATTGTCCCATCTCCATCTGGTTCAAAGCTTCTGGTTGTCCGAAATGCTGAAAATGATTCTCCTACCCGCTTTGAAATCTGGGGTCCAGCTCAAGTTGAAAAAGAGTTTCAAGTTCCCCGCTCAATCCATGGATCAGTCTATGCTGATGGATGGTACAATGATAACTGAAACCTTATTCGAGGTTGCTTTTATTTTGGTTACTTTTGTTACTCGGAATGGTTGTGTACGTGTTGCTGATGCTTTAATATAAATGCACTTTCTAGTCTTTATGAACTGTGAGCTCCCCTCATGGCAGGTTTGAAGGAATCTCATGGAACTTTGATGAAACTCTTATTGCTTATGTTGCTGAGGAACCAGTTCCATCAAAGCCTACATTTACTTGTTTTGGTTATAAAAAAGGCAATACCACAGAGAAAGACATGGGTAACTGGAAAGGTCAAGGAGAGTGGGAGGAGGACTGGGGAGAAACTTATGCTGGGAAAAGGCAGCCTGCACTTTTTGTAATCAATATAATCAGGTTTCACTCAGCTACATCAGTTGGCGTAGTAATAAAAAGTGCAAGATATAAGTATATTATTATTCTAAGATCCTGAGTTCAACTTTTTGCAGTGGAGAGGTACAAGCTGTTGAAGGAGTGGGGAGGTTTTTGAGTGTTGGACAAGTTGTATGGGCTCCAGCAGCTGAGAATTCGAATCAATATCTTGTATTTGTTGGGTGGCCATCAGATGCTAGAAAGTTGGGTATTAAACACTGCTATAACCGGCCATGTGCCTTATATGCAGTTACAGCTCCATTCTCAAAATCACAAGCAACTAACTCCGGGTAATTCACTGGGACTGAAATGCTCATCTAATTTGCTGCATGAACTTTATCTTGGTTGGAGACTAAAGTGATTGACATTTCTATTGCCAGTTGATGAATGTCTCTGCTTATTCTCTTGACAAGCTTTGGTTATCTTCAAGTCCTGAACATTGTGGTTTTTTATCACAGAGATAATGCATCTAAGGATGTAGCAGTGATTGCTCTGACGCAAAGCATTAGTAGTGCTTTTTTTCCACGATTCAGGTATGTCTGCTTGTAGACTGCTCTGTATTCCATTATTTTACCCCTTCATTACAGACAATCTGCTAACTGGAATCAACAAGAAAATGTCTGACCATGGATTTTTCTGTTTATAAACGGATAGGCCATCTTGGTTGATGTATGTAGGATTGAAAAGTTGTCAACTCCTATGCAAGTTACAAAAAGTTTCACATGTTGTCCCCAAGCCCCAAAAAAAAATGGTATTGCTTAGAATGAGGTAGTCAAACTATTGTATAAAATATAGGAACTTACTGCTTAAAACTTCATTTTCAGCCCAGATGGAAAGTACCTTGTATTTTTGTCTGCAAGGACTGCTGTTGACTCTGGGGCCCACTGGGCAACTAATTCACTTCATAGAATTGACTGGCCTGCTGATGGAAAACCAGGTCAATCTGGAAAAATTGTTGAAGTGGTATGTTTGTCATTTCTTACTCTAAATTTTTTTTTTTTTTCGAAACTTCATTGTGGAATTAAAGAAATTTTTTTATTGTGGACAACTCGTGATTTGTTTAGGGGATATCATTGCCAGTGCAGATAGTAGTTCATGCTTGTTTATGGTATATTACCACTTTATAACAATCAATATATGTGCACAGACACATGCTTCTTGTTTCTTTTATTCTCCATTTGTAAGAGAATGACAAGCAATTGGAAGCCATCTATATGATATCTGTAGGTTCCTGTTGTGATGTGTCCTGACGATGGCTGCTTCCCTGGGCTCTATTTGTCAAAGATTCCTAGCAAGCCATGGCTTTCAGATGGATCTACACTAATTTTGTCCTCCATTTGGGGTAGCACTGAAGCAATACTTTCAGTGAATGCATTAAGGTAAACTATGACTTGTATCTGTTGTTCTCAGTTAGATGAACTGTATTTCTTCTTTTCAATTGTTAATACTTTCTTTGTTCTTTTTAGTGGACAAGTATCACAAATCAGCCCCAGCAACTCAAATTCTGCTTGGGGTCTGCTTGCACTTGATGGTGACAGCATCATTGCTGGTAGGACAAATGCTATTATTTTCAATTAACTGCCCTGGTACATGGTTCAAGTTCTCTTCCCTCTTCCTCTAAAGTCAAGTCACAATTTATTTTTTGTGTGTGTTTCTTCTTGAAGTATCTAGCAGCCCAGTTGATATTCCTCAGATTAAATATGGAGTCCTCGCTGGCAAGGCATCCAAAGATGCCAAGTGGAGTTGGTTAGATGTTACTAGTCCCATATCAAGATGCTCAGAAAAGGTCATTTATCTAGTTGGAGTTTTACCATGTTTCACCTGGGCCATAGGCAGTTTTGTTTACTAAAGTAACCTGCCCTTCTATCATGTTCCACAGGTCAGGTCTTTCCTGTCGTCTCGACAATTTGATATACTTAAAATTCCAGTCAGGGATATCTCTGAGAATCTCACAAAAGGTATCAGAAGGACAAGGGATTGATATCTAACTCATTTTTCTCTCATAAAAAGGATCGTGATAGTGAGATAAATGGTATCATTTGGGTGCCCAATTTCTGGCATAACCTGAATGATAGATGTTTCCGTACAAGTCCTTTGTCTATTATAGCTTATTGTTATTTGGAATTTCCAGAATACTTGGTAGTTACCAAAAAGGCGGTGCTAACAACTTTTATGTTTGCAAAAATATTACATGGATACACCAATAGTACTTTTTTGGAATTCATTTAAAATGCTATATTGACTTAAATTTTTGTTTAGAGATCTTAGCAGTTGGGCAAGAGATTTCAGTTATGCATGGACTTATGAATCTGTTGGCTGCGTTTTCTGAATTCTATATGCATGTTCAAATCCCTTTGTTCTAGGTGCCAGCAAACCCTATGAAGCCATATTTGTTTCCTCAAAATCTCAAAAGAATGACATGCGTGATCCACTAATTGTGGTCCTTCATGGTGGTCCTCATTCGGTTTCATTATCAGGCTTCTCAAAGTCCTTGGCTTTCCTTTCCTCCCTTGGTTATAGTTTGCTTATTGTAAATTATAGGTAAATCTGAGGGCTCTCTTCCTTTTCTTTCTAGCGTAGACAGAATGGACAATCATCTATATGTTGTATGCTTCACATGAACACTGCACTCCCTGTGTGTGAAGCTCTAGCTCAAATCCAGAGCATACTTAATTCAGCTTGCATGATGATGGTTTTTTATTAATTAATGCATGCGGTAATGTAGTTTTTTCTATTTTTAAAAGCGATACTTAGTGGAACAAGTAACGAACAAAAACATAAAAAATGTCTTAAGAGATTATACCAATTTGTCTATTAAGAGTCTGTAAATCTTTGAATCTCCTAAAAGACAAGTATAATGGCGCGCATGAAATTTGCAACTTTTATTTACTTGCATGCCACTTCTAAGGAGCTTTATCTCATCCAGTTTGCTTTGTCTTGGAGCACCACCTATGGCACAAGCCTCAAGCTTGTATACCTAAAATTGGACAATGTTTTATGATCTCTGGTTAAGATTATTAGAGTATTGTGCATACTCTTGAATTTAATGTTGAGAATTTTTTGAATTTTTTTAGCACAGCTACAACGATTACAACTGTTGCAGACAAAGAATGACATAGATTATGTCATCATACATGGAAGGGGAGAAATTCTATAAAGATCTACTTAGTCTTGCTCATTAGTGGAAAAATTCCTATATCTTCTGCATTCTTTTGGCGTTTTGTTAGAAAATCATTTGCTGAATGGAGTGCTTAATTGTGAGGTAGAGGTAGAGGTAGAGAAGCAATGAAAGAAAAGTTGCCACTATGTTAGTGCATATGGCAAGGTTGCTTCGCCATAGTGGATAATGTTGCCTTGGATAAAAATAGAAGGGAAACCTAGGATTCATTGAGATCACAGTAGGATGGGATCATGCTGTATTCGACCTTTTGGTTATAGCAGATGAAAGGGGGGGGGGGGGCGTCTAATCCAATCTCATGTCATATAATTTTTGACCATTATATTGAAGATGCTTGATGTTGTGGTTTTGATGACTGTCAAACTTATAGATTGTACTTTTCTAATAAGATATTGCTTACCCATCTTTTTCAACCGTGAGTAAGACTTTTTACTTGCTTTTTGTTTTTTTCATTGATTTGAGACAACTATTCGGTTTTGAGCATTGTGATGTTATATCAGAGGTTCTTTGGGTTTTGGAGAGGAAGCTTTGCAGTCTCTTCCAGGCAAAGTTGGGTCTCAGGTGTGCATCCCTTTGCTAGAATGGAAATCTTTAATGCTTAGTATATATGTCACTAAAATATTAAAATGTTTATTAAGTATTCCAACTGGTTGATTGGCAATTATCTTGAGCCTAATATTACGCTGTACTGTGGACAGGATGTCAATGATGTACTTGCTGCCATTGATCATGTCATTGACATGGGACTTGCAGATCCTTCTAAAATAGCTGTGATGGGTGGTTCCCATGGTGGATTTTTGACAACACATCTGATTGGACAGGTTCAGTTCTCTAGAAGAATTTTGGTTGTGGTAACTGTTTGACAATTTTGATATAATCTGTCTTCTGATGATTGTGCAGTACATGAAATTCAAGTAAATATTGGGTCAGTTAACTGCATATGTTAATTCCATTTACCAGACCTCCAAACTTCTCTCTTTACCCAAGCCCACAGTTTGACTCTATCAGGTTCAAACAATAATTACCAGTCCCGACCCAGTCATTTGTCACGTTGGCCTATGGCCCACTTTTGGTTGTGACTATTAGCGACTTTAGATGTGGCCAACACACCTCACAAATAAACCCACACACTTTTCTGGCCACCAGCAATTGGCAAAATTGTTGAATTGGACTAGGATTAGTCACTATATAATCATGTTAATTTGGTTGTTGGACAACATGAATTGCTTGGAGATCTTAGCATGTAGGAGCTTTCTTTCTTTGCCTCTGTTTTAGTTGCTTTGAAGAACTTCCCTCTTTTTGTTTCTTGCTTTTCTCTGCCACCCCTTCCCCCATAGCACCTCGTGCCGCAAATTTTCATTGGAAACTTGATATGCCAACCATATTGCTAAAAGTCACTGTCTTTCAGTTATACTACTCCGGACAGATTTCCATGATGGATGTTCACATCTTACCTTTTTGTGGTGCAGGCACCAGACAAGTTTGCTGCTGCATGTGCAAGGAATCCTGCCTGCAACCTTTCTTTGATGGTTGGCACCACAGACATCCCTGATTGGGTCTATGTGGAATCATTTGGAAGTGAGGGAAAATCTATTTTCACGGAAGTGGCTTCTCCGGAGAACCTCACCGCATTTTACAATAAGTCCCCTGTATCACGCATATCTAAGGTAGGTTTCCTCAACTACACGAATGCAGTTAAAGAACCAGAGATAAAGTGCAAAGGATGATCTTAAAATTGAGAGTTTGTTGAGATAGTTGAGAACGGCATAACCTTGCAAGTTTCAATTGGAACTTTTTGGATAGGGAGATAGTTTGGTTACACGAAGGATGGTAATGGTTTTAGTGTTAAAATAGTTGTGCATGGGATGGTATTTCAATTTGAGCTTTATAATTAGGGACATAGTGATGTACATTTTGTTAGGAACATCGTTGATCTTGGTTATGCAAAGATGGTATTGGTATTATTGTTGATTTGGATGTGCGTGTTGGAGCAATGTTTGAGATACATCCTGCTAGATCTAATTTTGAAGAATGCTTGCAGGTTGAAACTCCTACGCTGCTCCTTTTAGGTGCTAAAGACCTGCGTGTACCTGTTTCCAATGGAATACAGGTAAGCATACAACCAACCATTTCCCCTTGAATCTTTGATGTGTCACTTAAAAATAAGAACCGTTTGAACAACAACGAGTGGCGTATGCTGATATTTAATGCTGATAACTTTTTTTTTTTTTTTTTTATGTTAAATACATAGGGCGTGCAAATTATAATTTCCGCATCAGCAAATAAACAAGTATAGAAAGTTTTTCTACCTTTCTTCTAATAAAAACATGAATACTCATTCAGCTATTTTTGCTTTGGTAACTTCTGATTATGCATGAGCAAATGATAGTCACATTTAGACATTCTCAATGCTTCAAATTTCAGATTCAAGGAATTTTTTTTAGGTAATGCGAATGATATCATTGTTTGTATTTGCAGTATGCACGGGCACTAAAAGAGAGAGGGAGAGAGGTGAAGGTAATCGTATTTCCTGAGGATGCACATGGACTTGAGAGGTAAAAGTCTGGTCATTTTCTAAGTTGCTGACTTTATGTCATCATATACAGTAGCTCTTTGCAGAATAAGTTTTTTGAGTGAAAGTTTTCTTTTGCAGGCCGCAATCTGACTTTGAGAGCTATCTTAACATTGGAGTGTGGTTTAAGAAGTACTGCAGCTAAGCAATCAAATGCTAGTTAGTACTGCTTCGCTGTCTTGCTGGTCTATCTATCTATGGTTTATTTTGACTTTGATCTTGTTGGTATAGGGTTCTCTCTGGGTTCATCAGCTTGTCACAAAAAGAGAACAAAACATTCTCTAGATTTTCATTGTCTCAACAAATTGAGTTATTCTGTTTGTAGCTTATGATGCTCATTTTGTACCAGACAATAAAACCATTCGACCTTCTTCTCTGAAGTGGCTGAACTCTTGTGCTCTCCCTATATGTATTGTTTTGAATTCATTTTCATATACATTAGTTGACATATGCTTGAAGAAACATACAATTGACAATGGTTAAACATGGCCATAAGTGAAAAAAACACGACCATGCCTTGCTGATTCAACAACTTCTTTGACTGGAGACAAAAAGATGAAAACTTTTCCATATTACCGAGATAGATAATACGTCAACAATTTCGTTTTTCAACTCAATTTTCTCATGAGAGCTTTCTGATAGGAGATGCAGCCCAATTAATAACAGGTCAACATTTCCATTTTTCAACTCAGTTTTCTCATGAGAGCTTTCTAATGGGAAATGCAACTCAATTAATAACAAGTTGGAAGTATAGTTTGCTTTTTGAGATACATAGAATTGAGGTTTAAAAGCCTTTTTAGTTGAATTCTTGTGTGTGTGTGTGTTTTTTTTTCCAGTTATGTTCTGTGACTCTATTAACTCATACAACTAATTTGGAGTAAAAATTAACAACTGGACCGAATTGGATAGAAATCAGTTGAGGAGTCCCCTGATTTAGTTAGTCCCATAGCTAAAGGCCGTGTGTGGGATTCGAACTCCCGACCACCTGGTTAAATGCAGTTTTGTGCTGGTTGCATCTGGTCGGTGCACAAGATCATCATCGTATTTTCCCTCCATCAAGGCAGGACCAAGGATAACTTCAAAACGGCGTAAAACAAGCGGCAAAGAGTAAATAGAAAGGAGCACTGAGCAGTGGAACAATCCAAACAATGTTTGTAAAATTTCAGCATTTTGATGCCACCACCAATTGCTTCTATTCGCTCGGTTCTACGAAAACTACACCCAGCATCAATAAAGGAGTTTCAGTCAGGCCTTTGGAGAAGCATAATGACCATAAGCTACGTATTGGAAAGCTCCAACAGCAGCAGAAGGTTAGTCATAATTCAAAATTTGGGAAGAAATATGGTGGGAAAAATGGATTTGTGAAAAACCCAGATGGGAAATTTGATAAAGATGAGAACTTTGGGGTTAAGTTTGTGGAAAGGAGTGGCCATGGTAGTCAAAGTTCAGAACTTTCTGATGAAAATAATGGTAATTTTAGGATGACCCAGAATGGTTTTGTCGGGAATCTAGATGGGAATAATGGGAACCATGAGAGCTTGGAGGGGAAATGTAGCCCTAATGGTGGCCATAGTGTTGTTTTGGAGAAATCCCATAATAAAAGTTCACTAAGTAAAAATGGAGAAAATGATGGTTTAAAGATAAGGATTAGCAGTTTTTCTGGGATGCCAGATGGGAAAACCAGGAAGGAGAGGAGAATTGGGACTGAAACGCATGGAGTCGTGGTGGAGAAAGTGCAGACAAAGTGTTCGATGAAATGGCTGAGATACGGAGGATGTATTCCGGCAATAATGCAAGCTTTGCAGGGTGTCAGCAATTTGGATGATGCGTTTAAGCCTTGGGAGAAGAGTTTGAACAATAAAGAAATCAGCATAATTTTGAAGGAGCAAGAGGGGTGGAAAAGGGCATTGGATATTTTTGAATGGTTTAAGAGGAAAGGTTGTTATGAAATGAATGTCATTCATTACAACATTATGCTTAGGATTCTTGGGAAAGCAAGGAGGTGGGATGAAGTTGAGAGGCTCTGGGATGAAATGAGTAAGAGGAAAATTGAGCCAATAAATTCCACTTATGGTACCTTGATAGATGTATACGGTAAAGGGGGTCGCAGGAAGGATGCCATGAATTGGTTGGAGTTGATGAATAAACAAGGAATGGAACCGGATGAAGTGACTTTGGGAATTGTTGTTCAAATGTACAAAAAGGCTGGGGAGTTTAAGAAGGCTGAGGAATTTTTCAAGATGTGGTCAACAGGCAAATCTGCAGCAGTGGGACAAGGAAATGGTAGGTTGGGAAATTCTGGAGCCACTAAATGTGACTCTCAGACTCCTGTTTCTTTGAGCTCAATCACATATAACACCTTGATTGATACATATGCAAAGTCTGGGCAAGTCAATGAAGCATGTCAAACTTTTGATCAAATGCTTAGAGAAGGTATTGTACCGACCACTGTCACATTCAATACAATGATTCACATGTATGGTAACAATGGCCAGTTAGAAGAAGTTGCTTCACTGATGAGGAAAATGGAGTACCTTCAGTGCCCTCCTGACACACGAACTTACAACATTCTAATCTCCCTTCATGCTAAGCATGACAATATAATTGCAGCAGCAAACTACTTCAAGAAGATGAAAGAAGCTTCTCTAGAGCCAGATGTTGTGAGTTACCGCACCCTTGTATATGCCTTCTCAATAAGGCATATGGTTGGTCAAGTAGAAGAACTCATTTCAGAGATGGATGAAAGTGATCTTGAGATAGATGAATTTACTCAATCAGCATTGAGTAGAATGTATGTAGAAGCTGGGATGCTGGAAAAGTCATGGTTGTGGTTCCTGAGGTTTCATCTTTCAGGAAATATGACTTCTGAGTGCTTCTCTGCCAACATTGATGCTTTTGGAGAGCGTGGGCATGTTGCAGAAGCTGAGCAAGTTTTCATATGTTGTCAAGAGCGGAAAAAGCTGAGCGTCCTCGTGTTCAATGTTATGATTAAGGCTTATGGCATCAGTAAGAAATATGATGAGGCATGCTGCTCCTTTGATAGTATGGAGCTGCATGGTGTGCTTCCTGATAGATGTAGCTATAATTCAATCATACAAATGTTATCTAGCGCTGACATGCCAGAAAAGGCAAAGGATTATGTCAGGAAAATGCAAGAAGCAGGATTGGTGGATGATTGTGTCTTATATTGTGCTGTGATCTCCAGCTTTGTGAAGTTGGGAAAATTGTCAATGGCTATGGGATTGTACAAGGAGATGATTAGTTTTGACATTCAGCCTGATGTTGTTGTTTATGGTGTATTGATAAATGCTTTTGCTGATATTGGAAGTGTTAAAGAGACTGCTATTTATGTGAATGAAATGAGAAATGCTGGTATACCACCAAATGCAGTAATATGCAATTGTTTGATAAAGCTATATACGAAAGTTGGGTACTTGAGGGAAGCGCAAGAAACATACCAGATGCTTCAATCATTTGAGGTGGGTCCAGATGTGTATTCTTCAAATTGTATGATTGATCTTTACAGTGAGCGATCTATGATTAGACGAGCTGAAGAGGTTTTTGAAGATTTGAAGAGAAAAGGACATGCAAATGAATTTTCTTATGCTATGATGCTTTGTATGTATAGGAAAAATGGGAGATTTCCTGAAGCCATTGAGATTGCCCAAAAGATGAAAGAACTTGGACTTTTGACAGATTTATTAAGTTTTAACAATGTGCTTGTTTTATATGCATCTGATGGTAGATACAAGGAGGCAACAGAAATTTTTAAGGAGATGCTGATATCTGCCATCCAACCTGATAATTCTACATTCAAAGCACTTGGTATCATTCTGGTGAAATGTGGAGTATCAAGGGAAGCTGTTCAAAAACTTGAGCAAATCCGGAAGAAGGATTCTAAGAGAGGCCTCCACCGATGGAGATCAACCCTGTTTTCTGTAATTGGGATGTCAGTTAATTCATGATGTTCTTGATGATTGTGATTCTTATCTGGCGTCAGTTAAAGTTAAATGTGCTGTCCAAGAGATCCTCACCTTGGCTTGCTTAAAGTTGAATGATGGAGAGCGTGGGTGCAACTTCATAGACAATGGTTCTCAAGCACCATGTAGTTTTTTTAAAGAGAAAGGGATGCCTCATAGTGTTCACTGAAAAATGTTTATACATGTGTACCATAGAATTGGTGTAAGAGTGAACCAATGTAGAGCTTTTGTTTTGTAGATACTAATTACTGAAAACTGTACAATGCTTTGACATTAATAGATACTTTTAAAGTCTATTTGCTAACACATTTAGGGAATGTATGTGTTCCATGAATCCCCATTAGAACTGTCTTAGCCTTCTTGATCAAGCAGTTGAAGCTTCAGGGGACCTCATATAGATTTTTTTCTCTCTTTTTGGCCTGCTTCATAGTTATTGTGCTTGCTTTTTATATGAAACTGTAGATGGAAGCAAGAATGGAGGTCTAACTTCAGGTACTATTAACCGCTCATTTTTCCAGTGCCAGTTATATCGAATTCATCAAGCATGTTATCCAGTGAACTCAGGTTGCCATAAGTAAATCGGATGCACAACCAACACATGGCAATTATCAGGCAGAGGTGTGAGTTGGGTTCTGTATCCTTCCGGAACTTAAAACAGTTTGAGGAGCAGGAGCTAGTTCTGCTAGAACTCAACTTGCTAATTTCTATACCTGTAATAAGCCAAAAGAATGCTAGTTGTTAAACCCAACTCTCCTTTTGGGCAGGTTCTTTATATCCAAATTTATGTTAAATAGCATGTCAGGTTGTTTGCCGCTTACTGCATATTTATCTGTATTTTGGACCTGGACCTATGTGTAAATCGTAAATCTTTCCCTGCTCTCAGGATATGGATATTTCTGCATTATATGCAGAGAGATCTACATGTATCTCCAATCCTTCTCTGAAGACAAGATGTGGGAGATTGCCTAATCCATATCCAAAAGTGCCATGCTTATTTGCTTTATGCAAGTTCATTGCTTCTTAGCAATAGCATTCCATACCTTACAGATGTGCCAAATGTATATGTATACATATTTTGCATGTTCCAGTTTTGTTTGAAAAGATCTTAATTAGTTACACTGCAAGATATAGGGTAGTCAGTTGCTTGGAGGATGACAAAGATAACAGTTGTTGTGAAGAAGCTATTTTCTTAATCTTAACACTACCCAAACAAAAATCTGAGATATTAGTAAGACCAGCGATCAGTCTCTATTGTATCGCAGTGCATCTCAGCATATGTGATACAAAGCCTCTAATCTGATGGCGCATCATTTGCATTTTGTTTTTCCTGTATTTGATTTACAAAAGATGCATGGACTCAAGCCATGTGAATCTGCAATTTAAATGCATCTCGTGCGTATATCTGTAGAGTTTTACTTCTTTAAGGAATCAGATTTAGGATCTAAGCTTTGACTTGCTAGTCTTTTGGACTTACAAGCGAAAAAAGTGTTCATGCTGCAGAATTCTATTCTAACCTAATCTGCTTGCAGCTTATAAAGTCGTGTTCTGCTGCTTGATCTAACTTCGGAGTTTTACTTTTCTCACCAGATTACTCATGACTGATGATGCATATTTACTTGTGTGTTGCGTCTATATCCTGCTTAATTGCCGACTAGCAGCCTCTCAAATGCACAGTGGCACAAGTTGCTTGATCCTCAGTGCTTTATTTCAACTTTGACAGTAGACTGACTATCTGTGCTACCTTTGACAGTCATCAGGTCATGTCATTCATTGTAATTAATACACGTTTAACATGACATTACCTCACTTCACAGCTTGTGAATTTAGTGATGATAAAAGCTAATTCTCTGTTCCTTTTCGATGAGGTAATAGAAACTAGCTTGCTGCTGCAATCTTGCCAGTGGGTGACTTTTGGGTTGCTAACTAGGTTGCTCTTTTGCTAGAATCTTGTAGCTGTTAATCGAAGTTAATTGAGGTTGCACTGATTAAATGCTAATCTTTAGTGACTGAAGAACTGAAATCAAAATATAGCACTCTTTCTTTATCATCTCCTTAACTAGATAGCATTGTTCTTGTGTTTCATCTTTAATTTCTGTCCAGCTTCCTCCTTAAATTACATGCTTCTGGATTAGTTTTATTCTATGAGTGAGTTTAAGGATCCGAAAACTGCTTGAACTTCACAGGCCGCCTGAATCTCCTTGAGACGGCTGCTACCAGGGTCCAATTGCGGATTAAGCACTTCACCACGTTCTAATTGTGAGATAATTCATGTTGAAAAGCATGAAGTTTAAGAACACGAAAATTAACACAGAGACGAGATCAATGTAAAATTCCACTAAACAAAGATTGTATATACAAAAATCAGTGCATTATCCTCTCAAGATCATCAATCAGCTCCCTCAAAGAGTAAATTAAGTCCCTCTCCTGTAACTAGCAATAATCTAACATGTAAGAATTCATCCTAACAAGAACAAATGCTCACAAGTCGAAACTGTTAAATACCCACGGCTGAGCTAGCTGACCAGAAAGGAACTCAACCAGACCTCTGGGCATTTTCCATCCAAATTCTAACCATCCCAACTCCGTCCCTCTTCAGCCGCTCAAGATCCATCATACTCGTCATGCCAAGAAAGAGCAATATCTTTAAGCCCAGCTCTCAGCTCCTCCCACTGGGATTCCTCAAACTCCACCACCCTCCCTTCCACCACCTTAAACTCCACCATCCAAAGCCCCTCAGCCACTTCCCAAATCTCCACAACCAATATTCCACAACCCTTCACCAATCCAATCCCTCCACCCTTCCCTCTTTGCACTCTATACCCCAGCTCCCCACCAACCTTCAACACTCTCTCCTCAATCTCCCCTACCTTGGAACCTGATGTAAATCTCATCTCCTTCCTACTCAGCCCCATCTCGAATAGCCCAGATAAATTCAGCCCTGATGACATACAAATTATGTCAAAAGCATTCAGTCTACTCAAATAACCACCATCTTTATCCCTCTGACCAAACACACAACCAAATTCTTGTTCTTTGAAACTCCTTGATGCTTTCTTGAACCAAGAATGCTTCAATAATTCCTCGATCCCCAACCTCGTTGTCGGATTAGGATCCAGCAAGCGATATATGATACTTTTCGCGGGTTTCGAAACCCATTCAGGAAAATCAAATACACGACGGTGTATTGCGCGATGCATCTGGGGAAGGTTGCTATCGTCAAATGGGAGAGATCCCACGAGAAAGGCATACAAGAGAACCCCACATGACCATGCATCCGCCTTGAAACCATCGTAACCTTTGCGATACACCACCTCAGGAGCCGTATAAGCCGGCGTTCCACAAGCCGTATGAAGCATCCCGTTTTTCAGCTGTTCGGGCAAAGCGGAGAGTCCGAAGTCGGATATTTTAAGGTTGCCATGTTGATCAAGAAGCATGTTTTGAGGTTTTATATCACGATGGGCGACTCCGTTCTGGTGACAGAAGTGAAGGGCTGAGATGAGTTGATGAAAGTAATTCCTAGCCGTGGATTCGGAGAACTTGCCGCGTTGTTGAAGCTTGGAGAACAGTTCGCCGCCTGGCGCCAGCTCCATGACTAGGTAGATCTTTGTTTTTGTCGCCATGACTTCGTGGATTTTAAGGATACTCGGGTGATGGTTTAGCCGCCGCATGACGGAAACTTCACGGATGATGAATTGCTCTAATGGGCCTTGAAAACCTTTGGTTTTGTCAATGGCTTTGACGGCTACGGTGGAATTGTCGTCAAGACAGCGGCCGTGGTAGACTTTTGCGAAGCTGCCGCGGCCTAACAGTCGGCCTAGTTGGTATTTGTTGAGGATTATCGTTCCACTACCACTGCCACTGCCGCTGGTGGTTCTGGCGAGTTTTGTGGTGGGGATGGTGGTCGAGGGTGGTGATTCCCTCTTGGCTTCCATGGCTCCGGTGGTGAGGGTGGTTGGAGGTGGCGGTCGTGAGAGCCACCACTATCTCTCAACACAAAACACCACGGGCTAGGGAAATTGTTGGACTTGTAGGTTTTATATATTAGTGGGTAGGTTTCGTGGAATATACTACGTTACTTCTTTAGTATTGGTTTTTGTCCTGGTTTATGATTGGATGTAGCTATTTATATAAAATTACAAAATTGCCCTTCCTAATCCTATTGACAAAAATTTTTCCTTTTTTTTTAAAAAATAATTTGTCCAATGACACAATTGAATCTGTTCAAGAGAACGTAGGTGTTAATTTTTGGTAAAAATCAGTTAAATCGAGAAAGTTTTTAATGTGATTGTATGTATTTGAATGATGTATTGAATATAAATTAGATGTATCGGCGAACATTCATTATTCTATTTCATGAATGATTCATAAGTCTCAAACTTCAACCTAGTTCGGTCTTTCACGATAAACAAATTAATTAAGTCTCATGATTGATTTGTTAGCTATGTAGTTTTTCCGTAACAATAAATTCTATTGGAATTACACATTTAAAGTGGGCAAAAGTCGAGCTTACGTTTTGGTTTTATTCCTACTTCCGATAGTGCAGAGGTGAGATATATCAAATCTAGTATGAGATTACTTAATGGAGAAATCGTTTAAAATGTTTTTTATATTTTGTCGAATAAATTTTTTCGTCCTTCACTTTTAATTTGATACAAACTCAAACTTTCAACTTTTCTTTTTGTGTAAATAAAATAAACTCAATTGAGGATGCTTATAATGAGAATACATAGTAAAATATGTGTTAAGAACTTACTATTCGGTCTCTTACTTGTTTGTTTGGAGGTATGCTTTTATCCGCTCACTTTTAATAAATTTAATAAAATTTAAGAGTAGCGTTCCTCCTTCATGTATGGAATTTCTTGTCCCCAAATTTAAAAAAAAAGAAAAAAGAAAATTGTATGTGTTAAGAACTCGTAGACATTAAAGAACATGAAACTTTTAGTCCTGATATATAAATTAATCTAACTTGTAACAAAATTTTCTTGTAACGGATGTTTTATTTAAGTTGTACCTAATTTGGAGAAGGGACTGGGTCAACTAGAGCTTGCAGAGCCAGCCAGCAAATTAAGAATTACTAATATGATATCTGGATATTTACTGGCGTCCAGACCAGAGTGATACTTAATCTACCCATAATTACTAGTTTTACACTAATCAAATTTTCATTTGAATTACAGCAATTTGACAACCAACATGCAAGAAATCGAGTAATTGATTCTTGAAATTGTAAAATTCGCCGCAATTATCAGTCCCCTTGAAAATTTACAACTCCCACGATAACACTACTGTTTGAATATCTTAAATCATATAATGTCACGTCTAAGACTCTAATCTACTCCCACTTTAGAAAACATAAACCAAAATTTATAGGTAAAAATCACATGATACTACACTTTTTGGGGCTCACTTTTGTCTTCCCGTATCATCTCTTATTGACTTTTCTGTACCCAAATTTCCGAAAAGCAAGGAGCCTACTTCTCATGGAGCCAAACAACAAACCATTAAAATTCAAGAATGGTTGAATTTTGGGGCCATCACTTTAACTTTTTCTTTTGCCAGCTTTAAACACGGTCACATCCTCAATGATAAATACCCTTCTTAATATCCCACTAAGAGAAGCCAAAGTTGAAGACAGATTGGAATATGCAAAGCATCTTAGCATTAATCAAATTCAGAGCAGCCACCAACTTTGTATGATCTCAGGATGTTTAGCAAAGAGCACTCATATGCAACTGGCGATGAACGCACTTTTGGTCAAACAAGTTTGCCTCTTCCAAATCTTACTTTCTTGGATGCTTCTTCGCCGATGTGTATACAATTCACTCCATGCATCTTTCCGAAAGGTCAATTACCTACTCAAATTTGGCATTCCCATTTGACGTCGTCTTACTCACTTTCCCTGCACATTCCCTTTCTTCTTTAATGGTGTTCTGGAAAGGTCTCATTTGTTCTTAAACGTAAATATAAAACGACGACAAATTGTTGTATTGACCGACATCGACAATGCATCTACAACGACTAGAATCAATTGAAGTGTACGAAGGGTTAACGGTATGGAAGATGTGATCAAATTCTTAACCCGTGGAGGGGCCATTGAACAATGCATCAGAATCCTCGTATTTATTCCTAATTGTCTTCTTAACTGTGTCAATCAAGCAGTCATACACGTACTATACAAGCTACGAGTTTGATCTTCTTCAATACATGAAGAGCGTAAATGCAGTTGTCCACTGACGAGTGATTGCAACAGTCTGCTCCCCAGATATGAGATATGATCCTCAAGTGCTCGGGGCCAATGGCCATTGAATGTTCTCTGACGAGGTCGCTTGCAAGTAGATTACACATTGAAATTTACAACCGAGAGCTAGGTGTCTCTGATTTGTCTGTCTCATTGGGTACCAATTGTTTTCAGCGGTTGAGAGCGAACCCACTTGGCAGATTTGGCGAATGGTGCAGAGTTAATTAGGGTCTACATCTCTGTACTTGTATAACGTTTTGTTGTTAAGCAAAAATTTAAAAGGAAAGAAGCTAGGTTCTACTTCATGGGAAGTCAAGAAGAAACAATGGGAAGAAGAAGAAGAACAAGAAGACCAGCATGAGAAAATACCTGAATAAAGAAAAAAAAAAAGTAAAAAAAAAAGGGCCAGCATAAGAAGGGCCTAGGCCAGTGTATTTTATTTGCTGTTTGTTTTTTATTCTTCCTTGAAATTTTTGGTGCGTTTTGGCTTGACAATATGCCATCGCTTCGTTCATTCATTTTCAGAGAAGAAATTAAAGTGAGCAATAATTCAAGAATCTTAGGCGACCCTTTAGTTCCAATTTCGTAATTTTGGTTGTTCGCGTTCTCATGACAGCACTTGATTAGACTAAGTGAAGGGTAACCACAAAAAAAAAAAGGCAATAACTATAGGGAGGAACTTGCTTAGTGAAAAAGTCAGGCAATTGGCCTAGTGGATAGCGGGGGTACGGCTACCAGACTCCCATTGTTGGCTGACCAAAGGTTTCAAGAAAGTAAGCTCTTTGTGTTGTGCTGTAACTGGAAATGTAATCGAGTCGAGTTCGAGTATCGTCATGTTCGAGGTCGACTCGACATGTTGGAAGGATACTCGACTTCGAGTTTGAGTTTGAATTCGAGTTTTTAAACGAGTAGCATTATTAGAATTTGAGTTCAAGTTCGATGCATTGCTCACAGAATTCGAATTCGACTTGCATGTGGCTCGAGTTAATGTGAGTCTTATCGATCTCGAGTTAAGAAGATTTGGAGATTTTATTTTTCTTGACAGTTTTGAGTAAAAAGACATTATCAACCTTAAAAAAAAATTCATATGACCTGAAACATTTTATAAATTTAACTGCTCTTGTAGGCACAAGGGTAATTTTATAATAATATATATATATTAAAGAATTAAATTTAAAAAATTTGATAAGGCTAAACGAGCCTTCGAACCTTGTTGCTTGATACTCAAACTAGACTTGTTAAGTCTATCGAGCTACTCGAACTCAATTACTCGAGGCCGAATCGAGTTTTTGATTGATCTAATAATCATGAGCAGCTCCCGAGCCCTGTTTGGAAGGTGAGTTTTTTGGAAGTGTGTCTAAAACTTTACTGTAATTTTCTGTAGAAATTTTTTAAAAATTTTTTGAAATGTGTAGATTTTTTAATATTTTAAAGTGTATAGTTTAAAAATTTTAAAAATTTTTTTGAAACCAACAGCAAGCAACTTGTAGCAGATAAATTTGGCAAAAAACTTGGGTTCCAAACAACCCTAGCTGCAACTTGTGTTTCGGAACCAACAGCAGAACTAATAGCACACGCAATGATATGGTGAACAGTATATGTAACCGTAGCGCTAGGGATATTCTAGTTGGTTAAGTTTGCTACCTTTTAAGATTCTGGGTTCCCTTAAATCATTTGTCCTTTTCTTTTTTGGAGGGGGGCTTCTCGTAAGTCCATCTTGACCTGAATTTAGCAAAGTTTATCATCCAGATTCTTTGGATTCTCTCAACTTGCAATTATTTCTTTCACCCAATTGTTTGGGGGGGAGTTTGGTGAGTAGCTGGTGGGGGGGAATTCGAGAAAAACCCTTTGTTTTAATTTTAATGCTTGCAAACGTGGATTGAAAATGATTCTTGAAATTAATTTCTTGACCAAAAAAAGGGGGGGGGGGGTTAATTGAAAAATCTTTTGGGCATGAATCATTCCTAATTGCTCAGAGTTGTTTACATAAAATATTCATAGTTGTTCACCTATATATGAATAATATTGGAAAAGCACAAGTCAACGAGGTCTCTTCTTAGCCCCCCACTTAGCAGCTGGATGCTACTTCCCATTAATTAATCTCTTAATTTGGCTATCGTTGGTTGTTGTTATTAAACTCAACCCTGTAATGATGCCATTAAGCACAGTGGCATTGAGTTATTCCCATGCGCCGTGGGGTCTTTGAAATTAAGCAACATTTGTTTGGTTGATTAATCTGTGATGTGCTAGTGGCATATTCCCAGAAGACAATAATGCTAAATCATTTCTTTAAAACAGCATGATACTAACTGCCAAAATTGTTTTTCATTTAAGGTATCTACAGAACTTGTTTATGCAGCCTTAATCAAGGAAGACTTCCTTTTCTTGGACAAAAACCAACAGAATTCTGACCTGGTGCTTGCATAATTTGAAGTACCGTTACCTGGAAATAAAGATTGAACCAATTCCACTTGTCGTATCAAGTTTAGGAGAGTTGAGTAAACGAGTTGAAGTTCAGAACGTAGAGGTTTTGAATTCTAATTCCCCTGTCCTTTTCTGTTTCTTAAATCGCACTCCTCTTTTGCTAGAAATGTCGAAATGAATGAAAATCAAGTTTTTCTTTGGGGATTTTATTATGAAAGGTCACAAGGGTAATGCCTTCTCTTTAACATTTTCAGACCCCATACATTCCCTTGAGAAGAGCATAAAGAACTAATAATCATATCCTGGGGCCTGACTGTGAATCCAAAGAAGATGCTCAAATATCATACCTAATTGTCGAGTTTACATTCAATTTTTTCACTAGTGGCCTATGAATTAGATTGTCACATCAAACAAGTAGTACCTGGCAGCAAATTTACCTGTCAACAACCATTAATCCTAGAGAATGAAAAACATCAAAACACAAGAGCAATATGAATTGCAACTTGACATTTAATCCAAGCAAAAATTAACTTCTTGGTTTCAAAAGAGATCTCTCCAAAAAAAAAAAAAAAGAAATTTAACTTGTTGGTTTCTCCATTTGATTAATCAGAACAACTTTTTTGGCCCCCCAAAATTAAAGACGTTATAAACGATGCAGACAATGTGTGGCTCTCGGCTTGTATCAGAGGCCAGCCTAAACAGAACTGCCCACTACTAAATCTTTTCTTTTCAGCCAATAGCAAAACAAAGGAAACGCCATGAGGCTTGTCATGTTTTCCAAATCCACCAACAGAGCCACGGATAAACATCTTTCCAAACGGGGACAAAGATGATGCATTTCTTCTTAAATCATTGCTTTATCTCCTAATCAAGTTTCGATCTTTATTCTTTTTCGTTTCAGGATGGCCTTAATCTCTTATTACCCTTGACCTTCTTGTTTGCAGTTTTTCCTTTAGTATAAGATTGAGGACAAACTTTAATAACTTAACAGCACAATTGGATTCAGCTTGTTACGGTGAGAACTTAGACGTGTCAAGTTTTTTATTATTGGGCTAAGTACCTTCAACCTTCATCTTGTAGGCCCTATTAAGTTTTTGGGGTTATGAGTTGGACTCTTTGCGCCACCTTCTAAGTGGATATGGCCCATCCATTGTCCGTCTCACATTCACTCCTCTCCAGAAATCTTCCACGTAGACAGTCGGTCGCTAGCTTCTCACTTCAGAGTCTGATGAATCTTTAGCCCCAAAATCTAAAAGAGTAAAACCCCTCTCTCCTTCACTTCTTCTTCTTCTTCTTCTTCTTCTTCTGGAGTGAAAGCTTCAAAATTAGATCTTTTGATCAAAATATATTCTCCAGTTAGGGAAAAAGAAGAGTGAGAAGAATATTTATTGATTGTATAAAGGAAGGAAGGAAGGAAGGAAGGAAGATGTCATCTTTGGGAACTTCAAAGGGAGTGTTGGAGATAGCTAAGTTTGCAGTATATGTGAGTGTCCCGATTGGGCTGATGTACTTCTATGCCAACAATACCAAGAATCTCCAAAAATTCATGGGAAATGTATTTGCTTTTTACCCTTTTCCTTTCTTTCTAATGTGGATATCTGCATAATATGATTTATCAGTTTCTTTTAGCTTCATTTTCTGCTTAGTGGTTGGGTTTCTTGAGAGTTTATCGAATTCGACCAAAACCCGTTATTCAAGATTCGATTTTTTTATGTCATCATCATGATATAAAATACCCCTTTATGGAAAATGTGAGACTTAAACAGAAAAAAGAAAAGAAAAGAAATGTTAGCCAACGCGTCATTTGCTTTGCCCTTTAGAGATATAAGCATTTTTTGACAGTTTCAGAGGATAAATGAAGTATTAAACTTGGAAGGATTGTATGGGGTTCTGTCTTCATAATCTGGTTTTAGGTGGAGGGCGTTGAGTAAGGATTGCTGGTGAGGAGTTGCGAGTGCATACATCTCCAATTGCTCAATGTGTTTCGCCATTTGAGACCTGATGGCATAATGTGTTTGACTCTTAAAATGAATATCTTGTAAAAAGGTATATATGTGATTGATAAATTTGCATTTTAGATGGAAAAGTCTGCTTTGTTTGGGCATCGTAGTGTTCTTCCCATTTTAAACGATAATGATTGGAGACTAAATGTTTGACCTCAATGAGTAATTAGTAGCTATGAAAGAATAATGGCATCACTGAAATTAAGCTTAAGACAGCCTCATAGAGTGTATTGTGATAGTTTAGCTGCACAGTGATGTCTTCAGCCGAAGATGAATTAGCCAGTTGAAAACTCATGATGTGCATGATGATAATTTCTGAAAGTTATAAATCTTGGAAAATAAGAGATAACTAAACTGCCGTATTAAGTTCAGAGGAAGACTTGTTGGTATAAGAAGATGAAGTCATGATATGAGCAAGCAATGCTGATTTCTACCCCGGAGAGTATCTGATTGTCTTGGATTGGCCGTACTTGCCAGAACTTTTATTTGACATTTGCAGCTGCTGCATTTTCATTGTTAAAAAATTTGGGTTATTTTAGTTGGGGTGTGGGGTAGATGTGCTGGGCTCTCAGAGCTAAGAAGTTTTTGGACCTTGAAAACTTTCATGTTTTTAGGTTGTGCTGACATAAGAATTTGCTGGCGGCCTTCTTGGATTTATAATCATACATTGATCATTGTTTGGTGTTTGGACTCTTGGATATCTGAACCCACAACAGATACATGCATAAAATTGTTTGTATATCTATGCACCTCCACAGTTTTTCTAGTTTTGGAGCAACGTTTGCTACTCAGGCCCCTTTTGCATTGATAGTAAGATTTTCTAATTCTCATCCTAAAAGTTGAATCAGTATATTTTGTAAAATTAACGTTTTCTCCTGTCTTTATGAAACTTCTAATTTCCTTCTAATTAACTTTTTATCCACATGGTCCCCCATATGTGGTAAATGCAGCTCTTGCTTCTTCCTCAGTTTTGCTTGAATCAAGTTCCTATGCAGTGACAAAACCTTTTTATGTCGTTATGCTTATACATTCAGTGTAGGATTGGCTGGTGGGTGATATTATTGGGTGATACTGCTCTTCCCTTGTTTTCGTTGCATTCGTTTTGTTCTCTTATTTTTCTTCAATGTGTCATTCCATTTCAATTGAGTTTGTTACCTGCTTGGCTTTGATTATCTTCTTATAGGCAGTTCGAAGATCATCTTTGTATATTGAATTTGAATGGTATATTCTAAATTTATCTCCTCTTTTTCCTCTCAAAGCGTCAATATGTCGTCTACCCCCCTGAAGCGCCACGACCTCCATCACCAGAAGAACTAAGGGAGAGGGCACGGGAGTTGGCGCGGAAGAGAAACAACCAATAAGTTTCTGGTTTTGTAAGTAAAAATAATGTAGCTTCCAGTTGTATCTCTCACTTTCAGTTGTATCTCTCTCTGTCCTGTGTGGCAAACAAATTTAGTCTAATCCTCAGATGTACACCGGAGATGAATGCGCTTGTCATTTCTGATGTTGGGTTGATGTGTTTAACATTCATTTTTACTCCTCTGCTCCCCTACAGAAAAGAAACAGAGTCGCAAAGGTGTTATAAGTTGTCCAAAATTCTCGTTAAGTTGAAGCAACAAATTGCTGCTGGATGTGCAGTAGCCAAAAGTTTTTGCGCTTCAATCTGTGTGATATACCTGGCTTATGAAATTGAGAAAAGAAACTCTGTTGTGGCTATAAACTTGAGATTGTCCAACCAATGCAAAGTAGATCAGGAGGAGGAGCAACTTTAGAGGAGTGGTCACCTCCCTTTATTTTGTGTGGTGAACTCAGTTCGTAATTGAATGTTGAACCAGAAGTCTGGAGGTTAACAGGTGTGCCATTTTCTCATGTACAGCAACCAAATTGTCCAACTCTGAAGCTCCTGGAGTTGATATACCTCTCCATGGTCTGTGTAAAAATTCCACCGAAACCGTAATTGTGAGACTGATCTAACAAATACGCGGTCTAAAGAGCAGAAAAAGTTTAATTAAAGTTATGAATTTTACATGATTCTTATGGTGAGGAAATTTGGTCAACTTGCTTTGCTAACCAAAAAGGATTTGAGCATTTTCGTTTTGTTTTTTGGGCTGGAATTGAATTACCGGCCCCCGACACAAATCCGTAATGGCAAAGGAAATAAAACCGATCAGCTTTTGGTATGGGAAAGATTCTTGCGTTCCGCAAATCCGTAATGGCAAAGGAAATAAAACCGATCAGCTTTTGGTATGGGAAAGATTCTTGCGTTCCGCTGAAGTGCATCATCTGAATTATGAAGACCAAGATGAACTTTTCTTCTAGACATGATATTTGGTTGTCTTTTTCTGTGTATATAAAAGGGAAGGAAGACTTGATGATATATGCAAGAGAATTGCGTTAATGTCATAATGTTGTACAGGAATGGAGATTCCAAGTCAATCGTCTATTCAACTCTGTAGATTTTTTTTTTTGGAAAAATTTTCAAAATCTGGCTAAACGTTAAAGCTCGAAAAAGAAGGAAGGCAACAAGACAAAGTATTTCTACCCAAAAAAGAAGAAGAAGAAAAAAAAAGACAGTACGACAAGAGCAGGCAAAATTTTCAGATACAAACATAACTGTAACTTAATTTTGTCTGATTTTCTGGATTATGTGCAAATTTCAGATGCTTTATGCTGCAGTGAAGTCAATCGGGTGAATCAGTGTTACTTCGTAGAAACTGGTAGGAAAGTCACAGACATGTAGCACTGTAGCATTATCATTTATTAGTACATAACGAAGAAATTTTCTTGGCATGCATTGACTTGCATTGCATGAGTCAATGGTTCGTCTAATATGCTCCTTAAATACTAGTTTTTGTGATCACAAATACCTTTCTAGATGATTGGTTAAGCAACTTGGAGCTGGAGGTAGTTCTCAAAACAAAATTCAGTGGTATCAGGTATGCTTTGTTTTTCTCTCATCTGCAGCTTTATTTGCTTGGGATTTCAATGGTGAAAAAGCTTAAGACTTTCCTCTGCTGGTTTCTGTACAAGCAAACAGGTGGCATGGTCCATGATAAGCTTATCAATTCTTCTTACATGGTCTTGTTTTGAATCATCTCCATCCCTTATCTTCTCCCCACAAAATTTCTACTTTGATTAGCTGGAATGTTCTTTTTTTGCCATGGTAGTATACTGAATACAGAAGTACTCCTTATCAATCTCTATCCAGGAAGGGAATTTAGTTGGTAAGGGGGTTGATTTAGAATTTCTAGTCCTACTAAGACAATATTACGAGATTAACACATTTTCTTGCTCTCTCTTTTGCCCTTTTGCTTCGAGTTCTGTTTGAGAAGTTTGAGGTGATGAGATGGAATTCTCTTGACCATGAATTTCAGGACACATAAAAGGCATGGTTTAGTTGTTTTCTGTAATTCGTAATCTGCAATCATCATTTATGAAATCCCTTAGCTGTGCATTTCCTTGTTTATCATTACTACTTAGCTGGATTAGATGCAATGGGCTGATTAACATATGTTAATCCATAAAAGGATATCTCTTCTGGAGTGTCGGGACATAAAAATTGTTAGAGAGTTTGATGCTTTTCAATTTCCAGACCCAACACGGTATGACTCTGATACACAGCTTATCTGATTTAAGTCGCGCAGAAAGACGGGATTTTGAATTTAGGAGAACATTCTGAAAAAGCGATGGCGGAGCTTGTACCTGTTGGCACCATCTTAGCTGTGCTTAGTAACCAGATTATTAAGACAGCAGTTGCTGCCAAGGAAGTACTTGAGAAGGAGAGTTTCAAGATTCTATCAAAGCATCTTTTTAGCATTCAGGTCGTTTTAGAGGAACTGCAGTCCAAAAAGCTTGATGACTCTCCAGCAACAAGGAAAGCTTTGGAATCTATTGAAAGCGATGTCAAGAAGGCTAATAACTTGGTTGAAAAATACAAAAATAAAGGTCGATTTTATTTGCTGATTAAGTGCAGAAACATTGTTAAGGAAGTACAGGACATCACGAGACATATTGGCAAGTCTTTGGCAGCTCTCTCAGTGGCTAATATAGAAGTGTTATCAGGGATGTCGGAGCAGGTGAATAGGTTACAAAATGAAATGCAAAGAGCAGAATTGGAGGCTTCTCATTCTCAGAAGCGGGTTGTCGACAAGTTGAATCAAGCTCTTAAGGATCAAATACAAGATCAAGAGTTTGCAAATGACATGCTCAAGGAAATTGCTAGGGCTGTTGGAGTGCCAGTCGAACCTGCAGAAATAAGTAAGGAGCTAGAAAGCTTTAAAAGAGAAAAAGAAGAGGCTGCTAACAGGAAAGAAATGGCTGAAGTTTTCTTCTTGGAGCAGGTTATCAAGCTGCTATCTCAAGCTGATGCTGCAAGAAATTACGAGGAAGTCAGAAACCAGTATTTTCAAAGGCTTAGAGTGATTGAGTGCCATGACCCGAAAGAAGAATCCATCCAACCATTTAAACCTTTTATATGTTGTATAACAGGACATGTGATGCTTGATCCTGTCAGCCTCTGCACTGGCACTGCATGTGAGAGAACAGCTCTTGAAGCTTGGTTTAACAGTGGAGAAAAAACTGATCCAGAAACAGGTGAAATTCTTGAAGATTGTTCATATAGGTCAAACCTTCGATTGAGACAGTCTATCCAAGAGTGGAGAGAGCTAAATTATTGTGTGAAAATCAGATCATGCAAAGAAAAATTGCTTGCTGAGGCAGATTCATCAATTAAAGAGGCGCTCAGCTGCATGCAAGAGCTTATTAAAGAGAGTTCAATCAACAAGGATTGGATATCCATTGGAGGACTCACTGAGATTTTGGTCTCTATAATTAGTCCGTTGCATGATGATGATGTAAATATTCACCAAATTAATGCGTTGAATGACATTGTTGAAGGGAATGAAAGAAACAAGGTCAGTTTATTACTTCCCTGGAAAAGGAAGTTAGGATTATCTGCCTGCACCCACCAGCTCTGTTGCTTAGCTGATTTCTGATTTGAGAGTAAACATTGGCTCAGATTAGGCCTCCAAAATGTCAATTTGGCACATCAAAGCTATCAATTTTCAATATCCAGGATCACTAGGCTCAAGTATACCTGAACCTTTCTTTTTCCCTCTAACCTGATAATTAGAATAAAAAAAATGTCCAGACCCAATTGTCTATGTTCGTAATACAATGCTTTCCTAAAGCTTTATTTGCTCAGGTACTGGTATACACGATAGGAATCTTGTTGTTTAGCACTAATTTTAGGTTGTGGGTGGATCAGCACTAAATTTTCAGTTTAACTTCCTTTTTCCAGTAGGCATTAGAGTTCCTTCCAATATTGAATTATTTGGACAAAGACAAGCACAGATACATCTCATTTGCTGTTTTTATGTGCATCTGAATTCATTGTTTTCTGAATACTGTATCTCCCATCAAACTTCTAGGAAATATTCATTGAGAATGAGGGGCTTTATAATGTCATTCCATACTTAGCATTGGACTCCAGCGTAGCAAAGGCTGCAATCAATCTGCTCCATGAGGTTTTGCATGACTCATCAGGGTGGAACACTGCTTATTGCAATGATCTCTCTCAGCAGAAAAATGCAATCACGTTCCTTGTTGAACTTCTTAAAAGCCCAACAAGGGAGGTAGCTGAGAAAGCGGAAGCAATTCTTATGAAGCTCTGTGATGAGGAGGAGAATATACTGAAGGCTGCCGAAGTACATTGGTATAAGCCACTTGTTGACAGAGTTAATGAAGGTTAGCAAGTCAAATGATTATAAAGCCTTTGCTGCCCAATTTATTTTACATGATTGTGAACTGTTACTTCTTAGCATTGGCTCCTCACTTTTGTTTTTTCTAAGAGAAATACACAGCTGAGATTGCTGTTTGTTTGCTATTTGGATAGAGATCCAATTTAACAGCTTCTGTAGATGCACCATTAGATTCTTAACTTGATAAGTATATGCTGCTAAGGTGTGAGAATTTAGAAGTAGAACATTTTAGACAATATTAGTACACTTCTGCTGACATAAAGAGAGAAGTTCTCTTTTCCCTTGTTCATGTCAGTTCCCATTGTCCTCAGTTAAAACTGATAAGAGTGGTTTTCGTTGCCTCTTTCTGGAGATCTATGAGAGTTTAGAAAGTTGTTTGATTATTTGGCTACTTCCCAGGACCAGCATCTTCAAGAATGTCAATTGTGAGAGCACTTCTTAGTCTGGAATTGGATGAAGATCATATAAAGCTTGTTGGTGCAGGAGTGATAAGTCCTCTGCTGGAAATGTTAGCTGAAAGTATGGAAGTGAAAGAGTTGTCATTATCTGCACTTGTTAAATTATCAGGCATACATGAAATCAAAAAGCTTATTGCTGATGCTGGTGGTGTCCGTCTGATATTGGATCTAATGTTCTCTTCTCACTTACGGACAGTTATAATTGCAAAGTGCTCTGAAATCCTTAAAAATCTTTCTTCTGATGGTGATGGAACTAAATTCCTGGTCAATGAAAACGGAATGCAGCTGCAGTTGGAGCCTGTTATCACCAATGTACTGGCTTATCAACAAAATCTTATGATATCAGACATTGTTCGTAGGCCTGCCTTGCATGCACTTCTTCAAATTTGTCAATCAGATGCAGGACTTGTTAAAACAGCAGTTTCGGCTAGTGGTGTTAGCGTCATCCTTCCTCTTCTTGATGACTCAAATCAGGAAATACGGGAAACAGCAATTAATCTTCTCTTCCTCTTCTCCCAGCATGAACCTCAAGGAGTTGTTGAGTATCTTCTTAAACCAAGAAGGCTAGAGGCTTTAGTTGGGTTTCTTGAGAATGAGGATAAAAGTGATGTCCAGATGGCTGCAGCTGGCTTATTAGCTAACCTACCAAAATCAGAAATACGGCTTACTGAAAAATTAATTGAAATAGGTGGACTGAAAGCAATCATAAGTATCTTGAGATCTGAATCCATTGAGGCAAAGGAAAATGCTCTGAGTGCTCTCTTCAGGTTCACGGATCCAACAAATATTCAGTTTCAGCATTCTGTGGTTGACCTGGGTGCATATCCCTTGCTTGTAAGCTTTCTGAGGGATGCTTCAGTGACAACGAAAGCAAGAGCAGCTGCTTTACTAGGTGATCTTTCCATGCGCAGTTCAGAGCTTTCTGTTATGCCCAAGATAGCTGGTTGCTGGTCTATTCTCTGGACAAGGGGTAAAATTTGTCCTGTGCATGGGGTGGTCTGCAGTGTTACTACAACATTCTGTTTATTGGAGGCAAATGCATTGCCTGAATTGGTTACACTCTTACAAGGAAATGTCCATGCCACAGCTTATGAAGCTATTCAAACGCTTTCCACCCTGGTTCGCGAAGAATCTCCTCATCGAGGTGCCAATGTCCTCCATGAGAATAATGCAATTAGACCCTTAATAGAGGTTCTAAGTTGGGGACAAGAATCGCTTAAGGCAGAGGCTTTAGGCCTTTTGGAGAAGATTTTCATGTCAAAGGATATGGTAGACTTGTACGGATCAACAGCCAAGGTACCTCTTTTTGGTCTGACTGGACGCAGTATGCATGAGGAGGGACATCTTCAGAGAAAGGCAGCTAGAGTTCTGCTACTCATTGATCGCCACTCAAGATCATCAACCTCTCTTGTTGCTGGAATAAGTGATTGAAAAATACTTTCTATTTTATTTAGACAGATTTTATGCAATACAGATGCTTAAGAATATGGCTTGTACTGCTTCGATGGAGGGGAAAATTTCCAGATTTTCTTTCTTGATTTTCCCCTTCTTCTTCCCTGGTAAGCCCCTCTACAAAGCGTAAAACTTGGCGTTGCAACTATGTAATAGTTTCTCTCATGATCACCATAAAGATCTTCTGACTAGGTGGTTTAGAGCATGTCTGTATGCCCAATGACTTTGCCTTAAGATCAAATGCTTCTCCAGGTCCTAGAGAACCAGTGCTTTTTTCTGATATACAGATTAGGTTAGAAGTTTGTTTGGATCAACTGCAGTAATTTGAAATTTCAATTGCACGGAACAATGTACACAATATCATAACAAATATATAGGCACTAACTCAACAAAATGTAAAAATAGAACAAATTTTTTGACACATTGAAATTTGTGTCCTACATTTAATTCTCTCCGTGTAATTTTACAATACGACATCTACCACCCTTCAATGCACCCTGCATTCACTGTGCAGAGGATCTGAATCCGTTAATACTACTTGCATGTCAAACATGGTTCCCTGTCGCGTCGTGGCATCGTGGCCTCGGTTGTTCCATATCAGCTACGGCATATTGGTTAAATATTGGGGGATACGCACATTCTAGTACATGAAAGTTTTCAAAAAATCTGAAAAAAATTACTAAAATATCAAAAAAGACACAATTTGAAAAAATATTCAAATCGATTCGGAGTCGACTTGGATATATAGACTAATACCAGTATCATGGATTCAAATCGGCCAACATCAGCTGAGTCAGAGCGAGTTACCATAGATATGGTAATATCCGCGATTTAGGAATCGATATCGTATCAATTCCCTCTGTTCCGGTACGACTCGGCCGATACCAACAAGTATCGGCCGATATTACAGGTATCGGCTGATATTGCTAACCATGATGTCAAATAATTTCCAGGATTCATTTTACCTATGGTGAAAGCTTATTGGTCTAGGTGAAATCAGCTAACTCCACCTAAAAATTCCAAGTAGATTTACTACTTCATGGGTTACCACCAAAACTGAAGCAACAAAATGGAGCAAATTATCTCTCAAAACTTCTAGGTTGACGCAGACTCGAAGTTGTTCATTTAAGTCTCTGGTACTTAAAATTGAAAAGCTGTTTATATCGTCCATTGAAAGGAACAAACAAAGAAGGGTGAAGACTTTTGTAAGTGTTTGTCAAGTGTTAAAACTTGTTTATTTCTGTTTTATCAACTACGAAATCCTGGTAATTTGCTCTCAATCACTCACCACCAATCCAAGATCAACATGGATAGCTCAGCGAGCTTGGATTAACGCAATACATCAAGTTCTCAATCTGCAGAAATGTAAAAGAAAGAATGGCACCAAAATCCTTCGTGTGCTCTCTGTTCAGAATAAAGAATTAGACATCTCAGCATTTAGCACAGAATGGGTGGTGTGTTATGCCCAAGATAGCTCTTGCTGGTTGCCACCACCATTCTATATTTTTGTCTGCTAAATGTGTCACTTTCCTTAATAGTGTAAGACACACCCCACCCCTACCCTTGTCGTGAAATGCCATGTACGATAATCTGTTGTGCTTGCAAGCGGCATTTTGTCCCCAAGAACTCCGGATTTCGGCAAAACTGAAGTCATATTCATGGTGTGAAACCCATCAGACAGTGTGAATGGATTAAGTGGATGTGAATGGCAGAATTCGGCGGTGTTAAGTAGAAAATATATGAAATTAAGTTGCAAGAAAGCCAAGACTATCACAAGTTTATCTTCTTCAAAACCTTGGGCAATTGACTTCACATATATTTCTCTGACACCTCATCCTGAAAAGAAGGTCGATAAGCTGGTAACAAAGAAGAAGAAAAAGTCTTTGAACGAAAAGACTGATTGGCATCATTTTCAATTGCTCCAAATTTTTCTGCAAAATTAAGAAAGACTCAGCCATATCATTCATTCGTCCCCTAATAGGTGGAGTAAACTTAAGGAGAATTGAGAAAGAGGGAAAACTGCGGTTCCATTTCGTGTGGGTTTTATTTCTTCTCTACTCTCTCCCACTCTCTTGGCCTTTTTTACACTTGGCTGTTCTCATTGTTGAAAAAATCTTTATTTCTTAAATATGTTGAAATATTTTTTTTTTTTTCGTTTTGGGTTTGGCCCCCAATTGCAAAATTCGTCTAATTTTGGTGTAGTAATAAAAAAGTCAATTGTCACTAATTTATGGTTTCTTATAAATCCCTTAACACGTAATTTCTTTGATCCTTTACTCCCATTAATTATTAATTAATTGTAGCTTTTCTTAAATTCAACGAGCGCACTGACTGATATCATGGTGGTTCAGTTCCGATCGATCCTTAAGATTCAGTTGGATCTGACCCATTCCCTCTTAGCCGATGCATGACAGGAAAAAATAAAATAAAATGTTGATAGTTGTCAGAGGGGAAATTAAATGATTAGTTGCCCATAAGTCCAACATGGTCTTATGGTCTTATTGTTTTTTTTTTTTTTTTAAAGAAAGACCATTTGTTTGAATACAATAAGGAAAGTCAAAGGTAGATTGGCTGTAATTCGGGTCACAGCTCACCTGTCCGTCGGCCTCTAACGCCAAACGCTCATGTCTTCATTCATTAGCAGTTACAGATTCGACACGTTTTGCATTTATGTGATCCCGCAAAAACAATAAAATAAAAATGTTTGCATTTATTTTCCCAAATTGCCACTCCAATTCTTCCCAAAACACACAACCGGCCATTTGCTTCCCATGCATAATTATTAGTGCATGGAGAGAAAGCCAGCCAATTAAATATCAGCAAGTAACTCTTGTGATATAGTAAAATCTTAGAATAACACAAATTTACGAGGGACACGTGGCCTTTTTATCCACTTCTTGGATTTAGCAAATTTTATTTTATTTGTTTCCCAAATTGATCTATAAACCAATTATAGTCATGGGGAAGAAGGCGTGGCATGTACATATCGGTGAGTGGTGACTCTATAAGTTGATTCCATGTACTAATTTGCACATTTACCATTACAATTAATTGCTAAACCATTCTTTTTTTTAATAATGTAAAAAAATCAATATTATCAATAAATCAGTTAGAAATCGTCCAGCACGATCTGTTAAACCATTATGAAAGTCAATATTTAACTTCTGAGTCCGTCCAATGTCTCCATGGTTAAAAAAATGTTTCCTCTGCTTTAAAATTACTCAAACATATTCAAGTACTTAATGCATGATTAATTAAGTAGTCTAAGTACATAGAAAGAAACCTGAGGACTACTAACAACTTTCTTGATATTTCAACACCACCAAATATACTGTATACCTAGATTTCTCTTGTATTGAGGGGTCATCTTTCGGCGATGGACGTGTTATAAATATGAAAATAATAGTTATCCAAAATCACTTGGACTGCTATTAGTATTAGCCATTAGGAGGGTTATCTGATTATTTCTGCAACTATTATGACAAGTTGATAATCCACAGGCTATCCCATTTTTATTCAAAACAAAAAGGTTATAACCCACTTCGTCTTTCCTTTTCCATAATTTATTTGTGAATTTGCAGTCTTAATATGGACGGATGGACATGGTATAAAGTATGACAACACTAGTTATCTATATCACTAAGACCGCTATCTGTTAGGAGGATTATCTCATTAATTATGGAACTAAGACAGGTTGATACTAACCCATGACACCTATCTTCATCTTTCCTTTTCCAAAATTTATTTCAAATTTGCAATCTTAGAGTTTATTTGAATTGTCATTTTCCAGAGTGTTTGTGTACTATAACGATTTGTTGTATGTGATATTAAGATTATTAAAATATATGTTTACGAAAAAATGTAAAAAATTTATAGAGAAAAATTACAACCCAGTCAAGGCCTTAGTATGGACATATTCATCTAGTTGCATATTCCTAAGTGCCATCAGAATTTGCCGGGCCTAGTTAGAGGCTTCGTTAGCTTAGATAGATTAAATTTTCCTTACTTAAGGAGTTCATAACCATGTACTCCTAAGTTTACGATTGATAAAATCTCGTTTCTCAAAAAAAAAAAAAAAAAAAAATCATCTAGTTGCACGACTTTATCATAAGCTCATATATCTGCTTAACTTTTAATTAAAACAAGTTTTGCAGTACTCTTCATTCTAAGGACAAACTATACAGGAGAAAAGCATCTAAGTCACAGACCAATGTATTACTACACGACTATGCTACTAGCACAGCTCATGCTTGGGATTTGGTGGCAAAAAAAATCCAAATAATAGTATCTTTGAAAATGAATTAACTTGAAAAAAGCACAGTAATTTTTTTTGTCTAAATTTATTTGTTGTGCTTGTATGTAATGTATTCATGGAAGGACGTTATCATAATTATCAAACGAATGTAACTAGGTTTATCGTTATTTCATACTCCCTTTGCCCTATTTTAGACGTCTTGATTTTTATATCAATTTGTTCCATAATACTTGTAATGGTTTAAAGATGAAATGAGTAAAACCCGCCAATTTTCCTGTTGTGGTCTCTAATAAATGATGTGACAAAACCCTCTTGTATTTTAGTAGCCATACCTTTTTTTTGGGGTCATAAGTTATACCCTTTTTCTAATTTAATTAAAGGGCAATTATGAGAAGAGTTGCTTGGATGGATTTTTTTGGGATAAAATTATCCTTTTCTTAAACAATTAAAAAAATTTGACCATGACATATAAGATGAAACGTTGAAGTATGTTTTAATGAAAACAAATAGCATCTAATAAGAATTTTGCTTAACCTATAAGTTAATTCAAAAGTCAAGTCAAAATATATATCTTCTCATACACTTCAAGTTCAAGTCCTAAGTGAAAAGAAATCCACTAAAGAGTGAAGACCATGCAAGTGTACGTCGGCAATGATTATGCATGAGTAGTTCAATTTTACTTTTGTAGATCAACTAACACGACTAAAACAAATGCAAATCATTTTCAATTTAATTAAATCCAAACGTAATGATCTCAATTCTCAAACCAACCCGTTTTCTTCCAACAATTTGAAAAATAAATGAAGGATTAAATTTTTATCTACACTAGCAATTTTAAATTTATGTCACGTATGCATAAGTTAAATTTCAAATTTATATTTATATTATACAACATAATATAAATCTGTTAGTATTAAAAAAAAATTATCCATAAATAAAAGCTGTGAAAACTCTGAGAATGCTTCAAGTTCGATAAATCACGCGCGACGTGGGTGCAGTATAAACCTCAAGGTGGCAAATTAGAAATTAGTTGGGCAAACGTTGGTTCAACAACAAAACGGATAGGGGGAAGAAAAAGAAGGAAAAAGACTAAAAAATACGATACAGTTTTACACGAAATCCTGCTATTTTCCTGTCTGGCAAATTCAATGCCAACGCGCCCTCACAATTAAAAGTTCGTTGGGGTAGTTGCACTCCTTCACCTCCTTTTCCCCTTTAAATCCCTCTCTTTCCCTATCTTTCCAAAGCATCCAAAGTTTCATTCTTCTCCAAAAGTTTCTTCTTGATTCAATCTTTCGAGTATTTCCTTCGATCCATCTTTCAAATTTTAGTTTTGCTAGCTGGGTATACCACATTTTGGCCAAATTAGTAGCTGGGATTTGTCCAGTTATTCTTGATATATAGTAACTCGTAAGTTAGGCTGCAATGGGGGATGAAAATAAGGGGAACCAAGACACAGGGAGAATTTCAGTTGAGGGTGAGAATAGGAGGAAAAATAATAATCTTCCTAATTTTCTCTTATCTGTTAGGCTCAAATATGTAAAACTCGGTTACCATTATTTAATCTCCCATGCTATGTACCTGATGGTAATTCCTCTTCTAGGGGTTGTTTCAGTTCATCTTTCGACCGTTACGGTTGAGGATTTGGTCCTATTATGGGAGCAGTTGAGATTCAATCTTGTATCTGTGATTTTGTGTTCTGCTCTCATGGTGTTCCTAGGTACTCTCTACTTCATGACTAGGCCTAGGAAAGTTTATTTGGTTGATTTTGCATGTTACAAGCCAGGACCTGAAGTTATGTGTCCTAAAGAACTTTTTATGGAGAGATCAAAACAAGCTGGGACTTTCAGCGAAGAGAACTTGGCATTTCAGAAGAAGATTTTGGAGAGGTCTGGCTTAGGCGAGAAGACATATTTCCCTGAAGCTCTCTTGCAACTTCCAGCTAATCCTTGCATGGCTGAGGCGAGGAAGGAGGCTGAGATGGTTATGTTTGGTGCCATTGATCAACTATTGGCTAAGACTGGAGTGAAGGCCAAGGATATTGGGATTCTTGTGGTGAATTGCAGTTTGTTTTGTCCAACACCATCTCTTTCTGCCATGATTGTCAACCATTACAAGCTTAGAGGCAATATTTTGAGCTATAATCTTGGAGGCATGGGTTGCAGTGCTGGACTTATCTCAATAGACCTTGCCAAGCAACTTCTACAGGTAAGCTGCCAAATTCACACCTTTTGAGATTAAAAGTTTCTTGGTTTGCTTGGCCATGTTAGTAATGTCCTTGTCTCTAGCTGGAAGTTTACAGTGGGAGAGAGAGAGATTGTTGGAATAGACATTGTAAATATTTGGTCCATGGTCAGATGTCAGTTGTCACATGCATTTTAGCCAAACTTGGCACCACTAGTCCCAAGCATCCAACTAAAAAGAGTGCATCGCAATAATGAGATTCTGATCACAGTTACACTTGTAGCTTGGAATAAATGCTAGTCTGGCTTTCTTGTTCTAGAACTGTGGCATCTTATTATAATTAAGGCCAAAGTTAAGTATGTCTGCTAAAGCTTAACTTAGGTCTCTTATAAACAAACATTTTTAGGACTTCTATTTATGGTGAGGTTAACTTTCTACATTTTTTGTCAACGTGACAGGTTCAACCAAATTCGTATGCCCTGGTGGTGAGCATGGAGAACATTACCCTTAATTGGTACTTTGGTAATAACAGATCAATGCTGGTCTCAAATTGCATCTTTCGGATGGGAGGAGCTGCAATTTTGTTATCAAACAAATCATCTGATCGTAGGAGATCCAAGTATCAGCTAATTCACACAGTTCGTACCCACAAGGGTGCTGATGACAGAAGCTACGGTTGTGTGTTCCAAGAAGAGGATGAAAACAAGAAAGTAGGAGTAGCATTGTCCAAAGATCTCATGGCTGTAGCAGGAGAGGCCTTGAAAACAAACATCACAACACTCGGGCCATTAGTTCTTCCCATGTCCGAACAGCTCCTGTTTTTTATTACCTTAGTTGGGCGAAAAGTTTTTAACATGAAAATCAAGCCGTATATTCCAGATTTCAAGCTTGCATTCGACCATTTTTGCATTCATGCTGGAGGAAGGGCTGTGTTGGATGAGCTAGAGAGGAATCTTGATCTCAGTGAGTGGCATATGGAGCCTTCAAGAATGACACTTTATAGATTTGGCAACACTTCTAGTAGCTCATTGTGGTATGAACTGGCTTATACTGAATCTAAGGGGAGGATCAGAAGGGGAGATAGGACATGGCAGATTGCGTTTGGCTCAGGATTCAAATGCAATAGTGCTGTTTGGCGCGCATTGAGGACCATTGATCCAGCCAAAGAGAAGAATCCTTGGATGGATGAAATTAATGAATTTCCTGTACATGTGCCTAGAGTAGCTACCATTGCCTCTTGAATCTAAACATTTTTCATTCTTTTGTGGGGAAAAAAAAAAATCATTGTAACGTCTTTTTTACTACTACGATTTAAAAGGAGAGATTGGTGTTTGGTATTCAATGTAGAGGTCATATTTCTCAAAAAAAAAAAAAAAAATGTAGAGGTCATAAGAAAGGCAACTACTGTCCTATATATTGTTCACATCAAACATAAGACGGCTGAAATTAATATTTGTCCTATATAAGGTCCCAACATTTGTCACATTATATTCCATGAAAACTGCTGATGTCTTTAATACTGATCTAGTGCTGCAGTGGGTAATGTTTTTAAGCAGGCCATGTGAAGGTATCCAATGCAAGACAGAAAAAAATATTCGTACGATAGAGAAGCAATCTCAGCAATAGGAGTAATTCATAATAAAGGAAATGCCACATTTCATGTTCTTAAAGGCAATAGTTTAAATCGTGCATTTTTTTTAGGGTATCCATTTCTTGCACCAAAAAAAGAACTCTTGTGGTCACATTTTATAAGTGGCAAATAGCAGTTACCATTAGCTACTTTATCTTTCTTGAAGATGATAAGGGATGCAAAGAGAAAGAGACACTGTCATAAGCAGGTGATCATCCAACCTTACTTTGGAGTAGTACAACTTAAGTCGGTTTTGGTAAGAAATTTTGCTTTGCTGAATATGTAACGCATTGAATATAGAAGGTGGAAAATGGAAAACCAAAATATGAACTGAGGGTGCATGTTGATCTCACAGCTAGAATTCATGTATTTGTCGAGCTATCTTAAAGTTCAGTTGAGTTGGTAAGAACATTGACCTGGATACTAAACGTATCATCATTAAATTCGCGTCCCTATACATACAATGCAAATTTACATTAAACTTTTGAAGCTAGTTTGAACTCTCGTACCAAAATAAAAAGAAAGATTGTATTTGAATCCCGTTGTTAATATGAGAATTATATTAGTGAGCGATCTGTTAAGAGTTCTGTAAACAGCGACTTATGATTCTTAGAATACGTTCTGACTCGTGATGGTGATCGGAGTTAAATCCTGCAAGGACTTAATTTGCAGGACACATAGGTGTAGCTTGATTACGTTTTATTTCATGAATTTCAAGACACATGGCAAGAGTATTGTACATCCCGAATGAGTAATAAATAAAGCAACCAGAAACCGATGGGTTCTAATTTTGGCAGTTTTGGAGAATTGAAACGTCGGTCAAACACTCAAACTGGCCAAGTTGGGAGTTAAGATCCTCACTTCTTCATCAAATCCAAATGTACAACAAAAGCCAAGTTGCGTAATCTGTTCAAGAAAGCAAGACGCATTCAATTTGAACAAGTCTACTATTGATAAATACTGAACAAGATCAATGGAACCAGCTGTTTTTCAGCAAAGCAGCAAGCAACTGAGAGAATCTACCAGATACTGGAGTAAAGTATAGCTGAAAACAGTCCCCCAAAATCAATGAAAGGGGGGCCCTTCATAGCAGACGTATGAGACGACTTGAACCCCTCAAAAAACCATCAAGCCAACGTTACATGTCTAGCAAAATTTAGCTGGAAGACGCTAACTGATTCATGCAAACTGGCTGTCCTTCGAAAAAGGCATTGTGAGCTCACCCAAGATTTATTGTTCATGTATTGTCTCTTCTCTGCTGCAATATTAAATAGCAAATATTTCAGAAGCTGGATTTTTTGTTTCAATAATGATATGTATCACTAGTTTTCTCATAATTGGTATATCATTTCCTACATGATATACAATGCTACATAGTAATGATTTTTTTTCCATATTTTTATTTTGAAAAAAATTAGAATTTGAGAAAATGCCAAGAATTATTCAGTTTCCTTATGCACACACAGAAAATGTTTGTAAAGAAGCATGCTTTCATTGTTTACATTCTTTCTTCATGTCTTTTTTTTTTTTTTTTTTTAAAACTGAAAGAGCAATTGAGGATTTGAATGTTTCATAGCTCACTCGATGGTTTGGGTTATTATTACTAGGTGGGGATGAGTCCAAATCCTTTTCATGCGTGTTAAAGTCCAACTAACACCTATTTATCAAGCACATCAAGTGATTGAGTCGGTTAACGTCAAAGAAATTGTTTTCTTTGTATGCGATGATGATAAGGAAATCTGCTTCATTTTTGTTGGCGAAATTGAGGCTTCAAGCTCTTTAATACTGATGAATTTAAAGCTAGCTCCAACCTAATTTTTGTTCTCAGTTTTGTTTTCTCTCCAATGAAAAGTACATGTGAAATAAAAAAAGGCAGAAAAAATTAGATGGAAAGAATTACCATTGAATAGACTAACACCCATGTTTTTATCATAGTTTCGTAAATTATATTGGTCTCCCACAAGATTCATATTTTATGCTTAAACATCATATGAGTGCTGATAAGAACTTTTGATCACTATAACTTCTTTTCCCTTTGCCCTTTTATGCAGCAGACAACAAGATTAAGATTTAGGCAAATTCGTGATTTTAATTTTAGATGATCAGTTTTTAGGTGTTGCTACGCTTTTGGTTAAAAAAGTACTTTAGATGTTAAAAGCACTTTTGAGGTATTTAGTAAATATCATCTCATAAAATTAGGAGCGAAATTTTTGGTGTTAAAAGCACTTTTAATAAAAGTTCAAATTTGACGCTTTTAGAATAGTTTTAACATTAAATTTAATCCTATATTATGAACTGAATAAAAATAAATATATTTAAAAAAGTAAAATTATATATTATGCTATATAATAAGTTGGTTCTATTTGGATTTCTCAATTTTTTAAAAACAAGTTTTTCATATACAATACTACAATAATATACAAACAAAAAAAAAACTCTAAAAACATCACATCCATACAATATATCAAAAACAATTCCAAATATATAGAAAAAAAATACACCACCATCCATCACTCTCCACCACCACTGCCATCACCTTACTGCCACCACACCCACACCCACGACCCTCCCTCTTCTTCCCCCTTCCCTCCTTTCTCTTCCTTTCCTCCTCCCCTCTCCTTGCTACATAGTAATGATTTTTTTTCATATTTTAATTTTGAAAAAAATTTGAATTTGAGAAAATGCCAAGAATTATTGAGTTTCCTCACGCACACACAGAAAATGTTTGTAAAGGAGTATACTTTCATTGTTTACATTCTTTCTTCATGTCTTTTTTTTTTTTGTTTTAAAACTAAACGAGCAATTGAGAATTTGAATCCAAAACTTTGAAGTCCTATCTATTCCTTCGATTCTCTCTACCAATCCACTTTCTTCCATTAGCAACTTCAATTAGGGATTCTACAAGTGCATATTTTTGCCAAAAAAAAAATGAAATTAATGAGAGTAATCCATCCTATCAATGTTTCATAGCTCACTCGATGGTTTGGGTTATTATTACTAGGTGGGGATGAGTCCAAATCCTTTTCATGCGTGTTAAAGTCCAACTAACACTTATTTATCAAGCACATCAAGTGATTGAGTCGGTTAACGTCAAAGAAATTGTTTTCTTTTATGCGATGATGATAAGGAAATCTGCTTCATTTTTGTTGGCGAAATTGAGGCTCCAAGCTCTTTAATACTGATGAATTTAAAGCTAGCTCCAACCTAATTTTTGTTCTCAGTTTTGTTTTCTCTCCAATGAAAAGTACATGTGAAATAAAAAAAGTCAGAAAAAGATTAGATGGAAAGAATTACCATTGAATAGACTAACACCCATGTTTTTATCATAGTTTTTTGCACTTTCGTAAATTATATTGGTCTCCCACAAGATTCATATTTTATGCGCACACATCATATGAGCGCTGATAAGAGCTTTTGATCACTATAACATTTTTTTTTTGCCCTTTTATGCAGCAGCCAACAAGATTAAGATTTAGGCAAATTCGTGATTTTAATTTTAGATAATTAGTTTTTAGGTGTTGCTACGCTTTTGGTAAAAAAGTACTTTTAGATGTTAAAAGGACTTTTGAGGTATTCATTAAATATCATCCCATAAAATTAGAAGTGAAACTTTTGATGTTAAAAGCACTTTTAATAAAAGTTCAAATTTGGCGCTTTTAAAATAGTTTTAACATTAAATTTAATCCTATATTATGAATAAAATAAATACATTTTAAAAAATTAAAATTATATATTATTCAATATAATAAGTTGGTTCTGTTTGGATTCCTCAATTTTTGGAAAACAAGTTTTTCATATACAATGTTACAATAATACACAAACAAAAAAAAAACTCTAAAAACATTACATCCATACAATATATCAAAAACAATTCCAAATGTACAAAAAAAATTACACCACCACCCATCACTCTCCACCACCACCGCCATCACCTTACCGCCACCACACCCACACCCACGACCCTCCATCCTCTCTCATCTCTCTCTCTCTCTGTCCCCCATCTTTCCTCCCTTTCTTCTTCTTCCTTCCTTCTCCTCTCCCTCCTTCTCCCTTCTCCCTTCCCTTTCCCGGCCCCCAATCCCCTATCCCCTCCACTAACCGCAACCTTCTCAATCATGATCAAATCTGATCGCGACCAGAAGGTTGTGGCCACGACTTATGGCTTCTACTTGCTACCTTTCTGGTAGCGATCAAGAAGGTCATGATTAGAGTGGTGGCTAGAGTTGCAACCGTCACTCGTGAGTGGGAAAAGGGTTTGGGGTTAGGGGAAAGGAAGGGACGAGGGAGAAGAGAGAGGGTGGTGGTGGTGGGTGGTGTATAATGTTTTTAAAAAATAGCCCAGAAAATTGTAAATTATAAAAATACCCTAAAATATATTTTAAAAATCTCTAAAAATACTTCTAAAAACAATTCAAAAAATATTTACAGTAAAAGTTTTTCGTATATACAGTTGTAGTAAAGTTTTTGAAAAACACTTCAAAAAAAACTAATCCAAATAGATCCATACTTATTCAATTATATATCCAAATAATATATTAAATATTTAATAAATACTTTTATTAAAAACTCTATCAAATGAAGTTTTTTTCAATAAACTAAGCTACCACAACCCCAAATGATCCATAGTTTAAAAAAAATCAAAGCTGGGCCCGTAGCTAAACTATTTGGGTCTTGTCATTGTGAGGCCATTGTTTTCGATTCGTCTTTTGCAAATAGTCCATTGGCTCATCTGAAATCCATTTTTCTTCCTAACGCCCAAAAAAAAAAGGGTTAATTACATTTACCTCCCCTGAGATTTGATCATATTACCAATCAATCCTTGTAATTTGTCCAAATAACGGTCTCACCCTTTGAATGATCAAACATTTAACAAAAACCTCCTTAATGCCGAAAATGCCCTTTTTGAGGCCATATTGCATTAAAAAAAGAACATATTTTTATTTATTAACCTTCAAGTAATCCGAAAAAATAGAAAAATTTTTTTGCTTATTATTTTATAAAAATCATATCTTTGCTTCCATAAATAGTTTTGAATCAATAATTATTTTAAATCTTAAAAATGAATATTAAAAATTAGATAAATTGAAAGAAAAATAAAAAAGAAGCAATTATTTTAAATCATCAAGTATGATTTGAATTTGTGGTTCAAGGTATGTTGCGGAGAGTACAAGGCATGTTTTCCTTAATTTGAACCATACTTTAGGAATTAAAATAATTTCTTCTTTTTTATTTTTCTTTCAATTTAACTAATTTTTAATATTCATTTTTAAGATTTAAAATAATTATTGATTCAAAACTATTTATGGAAGCAAAGATATGGTTTTTTATAAAATAATAAACAAAAAATTTTTCTATTTTTTTGGATTGCTTCAGGGTTAATAAAATAAAAATATGTTCTTTTTTTAATGCAACATGGCCTCAATAAGGGCATTTTCGGCATTAAGGGGGTTTTTGTTAAATGTTTGATCATTCAAAGGGTGAGACCGTTATTTGGACAAATTATAGGGATTGATTGGTAATATGGTCAAACTTCAGGGGAGGTAAATGTAATTAACCCAAAAAAAAAAAGGAAAAAGAGCTACATCTAGGACCACATGGGTGTTGCATTCAACGTAACTTTCAGATCTGAAACAGACAGCGTGAAGTGTGGAAGCAGACCAGAAGAAATTGAAGGCGGCCAAATATGGCGGTTAATATTTAAGTTAGCTCCGATAACCACTTGTTTGTGGGGATTAGGTGCCTCACAAGATGAGTGCCATCCAAGTGGAATCGGTTCATATAATTCTTCTTATATTTAGGATAAATTTATATAATTTTGCATAATCGTCAACTAATTTGTATCAGGTGATAAATTCAAATTTACACCCAACCTATATAAATTTATACTTTTTCAAAAAATAAAAAAGGTTTGTATAATACTTAGTTGCATGAGTTGATAAATTCAAATTTACACTCAAATTATATAAATTTATGCCAGAAGTTGTAAGAATTACACATATTCAACTTGAAATGGACAAAATTCAACTTGTGAGATGCCTCATCCTGTTTGTAGATCATGTTATCAATATTTAGTCATGTCATATGTCTTCAAAGCCCAAATCGGACGAGTGAAAATATTAAGTGAGGGTGAGTTTTTTGTTCGACTTTCAAACTACTCCCTTTTCTCTCCTCTCTTGCTAGATTTGGAGCATCCTTTGAAGAAATACATATATCATATGCTATATTACAACATGATACTTGATTTTTCTTGTGTTGAACTCATATCTAATATTTTTTTCTTAATCTATAACTAACTGTAATTTTTTTTGTCAGAATTATATCGATTTGTTTCACACTATTTTTCAAAAACATATTTTTGAAAAACTTTAAACAAATTTTACAATCACCTTTTTATTTCGCATATTTATTGACCGGTAATTAATAATGCTACGGTAAAATGTTTTAAAAACCACCTGAAAGCACAGCCATCCAAACGGAGTTACGGTGAGAATGCATGCATGCATGCCTACGTCTTAGTGGTGTGTGCTGAGTATGAACGGAGCTGAACAATGCATAATCTCAGCAAGAAATTTGATGAACTTCTAATTGGGGCTTGCGAGCTAGCCGAACAAAATGCCTATTACAGCTTATAAAATCGATTCCAACTTCCTGCAATGGGATTATTGTAAAACTTAATTGTTTGTACCATATCAAAGGCAACAGAACTTATCATTGTCCATGAAAATAAGTCACATAAGTTATAAAACTGCATTGAAACTATAACATATATTGGTACATTTTAAGTTACTGAGAGGCAAAATGCTAGCACCTTGGACGTAAAATACTGAAAAACCTTTCAAGCACTAATTAATTGTTGCCACCCGAGGAACTTGAACAGGAAAGTCATCAATTTCATCCGTCCAAGGATTCTTTTCTTTAGCTGGATCAATTGTCTTCAATGCACGCCAAACGGCGCTGTTACATTTGAATCCTGAGCCAAATGCAATCTGCCATGTCCTATCCCCCTTTCTGATCCTCCCCTTGGACTCAGAATAAGCCAGTTCATACCACAATGAACTGCTAGATGTGTTGCCAAACCTGTAAAGTGTCATTCTTGATGGCTCCATATCCCATTCAGTAAGACTAAGATTCTTCTCGAGTTCATCTAAAACTGCTCTCCCCCCTGCATGAATGCAAAAATGCTCGAATGCAAGTTTAAAATCTGGAATATATGGCTTGATTTTCATGTTGAAAACCTTTCTTGCGACTAAGGTAACAAAAAACAGAATTTGCTCAGACATAGGAAGAACTAATGGCCCCAGTGTCGTAATATTTGTCTTCAAGGCATCTCCAGCAACAGCCATAAGATCTTTAGACAAGGCTACTCCTACATTCATGTTTTCATCTTCTTCTTGCATCACACAACAATAGCTTTTGTCATCTGCACCCCTGTGGATACGAATAGAGTGAATCAATTGATATTTTGAACGACGGCGATCAGATGAGTTGTTTGACAGCAGAATTGCTGCCCCTCCAAGTCGGAAGAGGCAATTGGTAACCAGCATTGGTTTGTGGTTCCCCGTGTAGCCACTGAGGCTCAAATTTTCCATGCTCACCACTAGGGCATATGAGTTTGGATGCACCTGTTGCATTTTTTGAAAATGAAGCAATCATCCTACTGAAACTCCATAAAAACTAATTGATAAAAGCCGAGATCTTTGGTCCAAGGTTAATTTGTATCTACAAAATTATGATTTTCAACTTACCTGCAAAAGTTGCTTGGCAAAATCTATTGAGATAACTCCAGCACTGCAGCCCATGCCTCCAAGGTTGTAGCTCAGGATGTTGCCTCTAAGCTTGTAATGGTTGACAATCATAGCAGAAAGAGATGGTGTTGGACAAAACAAGCTGCAATTCACCACAAGAATCCCAATATCTTTAGCCTTGACTCCAGTCTTTGCCAAGAGTTGATCAATAGCACCAAACATCACCATTTCAGCTTCCTTCCTCGCATCGGCCATGCATGGATTTGGTGGAATTTTGAAGAATGATTCTGGTAAATATGTCTTCTGGCCCAACCCTGACCTTTCAAATATTTTCTTCACAAAGGTCAAAGTCTCTGCACTAAATATACCATATTGCTTTGCATGCTCTATGAAAACCTCTCTAGATACCGAAAGTTCAGGTCCAGGCTTGTAACATGCAAAATCAACCAGGTAAACTTTCCTAGGCCTAGCCATGAAATAAAGAGTACATAGGAAAACCATAAGGGTTGAGCACAAAACTACTGACACTAGATTCAACCTAAGCTGCTCCCATAACAGTACTAAATCAATGACCGAAACAGTCGAAAGATGAACTGAAAGAACTCCCAATAGAGGGATTAACATTAGGTACAGAGCATTGGAGATCAAATAATGGTAGCCAAGCTTCACATATTTAAGCCTAATGGATGACAGAAAATTGGGAAGATCATTGTTTTTCTTTTCATCAGCTAAAGGCTCGACCGAAACATTTCCTGTTTCGGATTTCATGACCCTCTTTTGATCCTCCCCCATTTTTGCAGAAAATCAAGAAGGAAACTGTACTGAATTGTCTAGGATGTGGGATACTAGAAGAACTGCAAAAATGGTTGAAATCTATGTAGAGGGATGTCCTGAAAGGTGGAGGGAACGCGAGCATTTAAAGGGAGGAGAGGCAAGAAGGTGTACCCAAATTCTTGAAAAAGGGTCCACGCTAAGAATTGGAACTAGGTCTTTGAACAAATTGTGCAAATACTCATTGTCACGCACAAAACGTAAAAACAGGAGTACAATATTGTTGCGTATAGCTTGCAGCATAGACATTGTTGTATAAATAAAACATATTGTAAACTTCGTCAACTCATCATACTGTTGTCTAATTGAAGCAGATACAAAATCAGCTAACTGCCAACTAAAAATTAATCGAACCTTTATCGATCAACATAGAATAGGAGATTCAAATGCATGACAGCTAGTTGGATGCCGTGATGATAAAAGTTTATTGGAAAGAATTGCCTGGGTAATTAATAGGATGATATATGTTTACTTCCTTTTTTTAGCTTTTTGTAATGCTAACATATAATTTGCACAATTGGAAACAACGAAGGGTTGAATTTTGAAAGATAAGTAAGCACTAAGCAAGTGGTCTAATAACTTTACGAATTAGTATCTAGCTTTTCAACTGAAGAAATGGTAGAACTTGCATGAATTACATCAAGCGCTAATTACTAGTTGTCAAGACCCCAATTTTGGCCATGATATATATGCATGATAATCGGTTATGAGTAAGTAATATACAAGTAATTAAAAACGGAGAAAACGTTTAGTGGTATTAATATATGTAATTATCTCTATCAATTAGGGATTTCTAGAGATTGATTAGAGACTAACAGAACCAAATAGGGATTCATTAGCTTTGGTTTCCACTAATTTGTAGTTTTGTACACCTTCCTTGCTTGGTTTTCAAACTTATGAGTAAGGGCTTTGTAATATTGTAAGAAAGGTTTGTCCATTAATATTTGGTCACATAAGGGTACACAATAAAAATTGCGAAAGCTAAATTAGCCACAAAAACTTTTGCTATAATTTAAACGTGTGGGGTGATACCTTTATTTTTTTGGTGTACAAAAAACCTTGCAAGTACATAAATAAATTCTTAATTTTTCATTTCCGAGTTTCTCTAACATGGTACAGGATCAACTTTTTCTGTTCTAGCTTCTCTTTTCACTAATTGATAGATACAATTATTAACTAATATAGGTAAAAACACATATCGACAGGTAGTCTACTTAGCCTAACAGTAATGTAAGCTGGTTGGCAAATATTCGTCTAAAGCAATAAATGAGAAAAATGCTAAGGCAGCAGAGATTAATTGTTGAACTTCTAAGTAAGTTGTGGCGCAAAAAAAAAAGGGCGCAGATTTCATTCTATTTTCGAACGATAATCAAATATTAAAGAACAAAAACCACAGACGTTTGCAACATAGAATGTTTGTAATAATTGGCGGACGCAAAATGTGGGATGTATTGAAATGATTTCCTTAACAATTGGTAATTATTGCAATGCAAAGGAAATCCATAGCTAAGATATCTGTGCTTGTTTTCGTGCAGAGATGCAAACGAGACGAGTTTAATTGAGTAACTTGTGAGTTTGTTCGGTTAAAATCCAACATTAAACTCTTATCGACGGAGTTCAAACTACTTAACGAGTCAAGTTCAAACTTAAAATGTGAAACTCGAAAACTTGCCAAACTTAATCAAACTCAATAAGCATAAGTTGAAATTCAAATTCGAATAATGTAAAATAAAATCGAATTTGAGTTTGAACTTAACTTTGAAGAGTTCGAACTCGAGTTCGAATCCAAATTTTTTAATTCAAATCGAACTCAAGTAGAGTCGACTTGAGTACACACTTGATTACACCCCTAGTTTCATGGAATTGTCAAATTTAAGAAAACAAAATAAGACTTATCAGAAATATGTGTTACATTCTGAACATGCAGTAGCAGGATTAAAATTCGTTCATAGTCCTAAGAATGGCATTATAACAAAAGAAATTGATGATTTGGGAAACATCCTGCATGTTGTTGCCTGTGTATAGATAATGGCGGGACAGTGCTGTATATTTTATTGAGGCAGAAAAAACAGTGTGCTTGATCCCTGATTACACGGTAGATTAGACTTTTACCGAATCTGTAGATCTAAAATTCTCTTTAGGATTGTACTAGTGTTTAGTCGATCTGACTATCGACCTATCGGAAGACATGCTGATGGAAGATATCCTTGTTGGTTTAATATTATGATCAAAATTTATGATTTTTTTAAGCCATTGTATCATTTGTTTTTCATATCTATATGGATCCATGTCATTTTTTTTTTAAGAAAATGGAGCAAAATGGTTATTTACATGTCATGTTTGATGTACTTGTTGCCATTAATGCAAATATTGATATGAAATTATCCTTTTTTATTTTATGTATATGTTTGTGTGTCTATATATATATATATATATATATATATTAGACTGATGAAACCAAGAAATTAATTAAGTACAATTTTTTTCTCTTTTCATACCAATGACAATAATTCTAACTTAACCTTTTCGGAAAATACTGGATTTTGTAGATTTGACAAGTAGAATACCGATTTGTAATCCCAACTTGCTAGAGGGTTTCAAATGCTCTCCCATTCCAGTTGGTTGGATTTAAAAGTGAGATTAGGATTTGAAAATAAATTAAATAAATATTTCTTTTCCTTTCCAGGATGGGTCCAATTTTTAATTTTTCTTAATTTTGGAAAATACTTGATTTTTCACAAGTTTATACAGAATACTTTACAATCATTATTGGAATCAAGAAAAACCAATAAGGTCTTGGCTCCAACCAGATCACCCTAATGGGTTCATCAAGTTCTCTACCTTATTATAATAAGAGCAGATTGCGCGAAATGTCACTAAATTATTGCAATGTGTCACTTTTGATCACTAAACTTTTTTATTAGTAAAAAATGTCACCGAACTAGTAAATCTATACTGTTTAGGTCGCCCTGTGTACTTATACCGTCATAAGAGACGAAAATTAATTTTTTCATGGGCAATTTTGTCTACTTGCTTACCAATTAAATATTGGACAACTAAATGCATATTCAAGTTCCAGACATTTGCCAATGAATCATCCACAAGAATACCACTAGATGGATGAATGATAAACATGCAAAAAAAAAAAAAACATAAAGAAGGAATCACTTGCTGGTCAACATTAACGAGCCAGGTATCTACTTGCTTTAATACTTCTTCCTGTACTTTCTTCTTTTTCAATGCTAGTAAGACCCCATCTTTCTTCTTTTCACGAAGCAGGTCCCTTGCAGCTTGCTTCTCAGCCTCAATTACATTCTCCAGCTGAAACACTAATGATGATGGAATATCACAAATTATTATGTGCATTTTCAAACACACACTAAATTTGCATTGTTTGATCCTAAAATAGTCAGGTTCTTTAACAAACCATCATCTATAGACTCTAAATATTAGAACATGCAAAAGCTTTAAAATATTGAATCTTGAATCTTTACAACACTACAAGCAATCCCTCAAGAAAGAAGGACGATCCATTTACGTTGACAACCCTAAATTTCAGAAATCAAATTGCTAAACATAATTACTTCTTGACCAAGCTTACCTGTTGCTGGTATTGAGCAAGCTTACGCCTTGGGTCTTGAGGGAGAGGATTGCCCGATCCACCTCTGTTATTTTTGGTTTCTTCACAAATACATTTCCCATTATTCAATCCCCTCTATCCTAAGACCCCCCAAGAAAAGCAGAAAAATTGATGATTGAAAAGCTGTTTTTCCAATCCAATGAACAGTTATACCAATTAAAAATCCAAACTTTGTGCTTAATAGAAATTCTTGTACAACCAAACAGAATAGAAAATCTAATTATGACAAAAACTCAAAAAATCCCTCAATTTTTGGAAGACCCTAGGAAGAAAAGAAAAGAAAGAAAGAAGGAAAAGGCTAAAGCCCAGATGCAAAAAAGTTTAACAAAGTGGGTTAGCTGCTGACTCCTGGGCTCTGGTGCTCAGCCGAGACATTTACGGGACCAATGAGCTCATCTCTTTGCCTTTTCACCCACTTCGCTGCCATCGATCACCTATGCTTCACTACTAATCTTCATCTTCGGCCGGTGCTTTGATTTTCCTCACTAATTACTTTGATTTTGCTAGATTAATGTGGCAACTTTTTTCATCAATTGTTTGCTTTGTCAAAAATATTGCTAACATTTTAAACCCTACACACCCCACTGTTGGCCCTTTCATTGCCACAAAAAACTGTGCAAACGAAATTATCCCTCAAAAAATTGCTTTCCGTGTCTTCTAACGACATAAATAGACGGAGTGACCTAAACGACATAAATTTACTAGTTCGATGACATTTTTGGCTAATAAAAATGTTTAGTGATAAAAAGCGGCACCTTGCAATAGTTTAGTGATATTTCACGTAATTTGCTGTTATAATAACTCCGCAGAGGAGTTTTGGATCTGTTCTGGCGAGTATAGGCCTATTATTGAAGGCCTACAGACTATGATACCAAAACCTTTGAATCCAGTAAGTCATTCTGAATCAGCTAAAACCATGCTCAATAAATTAACCAAAAAAAAAAAAAAAAGGTCACTCGAAAGTAATTTTGGCCCACAAGATTTAAGACACTAGTGTCATAAGTTTCAAGAACTCAGCTTAAATATTAAAAGTAAATTTTATATACACTGTCAGTGTATACATGATTACGATTGGATGGATGAAACATGAGCAAACTTTTAATTTTAAATTTAAATTTTACACATGTGTTATACATCTAATAGTGATAGTGTTTACACTGACAGTGTACACAAGATTAATCCAAATATTAAAACTAAGAGAAAATGACATGTTTCATCCCTCACATTTCGTAAAAATATTCTTTTCGTCCCTCACATTTAAAAAGAAACAAATTGGTCCTTCACATTTAAAAACTCAAGCTTTTACATCCTAGAAATAAACTCTCAATTGTGAATCAAACCATCTAACAACCCGATTACAAATTTTGGGAAGCGAATTGATAGGTCACTTGCAAAAACATATTTCCAACAAATAAATTAAAACAATTAAAAAATCTTAATTAAAACCCATTTGCTTCTTCAAAAGAACGAAATAGTGCTAAAGCTCTCAAACACTAAACCCTTAGACAAACGTCAATCTGAATAACAATAGCAGTAATGCGAAAATGGTAACAAAAATAAAATAATCGCAAACAATAAAAGTGATAGGGTGCAATTTTATCATTTATTTTATTATTAATTTCCCCTCTTACCTGACCCGATGTGGATTAATTTCTGGATTCTACTCACTTTTAGTATTTGGCATATATTTCAGGGAGTAGAATAAAAATATAATAATATGTGCCAATTTGACAGAAAAGGAGTCCAAATGATAGAGCTTGTCCCAGGGGCATTTTTGGAAAAAGAAGATATGCCCATTTTGGTAATTTCTGTGAAGCAAGGACGGATGGAGGGCTTCTTTCTCCTGTTGTGCCGCCGCAATTGGGACAGGGGGGCAATAGATGGGAATTAGAATTTGAATTGCAGAGGATGAGCACTACAAGCACTACTTTAGTCCTTAGCTTTGACTTTTCCGTAGGTTCTTTGTAGCTTTTCTTCTCGGATGTCACAGGAGCAATTAGGAATATTCCATCATTATTTGTAACTTTCGTTAACCTTTCATTCGCTCGGCCGAATTGGGTTTTCCCAAATGCAGACGATGGCCGCGGCTTTCTTACCAATTTTGTATGGTTTCTTCGCATCAAATATGAACTAGTTTCTTCACTCTAACAGAGGAACAATGGATGCTTTGACTCGCCTAAAATTGTGAGATCGATTTAATTTTAATCTTTTTTTTCTAATTATTGGTATGCGCATATTCTTTGATTGTTATGCTTATGGTTATTTAATTAATTGATTGTCTTGGATCCGGATAATTAGTTAATTTGGTAATCTATTGTTAATTGGGGCATTAAATCCGTAATTGTTTAATTGTCTTGAAATAGTGACAACTGACACGATTAGACTCGTGTCAGGGGGATACGCAGGCTAATCTGAAATAATCTTAGTAGTGCGTTATTTGGTTAGAATAGGCCTACTCTAATACGTAAGGCAATTGGCAAATTAAATTCTATGGACGTACCTAAAATTGTTTCTCAATTAGAGCAGTGATTAACGGACGTACCTTAATCACCGACACAGTAAGGAGAGGTTGACTATCATCGCTTGTTTGGCAATTATAATCTATTTATCAATAAATAATTGGAATTGTTTGTGCATCGATGATCAATTAGGTGAACCATTGCTGAAATTATTTCTTGGCTAGATCCTTAATTATCACTCATTTGATTTTAGTAATTTGTTATTTAATTTTTAGTAGTTTCTTAGATTTTATTTGAATTTATTTGATTGTCACTTTCTGCACAAAAACACCCATTGTCACTGTGAATTTGGAAAGGAACAAGTACTCCCAATCCCTGTGGATTCGACCCTGCTTATCACTATCTACAGAAATTTACTTTAGTTGAGCAGGTTTTTATTATTGCACAGGTTTCGACAACCTGTCAATTTTTGGCCCCGTTGCCGGGGACTGGCGTTATTATTTGTTTCTTTTTAAATTCATTTTTATTCTAATTTTCTGGTATTTTTTTCTAATGTATGCCTCGGTCTTCTCATACAAGTGATTTGATTTTTGACCTTAAAGTAGAGAAGACCGCGCGTAGAACGAGAAAGAAAATCAGACAGCTTAGAGAGGAGCAGTCCAGTATTGCATCTCAGAGACCTGAGTCAGGAGTTGAACCAACAGATTCGTTTGGTGACACTTCAAGTGACTCTAACCAAGAGGAAGGAACCATGGCTAATGCACAAACATTAAGGGAATTGACTGTCCCTGATTTAAATCAGCAGCCTCTATGCATTACCTTCCCCACCGTAAATGATAACACTCCATTTGAACTAAAATCTGATCTGATTCATCTTTTACCCTCTTTTCATGGTTTACCAGGTGAAGAGCCGTATAAGCATCTGCAGGAGTTTGATGTCGTGTGCAATAGTATGAAGCCTCCGGGCATTACAGAAGAGTAAATAAAAATGAGGACATTCCCCTTTTCCTTGAAGGATTCTGCAAAGAACTGGCTGTACTACCTGCCACCAGATAGCATCACCACGTGGGATCAATTAAAGAAAAAATTTTTGGATAAATATTTTCCTGCGTCCAGAACTGCAAGTCTAAGGAATGAAATTTGCGGGATCAAGCAACACCTAGGGGAGTCACTCTATGAGTATTGGGAGCGGTTCAAGAAGTTGTGCAACAAGTGCCCCCAGCACCAGATAAGTGAGCAGTTGCTCATACAGTATTTTTATGAGGGGCTTCTTTTCAAAGATAGGAGCATAGTTGATGCTGCAAGCGGAGGGGCACTGGTGAACAAAACCCCTCGGGAAGCACGGGAGTTAATAGAGGGAATGACAGAGAATTCGCAATAATTTGGTATGAGAGAAGATATCCCGATATGCAAGGTGAATGAGATAGAGACATCCTCTATCCAGTAGCAGCTGACAGAGTTAACCTCGTTTGTTGGACAACTGGCTGTAGGGAACGCATATCAAGCCAAGGTGTGTGGGATTTGCACTAGTATGGGTCATTCTACAGACATGTGTCCAACGATGCAAGAGAATGGTGCAGAGCAAGTGAACATGGCAGGTCACGTGCCCGCGCCAAGAAGGCCCTATGACACCTATTCAAGTACCTACAACCCTGGTTGGAGGGACCACCTTAACCTCAGCTATGGACCGAACAGGCAGTCTAATTTCGTGTCAAATAAGCAACCAGGGTACCAGCAGCAATACCAACCCCGACCACCTCCACCCCCAAGCTCCGGTCCATATTTGGAGGAGACGATGAAATAACTGATGGCAACCATTACGCAAAATCAGCAAAGGACGGATTCCGAAATGCAGGACATAAGAAATCAGATAAGTCAAATGGCCACAAAAATCAACCCTTTGAAGTCCCAAATAAATGGAAGATTGTCATCCCAACCTGAACTAAACCTGAAGAACGTAAGTGCAATGACTTTAAGGAACGGGAAGGAAATTCAAGGGTCCGAACTCATGACTCCAAAGGATAAGGACGAAGAGAAGATTGAGAAAGAACTTCAGGCAGAGAATACAAGCACCAAAAATCCAGTGGTACTCCCTGACCCGATCATAGACATTAAAACGGATCCCCCTCCATTTCCTTGCAGGTTGGAGAAACCGAAGAAGCAGGACAAAGAGAAGGAGATCCTAAAGGTATTCCGCAAGGTAGAGATCAATATCCCCTTATTAGATGCCATCAAACAAGTGCTGAAGTATGCAAAATTTTTGAGGGACCTATGTGTCAACCGAAAGCGACTGAGGGGAGACGAAAGGGTCATTGTTGAGGAGAATGTATCAGCAGTTCTCCAAAGGCAGCTTCCACCAAAGTGCGGGGATCCAAGTAGGTTTACTGTCCAATGTAAGATAGGTAACACTTTAATTAGGAATCCCTGTTGGACTTAGGAGCATCGATCAACGTAATGCCTAAATCTATGTATGTTTCTCTAAATTTCGGTCCATTAAAAGAAATCGAGATAATAATTCAATTAGCTGACCGAACAAATACATACCCTTTTTTAGCACAGCACAGACAAAAATTGACGTTAATAAGGGTACATTGTCCATGGAATTTAGTGGAGAACTAGTCCACTTTAATATTTTTGATACAATGGAACATCCTGTTAATTCTCACCCTATATTTGCTATTCATGCTATTAATCCCTCTGTGCAAGAATTTTCTGAGTTTGCTTGTAGGGATAAATTCAAATTTACTGAGAACAAGTATAAGGGGATGAAAGCACTGTATGAGGTGAAAAGGAGTAGAAAATTAAGAAAGAAAGCTACACTTAAAGGTTATATGGATTCTGGATGAGGGCCACCGATTTTCAGGAAAATTGAGTTACACCCAAATTGAAGAGTGGTGTTCAATGTCTAGCCAAAAACATTAAAGAAAGGTGCTTATTGGGAAGCAACCCAATTGTTTCTCTTAATTATTTGTTTTGATTTCGTTTGTTAGTTTAAATATGTTTTTCCTTGGATTTGACTGATTTGTAGATTCAATTTTCATTTTTGATGATTTGTAGGTATCCTTCTGTCATGACGTATGAAGAGCTCATGGTCAGAATCGTCAGAAGGGGTTCTTACCCTCATGACGTGCCCGCGTCATGATGTATGGAGAGCTCATGGTCAGAATCGTCAGAAAGGGTTCTTGCCCTCATGACGTGCTCGCATCAAGTAATCTGGAGAGCTCCAGATTCCGTACCTTCATGACGTGCCCGCGTCATGTTCATGGGAGCGGTAAGTATTCAAAAATACTCAAAAACGATTATTAATTTTCGGTTAATCTCTACTTTTGAATTTTAAAAATAAAATTTGTCAATAAAAAAAACAGGGAAGTTATATATATAAAAAAAAATCTTCAAAAAAAAAATTTTTTTTCCAAAAAAAAAAACCTTTTTTAGTAATTAACTAAAAAAAAGGGGAGAGTCTTCCCGTAAAAAAAATTCTAAAAGGAGAAAAAAAATTAAATGAAAAAAAAACTATTTCCTTTTCCTTTTTCTTTTCTTTCTTCTTTTCTTTCTTTTTTTCTTTATTTCTTTTTCTTTCTTCCTCCTTTCTTTCCCTTTTTTTTCCCCGCTGCCCTGCTTCTCTTTTCTTTTATTTATTCTTTCGGCTGAACCTCCATCCGCTGCAACCCACATCGCGTTCGCTACCTTCCTCACTCTCACCCTCGCACACGACCATCGCGCGACCATCGAAAGGCAGCCCAGCTCGCCGCTGCCGCCCAAAGCTCGCAACAGCCCACGGCCGCGCGCCTCCACCAACTCGCGCAACCTCCACCAGCTTTCCCTCTCTCCTCTGCCTTGCCGTGTCCAGCGTCGCGAGCTACCCAGCGCTGCCGTGCACCGACTTCTCCCCACGTAGCTCGCCGTCGCAAACTACCGGACGGCGCTGCCCAGGCCATCCACAGCCACAGCCGTGCCTCCCGCTCTCCCGCCGCCTCCAAGCCTCACCACGCCGTGATTGCCCTCCACAGCCTCTCCACTTGGCTTCCCTCATGCGCAACTTTAGCTCCAATTCACCCCACTCCACCTCTCTCCACCTCCACCGCGCGCCAACGGCACCAGCAGCGGCAGCGCTCCACTGCTGTCCGCCGATCTCTCTCTCTCTCTCTCAGCCCACGCCACTCGAGAAGCCGCGACTCTCCAAACGCTACCGCTTTCCACCTGAGCGTCGCAAGCTACTGAGTCCCTTGCCGCACCTTCGCTCCATGTAGTCATCGAAGTGGAGGTATTCGTCTAACTCCTGTTCTTTAACATGTTCGGCAACTTGTGTTGGTAATTTTTCAATTTCAAATGCATAGGGCAATTTTGGAGTCATTTGGGATTTATTTGCCGCTTCAGTTATTGCGTAAATTGAAGTGAATTGTTGGACAACTATGGACATCCACTAAGCGCTGTTTCACTTGTGTTTTTGTTGAAATTTTTGCTGATTCGGTTGGCTAGTTGAGATTTTTTCATTTACTAGAGTTTATCCTCAGTGGTACTGGTGGGATTATTTTAAATTGAATCTGTTACCTCTAATTGGTTGGCTGAGTTCGTATTGACAAATTTCTAAGCTGTTGTAGTTGCATTTGCTGGTTTTGACTTATGACATTGCCTGGCCAACTGGAGCCATCTGTTGAGATTTTGGGTGGACCTACATACTGCAATTGTCTATTGATATTTGGGTGATTTGGTTCTGATACTGCCTGTTGATTTCGAAAACCTAGTTGCTTGATTTACTTGTTGAGATTGGTAGTTTTCAGTTGAGTTGTTGGGGCACTCTAGCTGTTGGTTTCTATTATTGATATGAAGGGGCATTGTCAGTGGTTTGGGTTGCTTGTGTGCATTGTTTCTTACCTGTGTGTGCATCAGTGTCATTGTTTGGGATATTTTGGCTAGCATTTGTTATTTCTATTTGGTTGGCTGCCTGATTGGGAACTAAGTGCTTGTCATTGTGTGGTTATTATCAAATTTCTAAATTGCTTTTGCTGGAATTGCCGATTTTGAGTTGAGAAATTAACTGTCTAATTGGAGACATTTATTGAGATTTTGGGATGGGCAAGTTTTGTCAGCTTTTATGCAGAAATTTGGCAGCATTTATGCAGCACACCGGAATTCCTCCTTAATTTCTGCCTAACCCTCCACTGTTTTGACGACTCCAGGGAAATATCGTTGCCCTTCTCCTTCCTTTTGCTGTTAGTTTATCACATTGAGGGCAATGTGTGATTTAGGTGTGGGGGGAGCAAATGGGGGGTGCTAGCATTTCTAGTTTTTTGGTGTTTTTCTTTTATTTATTTATTTTTTTATCATATTCTTTTTTTTTCCTTTCTTTCTTTTTAGTTTGTTATTTGGCCATCTTTCGTGCATTTCATTTCTTTCTTTTTAGTGATTAGTTCACATGTGCATGCCAAGGTTTGATGTTGGTTTGTTGCCCCTATTTCTACTTTTGTCTAGTTTTAATAATAAAAATGTATCGAGTTAATGTGGTTGAATCCAAGAGCATTCCTTTGGTGAATATCAGTGATTATGTAGCTCTTCTAATTTTTGGTTAACTTCTCTAGGCATAGGGAATGATTGTTGGCATTTTCATGTGAATTGGTCCAATGATTAATTTTAGTTCTCCATGTTTGAAAAATGAGGCTAGCTGATGCAAATTTTCTTTTGATTTTTTGTTTTATTTTGAGTTTCTGATGTTATTTAGCTGTGAATAAGAGTTGACTGTACTTCGCTAGTCTTTACTACCGAGTAACCGGGGATATTCATCAAAAGTGTTGATTCTCGCGTCAAAAAATAGTAATTGCTATGAGTACGTGGTCACGTGGTGATAAAAGCTGAGTAACCGGGCTCTTTCATCTAACAAATGTCAGAGTTCGCGTCAAAAGGCTCCAATGGCTAGCGGCTAAATCTTTTGTCACTATTGAGAAAAGCAAAAAAAAAAAAAGAGAAAAGTAGAAAAATGTAATAAAAAAGCGACAGTTGTGTTAGTGTATAATAAAAGTCAACTTGCCGATTTATGAATTTAATGTTGAGATTTTGGTTAATAGTTGAACCATTTGATGTTAAATGTTGTGCGCCATTCCCTTTTCTTAGATTAATTAACCTGAAATTGGAAGAGTGTATAGTTTAGAGGCTAACGGAGGTGATGTTTCTTGGATTTTAACCACTAATGCTTGATATATGGTTTTCCTTGATATCTTGGCAATATAGTGGATGGATCGATGACCATTGTTAGATTTTGGTGTTTGTTTGCTGCTTATGCTTGAGGACAAGCATGATTTAGGTGTGGGGGGGGGAATTGATAGGGTGCAATTTTATCATTTATTTTATTATTAATTTCCCCTCTTACCTACCCGATGTGGATTAATATTTGGATTCTACTCACTTTTAGTATTTGACATATATTTCAGGGAGTAGAACGAAAATATAATAATATGTGCCAATTTAACAGAAAAGGAGTCCAAATGATAGACTTTGTCCCAGGGGCATTTTTGGAAAAAGAAGGCATGCCCATTTTGGTAATTTTTGCAAAGCAAGGAAGGATGGAGGGCTTCTTTCTCCTGCTGTGCCGCCGCAATTGGGACAAGGGGGCAATAGATGGGAATTAGAATTTGAATTGCAGAGGATGAGCACTATGAGCACTACTTTAGTCCTTAGCTTTGACTTTTCCTTAGGTTCTTTGTAGCTTTTCTCCTCGGATGTCACAGGAGCAATTAGGAATATTCCATCATTATTTGTAACTTTCGTTAACCTTTCATTCGCTCGGCCGAATTGGGTTTTCCCAAACGCAGACGATGGCCGCAGCTCTCTTACCAATTTTGTATGGTTTCTTCGCATCAAATATGAACTAGTTTCTTCACTCTAGCAGAGGAACAATGGATGCTTTTGCTCGCATAAAATTGTGAGATCGATTTAATTTTAATCTTTTTCTTCTAATTATTGGTATTCGCATATTCCCTGATTGCTATGCTTATGGTTATTTAATTAATTGATTGTCTTAAATTCGGATAATTAGTTAATTTGGTAATCTATTGTTAATTGGGGCATTAAATCCGTAATTGTTTAATTGTCTTGAAATAGTGACAACTGGCACGATTAGACTCGTGTCAGGGGGATACGCAGGCTAATCTGAAATAACCCTGATAGTGCGTTATTTGGTTAGAATAGGCCTACTCTAATACGTAAGGCAATTGGCAAATTAAATTCTATGGACGTACCTAGAATTGTTTCTCAATTAGAGTAGTGATTAACGGGCATAACTTAATCACCGACACAGTAAGGAGGGGTTGACTGTCATCGCTTGTTTGGCAGTTATAACCTATTTATCAATAAATAATTGGAATTGTTTGTGTATCGATGATCAATTAGGTGAACCATTGCTGAAGTTATTTATTTGCTAGATCCTTAATTATCACTCATTTGATTTTAGTAATTTGTTATTTAATTTTTAGTAGTTTCTTAGATTTTATTTGAATTTATTTGATTGTCACTTTCTGCACAAAAACACCCCTTGTCACTGTGAATTTGGAAAGGAGCAAGTACTCCCAGTTCCTGTGGATTCGACCCTGCTTACCACTATCTACAGAAATTTACTTTAGTTGAGCAATTTTTTATTATTGCACAGGTTTCGACAACCTGTCAAAAAGTCGTCAGTGGTCGCTAGCTAAATCTAATACAAGAAAGCCAAGGCAATCGACAAGATAGTGAATGGCAACGCTGCTACTGCAAAAGATGGAGCAAAGTTTGGTGGAGGAGGATCTGAGACACTAGCTGGAGAACCAGACGGAGATGGAGTGGTAGAGTCAGAAGGTGACGTGCTAGGAGCTATGTTTTCAGAACCGGACCGGATATCGACTCGACCGAGGTCAGGGGTCAGGGGTCAATGGGTTCGACCGGGGGTCGATAGGGGTCGAACCGGATGACGTCATAAATGAAAATTATTTAAAAATTAAATTATTGTATATAAAATATCAAATAACATATTGATATTAATAAAGATATATTCATATATATTTGATGTTTCAAATATATTTAACAAGAAAATACAAAGAAATTAGAACAATCAAATAACAATTTATATTATTTAATAAACATTAACAAGTTTAGAATTAAAATTATGGATTTAATTGAAAAATAACATCAAATTTTAGGACAATATTTATAAAATATGAAATATTTGAGGTATATTAATAAGTTTTCACAAATTAGGGGGTCAAAACATAATATTAAAAAAATTTGAACTTTTTTTACAAATTCTCCTGTTGGACCGGTTTTTCCGGTTTTGTACCGGTCAAACCCGGTTTTTGACCGGAGTTGACCGGGTTTTGAATCTCCCGGTTCTAATGATCAACTCAGACCGGACACTTGGCCGGTTCCCGGTTCAACCGGTCGAACCGGCCGGTCCGGTCCGAGTTTGAAAACACAGGTTAGGAGAGCTAGAGGGTAGTGGGGTGGAAGAGCTGGAAGGCGGAGTTGCGTCGGTCGATGAAGGAGCAGGAGCGCCGGTGGACAGTGAAAATGTCTCAAGATGAGCATCCCTCCCTACTTCTGCAGTAGTTTAAGAATCCCCTCAATTCTCATTGACTGAGTAATATACTCAAGAAATTTCGTACTTCGAATTAAATGATGCGAAATGTGGGCTCTGCTACCGTTGCGGACATTTATAACGTGTTGTCTCCTTTAGAAATAATTCTCTTTTTTCTTTTTTTTGTTAAATAGTCTTTTGCTTTCTTAATATTTATGGAATGTGAACATTGCATGTTCTAGTGGGCTCAATGCCGAAATCATTTGATACCAATCATCTTAAAGTTGTTGCTTCCTTCCACTGGTCATCCAGTTTTTGTTTGCTATGTAGCAAAGCACCGAAAATTTCTTATTGCCCATAGCCTCAGAGGCAGGGCCGGATGGAGGCCTGGTGGGGGCCGGAGTTGGTGATGGAGTGGCAGCAGTTCCAGTGACGTTGATGGCTAGCTTTTGGCCGAGCGAGCAGTGTCGAGGAAAGGTGCATATGTAGAAATGTTGACCTGGGTTGGTCAGGATAATTCTAGTTGGACGGGTGTTCATTGTGGTTCCGGTGGCAGAGGTGTTGCAGGAATCATAGGCTGACTTTGATGTCACCACAGCAACATCATGAGCTCCAGTTGTAAAGTTGAACACTGCATTATTAATGCAATATTGCAAAATAGATACATGTCAGTAACCAATAGAAAATTTCTTGCAAGATTTCAGTTGGTTTTTGCAAGAAAAGGTTGAGGTTTCAGGTTGGGTTTTTTTCAGTGGTGGTGTGCCGGTAACTTTGGGTTTTAATTTTTACTTCTGAAAAGGAGCCCAGTAGTGGAGTACCCGAAATACCCCTACTTAAGTGCTCAATTAGACGTTTGATCAAAATTATAAGGTGGCGCCGCCGCAGAGTTCCTCAATTGGAACTGATAATAAGTACAGGGATTAAATTGGCCAAAAAAATTATGTATGGAGTAAATTGACAGTAAAAAAAAGTATAGGGACTAAATTGGCCATTTTTCCTAACACTAATGATAATAACCATAGCGGTAAATAATAATGTTGATGATAACACTAATAATAATGATAATAATAATAAGGAATACTTATAAATTATAAATTGATATAGTAAGATAGTAGTCAAGATAACATGCATGCCTATGAGTAATTATTCTCTTTTAAATTAGGAAACCTTACTAAAAGGAGAGCTGTTCCAACTAAGAAACTTTCTAAAAATAGAAACTTTCCAAATTAGAAAACTTTCCAAAAATAGAAATCATCAATTTAAGGAAGAGGTTATTAGGGTTCATATAATGGGTTAGACACGAATCCTCGACTTACTCAGAGTTTGTATATTTATGTATCTATAGGAAATAACAACTAATTAGGGAACTCATGCATTTGATAGGTACGGTACAAGGATCTAAAATAATTCCACTTAACCAGCTAAACAAAGGTAGGTGGTACTTACCCTTCTGAGATTTCAAATGTGCAAATGAAATTCTTGTTTTCAATCCTATTTGGTTGTGTTGACTCGAAATGTGTTTGATTAAATACTTTTCTCGAATATTTATGAAAGTTATATTCTACTATACAAAAATGGACCATGTGACTTATTTGAAATGTTTTGATATGTTCTTATATACAAAATGAGCTGAATCCTTTATAAAAGCAAAGATTTATGTATAAGATATATGAAATGAATTTTGACAAGTAATGCTCAAAGCAGTGATGGAATATATGGTAGGGGCTATAGTCCTGTCTAATCGCCATGGTAGTTTGGTATAAAGTCCGGTCGATTGGTAAGGTCATGGTAGCCTGGTATAGAGTCCGGCCGATTGACAAGCCATGGTAATCTGGTATAAAGTCCGGCCGATTAACCCAAAAATGAAATAAGATCAATTGATAGTCGCGAAATCTATTGGTCGCCCAACTAGAAGGGGTTTAACCTAAGCTGAGTACTCAGTACTCGATCATTACATGTACTTGTTATGAGCTAATACGGAAATATTTATGAGCTAATATGAACTGATATGGAATGACTTATGAATGGATATGAAGAGACTTGTGAATTGAAACGAAATGATTTATGAATTTATGAATTTATGATTTTCCACGTTCATTTATCAATAAAATGTTTTTAAATTGCTTGCCACTTGTTACTACTGATCATTTTATAAACGATGTTACTTTCAAAATTATGGATGTGATCGACACGCAAAGGATTTGATTTCTATCTATATACATGTAACTGTAAAAATTACGAGTACATGGTCCAACAGAGGGGTAGATATTACCTACTGAGCGATGTGTCGCTCAACCCACTTCATACCATTTTGCAGATTCTGAGGAGTATGAATTAGTTTACATAGAAGACCCTGAGGATGACTTTTATTAGTTTTGGATGAACAGAAGTTGGCAGGCTAGCTACTTCTAGTTGTTAGTCTTATTTACTTTTGTTTCCGCTGCTATTTCAGTTAAAAAATAAATGTATGAATGTCTTGAATATTCGTAGACTTTCTTTTATATGTAATTCGTACCGCACTTTGTTTAGTAATATTAAAGTTAAATTAGTTAATGTAGCCTTGTATTTTTGAGTGGGACTTGGGAGTACGGCGGATGTCATGTGACGGGTACGTGCGGGCTCGGGGCGTGACACTTAGAGTTCTTTAAACTTGCAGAAAAGGGAAATTAAATGGTAAAATTAAACTAACAAGAATTAAGAGAAAATGAAAAATTGACTTAGTACGATGTGAAACTGGAGAGTGATGTCTTCCAAAATGAAGGCAAGTTAGAGTATTTATACCGTCTAGCCGAGAAGCTAATGCCAAAACAATTCAAATGAGAGATTAAAATGAAGATGATAAAAATTTATATCTATCTGGCTTCTGTATTGCAACTGGGATACCAGACACTGATCCCGTTGGCAAAGATTCTTCATGAACATAATGGATAAAGAAAGCTATAAACGGTAAAAACCGCGATTAATTGTTGAACTGGAACGTTTTCTTAATACAAGAAAATCAGCTCTTAAGATGCGTGCAGATTTCCTTGTTTTATAAAACAAACTATTAAATATCAAAAAATTGAAGAAACATGTGCTATTGTAACAGTGGATGAATATAAAAACTGGCGGAGGTATTATATCGGTCTATTCTGAATTTGTGATTATTTAAAATCGGTCCTCAAGATCTATCTGATCTGATCTCCTTTCTCTAAGGTGAATTCTATCAATTGTAGTATAAAACAAACAAATTCTTTAAGAAATATCTGAAAGATGATAAAATCAGTCCGACAAAGATTTGGGATTTCCCTTCTTCGTTTTTTTTTTTTTTTTTTTTTTTGTGTGTGGAGAACTTTTGTCTAGCCTAACCATTATTGCAAATAAGTTTTGTTTAGATATGTCTGGCATTTTTTATATGTACATAATAGCAAGACAGTGGCGTATATTATTATAGTGGCAGACCCTTTTTTTTTTTTTGTGGATCAAGTGACCCAATGGATTCTCAAATTCAGCTTTGGAACCAATTAGATAAGGATCACGATTAACTAGGGTCAGATCAGGTATCTTAGAAGATGCAAAAGGAGCAGGAAAAAAAAAGATTGGAAAAGAGTCGGAAAAAAAAAAAGGAAGACGTAGCTCGAGGCCTTGCGCCAAAATAGAACGTTTAACATTTTCTTTTTTGGTAAATAGTTTAACGGAAATACATTGGCTGTAATTCATGAAAAATGGCTTTTTTTTTCTTGATGTTTTAGATCGTACAAAAATAGATCTGCAATTTTCTAAAGTCTATATTTAGATTTAAAAAAGGTCTATATTTAGATTTAGATGCGAGTGAAAGAATCTGCATCAGAGAATCGGATTATTCACATGCATTCCAGCGCTGGTTAAGTGCAATGCGTCGAGCATATTAAAATTGAAATCAAGGGTGTATATTCAAAAGAAATATTTAACACTAAACCATGGTTTTGCACATGGACTTATTGGAAAGTTTTTTACTTAATTCTCGATTATATTATTCTACTTGTTTTTAGTTGTGACACTTATAATATTTTCTTATACAAGTGAAAATGCTTTCCCAAAGTAAAACATATAAAGTGATTGCGCGATATTATATAATATGAAGTTTTCAAATTTATCTACTAAATTACATAGAATATAGATTAAGTACAAAAGAAGCATAATCTGTAAGGAGGGATTAAAAGAAGGAGGTCATGAATTCAAAACCTTCCACTTACAAAAAAAAAAAAAAAATATATATATATATATATATATATATATATATATATATATAATGAAATAAGGTCAGAATAAAATGAAAATTAGTTTATATATTTGTTACTAAAGAAAGCTTATTTTGAAATCTAGAACAAAACTTCAAATTAATTGCACTATAAAATCAACTTGCGTTAAAAAAAAAGGAACCATAAAATCAACCCAAAAATTTCCAATGTTAAGAGAATTCTGCCATTTTGCTTCTCAATAAATACCATATGCGAATAAAGTACTATGAAAAAACAAGTGGGCATTGAACACTTTTGTTCTTTTAAGTCGAGTTAATTCAGACCTTCGAGTCGAATTTGACTGATAGTAACCAATAACAACAACACTTTGCCATCATCAAAGAAGATAGTTGGCAAAAAGCAATCACCAATAAAGATAGTGATATATAATTGACACAAATATCTTGCAGTCAACATATATATATATATATATATATATATATATATATATATTATAACATTCTTTTGAGAAAATTATTTATTTTTTAAAATTTTTTTAGTAGGGTGAGATTTAAGCAATGGAAAGGAAAGAAATGGAATTTAAACCCAATATTGTTAATTTTTGAGGTCTAAACTTTTATTACTAAATAAATATATATATATATATATATTTATATATATAGACACACGCACATATATATTTTGCTGACTTGAACGAAGTTCACACACGTAAACATGTGGGTAAAAGGTTTGAAGTTAATGAAAAGGTAGGTGTTTTATATTCAAACAAGTCGGGCTATGTCTACAGGTATCATCTTCATATTTTAAAGCTTTCGTAACTAATTGCTTTACGCCATTTTCCTGTTCGAATTAAGTCAACCGTAAACTCCTCCTTTGGCAAACTTTGTCGAGCTTCCAAACAATTAATTATGAATTTTCCGTCAAAGCTCGTAGATTTACCGGCGATGTTATGACCCCATATTGATTATATTCATACATCATTTTGACCCTTTTGTTTTCTTGGATGGAAGAAATAAGAGTTAATTTTCATAGAAAATTCACAAGTCTTCTTATTGTATTGATTTATATCCATTGTTGGCTTCCTTTTCGCTTTCAGTTTCTGCTTAACGTACACTTCATATACGGCTGTAATAATTATGTGGTCACACTATATTTATCCTGAAAACGAAACTATATATGTTTTTTTTTTTTTGCAATTTGCATTTTTTTTATTTTCAATACGTGTTATAGTAGCATCACGAACACGGTAATTTACAGAGCCGTCGATTTTAGAAAGACATGCTTAAAAAAAAAATAGGGATAGGAAAAAAATTAAATGACTAGTTTAGTTGTATTAAAATATAACTCATGATTAAGAGTGGTATGCAATATTCAAAATCATAGCATTGTTATCCTTCATATTCCTTACTAATGAACTCTTTTCCTTTTATGATTTCTTGATAGGATTTCAAGGAACTCATAATAGTGGGAGTAATATATACAATTTATCAAAGTAACTCATAAATGATGGAAATTACACCACAATAATATTACAAACTAAATCACAAATAACGAGAGAAATGGCTCAAATATATATTGTGAGACTTGAACTCAAAACTTTGACGGCTAAAGCAAAGCCTCATCTGTGCATTCCCCATTTATGAGTTCGTATAAATTCGTTGAGATGGAAACAGACAGATTTAATTGCACGTCTATATATTAGGTGGGCTTATGTGAACATGAAAGTTTTCTGCAGAAACTGTTCTTAGGCAGGTTACAGTTGGTCGAGGGCAGGACGTACAACAGTGACAGATTTGAATGCGCAACCGAAATTACAGCAATTCTGATATATGTTCAGGAATATTCTCTAAATTTCAGTTGATTTTTTCATTTATGAATTTGGCGAGCAAACTCTACACTTATTAATCATAGTTAACAAAAAGCAATTTGATGTCATGAGTTATATATAACGTACACGTACTGATGCTAATATTCTACATTCTATGGGTGGATGTATTTACTTGTATATAGTAGTATAAACCTTCCAAATATTTCCATCAAAAAATTATTTCTTTTATGAATCTTTTTGACAATTAATTTCTCATTAACAAACCAATAAAGAGAACATAATTTTCTTTGAAATTCAAAAAAGAATAAGGGAGAACACTGTACTGTGTGTACGCCCTATTCTCCTGCTATGGTGTAAAAGGTACCAATTAGCAATGCATCCAAAGGTTTTGGTCCATGCATTTACGTGTACGGTCTCTCCCTAATGAAGGGTTTCTTTATTTATCTACTTTGGTATTGATATCAGCTTGGTCAAGTGCCATAAACTGACAAGTGACAATTAATAGTGGACACAAAACGACACAAAATAACTTTATCAATACTTTGGTGAAATTAAACTTGGGACAACAGATCTAATGAACCATTTTGTTCACTGGACTACACAAGAATGACGACGACATTTCTAATTAATACAAGTAATCTTGTAAGCACCACTTTCTTTTCTTTTTTTTTTTTTTTTTGTGTGGTGGTGTTGGTGGTTGGGGGGGGGGGGGGGGGGGGGCTTACATTACACAGTAATTTTACTTGTCTCAAATTACAAGAAAGATGACAAATAATTGTTTCAATCAAGAACCAACGGTTGACATTTAGGTACCTGAACAGGAAATTCATCGATTTCATCCGTCCAACAATTCTTCTCCTTAGATGGATCAATGTCCTTCAATGCCCGCCACACAGCACTATTGCATTTGAATCCTGCACCGAAGGAAATCTGCCATGCTCGGTCACCCTTTTTCACCCTCCCCTTGGCCTCCAAATAAGCCAATTCATACCACGTAGAGCTGGTGGAAGTGTTGCCAAATCTATACAGCGTCATTCTTGAAGGCTCCAATTGCCACTCACTTAGGTCAAGGCCCTTTTGCACGGCATCTAACACGGCTCTTCCTCCGGCGTGAATGCAAAAATGCTCCAATGCGAGCTTGAAATCGGGAACATATGGCTTGATCTTCTTGTTTAAATACTTCCTCGCGAACAAATTAATTACGTATAGGAGTTTTTTAGAGGCGGGCAGAATCAGCGGCGCGAGTGCTATAATATTCGATTTTAAAGCCTCTCCAGCTATAATCATAAGATCTTTAGACAAGGCTATTCCAACTTTATTATCCTCATCCTCTTGCTGGACAGCACAATTGTAAAATTTGTCTTGGGCACCTTTGTGAGTACGTACAATGTGGCTGAGCTGATATTTTGAACGAGGACGCTCGGATGGCTTGTTTGATAGCAAAATTGCAGTCCCCCCGACGCGAAAGAGGACATTGGCGACGAGCATGGAGGGATTGTTTCCTCTGTATGCATTGAGGGTCAGGTTTTCCGTACTCACCACAAGGGCATAGGAGTTTCGAAGCACCTGTTGCATTGATGTACTGAAATTCAGCCTAAAGAAAATGTTGGAGCTTTCATTCCGGACAGTTTGTACTATGAGTTATCCCAACTCTTTTCAAGTTAATTAGCTACCTTTCACAAATTTATGTGTAAGCAGTTGGAGTGATTTGAGACAGATTAAGGATTGTAAGAGCATCCAAAAATAAATGCTGAACATGCGGAGTGGGAATCTATTAAATGAGAAAGAGACCAGATTAGCGGAAACTGATGATTTTGACAGACTAATTTAAATTTTTGGCATCATCATGAGTATTAATTAACTAATAAATCTTGATATTCACGCGAGAATGTTTTAGAGCTGACCTGTAGATGGTACTTGGCAAGATCAATTGAGATAACTCCAGCACTGCAACCCATACCACCAAGGTTGTAGCTCAGAATATTGGTCCTAAGCTTGTAATGGTTGACAATCATAGAAGACAGAGATGGAGTTGGACAAAAACAACCACAGTTCACCACAAGAATCCCAATATCTTTGGCCCTCACTCCAGTCTTTTCCAACAGCTCATCAATGGCACCAAACATAACCATTTCTGCCTCCTTTCTTGCCTCAGCCATGCCGGGATCTGGTGGATAATTGAAAAAAGCTTCTGGGAAATACGTCTTCTCCCCCAATCCTGCCCTCTCCAGGATTCTCTTCATGAAGTCTAGATTTTCTTCATTGAATACCCCTGTTTTTCTAGTTATCTCAGCAGCCCGCTTTCTGGTACACAAAAGTTGAGGTCCAGGTTTGTAACATGCAAAATCAACCATATAAACTTTCCTAGGCCTAGTCATCAAATAGAAAAAACCTAGTAAAACCTTAAGACCAAAACACAAAATTATTGTAAAAAAATTCAATCTCAACTGATCCCATAATAGCACCAAATCTTCCGATTTTAGAGTGGAAAGATGAACTGAAACGACCCCTGAAAGAAGAACTAATAATAGGAGAGTTGCATGGGAGATTAGATAGTGGTAGCCATGCTTCACACCATTAAGTCCACGAGATAAGAGAGTGTTAGGGAGATTATTAGTCTTCTCATCCCCCATGGTGTGAATAGAGGAATTAGGGAGATTATTAGCCTTCTCATCCCCCATGATGTGAATAGAGAAAATAAATGAAATTGAAGAAGATGATGATGGATCTCGAATGAAGAGCTAGACGATCTAAGAAGGTCACCAAGAAATACAAGAGTGACAGAAAATGATATGTCTTGCAAATGTCTAGTGGAAGTCCGAATTTAAAGGGACGGGCTAGTGTGAATGGAAAATTTGAGGCGGTCAAAGGGGACTTAATTTTTTATTTTAATATTTGGGATATATAGGTGAGATGGGACTTTTGCTACAAGTTTGTGCATGGACAAGTTCTCCTTTTCTATTCAACCAAACTTCAAATCTCTGTAAGATGAAACTGAAGGATAAAAGACACACACATATGCATAAAGACAAAATTTTCAAACCTCTAGCAGTAGAAGATACAGAAGTTTAAGCTTTTAATATTTGACTTTGAGGACTGAGTACTACTGGTCATGAATCAGGGCTGGCATACTAAATTTTGTTACTCTTTTACTCAACAGTCTAAGTCATGCCACATTTCTTTCACCACTCCATCAAGTAAAAGCACCGCGACTAGTTTAATGATCTGTCCAGAAAACAAAATAGATAAGTTCAACATCATAGTCATATTTTAAAAGAAAGAAAAGAATTTGCATTTTGAGTCACTGTCCAGGTTCTATTACCATTAGGCTCAACGCGTACTTACATGGGAGGTATTTGTCTGTAGGTTGTTTTCGTTTACCTTTGCCCATTATTTTTTTGTGACTGACGGTGAAATATATCTTCAATTCCCCAGTACATCTTTCCTCATCTGGTGTACTGTTTTCATAGTCTTTCAAAGCAATATTCTGTCACTTTTTGAACAGTAAATGTAGGAACAAAGACATTTTTTCCTCGGAGAGCCTCTTCTCCTTGATGTGCATGTTTTTTAAGTTCCAACATCGCTCTTAATTGTTGATGGAGATCTGCTGCAATTTGTACTCATACTGTGCATATATAGTGGTAGAAGAATATCATACAATACCACACAAAATATAAACAAAAAAAAAATAAGACTGAAAAATGTATGACAGAATGAACATTAATCCTTCAGATTGACAAGCATAAAAACGTACGCTATATCACCGGAGAAAAGAATGTAGCATGCATTATAAAAATCTATCTCCGAGCAGAGGTAAGTGAAAAACAATATTAGTAATTCTCTGGACAGATGGAGATATTACATTTGCTTTAGTTGGATTTGTTGTTCATAGTCACTATGAGTTATAAAAACTACAGTATATAAAAACCAAAATGGAAAATGAAAAATAACGACTACCTGTGTGGTGTGACTAGAATAAATTGTAGGTTATGATCTTATATTAATCTTGTCTGATAATTAGTCAACAATGTTGTAGTTATGAGTCACTACTGTCATAATAACAAAATGTCCAAAAGAGAACCTGCGAAGAATTTTTTTTTTTTAGTGTAATTAAGAGCAAAAATTTTCTTGCTTGGTGGTGAAGGAGATGTAGGGTGAACTGTCCGGCATAATACAAATTTGTTTACTTTATTTTTCAAAAATTTCATCAAGAACTGTCAGCTTTATAGAAGTTTAGAATTAATATACTTTGTCATCTAAATTATTTTGTGTTTTCAAATCTTATTTGCTGTCTAGGCTCACTATCACAAAATCAAAGTAAGGTTATTTCTGGACTGGCTTACAAGTTGCGCTTGAGAAAGATGATCTGACTTCTTTGGCTTGGACTTGTTTGAACAGTTAAATGTCGAAAACAAGCTCTTAAATTTCTGTGAGAATTAACAACAACGATTAATTGTTGTTGAGCAATTTTTTTTTTTTTTTTTTTTTTTTTGGTCTCTGTAAATCGGCCATGATCATTTTCCTTTAGGGGCACAAGGAATTATCAGATATGAATAAGCCAAATACATGTGTCTTTTTCACATTTAATTTCAGTCTGTTTAAGTAATCAGAAGACACTCACGGTATTTATTAAGCTACTAAGTTCTTTGTGATTAGTAATTATACTAAGGGTAAATTACTCAAAGTCCCTTTGTGCTTTTGCACATGATACTACATAACCCCCCAAGATTTCAAAATTCCACCCAACCCACTGCGATTTTATATAAAATGAAAGTTTAACAAAAAATAATAATCTCCGTAACATCGTTAGTTGAAATACTAATATTGCCCAAACTTAAACACTAGATTTGATAAAACCATAGGAGAATTACATAGATAGATGTAAAGTTATAGGGGCTGTAGTGGACATTAATGCAAAATGATAAAGGGATTAAGTGGATATTATTATTTCATTACACGCACTTTTGGAGTTCGTTTTCAGTCAATCATAGTAACCAAATTAAGATGCTTTCCATCCATCTTTCCCTTTACATAAAACTACAAAGAGGTTATGTTGATATTTTAAAATTTTGGGAATGTCATGTGGTATTACTACGAGTAATTTACGCTTATACTAATGCAAAGCAAATCGGTAGAAAGATTTCTTGCTCATTCTAAGGAAGTTTAATTAGACATTAATGAGGAAGGCTCAGAGAAGTATGTGAACTTTGGGTTATTTGGCACTAGTTACAAAACTTGAACTGGATCTTGACTCAAGGCAGCGGAGTCGATCAGATGCCGGGTTGGATTAGCAAATGGTACAGAAAGCTGAAAGGGAACATGCTTTTTTTTTTTTTTTTCACTTACAATGGGGAATATTTTCGAATAGGAATTGAGGCAATTTTTGGGTGAAGGCGAAATGATCTCATGGATGCAGCTCAACGTTGGTTAAAATTCCATTGTAATTTCCGCTTAGCCCTTCTTTTGATGAAAAAGAAAAAGGAAAAAAAAAAAAGAATTCTATTACTTATGATCATAAACAAGTGCTATAGTGATTTTGTTGCACTATTCCTCAATATTATTGTTTAGTCTCGCCACGTATCTTTCACTACTTCACCAAGTAAGAGTGTCATCAATAATTTATGATCAATTTAGGAAGAAAGGGAAAGATAAGCTCAATATATATCATTGCCACGGTTTATAATGGGAAAAAAAAAAAAGAAATTTTATTTGCGTCACTTTCTAGGTACCAGCTATCACGTATAAAAATGAAACGCGTAATTCGTATTGATCTACGACTCTTATGTATTTTTCTCAGAAAAAAAAAAACAAAACAAAACAAGGGTTCAAAAAATGTCTCACCAATTTAGCCAAAAAAGAGAAAAACAAAATGGATGTTATAAAGTGCAAGAAACCGTGTTGAGAGCATTAAACTCATCTCTAATTAGTCGGCGGCAAGGAAATAAGTCCGAAGGCAGATTGACATTTCATTTCCTTCTTTCATTTGTTGGATCTCCTTCTCATGGTAGAAGGTCTTTAAGCTTTTTTTTTTTTTTTCTTCATTGATTAATGTTTGAGATCGCTACTATCAACGTCTATTAAATAGCAAAAATGAATATGAGTTTCGAAGTATAATGCAAAATATACAGTCAATAGTAAAAATGAGTTTGGATTTCAAAATATAATTCGAGATGCACATACAAGAGGAGCATATACGCATTTAAATCTCCTCTTCAACTGCACCTATAAGTAGTATAATCAGTAAATAAATTCATGGTTGAAATGTAATTTACTCAACATGATTGCTTAACTTGTGCTTCTGAGGAAGATAAATGGCAACTTGACATTGATATTGATGAAAACTGACCATTCCATAAAATGCCTGAAAATGATATCCTCCAGGCTCCAGCTGTACATGGTTGTTGCAGGAGATGGAAGTTGGAATATAAATACTCTTCCACATATTGAAAATTTTCACTTTTTTTTACATGACAGTTAAACTAAATTTCATGCCATTTCAGTAGGAAAATTGTCACTGAGCATCCAACTCTGATTCCTTTTAGGATTTATTTGTGGGAGGAATTGACACTACTTCAACCACTGTGGAGTGGCAATGACAGAGCTATAAGATCACGAAAACTAGAGCCGAGCTCAAGGAAGTCATTGGACAGAAGGAAATTGTCCAAGAATCAGACATTTCTGGGCTCCCTTACTTGCTAGCTGTGATTAAAGAAACCTTTCGACTTCACCCTCCAGCCCCATTAATTCCTCACGCAGCAATTGACGATGTAGAAATCAATGGTTACGTGGTGCCCAAAAACACAAAAAGTACTCGTCAATATGTGGGCTTGGAACAGAGATCCTGCAAATGGGGTCAGATACTGCTGAGCCTGATCGGTTTTTAGACATTGAGATTGACGTAAGAGGCCAGCATTTCGAACTCATTCCCTTTAGTGCAGGGAGGAGAATTTGTCCAGGATTGCCTCTGGCTTATGGGATGGTGCATTTGATGCTAGCTTCTTTCATTCACAACAATGACTGGAAACTTGAATAAGGAATGAATCCAGAATATTCAGACATGGAAGAAAATTTTGGGCTGACAGTTCAAAAGGCTTGGCCTCTAGAGGCTATTCCAGTTAAGCTTCAACTCCAATCTAATGATTTTTAGGCCATGTATTTGAAATGAACAGAGGTGTGTTTAATTTTTAATAATTGGTTAGGTATGATGTAGAACGACTCACAAAAGTCCCTTAAATTATTTATAAACGCTTGTTTTTTCCTATTTTGATCTGCCTATATTGCTCGTAAGTAGAACTTAAAGTGCCTTTTAAATAAAGAACGAATAAGTAGAGGTATCAAAGTATTATCCCATCACTAAAGTCTACAGAAGATAGTTTAGCTAAATCAGTCAATTTAATTGGATCTCTTTGGGATCGTCTCTAACTTCGTCAAGCAAATCGTGTTGAACGATTCCGATGTATCTCACTAATCATATTGGTTTTATTCTATTAGAAAAAATCCACACGCGATAGTAATATTAATTACTGAATGAGACTAAACATTGCTCATATCGATTACTATATGGTCAACCAACCAAATTATTGATGTGCTATGAATCTAGTCAGTTTTCAAATGCCTTGAGCATCAGAAGAATTTTAAGAGCACAACGACTTTGTCACAATTCACCAAGAGCAACCTTTCTGGCTAAACAGTTTTTCCCACTCCTTACTGCGTATTTGCATGCGTCACAGGCGATACGGAGATATAATTTCAATCTTACCATCATGTTAGCAGCATAGTTCAAAGACTCGGCCGAGATCAAGATGACTCGGCCGAATCGTCACTGGAACGGAGCTTTCTGATCCGATACTGGGACGAGATAACTCCTAGATAATGAATCGCCGAGAACTCGTCCGAGACGTCTCCGAAATAGATAAAAACGGCGAGTCACCCCGAGTCAACTCGAATTTTTATTTTTATTTTTTGCTATTTTTAAAATATTTTTATTTATCATTTTTTTTACAATTTTTAGAATATTAAATGTTTTAAAAATTTACGTCTCGCCGAGACTGTGATCGATATGCCGAAATCGATGTGGAACGGTTTGGGCCGCGATCACGACTTTGAACCATGGTTAGCAGGGAGCAAGATATTGACTAAAATATGTCAAACTTGCCCATTTTCTTAAGTTTATGTTCTCCTAACTTGTGATCATAAGAGCAAGTGTGTTAATTCTCATAAGAGCAAGTGTGTTGACCGTGGTTCGAAGACTCGGCCGAGATCGAGACGTCTCGGCCGAGTCGTCTCGCCCGAGACGAGACCGTGACGAAATGTTTCCGAGATACGTGACAGACCGAGACGTCATCGTGAAGGGTTGAAACGGCCGAGTCACTCCGAGTCATCTCAAGTCAACTTGAATTTTTATTATTTTTACTAATTTTTAATTATTTTTATTTATCATATTTTCTACAATTTTTAGAATATTAAATATTTCAAAAATTCGCGTCTCGTCGAGACCGCGAACAATATGCCGAGACCGATGTGGAACGGTCCAAGCCGCGACCGCGACCGCGACTTTGAACCATGGTTGACAGGGATAGAGAGCTTCAGAGGATGGATATTGAGCATTTCTTCCATAAGAGTTCTGTTTGCAGAAGTGCTTTTGCTGCCAGAGTTTATCACCTCTGGTGCAGTAGAAACATGCAGATCTTTATGAAAATTGGTATCCTCCTTATCAGCATATTGATCATTTGATCATAAAAGGATTTTCGGGGTATTGCAGCAGGTGAAAGCTGATTGACGGGAAACAGGAACAAGAGAAATTGTACCTGGTTCTGAGCTAAGAATTCAGCTTTCACCTGTACAGATCATCTATTCGTTGTAGTCTTGCTGTAATTGGTTAAGGGGTATGCCCCTTCATTTGTGTAAATTCTTACATAATCAATAAGAAGCCAAGAGCTTACTACCAAAAAATAGAAGAGTAAGGATCATAATAGGCGCATCCCAAAAGGAAGAAGACCCAAAACTAAATTTAATAGACTTTATAGTTAATTTGTCTTATAATACATTATCAACATACATACCAAATGAATGATTTTGTATACCAAAGTAGCAAACAAATTAGTTACCTCTATTCTTCAACCGCGCAAGCTCCATTATTCTCTAGTCTACTTCTTGTACAACATGACAACGATATTTGCCTAAATTAAATTATAGTAATATTGCCATAGTGATGTAAGTTGTAACAACCCTCTATTTTACAGCGGTAATGAAGTAATTCAAGAATCAATTTTACCTCAACAAGAAGAATGTTTCAGGAACTGGAGGCACTTACACTGGAAATTCATCAATTTCATCTGTCCAAGGATTCTTCTCTTTAGCTGGATCAATGAACCTCAATGCACGATATACAATACTGTTGCATTTGAAGCCTGAGCCAAACGCTATCTGCAATATCCTATCTCCCTTCCTTATCCTTCCCTTGGCCTCGGAATAAGCCAATTCATACCACAATGAACTGCTAGATGTGTTGCCAAACCTCTGGAGTGTCATTCTTGATGGCTCCAAATGCCATTGAGTCAGTTCAAGGTTCTTCTCCATTGCATTCAGCACTGCTTTTCCGCCAGCATGAATGCAGAAATGCTCAAAAGCAAGCTTGAAATTCGGAATATATGGCTTGATTTCCAAATCAAATACCTTCTTCGCCAGCAAAGAAACAAGAAACAGGAATTGTTCTGACGCGGGAAGAACTAATGGCCCAAGTGTTGTTATATTGGTTTTCAAAGCCTCTCCAGCTACAGCCACTATATCTCTAGACAAGGCAACACCGACCTTTTTCTCCTCATCCTCCTGTTGGAAAATGCAACCGTAACTTTTGTCATCAGCTCCCTTGTGTGTTCGAACTGAGTGAATGAGCTGATATTTTGAACGACCATGATCAGACGTTTTGTTTGATAGTAGAATCGCAGCTCCTCCCATTCGGAAGAGACAGTTCGTCATGAGCATTGACTCATTGTTCCCGGAGTACAGATTCGGAGTCATGGGTTCCATACTCACCACCAGGGCGTACGTGTTTCCCTGGACCTGTTACATTAATATATTTGAATGTTGCCTTCCAAGAATGTTATCCAAATAGTTAAATAGAACGAACAAAGTTAGGTTCAGAAGTTGAGATGAGTTATGCGACCTGTAAAAGTTGCTTGGCAAGATCTATCGAAATCAGTCCAGCACTGCAACCCATACCGCCAAGGGTGTAGCTCAAAATATTCCCCCTAAGCTTGTAATGGTTTACAACAGTAGCAGAAAGGGACGGTGTTGGACAAAAAAGACTGCAATTCACCACTAGAATCCCTATATCTTTGGTTTTAACACCAGTCTTTGCCAGTAGTTGATCAATGGCGCCAAAAATAACCATCTCAGCCTCCTTCCTAGCCTCAGCCAGGCAGGCATTTGGCTCAGCTGCGTATGTTTTCTGGCCAAGTCCTGATCTCTCCAAAATTTTCTCCATAAATGCTAAATTTTGTTCATTGAACTTCCCAGATCGTCTACATTTCTCCATGTAATGTTCTCTGGAGCACATAAACTCGGGTCCAGGTTTGTAGCATGCAAAATTCACGAGATAAACTTTCCTGGGCCTAGTCACACAGTACAATGTACCCAGGAAAACAAAAAAAGCAGAACAAAAAACTGTTGCCACAAAATTGAACGTGAAAGGACCCCATAATAGGTCGAAATCTTTGATGGTTACAGTTGAAAGATGAAACGAAACAACCCCCAAGAGGGGAACTATGATCAGGTACCTAAGGTTAGAAATAAGATAACAGTAACCAAGTTTGACATGCTTGAGCCTAACAGATAGGAGTAAGTTGGGAAGACTAGGCTTCCTCTCTAGAGTTCTAGCTGTAAACGGCATTTCTTCTCTCATATAGTCAACCCTCCTCTGATCCCCCATTGCAACCCCAAACTCAGATTAAAGTTGCTCGAGGAAAGCAATTACCGGTGGATATATCAACTGATAGTCTAAGAGTGAGCGAGGCGATGTCTTGGAAGTGGACGGGAAGTGAGAACTTAAAAGGAGAGCCTGGTGTGAATTATGGTAGCTGCCCGCAAGGGATTTAATAGCACCAAAATTCTAGTAAGTGCTGGTTTTTATGGGTGATGTTTACGTAACATGAATGTTAGAGGTGCTTAACTTTGTTGGCAAGAAAAAAATTCTACGTACAACAAACGCTGGCGGTGATTAGCTTCGAATGAATTACTTGCGTACTTAAATTGTGAGATGTGCCAAAGGAATGACAAATGACGTTCCTGTTCAAAATGCTTTCACGACACCCTGCTACATTAGCTCAATGAAATGAACACTTTCACAACTTTCATAGGGGAAAACTTGCGTTCTGGGAAGCATTGGCATAAAGTTCCGATCATGCATGATACTTCTTTGAGATCGATTTCTTTAGTTTGCCATGTCACAAGGAGATTATGCATTTTATGCTCCAGTATGAGGTCGGCAAATGCAAATTTTAAATCAGTTTATGGCTACGATCCCAGAATATTATACTCTGCCTGTAGGTGACACTTCAACCCTCCCTGTGAGATAACAGATCATTCACATGGTACAACATAACGACAGATCCATAAGACAACATTCTATTGAGCTTTCCAAACATCTTGGACGTTACATGCTCAAAAGCAACTTTTAGTTATTGTAGGAGGAAGATTTGGAGCAACAAAGATCATTTTTCAGCTAGCTGCTTGGCACAAGGAGCTCTCAGATTAATAATAGCAACCTCTAATTTTCAGGGCTATGACCAGTCCTCAGCCATAACATGTGACATTACTAGCAGTACATTCCGTTCAGAACTACACCATTCCTTTCAATGAATGGGGAGGATAACGATGGCAAACACGACATGTGCCTCTACTGCCTGCCAACAAGCATTTCAGCCAAAAGTAACACTCAATCCAATTCTTAAATATCATTCAACAAACATAATTGCAAGAAATACACATTACTCTTTAATTAGGTTTACTTTAAATGAAACAAAGCCACCAGATAAAGAGTACTAATGCACAGAAATTTTCTCCTTGGTGCTCAGACACAAACAGATGGCACCAGCTGTATTGAATACTCGATATTAAGTAATATAACCTCTTCGTAGAAACAGATACACTGCAAAAAGTATATTTAAAATCTTCAGTGAATGCCAGGATGATTTGCACAAGCAATAGCATTACGCAAGCACATGTAATATATCTGATAGCCCAAAACAGAGTGAAGTGCCAACAACACGGCTAGAAAGGAAACCAATACAGAATCTTCTAACTTGTGCATAAGCAAGCTAGCTTGATTATAGCACATTAATGACCTCCTATCTACAATCAGCCATTTTATATATTTCAAGCCGGATAGCTGAATCCAATCCCTAGAAGCTATAGGCAGGGTCTAAGTTACATTCCCCAAATACCACGAGCTGTTGCCACCTTATTACTTGGTCGTGATGTCAATTCAAACAATATCCTGGCAAATGTATCAGAGTATCTCCCATCAGAGAAAAGCATCTCAGCAAATGCATTTTCATATACTAGCAGCAGAGGCTTGTTTTGTGGCTCTGAGACGAGGTTCTCCAAAATCATTGCAGCCTTTCGGCAAACTTCTGGCACCGGATGTGGTGCCTTGATCACTTTTAGTAGCCGATCAATTGCCCTGATATGATTTCACTGAATGTTAGAACAATATAAAACTTCCTTTTCTCAAAACAACTCTATTTTGTGTTGAAACCCGAAACTTAAAATATTAGACAAAGCATCTAACCATCTCTCACTTCCAAGCTTCAATCGGCAGTCCATATTGACTTCTGCAAGGTTATATAGCGCACCAACAGCAGCCCCTTGGGCATTAGTATCTGGCAGGCTCATGATATCAACTAGTCGCTTATGCACCTGCAGATGCAAAAAAAATGGTCCTTAACAAGTTGAGTAAAAATAACTGTAGACTAAATGGGGGATACAGTAAAAAGGTAAACCTGTGGAGCAAAAGGAAGAAGGAAAGGTTCATTATCAGGATTTATTATCAGACGTCCAAGTAACTCCGCAGCACCACAATGCCAGGCTTTTACAGCAGATCCCAGCACTCCCATGATGGCCTGGACTGCTCGTTTTTCCCTAGTAGATCATTATACATAATTCATAACATGTCAACAGGAAGTGGTATAGACAACACAGAAATCAAAATCTTACGTTATCTTAATGTAGGAAGGCTTTGAAGAGCTAAAAATCCGAAGATCCAGCAGATGAGCCAAATTCACAACCGTCTCCAAGGCATTTGTTACAAGCTCCTCATCCTCTGCCAAAACAATAAACATGAGACCAGGACAAGTATTTGGATATATCTTTCAGAAAACAACTGTGCTTATTTGATGAGAGAAAACATCATCAAGGTGAAGTTCCTGAAATGTAAGAGACAAACATTTAGCAACTCAATTTACTAATTTCTTTACCTGTCACATAATCTTCTATACATTGAAATAGTGTTTCCAAACAGTGACGATGCTGGGCCATTATGACCTCATTATCTGGCATGAATGAGAAGTTGCGTATAATATTTGAAGCACCAACAGCACACAGCTGCTTTTCAGCCCTCCCTTCCTCATCCATATTAAACAGGCCATCTTCTTCAAACCACCAATCAGCTGGGCGGGGATTACTAGTATTCTTCTGTACAGAAGCCTCTTTACTGCTGGAACCAGCCGCAGAGCTGTTGCGAAATAAATTGTATAAATCAGGTGTCCAGTCCATGTGATCATTATGAACATAAAACTTTCAATTTCAAGCATAAGATACTCAAGCCAAACAACCTATGAGCAGCTTCATTTTTGCTCAAGGCCTCATATTCATTCCCAAATCCAGTAACAGCAGAATTTGCACCTAGCATTCTCACTCTTGGCGTTTTAACTAGCACCCTTGGCAAGGATATATCACGCCAGTCATCTATCTGCCCGAATTTAGATAATTCAGTGCAACAGAAATTACTCATATGCATAAGTTTTGCTGAATGACAAGAGACATACAACTTGTAATAAAGCATCGAGCAAACCAGGAATCTTGGCAAGAGGAGTTGCATCTTTACGAACTTCATCTTTTTCTTTGAAAGACAGCAATGTGAGAGTGTTCAATGCCCATGTCAACTCACTCTTCAATCCACTCTGAAGAGCGAGAACTATCCTTTTGTTATTCTGCTCTGGTGAAAACAATTGAAATAATGTGAATGAAAATCCAACAAATCTGTAAGGGCTCAAATCTGAAGCACCCAAAATCCATTTTATTAGGCATAATGCAAGCCTATACAAATTTTCATTTCTATATTCCACATTCAATCATTAAAAGTATCCTCTCTTTTGCACCTGTTATCTGTGAACCTACAAAAGTGACTTGCACAGTTCCTAAATACTATGATAAATTAGCATTTCATCACATCACCTATGACCAAATAAGATATTAAAGAGCCCAATAAGCCTAACACAATAAAAAACAAGCTTAGTTTGATATTAATAACGGGCTTAAAATTGTTTTCGAGCTTGGCTAGATTATTGTTCGACCAAGCTCAAACTAGCTTTGAACTCAAGTAACTTGATTTATTAATACGTAAATTTTAGCTGATATTCCCCTTTTTTAGATCAAATCATGCTTAAAGAGCTGATATTCCCATATTCAATCTTCTTCACACTAACCAATCTCGAAAAAGCTCTGTTCCAGGCAAGCTAGCGGAGTTCATCTTTTTCTCCTAATGACCTTACTAACAATCCTTCACTGATTGCAAACTTTTGTAGATATTCCTAAACCTAACTTTTTTCAGCGAATTCCAGAAAAGCTAAACCCCTTAAAGTACTTAAACCCCTCTGCGAAAGAATTGACAAATCACAACAATTTAAGGGAATTTTCACCATAATCTCGGACAGAATGAAATAAAGATCAAAACTTTATTAATCTATCCGTGTGTAGACTGACCGGCAAAGGCGGAGTGTACTTGTAGAGAAGGACCGAGGAGAGTAGAGGGAGCTGCAGAATCAGCTGAGCCAGCTGCGCCAGCAGCTGTGGCAGCATTGCCGCTTCCGCTCCCGAAAGGACGGCCTCTCTTCGCCGCCGGCGTGGCGGAGCCTCCTGCTCCTCCACCTGCTTTGCTTTGGTCTCTCTTCTGCATAGCTGCGATTCGGTGACGGTCAGGACTGGGCGTTACACTTGAGAAAAAGAAGGGGGAGAAAATACCCTTCGATGTCGGCTGAATATGAGCCCAATTAAAAATTTTGGCAAAAAAAGTGGGCCACAGAAAAACTGGACTGGGGATGGATTTCCATGTGAATTAATTCACTTCTAAATTATTTTCGCTCTGAACAAAGCGTTGATGATTGCCTTGAAAAACCCACCCACTCTACATCTATTCAAATTATTCCTATAAAAATAACATGTTCCCAATGCAGAATATTTTGTTATCCATCATCATACACACTGTATAGTTCAATTATACGTTCATACTCCAATTTCATCCATAAATGACGGCTGAGTAATGAAATTTGTTTGGAGGAATTAGTCTTTGCGGTGGGATTCGAGTTGTGAACTTGAGTTGATCCTAAGACTGTTTAAACTTGGCGTAGAACAAAATTTGTTATGCACTCTTGAACTATCGACTACTGTTAGAGCCGAGTCCTGCTCGAATAAAAATAATCGAACTTAAACTTGTTGATTTTCTCGAAAATTGAGCTCAAGTTTATTCTACCTTTCTCAAGTTTGATCAAATTGAGCTCAATCCAGTTTAGTCAAACTTAATCGAATTCAATTGAGTTTTCAAGTTCAATTTTTGGTAAATTCTATAACCATCTTTTCTGTTAACGTAACTTCACAATAAACAATTAAAAATTATTATATTATAAATGTACTATTCAATGAAATTCAACGAGTACTTTAAGGTTGTGTTTGGATTGTATTTTCCGTCATTTTTCATGAAAAAATTACTGTAGCGATTTGATATATGTGAGGAAAAAAGGTGATAGAAAAATGTGATCACGGAAAATGACAATATTTTTTGACCGAAACAAGCAATCCAAGCATAGCCTAATTATTCCTACTCATACTTGACTCGAATTTTCAACTAAACTACTCACGAATCCGAATCAACCAAGAAGCTTCGTTAATTTACACCTCCTCCTCTCACTCTTTTCCACTGTGCTTAGCTTAACGACATTTATTAAGTGGCAAACGTATTAAAACCTTATCACATCTTCCGAATAATTACTCATAGATTGAAAACCTGCTTGCATGAAAATTTTTTTTGGTTTCTTGGACTCGTGTGTGGTGGTGCCTAGGGCTGCAAACGAATCGAGCCGCTCGCGAGCCGCTCGCGAGCGGCTCGAGTCAAGCTCGAGTCGAGCTCGACATTAATCGAGCTCGAGTCGAGCTCGAGCCAGCTCGAGTCAAACTCGAGCTCGAACTCGAGCTCAAAATATTAAGCTCGTTAGCTCGCGAGCCGGCTCGCGAGCTTGAATATATATATATTTTTTTATTTTTATTTTTATTTAATAATAAAATTACGTATATTATATATATATATTTTTTATTTTTTATTTTCATAGTGAAATTACGGATATATCCTTAATATTTTATTATTTATTCAGAAAAAATATTATTTTATTTATTTTTTTAAAAAATAAAATAATTTTTTTTATTTTTTTCGAGCTCGAGCTCGGCTCGACTTGATTCGAGTCGAGCTCGAGCTCGAAAATTGCCAGCTCGTCGAGCTCGAGCTCGAACTCGAGCTTGATAAAATTTAGCTAAGGCTCGGCTCGATTAGCTCAAATCTCGACTCGACTCGGCTCGTTTGCAGCCCTAGTGGTGCCTGCCATACTTGCTAGTTAGTCCTTTCGTAAGATTTCAGATGGTAAATATTGGACAAGTAATTAGAATCTGGATAATATTTGTAGTAATTGAGTGATTGATAAATGGAACCGGACCTCCTTTCAATGAAAAAACGGAGAGAAATTTTTTTTTTTTTTTTCAAAAAGGAAATCCTCATTTCTTAGTGGTTTACTGCTTCTTTATTCATCTCGTTATAGTTATCCAAAATTTGAATGCGTTTAACTCCGATTACCGCTACATGTTAGAAACTATAAGTTGCTCGTAAATTATTCATCAAAATAGTTCTCGGCAATGAAATCAGACACGTGACCTTTTGTGCAAAAGTGACACCGAGTCTTTGACTTTTTCTTTTTTTTTTTTTGGGGTTAAAATGCATACACATGAGAATTCGACGGACCTCTTTCAACCGTTTCGTTTTTGCTAACAAAATTGCGGGAGTCAATCACTCCTCACGTTCTATTATATATCATCAACTATTCAAATGTCGCATTGACTTCACGTGCTGACGAGGAAGACGACAGTTTATGTTTGCACCAATTTATTACAACAGCTTTTATTTATTTATCTTTTTGCCATTTTTATGGAAGAATTACTGATTAAGGATGGTAACTGCCTTCCCTCGAAAACTAGCATTAAATCCAACTTTTAAGTGTACTATAGTATGGACAGCGTCGAATGCAGAAAATCCTTCGTCCGGAATAGCTCACTTGCTTATGTCATGAAAAAGGAAAAAAAAAAAAAAAAAGAGAAAGAAAAAGAAAAGAATCAGAAGATCGAATAGCTCAATTGTGTACCAATTACATTATTAATGAACTTTAGAATTTAGAAGACTTCACAAATTTATTTTTCTCCGAGGAGTACAGTCCTACATATCATAATAATAGAACATATAAAAGATTCTTCAGTGAAGCAGCGGCTTCAGTGATGGCTAGACTTGCAATCTCGAAAAAGCTCTGTTCCATTTGAAATATTATCTAGAATAATTCTTGTAACATTTTTTTATAATGTGATGTATGTAAAATAAAAAGATAATGTTATATTCTATAACATTACAATTGATGCTTGATGTATTCTTGAAATAACGTTACAATTGATGCTTGACGTATTGTTGAACAAATTAGATTTACTTATAAAATTTGAGGAGCTATATTCTAAAACTAGACTTTGAAATCAACCCCAAAACGAAAAGGGAAAATTTTCTAATTAGGACTCTTGGTTTTTGAACTGTGACGATCCCACGCACAGAACCTTCTTGCCGGTCCCAAATTGAGGTCAATTATGGACGCTACGAGATGACGTCCTTGTGATCTTATGCCATGCTTACCACAATTTTGTTGAATTGGACGTTCATTTTGAGTATTTGACCAAAAAGAAATATTCGTTTCCAATGATTGCAATAATTGAAGGGAAAAAATAGTTATACCAATATAAATAGTTATTAAACCTAACTCTATCCATCCGGCAATTAAATTGCTCGCTGTGATGAACTGGCTCAAATTCTTAATGCAACTAAATAAGGAATTGATCGAGTCAAACTCATTATATCCCGCTTGATTTAATGGTTCAACTAGAAATTTTGGCGATTTTTTCATAACCTAGTGGATTTTTTTTGTGCCAAAATATATGCTTTTACCAAGATTTGAACCTTGGATTTCTTAGTCAAAAGTTTTCACTCGTTGATAAGATGTCTCTTCAATTATATTTTTATTATACAATTAATTCAACTTTCAAACTAAAATTGTTATTTATTGTGTATAATAAATAAAATAATCTTATTTTATCATTGAATACATCATCTATATTTGTTAAGTATGATATAAGTAAATTGAGTGATTTATTAGTATTTACATATTCGTAATATATCTATTTTAATATAATAAATGATATTTAAAACACTTTACTTATCAATTATACATATGTAAAAATAACTAATATATTATATGTATTTATGAATATTCTTTTAGCGACAGACTAGTTTAACCACGGATCCATCAGTTGAACCATCTTTTAATAATATAAGATTATACCTCTTTAAGGTTTCAGCAACCAACTAACATAATTGGTAAGTGATTGAATGAGATCATAATGACATCACATTATCATGATTGAATATTTTCCCAAAAAAAAGAGAGGAAAGATATTCAGCTAAATTATGAATCAAAATAATGTCATTTTGGTTTACAAGTGGAGAACTCTAGAGAAACATCAAAGAAACAACAAAAACAAAGCTTAAAAATATTCCGTTGGCTAGAGGTGCAGAAAATCAAAATGTAATACAGCTGGTGGGTATGCAACTTGTACTAAATAAAATGAGGAAAATAAATTTATTAATTGTCAAAAAATAACAAATAAATACATTTTCCTAACCAATGATGTATGGACATTGGACAATAATCAATATGTAATTTATATTTAAATGCATAAAAGCACAATTGTGGTCACCATGCATGTATGTATAGACTTTCCCAATTTTAACTTCAATCCTTTCTTTCCCACCACATTGGAAAAGAGATAAAAAGGATATGTGCATTTAAAAAACATTTAAAAGCTTAGCCGCCGCTTTGTCAGCAGCAGCACTACAAATAGTAGAGCAGGGAGGAGATGTGAACGGCCATAATCAGAGATCCAGTTTTTGAGCGAAACAACGACTTCTATAGCATATAATCTTCGTCTGTCTTATCCCATATATCATTCGCATATTTGTGGACTCCATAAGGCAAGCTTTCTTTTGGACATTGAGGTAATAATTCAGGATTTCAGTATCATCTCTTTTTGCTCTGAAGGTAAATGCTAGTCGTTCTTGATTTAATCAGTTTCTGCTTCTGAGTTGTATTGAAACTTTTCTGGGTTTCTTGAAGTTGACTATGATCGATAAAGGGTCGATTTTGTTTGGTTCGATTTTGATGGTTTTGGCTGTTAGTTTGCATCCTTTGTTTCTTTACAGGCAAAAGCTCTAATTTTTTATTTCCCGTGCGTTTGATGCTTTGCATATGTAGAATGGATGATTTGTTGGATTATTTTCTTATGTAGTTAATCCCAGTCTTTCCACTCTAGTTTGTGAAAGCCGGGAAAACGTTTGTTTTTAGTTATTTCAAGTTTCCCCCTGTTTTTGTAGAATTTTTAGGATGCTCTGCTGTTTCTCCTTCTCTGGGATGCTGGTTTTATATCTTTCTCTTTAAGGGTTTGTTTTGCATGTTCTTTGTTAGATCATAGTAGTGCTAGAATGAGTTTCATTACCTTTTAATAACATTTTGTAAAGTTTTGTTCTTTAGGCTTCTTTCGTTGTGTCATGGTTTTTATAATTTGACTATTCACTAGCTAAGAGGTACTTTTGTTACTGGACCATTTACTTTCCTTGAATGAAAACTGAGTTATTGTTCTATTATTAGCATATCTTGTTATCTGGCAAGTTTCCATCTTTCAGTGTTTTGGCTGTTTCCCTCCACGTTATTATAGCAATGATGATAGTTACATTTGTCTAACTTTCATTCCTAGTTCCTGCTTTCCTTCCATTTTGTTTCATCTACTATCATTAACTGTCTATTGCATGCTTTCGGAGAAAATGGACCAATCATCTCTCACATTTGGCCACTTGACTTCCTAGGGGCGTTTCTTCATCTGATATTGTTCCCTACGTTTGTGTGCTCCATCATAAGAACTGTTCGTGGTTGTCTAATCTAGAAATTTCTTTCTTCCACCCTATTGATACGCCTAGAATGGGAAGTAACTGTGAAACAAAATATGCGGCTTACACCTACGAGAATCTTGAGAGGGAGCCCTACTGGCCTTCGGAGAACCTCCGAATTTCAATTACTGGAGCTGGTGGATTTATTGCATCACATATTGCCAGGCGTTTGAAGAGTGAGGGCCATTACATCATAGCTTCTGACTGGAAGAAAAATGAGCACATGACAGAAGACATGTTCTGTGATGAATTCCACCTCGTTGATCTCAGGGTTATGGACAACTGTCTTAAAGTCACTAAAGGAGTTGATCATGTCTTCAATCTAGCAGCAGATATGGGAGGCATGGGCTTCATACAATCCAACCACTCAGTCATCATGTATAACAACACAATGATCAGTTTTAATATGATTGAAGCCGCAAGGATCAATGGGGTCAGAAGGTCTGCCATCTCTACCTGCTTAATATCCTTCAATGTGTTATTATTCGCAAAGAAGATAAAAAAGACATACCTTCATGTTAGCGTTTCAAATTTTCACAGATTTATCATGAGATACGAAGTCTAAGTTATCTGTCAAATGTATAACTTATTGCCTTTTGGAGAAGTTAATTTAGACATTGTATGGTAAAGTTGATCTTGACGGAAGTTGAATGACTATCAAACCGCTTTAGAGTCTACCTGCTTAATAATTACTCTAGTCCATCTGAGGTCTGATCATATGAAACAGAGGGCTGTTAGTCTTACTTTTTGATGCTAATAAATGGCAAAAGAACTACATATATTACGAAATTTGAGTTTACATCTGATAAATATTAACATCTTTCATCGTGTTTATAAATTAAAGTTTTCCCTTTTGGTAGCAACACTTCCACGTCATACGTCTCTAGTCCTTTTAGTTGCCAATGTTTTCTTATGCATGATGTTTACTTCTTCATATTTGAGTTGCAGGTTCTTTTATGCATCCAGTGCTTGCATCTATCCTGAATTCAAACAATTGGACACTAATGTCAGCCTGAAAGAGTCTGATGCTTGGCCAGCTGAGGTCCTCCCTTGTTTCTAGTAAAAGATGAATATTATTCAATGGGGCAATTTTTAGATTATGATTTAGTTTTGTATGAATTGTGTTTTAGCCCCAAGACGCTTATGGCTTAGAGAAGTTGGCAACTGAAGAAATTTGTAAGCACTACAACAAGGACTTTGGAATTGAGTGCCGGATTGGAAGGTTCCATAACATTTATGGTCCATTTGGGACATGGAAAGGTAAGCTTCGACTTCTGGTAGCATCAGATAATTGGTATCTTGTACTCCTGAGAAGTCTTCCATGATATCTATTAACTTCTTCATTGACACCTGTAGGTGGGAGGGAAAAAGCACCAGCTGCATTTTGTAGGAAGGCCATTACCTCCACTGACAAGTTTGAGATGTGGGGAGATGGGCTACAAACTCGATCTTTTACCTTCATTGATGAATGTGTTGAAGGTGTTTTGAGGTATGCTCCTGTCCGTTGTCCAAATACATGATTTGGGGCTTGTGATGAAATGATGGTTTAGCTGATTGAATTGCTTGCTGATGATAGCAGCATGGTAAAATGGTGAACTCTAGATTCCTCTCATGAGTTGTGAATTATCAAAAGGTGCTAATTCTTAAAAGATAGCAAAATCATTCAGGAGGTCTATATGTCAAGCTAAACCTAGAACATGCTCACTGTCAAATTCATAACTTCAAAATGGCAGATCTGGATTAGTCTGATATCTTCTAAAACTGTGATTTCATATGCTGCTTCCTGTTCTTCAAATGTGCACTCCTTTATGGTCATAGAGAAAGTGCTCATAGGCTAATTAGAATGCCTGTTGATGATTGTGGTCTTTATGCAATGCTACCCTAGACATTAATGGAAAAATCATGTAGGAGCCTATATGCTAGTGCATATTCACTGAAGAATAGTTGTGCAGTCTATTCACTGCCAATGTTCAAATTTGTGAATTTAGAGTAATCATGATATGAATTCTGATGTGGTTGCTTCATAAGCTGCTTCTGGAATCCTTATATGAACCCTTCTCTATGTTCAGGTTGACGAAATCAGATTTCCGAGAGCCGGTAAATATTGGAAGTGATGAGATGGTGAGCATGAATGAGATGGCTGAGATGGTACTGAGTTTTGAGGAAAAGAAGCTTCCCATCTATCACATTCCTGGGCCGGAGGGTGTTCGTGGTCGAAACTCAGACAACACTCTCATTAAAGAAAAGCTTGGTTGGGCCCCTACTATGAAATTGAAGGTACCACCAAGTTGGAGCCTTTGGTTATCATGCCTTTCCTTTCACCACCTGTATGACTCACTGATCCTATCTAGACCTTCTAAATTCTATAGGATGGGCTCAGAATTACATATTTCTGGATCAAGGAACAAATTGAGAAAGAAAAAGCTCAGGGCACTGATGTGGCCATTTACGGGTCATCAAAAGTGGTGGGAACACAAGCTCCCGTTGAACTGGGATCTCTTCGCGCTGCTGATGGCAAAGAATGAAATCAATGAGAACCAGCTTGTTTTTCACAGTTTCAGTTTAACGATGATGCAGCTTTTAGACATTGTGCCACCATATTTCCCTCGATTGAATTGTTTAAACACTAGTGTCATTTTCAATCTTCAAGCCCCTACTTGCATTTTAATCTTGTTGGCACTTAATCCTGAACAAACTGTTGATGCCCGCATTTTTTCCATCTTTAAGCCACTTTGTAACCAGGGCTTCTGCAGAGGAAGAAATGAAATCATAATGAGGCCAGTGCACTAAACTGAATGACCAGTTTTTCTGTGTCTTTTATGTATAAGGATAGACAGGTCTAGTGAGATTGGTGTTCATCGCATGTGGGTTGGGGAGTTGATAAATGATAATCTATAGCATAGATCGACCTAAAGAGGATAACGAGAAGAAAGGCAGATTCCACAAGTTGGAAATCGAGACTATACACGCTATTTTTAAGGTTCCCAACATTGCAGGGCAAATTTGAAGTTGATTACCATCCCAGAAAATGGATAGTGGCCCGCAAAAGCAACGTGTCTACAGCAATTCATGGGCCTGGTTTTGTTAGGAGACCTGTCCTGCACATGCCTATGGACGGTTTCCACTTTGCAGGAGAGGTCCTGCTTGTCTTCAGTGATTGTACAAATGAAAATGGTGTATGGGTTGGAGAGGAAAATCATTGTGAAAGTTAAGAGTTCAGCATCTGCTACCTGCCGCATTTAGAGGTCATCGACTCCTGCTTAACTGATGAACAAATCTGACAATGAGGTTTGGTAAGGATGAGAAAAGTTACACAGTAACAGTCAACTTTAAACCAAAAAGCAAAAGAGAATTAATTTTCTATACACTACTAATAATTTGAATATGAATTTGAAATCCGAATCTTATATGTATCATGCATCTAATTGTAATTGTGTATACATTGTCGTCGGTGTATATAAGATTAACTCAAATAAATAAACCCTTGAAATACTAAAGTGGGACAATGTCTGGGGCCGACTAGCTGAATTAATATGGTTTAATTTTAGTCAGTATACCAAAAAAAAAAAAAAAAATTGCACCCTATTAAAATCAATCAACGATTAAGTGATGGAGATGTATAGCTTTACTTGCTAGTAGTTAATCCAAAACCGACACGGGATAATCTCTGAAATGAGCAATTGTTTAACTTTTGTGTTCTTAATCCGCTACAAATAATAGTTTGTTTGGATTGTACATTATTTACACCTTATTTACACGTACTGATTTGTTTGTATTATCTGTAAATTTTTCAACCATCTTCTTATCTCACATCTATCATATCAAAAAAGGTCCTACAGCATATTTTTCAAAAAATTATCCGAAATAATCTCTTGGCGCTAAAAGCTGCCTGGAGTTTGTCCTATTCAAAGGACAAAAGAGCCTCACTGATTACATTACAGGCATTTGCCAATTATTCAAGATCGGGCAACACTTTCGGATTGTTGGAATTGCAGATTCATAAAATATAGCACCATGTCAATGGGAAAGCAAGTTGATTCTTGAAAATTAAATATCCTTGTCAGAGTCAGACTTTTGCCAGGGTACCTTAGTTCAACAAGAAAGGAAGCTAGCCACTGATTAAAGTCCTTGACAGCAGAAAATAAATGATGCAATTGCACCCACCATAGTATCTGGACACTGAAAGAATCAATCAGACCTTAAAAATATGAAGATTTTAGGACATGAGATGAGATTGTAAGGTATATAAAACATTCATTTGTCCAATGGTTTACTACCTTCTAACTATTCAAGTCATTACTGGTAAACAAAATCAATGGTGCTGAAGAGGTTTAGTTTAGTGGTTAGAGTTGAAACTCCAAAAATTGAAACCTTGGGTTCAAATATTCCTTCCTCCTCCTCCTTGTTTTTTAATACATCTCTCCAATCTCATCAACCAGTCAACTGTCCCTTCATCCCTGAACCTCCGTTACACCCTAAAGAAAAAAGAAAAGAAAAGAAAAAGAAAACTGAATTGGGCTTAATATGAAGAATTGAACATCGAGGTGAAATATGTGATGGTACAATATTTATTTCGAAGTAAGATTAATCTGATATTTCCTGCTGAGATGCAGAGACTTTTCTTGTAAGAACAAGAGGATTCTTAACCTAGGTCGCACGTATAGGCTAGCATATGTCATATTCAGAAGCTTCAGTAAAAAATTTTCTGAGACAGAATTCAGAAAAGTTGTTGACTGCAACATTTATGCATGAATAAAGATATTACTAGCATTATTGCTGTTTTACCATTCCTCCAAGAATATCTATTAAATCATAGTGGTTTACTTTTAATTTTTTTTTACGGTAAGAATTCATAGACACCTATATATATATATCGTTGTTGTAAAGAATTTTACCATGCAGTAAACCCTTATATGTTGTAGCCTACATATAAATCACGTACACTAGGTATAAATTTTTTTTATATATGAACTCACCCATAAAAGTTTGAATCTTGGTACTAAGGATAGCCTGGCCAAAACTTTTCCGTATGGATTGCTATTTGTTTGGAATTTTTGTAAAAAAATATACTGTAGCGATTTGATATATGTGAGATAAAAAATTAAAGAAAAAAAAATGTGTTCACGTAAAATGTAAGAATCTTTTGGTAAAAAACTGCAATCCAAACCGACGTTCTCGCCCATCCACTGAACTATCATTTTTTTTTTCTTCTCAAAAAAGTAATAAACTAAGCAATTCCTTTTGTAATTATAGCGTAATTCATTATTTTCAATTAACTTATACACATTAAACAAATAGCCGCTGGTTGATACCTACTCAATCATTGTTGCCAACCAAATTTTATCGAACCACAGAACAACAAGGGAACAGGATTGGTTTATCAATATACCTATCATCTGTTGCTAAATATTCTTCAATCATCTTTATATATGTTTTTTTTATATATTGCTATGAACAACAAGTAAAATGATCATGTATTCATGAACTTTGGGTTGCCTAGAAGTAGTTGGGAATTTTTTTGACCAAAGAACTCTTTGGTTTTACTTATTTTCTCAACAACTCAACAAAACTAAGCCAAAGTTACTGATAAAACTTGACCATTTCCAATACAGATATTAACCAAAACTGGCCACCAAGCCTAAACCACTTCAATTCAATGTCGTTGTCCTCCTGATGATTATTATTTGACAAAATTCTCTTAGGAAAACTACCCATCAAAGATTAGGCAATAATTTAACACAATACCTACCAATTATTCCCTAATCTACGTACCTAAGATGCTTGCTTGACGTTGTATAATCTTGTGATACACTACTATTTCAGTAAACCTAATCAATGGTGTATTAATTGTGCAGTTTGAAGTTCATTATCAGTCACTGCTTTTGATTGACTTGGAGAGTACGTAGATTTAGGTTTTATTACCCACTTGCCTATTTGTTATGCTTGATTCCTGGGTCGACCTGGTTTGGCTGAATTCATCCTAAGCATCTAATAAACTAGTTTTGCATATCAACACTACTGTATCTTAATCTGGATCAGCTAAGAGAATTGTACAATTAAGACCATTGCTTTGGTTATGTATGGCGGATGCAATTATAGGCCACCTAACTTATATCAAAGCAAAAAAGCTTATAAACACAAAAGGAATTATTGCAGTTCAATTGGGATTCGAGAACATGAAGGTTGGGTTCTTGCTGCCTAATTAATATTCTGCAAGTCGTCTTAGCACAAGACAGTATTTAAGACTTGTACTAGATGCATAAAAAATGGAAAGAATACCTAATAGTGCAGACAATAATTACCAACTTTGACGCAGTTTTGATAGGTTCCCCAAATCAAAGGGCAAAAAAAAAAATTTTTTTTTTTGTGAACTAATGATGCTCAATTTGTATAATTTTTCTGGCTTTAATCTGCATTATCATTTATACCATCCTTCCATCAATCTCTGGATCGCATGGGGTGCTCAAGTTACTTTTACTTCTTCTTTTTTTTAAAAAAAAAAAAAAAATTAAAGGTTCGTCAAAACAACTTATCAGTAATCACATTGATGGATTTGTAAACCACAAACCTTTAGAAAAAAAAAAACTTGGATAATGTCAACCACTTTTTTATTGACTTAGCTAAGTGGTAAAACTTAACAAGTAAGGCATTCGTGTGTTGAATCCATCATTTAATTTAGCCCCTTTTAGGGTTGCAGTAGCTTATAAAAAAGAATACTTCTGATACAAGTATCTTTAATAAATATGCTTTTAAATTACCAAAAATTGGGCTAGCAATTAGTTAACAAACACCCTAAAAATATTTTAGTGTTTAAAAGCATTTTTTTCTATAAACACATCGCAATCCTAAGCAGAGACTTAGATAGTAATTTTTAATGTTAGGACTTAGTTAGGATACGGTTGAGCTCATGTAATATATATATTATCTGCATTTAACTCGTTGGACCACGGAAGAAGAGGCAAGTCTCAACCTTATATAAATCAGAACCTGATCTTTGACCTTTTTCATTGTTTATGTCACTGAAATCCGCTGATTTTGCGTACATGTAAGAGCCAGCTGATGCCACAATTGCAATTGTTATTATTTGCTTTCTGAGTTCGTGTGAACTCTGAGCTTAGCTTCAGACTTTAAAAAAGTTGAAAATGCTTTTAACTCAGGGCAAAATGTTCCAATGGTCCTCAAGCTATTATAAATTTTAACTTTTGGCCTTTCAACTATTAAATGAACAGTTTTAATCTTTCAACGAATTAAAATATACATCCATAATCCTTCCACTAATTTGAGTCGTTATGTCCAACAGAAACGGCACCAAAAGTGTCAAGAACCACCACCATTGTTCTGTTGAATATATTGGCTCAAGTTGAGGGAAGGGTTACGAGTATACGTTTTAATTAGGAAGAGAGTTAAAAGTTGAGCTTTATAATAGTTTGAGGGTTATTAGGGCATTTCGCCTCTAACTTAATACATATGGAATCGGTCTTCCTTCCTTGCAGCAGCACTGACAACATATAAGAAAATAAGCAACCAACCAAAGAAGCTAATAGTATTCTAATGAAACATTAGTGCAAGCAAAAGAATATTTTTTGGCCTTGATCCTAAGTATTACACAAAATGAGGGAATTTTCAACGGCAAGTATGTATCAAATATTCCAAACTCTTAACAGATTTTATGCCGCCACATCTTACAATTCTATTGCAAGTAATCCTAAATTTCGCTTTAAACTTTGTCACCATTTACCATGCAGTGAGGCCTCTCGACATTTTATTGGTGGCTTCACAATTATTGGATGGCCCTTTTAGTGGTTATGAAAATTTTCAAGTGCAAAAGATTCTTGGCAGAGTGTCATACACATCTTTTCCTGATTTACAGAATCCCCATTGAAACGGCAAGAAAACAAGATAGCGGATGCCCTTTGTTTTTTGTAAGTACTATCAATGTCTCTTATGATATTCTTATCTTACCTGATGCCGCCCACAATAAACACCAGAGTGTAAATTGTTTTAGAAAGCACAGTAGTTAGGATTTGGATCGTCGTATTGTCATGCTGCTTTCAAGATAAAAGACTGGTGATTTGGATCAAGAATCTCGACTGATTATATGAAATGTAAACATAACCAAACCGATCAGATCAGGCTAAGTGCATGTGGTTAGACAACCCATCTATTAATCAAACACAAATTTTTCATCTTACGCAAGTACCATCGAATTAATTAAAGAAAATTTAAGAAGGTAATCCCATATGAGCTAGGGTGCCAGCCTTCTAATCGTGCTTTATTTACACGGGGATTGTTGCCTTGTTCTTGGTTGGTTTTTTAAACTTTACAAAATCTGATTATAGAAATTGAATATAGAAAAAAAATCAAAATCAGTAAAAACTACTCTTTTGGGATTATATATTTTAGCTGATCTATAATCGGACTATAAAAGTGATCGAAAACATTTCAAAAGTTGATTATTTAAAATCAAAATCTATAATCAGTTAAAATAATCGATCAAGAGGAAGTCCTGTATCGTCTTTGGAGAGAATTCTCGAATTTCAAAACATATTATTATGTTCTAGTACTACCTGATTCTCATGGCTCTATATACAAAAAGTATATATTAACAAGTATGGCCATTAGAAAAGTGATTCTAGTGCAAAACCTGCAACTTTTTTTCACTTCCTAATTCCTAGTTTTGTATATGCAAACAACAGGCAACCATTTTTTTTTTTTTTTGGTGCTTTCCTTTTAGACTAAAAATGCTTTCTAGTGGGACTTTCTAAATAAATTCAGCTGGCAGCATAAACATTTCCAACCAGGAAGAATTTGCATGATCTGATTGATTGTGAAATAGGGAAAATGATGAAAAAATGGAGAGCTAAAGGGGGCGTGGTGACCTAAAAATTGGACCACATTTGTCATCCAACGGCAGAGAACATTTTGTAACGGATAAATACAAAATGCTTTAGTATGCAAACCTGTTCTCTCCCAGAATGGATAAAGTTTTATGAGCACTCAAGTGGGTGTTCATCAACTTTCCCTTCTTTTGGCACAAATTTCTATCAACTTTCCAATGTGCCTTCTAATGTTTGGTGCATTCGGTGGAATATAAATTAAAAGCCAATATCACAAGAATGCCATGATATACGGGATAGAACCCTAGCTAAGATATGTAAAGTGCTCTGTATAAGTGTATGTTCTCCCTTCTTTCAATGTTCTTTAGCAAATCCTAAATTTTTTAAAAGTATTTTATGATAAAAGTTTTCTATAAAAATAAAAGAAAAATATATGCAAATAGGCTTTTCAAAATGAAAAAATCCTTTAAGACGTACTTCATATTTTGTCAAATGAGTTTTCACTTTCAAAATATTAATTTTACATCCCTTACAAATTCAAGTTAATAAATATTGGTCCGAACCTAAATTTCTAGTCACGTTCCATTTTGAATCATTATGTGATCCACATGTAATCATTCTTTAAAAGGTAAAAATAAATACAAGTTGGGTCAGATCTCACTTTTTTAGCGAAAATATAAATATGGTCAGATCTAACTATAAGTGAGATCTAACCATTTTGTCCTTTAAAAAATGACCATGCATAGGTCACATGATAGATTGAAAATAAAAAGTGATCAAAAATCTAATAAGAAAGCAAATTTTATCAACTTAATTTTGTATAGAATATAAAGTTATTATTTTAAAAATAAAAAAAGAAAAAATTCATTTAACGAAATTTGAGAGGCATTTTGAACCATTTTTCCTTTTAAAATTAAGTTTGCTTGGGTCTCAAGTTATCTGAAACTGTGTAAATAAAAAGGGATAACACCTTAAGGTGTTTGTGACTTTGGCATGGATCAAATCTTCCATCCTACAAAGATAGACACAACCCTTGTAACATGTGGCAGCAACCATGCTAGCATGTCCTGACTGATATGAGAGTGAACAGTTGAAAGTAATGTGTGGTTTCTTTCTTGTGGTCTTGGCAACCCCAGCACCTCAGCTCCCCCCCCCCCCCCCACCTGCCCTCCCTGCCCAAAGCCAAAAGATGTTGTTAAAATCAAATTTACACTTCACAAGCAATCTCAGAGTAGGTGGGGTGTTGCTTTCATAAAGGCATTATTATTGTCAAACTTTGGGCAATCGCTTTTATTATTTGCTTTGTACAAAGAAAGTGGCCCTACTGCCACTAATTTTATAGGGGGAAAAAATTAAACAGATAAAGAAAGAGACCCCACAACTGTCTAAATTTAGTTCTGAGAGAACTTTGTTACTCTTGACCTTTTCTAAACTGAAGTCTAGAAATTCGGCTTTTATAAACCTAATCCCAGAAGAAACCTCAAAAGTTCTGAGAGAACTTTGTTACTGACCCTACCCACTTTGTGTAGTGTGTGAGATAATAGGTATGATATGCACAGCATAATGGATTACATAGGCCCCACCACAATGATTATGAGAGTTTATTTTTTAATATTATATTTACCTCCCTGACCTTATAAAATTATCATAATAACGTTAACATACTAATATTTTCATACAATTAAATAATTCACTGCTAATCTTATGCATATAAATGCATTTCACACAATTCGACTTTTAATGAAAATAAAAACAAGATTCACTTATGGAATAACCAATTATGTCCTAGACATAATTTTAACATAGGGTTAAAAATAAAAAAAATTCCTGTGATATATCTAATACACAGAAAAGTCTCCCATAATTTTAAACATACAAAACGACACCTCATATTTTGAACTAAATTGTAAACTAACAAAATTTGTTAAATTTAACGAAAATGATGGTTTCACCCGTTAAGTTTACCGGATTCAGTTAAGTTTTCCGTTAAATTTATCGGATTCCGTTAAATTTAACGAATTTTGTTAATTTACAATTTAATTCAAAACATGAGGTGTCGTTTTAAATGTTTTGAAACCACAGAGGATTTTTCTGTGTATTAAATATACCACATGGGGCTTTTTGTTTGTAACCCTTTAATATATTATAAATTAATTTTAGCTTTACTTAAAGGATTTAGAAATGAATAAAAAAATATGTAAGTTAAGGATTTCAAAAGGATGGGATGGTGTTGATACTTTAACATTTGAGAAATAGAATATTATATTAATGCAGTTGGTGAAATTTTTTTAGTTTAATAGTGCTGATCAATTTTTTTTAAAATCTTTTTTAACTTTGGTTGAGGTTTTAGAAGTTTGGGACTGATGGTGGCCGCAGTGGTCATGGTAATAATGGCACTAATTTATAATGTGGAAATATGAAAGATCTAAAAATAGTAGAGATAAAAGTTGCAAGTGATTTTGAGATTTTGTACATGTTAAAAAAATTTTATGAGAAGGTAAAATAAACTTCATAATTTCATGAAAACGTTTTGGATTATTCATTCAAATTTTTTATCATTAAATAGTTTTTGTTACCAAAATGGCAAATTCAAGAGAAGTGTGTGTAATTATTAAAATCTAAACGAAACTTTGTGAATTTATCAAAAACCTCAAAAGGAGGTTTCTGAAATTATCCCTTAAAACAATCCATATTGTCTCTCAACTTGCAGGAAATTCCAGTGTCATTGAAAAGCCGCATTTCTTTTTACAAGTACTAGTATAGCTTATCTGGTAAGGTGACAAAACTTTCAAGTTTGTAGTTCAAGTTTTATGGTTATTACGGTTTATGTCTTCGGAAATAGGCAAAAGATGCAGTATATTTATCCAAAATAGTGAATTTACCCGAAAACAGAAAATTTACCTAAATCTCTAGACTCATTACCTTGTAATGGGCTGTTTGGCCCTCCTCAAGGCCTTGAGAAAAAAAGAAAGTCATGTTTCGATAAGTGTAAAAGAGAAGAATTTTTAACCACAATCCCCTTAATCATTTCTTGTAAATTGCAATCCAATAGTGTTGGGAGTGCAAGAGGTAATACTTGGAGCTAAAATATCATTAACCGACTAAGAGGCAAGTTACAAATGCCAATTAGGGATGGCAACGGGGCGGGATTGGGAGATCCCCCTACAAATTCCCCCTGCCCCCACCCCGTCCCCCGTTTCTCGCTTCCCCGGCCCCACTTCCCTCGCGGGGTAAATAAAAGTTTGTTATATGATTTTATTATAGTTAAAATTTAGCAAATAATCAAGTAGTAAAATATCAACACATTATCAAATTATTATTCATTGTAATTTCACAATTGAAACTTATAAAAATAATTAAATAAAAGTTATTTAAATACAATCCAACATGATGAAATAAATACAATTAAAGTAGTCAAGTTTTCACTTTTTGCACAAATATAATCACTAATTCATTATTATGCTTGTGTTTTTTTTGAAAAAAAAATGTTATTGTATTAAGTGTAATTAGGAATTTAGTATAAATATATTAGTAAATTTAGTATAACCAATTAATAATTTGTATTAGTACACATATATAATTATTAGTATAATTGATAATATCAATTATATTACATATACTAATATACATTATATAATACATATAACTAATAATATCATTATCATAAGTTTGTAACTAATTAAATTATATATTATATATATATATTTAAAACGGGTGGCCCGCCTCGTTTCTAAGCTGGGGAAAAAATTTCCCCCGCCGCGCCCCGTGCCATCCCCCCCCGTTAGACCCTGCGGGGCGGGTGCCTCCTTAATGCCAATTGCACTTATCCAGATCATATATAAGACGTCTCATTAACCAACGTGGTTTAACCTAATTGGTGTCAAAAAGAAGGTTTTTACTAATGAAAAATTAAGCCATAAAAGCCTTTTTTCTTCAAAAAAAAAAAAACTTAAAAGGTAGACATTGCCTCCAAGCTGAGTTCAACCAGGCCAAAAGTGTGATTTTGTTGTTGTAATAATTTGGCAAATTATGGATTAAAATAATTGAGGAATATGCTAATTTGCACCTGAAAAAAGTACATCACATCACATTGTCTAGATATAGAATAATATGTTTGATGCTATTATGTAAAGAAAAGAACGAAAGATAACTCAATAGTCTTCTTAATCCAAGTTACTGATTAAAGGCATAAAGCACCCACACAAAAAAAAAAAAAAAAAGAATTACTCACTAAAAGCAACTTTAGAAAAGGAATCAACTTAAATTGACTAACTGAGCCTAATCAACCGGTTAATTACTTGATTATCTTTGGAAAGGAGTAGATAATAAATCCCCCTAAAGTAAACCAAGGTGGGTAAATGAATCAGTGGCCCTAGTAAATGTAAACGGACTGATAGCAGCAGTTAAATTCTCGAAGATCAAAGCCAACCGTGTCAAGCAGGAAGCAAACGGTCAATAGGAGCAAAACCAAGAAAGTCAGAGTATTCTTTGCTTTGGGCTTTGGAGCGCTTGCTACTTACTACTTTCAAAATCACAACCCCAATGCAAATCTACCACGTGTAAATGGTTCATGGAAACTCTTCAAGGAAAAAAAAAAACTCTATCTCAGAAAAGATTGATAAAGACCCCTCCATCCCACTAGATCTGTATTCAAAAGCACACACAGAAAGAAAATAAAAAAGAAATTGAAAGAAAATTTGGAAAAAGTAAAAGTAAAAGGCAGCAAAAGCCAAGGTTGCTAACTCCGGTGAAGAAAACAAAGGTAAAATAAGTAAATAACCTAGCCTATAGGCATAATAGGCTCTTACTCAAGAACCAAGGTTTTAGAACTTCAAAAACATGTTAGTATTGTAAATGGAAACAAAAAATCAAATTTATGGCAAATTGAACTGATCCCTATGAAGTTTATCATAATTACTAGACCTCCTCTCTAGTCCTTAAAGTTTATAAATGACCTCCCTTGAATAGTAAATTATTTGAGATAATTTTATAAATGACCCTCTTTGAGATAATTTTATCATATTTACTATAGCATTTTTTTTTGATGTGATGTATGTGAGTAAAAAATTGATTGAAAAATGTATTAATGATGCAAGTAAATTGATATGTGTAAATAATATGTATTCCAAACACACTTATTATTGCGTTGGAGAATTTATCGCCTAATCCAAAATCCATAGTAGAGACAATTTCCTTACATGTTAGTACCACCTAAAAGTGAATTGCAATTCCAACCCTTTTATTATAATTTAAATAAAAGAAAAAGTTGATATCAAGTTAAAAAAAAAAAGGAAAAAGTTAAAAAGAGGTCAACTCTAATTTCAAAAACTAAAGAGAAGGTAATGTAATTATGGTGACTTTTAAGAAAATCAGTGTAAATAAAGTACTAAAATTTAGAGCACAACTAGGAGAATATTACCACATCACGTTATTCTAGTGTTACATCCACCCCCCTGCCTCCTATACACACCGTCCAAGATAGCACGAGCCTGCCGTCATCTCCATCTCATCCAGCCCTTCCTTCCACGCTCCCCCAAAAACAAAAACTCGTCATTTTCAGCTCCCCATGCTTAGCATTATTTTAGCCTCACACTTTCTCCCAAAAGATATTTACATATTTCGAAAAATGGAAAAATTAAATAAAACCACATATATAATAATTAAAATCTGCTCCTGTTTCCTTGATAGGAACATCTGGATATGGATCTCGCAAGACGGGATAGATTTCATTACTAAAAATTGTTTTTGATTTTTTTTTTACATTTTTCATTCTATTTTCTAATTTATTGGTACAATAATGATGATCTAGAAAATTCACTTCATCATCACTTGATTCCTTCTTACATATCCCTTCTAAGAAAAAAGGAAGGGAAAAAGTCCAAAATTACAAGGAAATTTAAAAAGAAAAAAAGAAAATATCCGGTTATATCTAGTATATAAAAACTCCGACCGATACTATACTTTTTTTGTACTTCATAAAACAGTTAGAAAATTCCCAAAAGGAAAAGGAAAAAGATCCAAAATTTTCACGGCTTCTCCCTTAGAAGAGATGCCAAGCCGGTGACCATAACCCGGTTGCCCCTTTCACAACTCTTGGGTTTTATCACCGGCGGTTGCCACGTCCCGATCGCCGGCGTCGGCCCTTTTGATACTTCGCCGGAAATCCTCGCCGGCGACGACAAAGATGACTTGGGTTTCTCCGACGGTGTCGTTTGCTCCCCAAAAATCAGCTCCAGTTCTCCACACTCACTCCTCGCCGGCGACGACAAACCTGACTTCGGTTCCTCTGACGGAGTCGTTATCTCCCCAAAAATCAGCTCCAATTCTCCACACTCACTCTCTTCTGAAGCCTCCTCAACAACCACCTCCTTACTCTCATCTTTCTCCTCAGTTTCAACAACAACCTCCTCAGCTTGTTTTCCCTCAACTGCAACGACATCGTTTTGAGGAGGAACGGTTGTCCTAACGTGCGGGCTGACCCATTTAGCTTTCATGTACTCAGCTTTACGCCACGGCGCAATATGCATTCCTTTCTTCTTCAAGCTTTGTCTGGCGGCCTCTGATACAATTCCGATGATCTGCTGCAACCTGTCCACGTTCCCGACGAAAATGAACGGCAGAGAATGCAAGATGGCTTTGTAACTTCCGGTTGATCGAGCAATCTCAAACTCTGATCGGAAGTCAATGTCGATCAGCACTCTCTCCCCTTCAGTAATCACATCAATGTAATCATATTCGCCTGCATTTTAATTTGCCAAATACATCATCAGACCAGATACTCAGATATGGAAAGCGGAACCCCCTAAAATAATGGGATCAAAACCCAAAACTGGTAAGGCCCTGATGTGATCTAGGCAAATACCTCACAAAATTTAAAAAATATATATATATATATATATATATTTCCAGGCACCAATAATAGTGCTACTTAATTTATTTATGAAAATTTATATAAAGAGAAAATAGTAGTGCTAATTGTGTCAAAGGAAGGGGATACAAGTCAAAACCCACGACAAATATGCAAGAAATTATCAGGTAAAACTGCAATCCTTTTCAATTTCAAACCCAAAAAAAAAAAAAAGAATCATAATTTATACTCATGTTTGGAGGCGAAATAAAACCCATAAACGAACAAGAAATATCAGCGTAAATATGGAAGGTTAGGAAAATAATGCAAGAAACTATCAAACTCCAGAATACAAATAGATTAGGATAGAGCATAAATTAGGAGAAAGAGAATAGGGGTCTACCGGCTGGAATGGAGGCAGATTTGTCCCATTTAGATTTGCAAATGGAAGCATCGTAGCCAAGTGCTAATAGACCATCAGTCACAATTTTCCTCAAATCATCTTTCCTTTTGCAAGTTTTATTCTTTTCCACCATTTTTGAAGTATCAGCCAACAGATTCCTCTCCACAGTTGTAGAACAAGGAATCAAGCTCTACAGACAACAAATAAGCCAAGAATTAATCCCAAAATCAGCAAAAATAATTTCAAGAATTTCTCAAGAAACTTCAATTTTTAAGGGAAAGGGGGCATTTTGATTATTACCTTGAGAAAATCAACGGAATCGCCAAAAGAATAAGAGTTTGAGTTAGTGACAACATCCCCAAATCCAAAATCAAATTCATCATCAGAACTATCATTGCTATTTCCATTGAAGCAGTTGCATCTATTTCTCCCACATTTCTGAGCTGTCTGAGGCTGCTTCTCAAAAGCATTCTCCTCAATGAAATTCTGCACCATATTATCTAGACAAACTGAGCTGAGCTCAAACTCCGGCACTCCTGCCGCCGGTGGGGATGGTGCTGCAAAATCTTTAACTTCGCCGGGAAAAGACGCTTGCTTTTCTGTTGTGGCCGATGATATCCTCAAAACACTGTTGAATGGCCGATCAAAAAGCCGTTTGAGCCGCGATTTAAGCACCGGCGGGGGCTTCGATGATTCCAGGTAGACTTGGTCGGAATCAATCGGCTGAACCTTCATCTGAAAAGGCATTTTTTTAAAAATTCCTCTACTCAAAATTCTCAAGTAATTGAAAAATCGTTCCCTCAACTGAAGCTCACTTTTTTCACAGCCAAAAAAAAAAAAAAAACTAAAAATCTGAGCTACTCATCGATAAGAACCAGGAAAATTAATGCTTTTGCGGCCAAAAGTTAGCGTTCTGCGATCATCTACTGCATATACACAAACATCTCTTCTTGGGCAGGCAAATTGGAAAAGAAAGAAAGATTTTTTTTCCTTTAATGGGGTGGACAATTTGTATCTGTACTAGGGCTTTTCACGGAAGACATGACGGTGGTGGACTGAAACACGGGCATTTCGTTGATGGAGAAAGGAATAGTTCGCCGGAATATTCATTTTCCGGCTAGATTTCGACCGCCGGTGGGGTACTCCTGTTTCTGCCTTTTTTTCTTTCTTTGAATTCAAGTTTTTTCCTTTTTTTTTTTTTTTTTCTCTTTTTCTTCGGAGATGTAAAAACTAGGAAACAATGGATAGACTGATAGAGTAGCGGAGGTGGGGGTATTTATATAGGAAGAGATCAAGTAGCTGACTAGGATTTTCCCTGACACGTAAAATCCGACGTGGCAGAGAGGATTGGTTTGCTCACGTGACAGGAGTTGATTAGATTTGTCGTTATTTGAGAAATTGTTTTGGCGACACGTGTGATCAAGATGAAACGTGGAGACAAAGCAGTGGATGAGACTGGGTGAAATTACTTTTTATGACCTGCTGGATGCCCCTCACTGCCCGGTGTAGTGTTGATGACATATTTTGTGAACCCCAAGGTTATCGTGTGAGGTCGAATGGATTAATTTTGAGAATTTTATAGAAAAAAGAATTTGATTAGGTGCGAAGTTTTGGCCCTTTTTTAAGAGTGATTGGGTGAAATGGGTTCATTGTTTGGGGTTAGTGGTCACACCTAATAAGGGATATGGGGATGGTGGGGCTGATTAATTAACCTAATTGCTGCTGATTAGTTTTCTTTGTCAACTGTTTTTCTCAAAGCAAAGCAAAAGAGTTTTCTCACAGATCAATGGAAGTACATTTGTTTTGGTGATGCAATGTGCTTGCAGTACAACTATCGAACTCCATTTTGTACATTGCTATTGTAGTACACTACCACAAAAACATGAGTACCTTAACCTTGACAGGTGCAGTGTTCCTGTATGAATGAAACCCCTTGGCAAAGATTAAGAGCAATTATCGACTAAATGATCACGAGTTTACTGATTAAGTTGTTCAGTGGTCAATTACTGACGAAAAATAGTTTAATGGCCAAAATATGATCCGACTAATAGTTTAGTAGCCATTGAGGTTTTTTGCTGTAAAAACTATTTTTATTTTATTTTAACATTATACACGATGACAAAGTAAATTTAGGCGTTGCCTTCCAAGACATGGTTAAATGAGCATTTGAGAGGCGAATAGTAATTAAGACATTTCTTATCATATTAATGTATCATTATAATCTAACGTGTAATTGTAATTAGCACAGAGATGTTTTTTTCGTTGTTCTATTACCATTTTCATAGTTTGTTGTAGATAAAATCTTTGTGTCTTCTTCTACGATCAAAGAAACCACAAATTTCAGTTTAAACAATTTCAGAACTTTTAGGGTGCTCTATCTTATCATGCGCGGTTTTTTTTTTTTTTTCTTTCATGATCAAAAAAACTGGAGTCCTTAAATTTCATGTTTAAATAATCCAAAGTGTGCCATTTGGAAAGTTAGATTCCGATAGCATCACAGACTGGACATATATAAAACTCTCTGAATCGTGATTTTGTGTTGTTTGGATTTATAAAAGTTTGTAAAGGGATTTACAAATCAGGGGTAAAAGTACCTATAAATTGTAGATATAAGGAGATAGAATACCGAGAGATACAGAAAAATTAGTAAGTAACTCAATCTGTAAGTTTCAAAGTCAATGTTTATAACATTTTTGTCTTCCGTTTGAATTGTTATTTTAGAAGTTTTTGTAGAAAAATATACTGTACAACTTTGATGTATACGAGATAAAAAAACAATTGAAAAATCTGTTCACGAAAAACGTAAACATTTTTCTGCAAGAGATCATAATCCAAATAAGGAACTCTGCTTTCATTCTTCTATGTCATTAGGAAAATAGAGAAGAATATATATATATATATATATATATATATATATATATATATAATCTTTTAAACTGCTTTCATCCTTCTAGATATTAACAATATTTTAAAAATTGAAATATCCCTCACCTATCCAGGGAGCAATAGTGTTAATGAAGTGTTGTATATTGTTGTGTGTTCGTGTACTACAATCATTGATTGAGTATTTTAGACATATAAGTCACCCTTTGGTTTCCTTATCACCACTTGAATGCGTATTCTACGTTCTGATTACAACATCTACGAGGGTAGTATTAGTCTCTATATATTTTACGTCTACACCTGTAACTATGCTACAGTTTCTGATTGCAATAACAACATCAATATCATCCAGCTGATCAGACTCAGAGAGAGTAGCATTAGATGCATTTCTCTTCTATACATTTTTGGATTACGAAGTTTCATGCATGCATGCATGCATGGTGCCAGTGGTCCTCCAACAGTCCAACTTCAATATTGCAATCAATTTATGAACAAATTTTTAATGGGGATTCTTGCATCAAGTGATGAATTTCAGCATCAGTACAGCTAAAGCATGATGATAATGGAACCAAGAAATCAATTGGCATGATGTATATACATAGCCCAGTAGCTGAGTCATGACATGTATGACCTTTGAGTTGCGGATACTTCTCCTTTTACTTAAAATAGAAATTCAGTTTTTCTTAATTCTTTTCTTTAGTAAAATAAAATTTGTTTCGAAGCGTTTCAGTTCATTTTTACCTAGGTTTAAAATTATTTTGTGTTAAAGAATTTGAGTTGTACTTCCCTTTTATTCTCCAATATTTTTTTGAAAAAATTTTACATTTTTCGTAAACACATTCTCAATCATTTTTTTATATCATATACATCAAACCTCTGCAACGTGTGTGTGTGTATATATATTACAAAAACTCTTAAAAATAGCAATTCATATTGATAATTTTCAAAGTATGTGCAAGCTTTGGCTTGAGATTTGATCCTCATTGCCTTAAGCCATGCGTCAAGGCTAAAATCAAAAGGAAACTACACCAAAAGTGCACTTTATTCTTGAAGAGTAAGTGTATGCTTGCTCTTCACATTTACCCTCAGATAAGATAAATCATAAATGATAGAAGAGCACTAGCATAAATGCACCAATATGCATGAACAAGTCAAATTTTGAAGTTTGGAAAAACAAAGAGAATAAAAGAAAACTCCAAAGAGCAAACTTCACACAATTATTCCATCGTTTAATTTATTAATTATCTGTATGAGTTCTTCTTAATTGGCATCTCATGTACTACAATTATCCCATCATTTGTTTTTTGGTTTTAAGGCTTCTGTACAACATGTCTTGCCAAAAAAAAATGCTGAAAAGATTCCAACAACCAACCCACGCTAGCCGTTGGATACTACATTCAAATACAAGGAGGAATGCCCAAACCTTGGGCGGAAAAAAAATTCTGCATGCCACTTTTTTCATAATTAGGTCGTGGGAAATGAGATGGTCCACAAGCACAGCACTTTCTTTCTTGACTGTAAAAATGTTCTCTTTGCTTGATGCTACTTCCAAAACCCTAACCATTCCATACCATACCATATCATACCATACATACAAAAGGACAACCACCACCTCTAGAGTCTATAAATATTGAGACAATGGACAAGTGTTGATGAGAAAGGTAATAATGTGACGGTGCCTTCTTGACAAGTATGCCACACAATGACCATTTGAAGTTTGGAGCTTTCTGCCTTTCTATTTGCCTTTGCTTTACCACAAGTACCCTCCAAACTCCAAAACTCTCCCACTCCGTTGAAATAAGCGACAATTTTTTAATATTTTTTTTATTTCATATACATCGAATCAGTACAGTATATATTTTTACGAAAACTTAAAAAAAAAAAAAACAATACAAATGGGCTAAAATTTCTCGCCTTCCAGATGTCCAATTTTGAAACAAATACAAGAGTCAATAATTGCAACGTTATCACCACCCCACTCTTTTTTTTTTTTTACTAGATTCTCTTTCTTGATTTCACTTTCAACAGCAGAATTATTTTAGTGAAGATGATTTCTTTCGGTTTGGTGCGGTTGTGCCCGTCGCGTAAATGGCCAATCGCGATTCGAGTTCGCCACAAATGAACGATATAGAAGTCTTGGTAGGAATTTAAAGGGTGCTATCAATTCTTGGAAACGGTCTAGCTAGGCTATAAAGGTAAATTGCAAGGTGGGATGGGGAGACTGATAAGGACAAGAATTTGGTCAATTTACATGGTGTACATGGACTCGTTAAGATTCAAGAGTCGGTTTGCTATCCTGATCACATAAATAAATTGGGTCAATTTGTTTTAAAGTAACTTATCTTGATAAAGAATAGTACTCCATACATCTTGAAGCATTTGAATTTTGTGGACGTGTCTTTTGTAATAATTTGAGTTTTGCTTTTCAAGTTTTGGTAAACGATGGTGGAATTTCCTTTTCTCTTTTATAATGGTTCACACAGAGTGCATTATGCTCACACAAATTAAGTGCCTGTATTGGATGCTAGGCCAATGTAGATCACTGGTGGGATGAAGACTTGAAAATTGTGCTTAAGGTTTTATTTGTCAAAAAAAAAGAAGGGGGAAAAGGAAAAAAGACCCTGAATACAAGAAGTTCATACGGCAACCATGTGAGGTTAGTAATGTTTGGTTACTAACTACTGTTGAAAATGGACATTATATTCCCTCAATCCCGAACTAATTAGTTGAAATGCCTATAACTCTTTAATGAATAATAATTTTCGTAGATATTTTACATTAAGTCATATTAGACTTTAAAGAATTCTGTGTTAAAGTTCACTATGAGAATGAGGCAATAAGTTTAGGATTTGATTTATTGCACAAGGAGCTTCTTTTCTTTTTCTTTTTGATTAAAAAAGAAATTGGCTGGACTTGGTTCCGATCATCACCATAGGTCAGAAATTCTTATAGATTACCTATCAACACAGTCCTTATATCTCGTAACAGAATTCGAACACACGGTCTTTTTGTTAGAAACTGGCCCGTTCTTGCCAATTAAATCAATTTGTGTTAGCATTGCACGGGTAGCTTCTGCCCTAGAGAGCGAGTGGAATATGGAAGTTGAGACTACCAGTTTAAAGTCCATACACAACAAATTTCGCTTTCAAATTAATTTATCTTTCTTTCAAATCAACAACTTTAGTTTGACCTGACAACATATTCTGGTTAAAGTCTTAGAGCACAAAAATAATGTGAAACACTACAAGATTGCCGTGACAATTTGTCACAATAAAACGAGAGTAGGAGGTCCAAGTAATTTATCTCCCACTTTTATTCCTAGTATACTATTCAAAGTCTATGCCTAAATATCCTCTTCTTCTACGAGTAAACACATCATGTCATCAACATGACTCCATCTCTATATATCAAATGTGTCGGTTTAATTGGACAAAATTACTCACCGCAGGAATGCTATCACATACTTTTCTTCCCTTTTCTTTCTCCTTGATGCATTACATGAGGACCGAATCAATGAATGGCGTTCGTTCCCCAGCTGGTAACTCTCAAATGATAAGAGACTTAAATGAGGTTTCCGGAACCTTTGAGATACGAACTTGAACTTTCACTATCATTCTTTTCACCAAAAAAAAAAAAAAAAATCATGAGTAACAGAAAAAGACTAGCCAAATGGTCATATTTGCACTATTGTTCGTTTTTTCTTCAATGAAAAAAAGTTTAAAAGAAGAGGAGGTTCACGTCATTTCAAGATCAAGACATGTTACAGACACATTAACCGATGTAAAATCGAGACATGAAACGTATTACTATCACAGTAAATAATGTAATTCTCACAAATCGTCTGTCAATAATTTTTTCTTACAGCCAAAACACACACACACACACACGCTCACCATTTTCCCCCCATTTTAGGTTACCAGTTACCACTTACGGTACGCACGGACGGGTGTGTTTGGTTTGAGATGAGCGGACGTACGAAGCGCTATCACGAAGTTGAAAACTGCATGCATTGGAATTATGGTGGGCCAAACACACGTGTAGCCTAGGTGTTGTATTTTAAAGTTTAAACCCACACGTAATGGTAATGCTAGCTCTGGGTAATGGTACAAGATTTCTGGGCTGTTTTTTTCATGCGAATTTAAAGCTTTAAGACGATTGTTGAAAATGCGTGCAAGAAACAGTAATGTTGGCTTAAGTAGTCGCCTAGACTTGGTCCGTACCGTACGGACCTTTTCTTTGGTCTTATCCTAAAGCAAGATTGTCAGCCAAAGAAACCGGCACTAGAGGACCAATCCCACCCCAAAAGCCAAGAGGATAAGGACGAAACCAACATTCAATTGCTAAAATCGTTTGGGTAGACCGCAAGGTTCATAGGTAAGATACTTTTCTGTAATTGATCTAGTTTAGTCCAGTGTCTTGTACCATAATAGTGGAATGCATTTGCAGAGTTCATGACAGAAGGGGGAAAAGAAAAAAGAATAGTTAACTAGTAGTCTGCATTTAGTCATGAAGGCCTTGGTCTAGGTTCAATCCGCTTATTCTTCCTTTTTCAGGTTCTTAAATCTCATCCCTTTTCAACTAAAAAATGAAATTGAAATAAGAAGAATTCTTGATAAAAGACAAGATGAAAAGCAAGAATATTTAACTAGGAGTCTGTATTTAGTCGAGAAGGCCTTGGTCCAGATTCAAACCGCTTATCTGTCCTCTTCGCTTCTTAAATTTTATCCCTTTTCAACTAAAAAGAAAATTAAACTAAAAAAAAAGAATAGTAGTCAATACTTTGCTTGGAAATTATTTCCTTCAATGTATTGTCCAAATTAATAAAAGAAAAATCGAGAGTTAATAAACTTAAAGTGTCTTGTTAGAGTAAAATTTACTCTACAACAGCCCGGATTTGACTCTGAAAGATGTTTTTATCCAAAAAGCAGATAATACCTGCTTGTACCTCAATTTTCTTAATGGCGTTGTCGATTCCAACGGGTGATTCACAGCTTGCTCTAATTATTATTGTTTGAGAAAAGGAAAGAAACAAAAGCTTATTTGTTTGTAGTAAATTTGTAGAATTCAATGGGTGGGCCTTCAATTATGCTGATTTGACAATTATGCTGATTTGACTTGTAAAAAATTATTTTAAAAAATGTGCATATAAAACTTAACATATCAGTTGAACTGTTGGAGGAAATAAGGGGTCTACACTGTCCGAGTTTATTAAAGAAATGTCAAGAAACCGTGAATTCCAAACAGCCAGTCAAGGAGACGAGAAATTAATTGGTTTGATGGACATATTCTAATGGCATGAAGTATTTTTTTTTCTTGGGTTTTATTGAACTACATCATTGCATTCACAACGGTAGCGAAAGCCTAATTACTTGAGGCCGTTTGGATTGCTATTTTTTTTTTTTAAAAAAAATGCATGGTAGCAATTTAAATATATGTGTGAAAAAAAAATGATTAATAAATATATTCATGAAAGACGTTAAAATTTTTCGTAAAAACGCTGGAATCCAAAATTTTCTCGGTATTCTTTCTCCCTATTCGTTCTTTCCCCATCTAAAAATTTCCAAAAACATAGAAAGCAAAAGAATTAGAATTGTTGGCATTTCTTTAATTATATACTTTATGAGATATGCTAAGCCTAGGTAATTAAAATTGCATTTCTTCCTTTTGTAAGGTGCCTCACATGAACACAAAAGAAAACAATTCGTGGGAACACAATGAATATAGATAATAATGATGTTTGAATCCAAAAAAAAAAAAAAACCAATGGTGAGGACATCAAGAATTTTCAACACAGATTCGGTGAAGTATAATGTAATGTACTATAGTCTAATAGAAATGCTACCCTTTTTCTGCAACATAAAATGAAACAAAGGCGTCCAAACTTTTTTCCTCCTTTATTTGCTTTCCTACCTCCATTATGAGTTAGTCACTAATCTACTCGGTTTGATCTCTGTGTTGTCACTTTAGCTAGACAAGAGTATTGATGACAATTTCTTTTATGGTGTCCCTTGAAATAATTGAAACACTTTAATCCTCATTACATCTTTCTTTAATGACTCTTAGGAACATGGGCCTGTCATTAGCTTTGGAGACTCCATTGCTGTTGTTTCTTTCACCTTTCCGTGACAGAGAGAAAAGTTTCAAATTTCAAGGAAATTTTGCTTTTGAGGGCCCAAAGTTCATAATTTTCTTAAGATTTGATATTTCCTCGAAACCTTAATCTTGATACTTCTATGCTTAATCATGAATGATCTTTAACTTTAGCCGTATGAGCACGACGCAAGTGATTAACGTTGAAGTGAGAACTGAGGACCTTTTTTTAAAAAAAAAAAAAAATTAAGTTATGTTTGGATTGCAATTTTCTGGAGTTTTTGTAGAAAATATAATGTAGCCATTTGATATATGTGAAGCAAAAAAAGTGATTGAAAATTGTGTTAATGGAAAACGTAGAGATTTTTCATAACTGTATTTCCCATTATTCACAAGTGTTATTTTAGCCAATTGAAGCTAGAGATATGAAGTTAATTCCGTTTGGATTGTTATTTTTTGAAGCTTTTGTAAAAAAGCATACTATAACAATTTGGTTTATACGAGTAGAAAGGTCATTGAAAATGTGTTTATAAAAAAATGTAAGAATTGTTAAATAGAAAACTGCAGTCCAGACACTAGATTTTTATTTAATGCCAGTCAGGGGCCAGGTGGGAAGTCTTTGGTTGTGGCTGTCCTTCGTAGCTAATTACTCAATCTATCAAACGGCACTGCACTGCCATAGCTCATATGCCGGGATGATAGCAACAGAAATGTGTCGTCTCATTCCGGTGGCTTCTTTAAGAAAAAAGAAACGAAGATTTCTTTCTTTCTTTTTAATTTAAATGCAAGAAAACCGTGGCATAACTTGGCATATAGATCCATTTAATGACTAATTCTGAACAGGGAAGTTTGATTGTAGTGAAATTCTCATGCAAACTTCAATGATGAGCAATTAATTTGAAGAGATGTAACCGTACCAATGTACTCCCTCCCTTTTTTTATAACTGACGTTTAAGATTTTGCACACCAATTAAGAAAAGTTTTTCATTGCTTAAATCTGTACACTATTTTCCTTTTATACCCTCATTAATTGTCCAATTACTAGGAGAGAAGCAATAATTACTAGGAGTAGTAATTAAGAACCATGTACTGGAAAAGAGAGATAAAAGGGTAAAATTGTGAAAAAATAATTAATACTGCATGGGGAAAGTAAAACGACAGATAAAAGTACATTGAAGCAAATTTCTTAAACGTCAGTTATAAAAAAAAAAGGAGGGAGTAATTGTTTCATTTTTTTGGGAGACCGGCAATAAAGCCTAATTAAAGATTTTGTTGTGTTTTCAATTTCTGGGATCTCATCACTCGACCAAGACAAAATTGACTTGTTTCCCAGATGAAGGCGTCAAGGAGGAAGTTGCTAGGGAAAAAAATATATATAATGCAAAGAAGCTGAAAATTGAGATATTTTGAAATTTGTGGAGCTCCTCCACCTGAGGGGGGGACTTAACTACCATCGGACCAGACCGATACACCAGTCACCCGCATGAATTTAGAACACTCCTCATATTGAGGCACATTGATGGGAGGCGAGGTTTGAACCCTTGACCTCCCACCTCACTATATACAGTAGTGGCCAACTCCAATATTGGGAGTTGGTTCTCCATTCTTGGTTGATTGTGTAAAATTCAGCAAGTTTTTTCTTGCTGAAACTGTGATCTGCCTGACCAAAAGGGGGGAGAGGGCAAGGAATGGTGGCAATTGGACCTAAAAATCAGTGTCATTTTCGATCAAGTTAAAGCTGTTGATGGAGGTTTATAAGGGAGTGATGAAGTGGGTCCTCTTTGCTTATATTTTACAGGTAGATGAGGCATCATAGTCCAAGTTGAGAATTATGATGGTACTTCTTGTAATACATTCAACCAAAATGATAAAACATGGGGTCATGAATTATTGTGCATCTTAATTATATCATATCAAATATCACACCAGGCTTATAGACCAAGTATTATCTTATCAAATGAGATATAGGATCAAATCAAGGGCTTCTTTTTTTAAATTTTAGGGAAAATGACTTGTTTCATCCTTCACATTTTGTAAAATTATTTTTTTAGTCCCTCACTTTTAAAATAAAGCAAATTCATCCATGACATTTAAAAATTAAATTTATTACATCCCTGGATCTAATTTTCAATCTGAATCAAACCATTCAATAACCTAGTAATAAATTTCGAAAATAGAATTGATAGATCACTCGGTCAATTTCATCATATTCACATGATATTTATTAAACCAAAAAAATAAAAATTATAACATAAAAGGCCATTCTTTGTCTTGAAATAGTAGAGTTTTTTTTTGGTAAATCTTTTCATACATCGTTAGTATATCCGCTTGCGAATCTAGATGTATATCGTAAATATAAAATTTGATGTTTAAATTTAAATTGAAATGATATAGCGGTACATAAAAGTCAGTGTATACAATGATAATGTAGGAAAGATTAATCTTTCTTTTTTATGTTATAATTTTTATTTTTTCTTTTTGGGTTCATTAAATTTTACATGAATATTAAGTTGAGTTAACCAAATGATTTACCAATTACACCTCCAAAATTTCTAATCAGGTTGATTGGTGGTTTGATTCAGATTGAAATTTGGGTTCAAGGATGTAAGAACTTCAATTTTAAATGTCAAGAACGAAATTACTTCGTTTTAAAAGTGAGGGATGAAAAGAATATTTTTGTAAAATGTGAAGGATGAAACCGATCATTTTTTCTTAATTTTATTTTTAAATTACATGTTGTTTTGATATGCAGATTCTGGATTCTAATCCTCTCACCCCTTTTTGCTTCTTAAATTCTGCTCCCTCTCTCATGTTAAAAAGAAAAAGTTCAGAGATAAAAGTTTGTAAACATTCTAAGATCAATCCTAGTTCTTGTCAGATCACACGGTAGATGAATTTTGGTTCTTGACAGATTTTAATTTACCTTGAAACATCCTAATACCCATTTTAGTGCTGAATCCATATGGATGAAGGGCTCCTACTTTGTACACATTTACAATTCTCCTTGTCCATCTTTAGCCAATTTTCCAATATTTCTAGATGGCATCTGGTATTCCGTCAAATGATTTCGAATAAGCACTTGAAAAAGGCCATGATCAATTTTCAGTAAGTGGTTATGCTCGAGCATAAACATTATCATGCCAAATAAAACTTTTTCGGCTTGAACTTTTTAAAGCATATATATGCAAATTTGCATCAATAGTCCATTAATTTACATAAGACCAAAAAATTTGGCATTACTAAAAAAAGTTCTACCAATGAAAATAATGAAAAGAAGGGTAGCTGTGGAAATTGTTAATGCTGAATATCATATGCAAAAGGGGGTTTCTCTCCTTCCTTTATTAAATATAACATTCATAATTTCAGTTATTGAGTAAGAATATATATATATATATATATATATATATATATAAAGTAGAATTTTACTATGCAGCCCTTTCCTGGCAGATGATTGATAGTTTGAAATTTGGTTTCATAAATGGTGAATAGCTAGCAGAAATAATAATTATTTTTGCTGATAAAAATCCAACATTGACGTGTTTAATATGCAGATATCTCTAATATTAGTGCCAGATTCAGCAAACAGGGGACAGGTACTTCCTTTGAAAATATTCTTTTCACTCTAATAAATCTCTTGTATTCAATTTATAATTTTTTCCTTTTTAAAAATAATTTTCCACTTCTTGTTTCTCATATATTTAAAAGAATATTTACTTCCCCGTTATATTTTTATGACATACCAGCAAATGATGAAACTCTTAACACCGTCATGACCTTCACGGCTTCACACAAGGATAGACTTTGCCACTTCGGTGACCAAACCACGAAGCTACGCTGGAGAAAAATTATTCTTGGCGTGGTAAGTGACCTATAAAGGATTTAGATACAAATAATGAGAGGGAATAATTTTTTATGCACTGATCATGTAGTAGTGAGTTTTCTACACTCGCAATCTTGAATGTATACTATATATGCATGATTTGAATTTATTTATGTGGCATTATGCAGACCTAATTGTGTTAAAAAAAATCACGAATAATATGGGCTCTATGATTAAATTTTAATCGGCGAAAAAGAGGAAAGATAGGGAGTGGTTATGAAGTGAGACTTTTTTTTTTTTTTTTTTACCTCCCACACACCTCACAAACTTTTCATCTTCAACTATCAAATCCAAGATTCGAAGAGTTGCCCAATTTACATCACTTAATTGTAAATCCTTTTCCTTCAACCAAAGCCTCATTTGAAAAGTTGCCCAATTTGTTCGCCATAATCTTTTATACCACTCTCCTGTACTTGTAGTAGGTACTTCCAGAGGAATTTAAAAATTTTTATGCTGTGACATATAATCTCCAGAATATAGTCTCCGTCCCACACAAAATAGAGCAAGTTTACTTCCTTAAAATTGGTACTTTGCTTTGCCTTGTGATTATCATTGTTCTTTGGGCACGTAAGAAGATTTTCAAGATAATGTTTTCAATTCGTGTTCCTTACTATATGCTCTAAGACTATTTGCTGCCACTATTTACTAATAAATTTTAGCAACATGAACACTTAATTAAGATGGAAATCCAGATGACAGGAGAAAGGGACCATCAATGTTGATGAAATTCATTTTCCTACAAAACAACCTTGGTGCTATTTCTGCATCATCTTGGTTGAAACTACCAAGATTGGGTTTAACTTACTTATTCAACCTTCACTAAGTAATCAAACTAATACACTATCACAGAGCAATTGCACTTCTTGATTAGTTTTATACCAATGTTTGTGACGCGAAGATGGAAACCTGTAGTCTAACGTTTGCTTGATAATTTAGTAATTATCTGTTGCTTACGTTCGTAATTAAGAAAAATTGGGCTGTTTGTTTGCATCGATGGTAACAAAGTAGGCGTCACAGCCTTTGAAAAATTTATGATTTGTTTAATATCAGATTAGGACTGATGAAGACACAAAGGGGTTTGACAAGGAAAGCTACATTAGACGATGTCTTTGTTTTTTGATCATCCCACAAAAACCCAAACCCTTCCATTAGCCGTTGGGTGATCCTAAACTGGATTCTTGTTTTTAGATTTTCCGGCGGGAGCCGAATGAAGACTTATTTTGCTGACATGAAGATTTGCTTTAGTTGTTTGCTGACATGAAGAACTGCCCTTGCTGTTGATAAAATCCAACACTTGGTCCATTAGCTAGCAATATGAGGTTGAACAAGTCTACCGAAATGATTACTCGTTCGAGAGATAAAAAGCATTTGTACCTTTCATGTCATTTATCTTTTTAGCAATTTTATGCTTTCCTGATTAGATCAAAGTCCTAGAAAAAAGTAGGATGAACTAATAGTATATGTGTTTACTCAACTCTTGAGATGTGATCAAGATTAATGTGGAGAAGCAGTGAAGCAGGTAGAATAGGATACGCTTTATGAAATCAAATCAGCTCCAAAACTTTTTTGTTTTTGAGATAGTTTTTTTGTGAAAAAGCAAGGAAAGGGCCCAATGAATAATGAAGGTTGATGTTATAGCCTTTATCGTGGCTATTGCTGCTGCTGCTGCTGCTGTTGTTGTTGTGACCTGTGAGAAGGAAGCATGTGGTTATGAATCAATGGCCCCTTCAAGCCTAATGCATTGCCCCAGTCAAGATGTACTGCAATTTTTTCAGGAATATACTTCCAAGTGGCGAAGTTCTGAAAAGCACTTTTTCATTTGTACCTGCACCAAAAAATGATCTACTACAAATTTACTGAAAGTTAGATGAATCCTCAACTAAGTTTACCAGTTGATTCATCATAGGAGTACTTCGTTCTTTTAGTTCTTTTCTTTTGGCTTGAAAGAGCCGTTCGTGAGCAGCAGCTCGAGAATGCAGATTATATCGCTTCTGCTCCCTACGTTGTTCTTTTGTTTATATATCATTACTGATATATTATTATATCAGTAATAATCATGATGATTTTTAGTTCAATTTTTATCTCAGAGCTGATAAGGACCTAGAGCTTGGCCCCTTTCTTTTTCTTTTTTTTTTTGCAATGGGGTTTTCTTTCTTGGGAGATGCCAATCGAAGTAACTGGCAACCACAATCAAAGGTGATGTTTGAGTTTCATGGTCCCTTTTGCATACCGTTCTACATCCTTCTCAATCGGTCCACCCCATCTACTCTAATCATACAAAGAGTAAATCCCTTGTTTTAGACAGGTAACTACAAAATCCACACCAGCATTACCCAAGAAACGTAAAATAGATAACAAAATTATATTTTTGGCCCAATAGGATTTTGACATTATTCGAGCACTCAAACAGTTTTTACTGATTCAAACTCCACATCAATGCTGACATTTTGCTTCGGGGCCATCCAACTAAGTTCAGAGCATGTTCCAACAAAATCGAGAAAAATCTGTGGCCCCTGTGACAACATAAACTTTGTATTTAGCTTCTATATTTTCTGAGTTCCCATCCATATATATATTTAACAGTTTACAATCTCATGTACGTAATTACATTCAATAAATAAGCTTAGTGGACAGAACGGATGGTTACATTAGGATAAGTTAATGGTTTAGTCATTGATTTTCCTTCACAACAATCAATCTATCACGGGTTTCTGCTATTACATTTTCCATTCATCTTTTAAGCAACCAAAGAGCGGCGGCTAATAATTAATCTCTCAGAAAGCTACAGTTCTTTTTTGTTTGAAATTCACCGTTCAGTAATTAGGCTTTTAGCTGCGGAAGGAATTTCTCCAGATGAGCCTACTCTCTGATGCCAATGGTACTACGTAGTATTCATTTGAAGGTTCGGTGTAGGTAACCCGTGCTGCTGGCTTTGTACTACTAGATTGCAGTAAATGTTTCACGAAGGAACCTTACACTCCCCAGAATTCGGATTTTAGTGAGGAAAATTTTTCAAGAATTGTCATCCTTTATAAGGAAGGAAGGTAAGATGTAAAATACCTAGCAGAGACATAAAGTAAAATGTTTGTATTTGCAAACTTGTACTTTGAAACAATTCCAGGATCTGAACGGGTACAATCACCTCTATGTTTCCTGCTCAATTATAAGAAAAATTAGCCCAGTTGAAATCTCTTTATATTTGATTCTTTTATTTATCAAGTACATAAATCGGAACCTTTTTAGATGCCAAATTAGATTTTTTTTTTTTTTACATTTCAAATTATGGTTAACTTCATTTGTAAATGGCTTAATTGTTTCTCATGTCTAAATCCTTTAATTTATCAATTACATTACGTCGGATTTCTTTTATTTGTCACGCATATAAAAAATTTATAAAGATGCACCCAATATTTTAACTCTATTTTTAAATGGCAACTTAATTAACCTTTTGCAATCCAAATTATGGTTAATATATTTTAGCAAACATTTAACTCTCTCTCTCCTTCACATATGAAACATTGAGTGGAGTCCCAAATGACTGAGAGGAGAAGAGACAAGTGAAATTGTTAAAACCTTAGAAGAGCGTAGTAAAATTGTCAGAAACCTCAAGGGAGGTTTTTGACATTATCCCTAATTCATTGGTAGATTAGATTGGCCCGCAGATTTTTGGTGCCCAGCTTGAACACTGTACCCGAATTGGAGTGCATCCGACAAGGTCCACACCCTACACCTACAGCAAAGAGTGATGGTAGGGTAGGTACAACTGAAATACCTCCCGAGGCTGTGAAATTATTCTGCCTTTTCCAAGGCTGTCTTGATCTTCCACAGAGACAATTAATGCATTATTAGATGCCAATTACTTCCAAGAAATTGTTGGTTTTATCTGACTAGCTACAAGAATGCTGCCGGAAATAAATGTCGCCGAGGTCCCCAAGAGACTTCTAGCGGATGCGAAAATTGGGGAATAATTTCAACAGACAAGAAAGGACTGATGAGTAAGATTGAAGGTTACTCGTGAAGGTTCTATTATTGTCCTTTGTGCCCATAATTCTACAACAGAACGACTCAACCGAAGCAAGCCTCGCTATGACAATAAACCCAAGTACATCTCGAAACTTCTGGGTACACTTCGCTACAGGTTTCAATTCAATACACTAGTAGATAATGCTTGCGAACCAGATGGTACGATGGGGTAAAGAGCGGACTGAAACTGCCATCCCTCCTTTTTTGCTTCACTAGCTTAAAACAAACCTTTGCACCCGATGAGACAGTAAATATGATGCTCTTGCAGAAAGTGGTGCTAGATTCTCAAGGAACATTCATGACTTGTATGGATTGTAACATATCAGAAACAGCAATTACCAGATCACCTGATTTGATCATTCCCCGAGCCTTGAGCAAGGAGAAGGTTTTGTTGAGGTTACTTTCCATATCATCAGAGAAGCTCAAGCGAAAAGGTATTAGACCCCACTGTAGATTCAACCGTCTGCGGACGGATGTTGTGGTTGTAAATGCAAAAATTGGGCAGTCGGGTCGGCAACGCGACAGGAGAGATGCCATGTGTCCATCCTTTGTGTAAACAAAAAGTGCATCCACCTCTAAGTTGTTTGCTGAAATTTAATTGTAGAAAAGTTTTTTTAAAAAAAAAATTAATCAGAACTACAAGGACACTGAATTAGGCAGGCAAAAGAAAACATTAAAACAAATTTTCATGTATGTTTTAGACTATACGAGTCAGCCAGAGGGCAGAATCTGGAGCATGAGCAATGATACAACCAAAGGAAAAGGAAAAGACCAGAAAAAAGGAGGAAAACATATAAGCAAAAAGAAATACTAGAAGATACAGCTCGGTTCCCAACAGAACACCAGAAAGAGAAATGTCCACTGGTCCCTGTAAGAGGATTCCTTAATATAGAAGAACCACAGAAATGTACAGCCATGTTAAATTCAAAGAAAATCTGTGTCTAACAATGACTTAAATGGACAATGTTAAAGACAAATCACTTGAGAAAAAATGAGGAAGAAAAGTAAGCCGGGAATATGACAACAAAATGCAATGAATTTCCTAACAAACCTAAAGGTCATTCAGAAAAGAGATTAAAAGAACTAAGATGGGCAGTAACCGCAATTGCTACTAGTAGTATTGAGAAAGGAAAGGAACACCATACCAATAATGTCTCAAGAAAATAGTACACATGTTATGACACCAGCAAATTCCAATAAGATTTTAAGATGGAAAATAACACTTTAATATTTAACAGCAACATCTTTCCAGTAGAATCTTAGGCATGAATAAGTTCAAGATAAAGAGTAAGTCATATTAGGCTTATTCAGTCCTCTGTCTTTTCTTTCTTCTCTTTTTTTCCCCACCTTGTTCCTCTATTCATACAAGAAAGGTCTGAGTAAAATAAAAAGCTGGAAGCAATTTTTTTTTTTTTCATCTCTTGTTTTTCTAAGTACTTTTTTATATCCTTCTTGCTTCAGCCATTTTAAGTGGCCTCACCTCAATAACTCAGTGTCATCATTGTCCAATAATAGATTTAACAAAAAACAGGGACATCACTATTCATAAACAGTTGCCACTCCTACCAAGAGGAAAAAAAGCTCCTATGGCCGCAAATACTCACTACATCTCTCTTTTAAATATTCTGGCCTCTGGTCACTTTGCCTTCAACAATATAAATAGGAATTCACAGTAGATTCAATCTCAAGCTGTGCGCCAAAATGACAACAGAGCTAAAACAATCCAGTTTACCATGCACTTGTCTAACCAACCATTAACTCATGTGCCTAACAGATTTAAGTAAGATCTGTTTTAATAACCTTTGGAGAGATGGACTTGGTTGCCCTACTAATCAAGACACATAATATAAATGCAAACATCATACCCATCTTAGCTGCAGAGTTGCAGATCTCTTCCGAGATGCTGTCGGCAAATGAAGAAGCTATGTCAGGGAGTTCCATAACTTCATGATGTTTCTCTTCTCTCCACCACCTCTCTATTCTCAGACTAACATTTCTGAGAACGGTCAGTGCTTTCTCAGGGTACTGACCCATAGCTGACTCACCTGAGAGCATCAAAGCATCTGCTCGTTGCCTTACTGCTTCAGAAACATCAGCCACTTCAGCTCTTGTGGGTGTAGGGTACTCAATCATAGACTCAAGCAACTGAGAAGCTACAATAACAGGCTTATTCAACTGTCTACAAAGCTGAACAATCTTTTGCTGCTCTGAAGGGACCTGTTCCAAGGGGATCTGTGCACCCAGATCTCCTCTTGCAACCATAGCCCCATCGGACGCTAGAATGATCTCCTCTAAGTTCCTCAAAGAGTCAACACTTTCTATCTTCGCAATGACGGAAATATCACTGCACCATCAGACAAATATGCACATAAAAATAAACACAATTAACAAAGGCAAGAAAAAAGTAATCAAGACCACTTTTTACAAACGGGTATTCCTGCATCCCACCCACAAGAATAAAGGAAAAATTAATATAAGGGAAGACAGACAAAAGAAAAGAAAATTTAAGCAAATAGCATGGGTAACTGGAAAAGGTTTTGCAAAGAGGAAAAGACAGACTTAATGCGTAAAAGAATAGTTCCAGTCTCTCACAAAATATTGAGTATTTATCTTCGATAAGGGAAGGCTTAAGCTTTTTCCATCCCCCAAAAAGGCATATGAACATCTATGTGCCTCGTATAAACGAAAAAAGAAAATGTCAATAAATTATACCTATCACGAGCCCTTGCTTTTATATAGCTTCTAAGGTGAGTAATGACTTCAGCAGACTTGACAAAGGATATCGCAATGAAATCAACACCTTCAGCAATCCCAAAATCAATGTCTAACCAATCCTGAGGAAATGAGATGCTGACATTAAGATTTATAATCAACATTCACATTTATAAAAAGAACAAGAAGCCTAGCAACATCATAAAGGCATGATTTATGCATCTTCATATACATAAAAGGCAAAATGCGTTACAGGCAAAAATACATTTGCACAAGTTATTATAAGTTAGTTCACATCTGGATTAAGAAACTTCAAAGACGCAGCACACAGTTCCTGCTACCCCTATGCACATGTAACCAACATTTTGTTTAATTCCCTTAAGGAAAAATAACTGTTCCATAGAACTGACTTCAGCATTTACAACTGATCCAAATCACAGTTCATACTTCCGGAGAGTTTGAAATGTTTCAAGGAATCAAGTAATTAACAGACTAAAATTAGTACATATAAAGTCAAGAGAAACAAGATCTGAAATTTTACCAAGGACTAAAAACCTGAAAGAGCATTTAATTCTCATTAAGACACATTTGAAGAGTTCAGTTAAGTTGTTGATAAAAACTTGTGTCCTTTGTTTCATCGCATGCATAAGTTTCATGTGTAGGGGACAAACATGGCAGTTCATAGTCTAATAAAATCAACGCTTTCGTTTTCCAAGAGAATCACCTCATCGTCGCCATAACCATAGGATCTACTTTTCAAGTACACAACTTTCTGAGCCCTCAATACCAGTAGACTCCTACACATTTCTTCCTATTTATGTTAAATTTTACCTAAAGTATATAGAAAAGAATAGTCCATCTCCCACCAAACGAAAATACAGCTGAAAAAGCTCCAAACCATGAGTCCTGTCCAAGGGAAATGACTTAACAGCTCTTCTCTGAATTCTTGGAACTTAAAATAACTCTTAGACCTCAATCTTAAATAAGTGCAGATGACAATGACTATGCTCATTTAGAATACATATGAAAAATCACACTAAATCAGGTGTTACATGTTTATTTTGTCAAATAAAGAATAAAATATTTTCCAGGCAAAAAAATTCCTCCTTGTCCAGACACCAAAGTTCAACAGACTAATACTTAGTAACAGGAATCCTATTCCTAGCATCAGGTTGAGAATATGATATCCATTCCTGGTCAAGTCAAAATTATCTGCAGGCACTGTGCATAAACCTATCTTATGACCAGTCGTCACATTGATTAATACATACAACTGTTTCCCAAAAGGCAAATCTGTCTCAATGGATGAATGCAGCAATTTCAGGATAAGAGATTCATTCTTAAAAGGCAACAAGAACAATAAAGAGAAGTATTTACCTTTGAGGATATTGTCGGTAACATGGCATTACGTTCCCGTACTAAGCTCCCATGTCGCCAGAAGGTAAGATTAGCCCGAGGTAGTAAGAGTCCAGGATCTGTGCATCTGCACTTGACATCAGGACCAATTTTCTCAATCACCTCAAACCTCACCATTCCACCATCTACTAGGAGATCATCCCCAACTTTCACATCTGTCATGATATGGATACACAACTTTTTCCAGTCAATAAAGTAAATGAAAAAATTAGAGGACATCGATAATGTTATCTTCTTTGAAGCACTACTCTCTGCAAGAGTAAGATCAGAGTGTGGGTCACAAATTTCTGACCTTCAGCAAAGCCGTCATAGTTCACATGTATAGTGCGTTCTGGAAGAGGTGACTCAAAAGCTCTAACACTGAAAATCCAAACTTCCCCATCCTGCACAATAAACCATCCCCAATTAAGCACACTTTTTTCAATTCATTAATAACAAAATATACAATGTACAATTCAGTCCTTTTTTGTCAACTACAACAGACCAAACCAATTCAACTCCAATGGTTCCATATGATCTCAGATAGACAGATGGCAGAGAAGGAAACCATGTGTAAAGTTAGAAAGAACTCAATTCAGATTGAAATCAGAAGAAACCTATCCGGACATGAGGTTCTTCTACTGTCTGGAATGGAAAAGACAACTTCCCTTTTTCCATTTCAAGCAGCCAATTATCAGACATTCATGAGAAAGAATCACAATTTTCTCAACCAAGTGAAGCAAGTATGATGAATGAGACTAACAAAATTACCTTTTTTACCCGTCAATTATGTAAAGATCCAAAATTACCTCTATCATGAATATAAAAAAGTCAGATAATACTAGCTTTGATACACCAACTCTTTTGGAGTGTGTGTGTGTGTACCTTTCCAAAGTCTGAAATTGCTAATAATGCAAACGGATGTGGGCACTGAGTTCTATACCATCTTGCATATTTGACAACAGTTCATTCCCAAAAAGTACATCATCGATAGAACAAGCAATTAAGCAAGACAGCATCACTATCCTATGCCAATTGCATAAGCAGGCAAAGCTCATTTAAACACCATCTCATCAGCCATTATTTCACTGCAGTTGCTGCATCTCATTTTGTTTCTAACACCCAACAGGTGTGGGGAAGAGAGCAAGTGTTCAGGCTTCAAAAGTCCCACCAACTGAAGTGGCCAATAGAAAACAATGCCTCAATTGTTTTCACAAATTTAAGACGAAAACTTCTAAGAAGAGCTTGAGAGTACATATCTAAACTGGGAAACCATAAACTTCTGAAAACCCACAAGCTTCAGAAAAGATGGAGGAAAAATATTCCCTCTTCAAAACCCAGAAACTTATAACCAATTGCAAATGGACAAATTCAATCAAGTACCACAAGACTGAAAAGCCTTTTTTTTTTTTTAATATCAATTTCATAGAAAGTAATTCAGCTCAAATAAAGAAGGATTAAATTGTCGCTCTCCCCAGCACCTGATTCAAGAAAAACAAGCAGTTCAACTCATGATAGACCAAAACTTGTATAGATATATTGCGATACAAATTGAGAGCTGAATGAAGCAAATTCCTATCATGACAGAGGTCTGAAACTTTTCTTAATCTTCTTCTTACCAATGAAGTAATTGCAGCCTTAATCAAAAGAAGTCACTAGAATAGACCTTGATAACTCAAGTACATTTGACACGGTAACAATTCCCATTCCGAATCCCACCCCCCCTCTCTCTTGTAGCTAAAAAAACCTAAAACAAATAGCTGAATAAACTCAAATTCATACTCACAGAAAGACAAATATTGAATTCAATCCTTGTCCATGAGAAACACAACCCCATAGTTCTCTCCTGTCAGTTCTTAAGTAAACTCAGCAAAACCACCCAGAAAGCATTTCACTATTTCTAAGAAATTAACCATATTCAACTCCAATACCCCTATAAAGCACCTAACTTTTAGCTCATTATCCACTAATAAGCACAATCGATAAAATTAACCTGACATTCATATCCGAAATCAAATTAGTAAATCATTCAAAAAGGCAATCTTTTTTTCCAATTCTTTACCTCAGCTTTCTCGGAAGAGGCACCACCAAGTTCCCCCATGTGAATTTCACTGCCTTCAGTATCCATCATAATAGCTACCGCGTAGCCTTTCTCCTCATTCAACCTCCGAACCCGCTCGATCACTCTCCGGTGCCACTCCCTCGTCCCGTGACACATATTAATCCTAGCCACATTCATTCCCCCAACAGCCAGCGCCTCCAGCTGTTCCGACCCGCACGTCGCGGGGCCGATCGTGCAAATCAGCTTAGTCCTCCGTGTGCTCCGAAACCCATTCTCCTTCAACTCGGCCTCCGTCACCGCATCCACCTCAATCGAGCCCGTGTCCGCTGGCGGCACAGCCGATAACACCCCTCCCACACCATTATCCGAACCTAGAGTCGCAGCTGCAGCGGAAGCAGAAGCAGAAGCTGAAGCTGAAGGCGCCTCCGGATCGGAGGAGGCTTTGGTAATGAGAAGCTCCGGTGGTGCTGGTGTACGTAGGCCGGAGGGTCTGAATTTGACGGGGAACCGGAAACTTCCGGTGAGGAACGAAGTTGAGGCTCTTGAAAGGGATGCGAAATTGGGGGAAGTTGGTGAGGAGGTGGAAATGGATAAATTGAGAGACTGAGACATTTTCCGGTGGGAGTTTCACTATTTTAAGGTGGCCGCTGACGGAGTTAAGATTACGCCCGGAGATTGCGGGTGCGTGGCGTAATAGCTAAAAATGGGAGAGACAAGGATGAAGAGAGTTAGGGTGGAATCGTACCAAAGAAAATAGGGGAGTGTGCGAGTGTCTGAGTGTGTGTTTGCTTCAAATTTGGAGGGCGGAGAAAACGAGGCGAGGGAGGGAGGTAGGAAGCTTTGAAGTTTCAGTCTGGAATTTGGGTGGAAACTCGGAAACTTGAAAGTGATGGAGACACAAATACAATGGAAAGAGAGACGGACAGAATCAGCAACCCCTCCAAAGTGAGAAGTAAAAGTGCCTTTTCATTTCAGGCCCAAAAGTGCTTGGAGTCCTTGGCAAAACTGGGAATGTTGTCCAAAACCTTCCCCAAAGCTTATGGCCAAGATTTGGTCAAAAAAAATATATATATATATAAGGTATATATTTTACATCACGTGCAGGAATTATAAAAATTTATTCTATAATTATATATTATTAAAAATAAATTATATCGTGTTCATATAAAGCTGTCATTTTATACAAAATCGTTCCAAATAGCTTTTCTTGATGACTATTCAGCCCCTCGTCCTGTTCGATATGAGGCCTTCTGTCCGTCTATCAATTCACCCAGGAAATGTTTGTTTTGAGGGATCGGGAAGGAAAGGAAAGGGAGGAAAAAGTTTTTTTTTTTTTTTTTTTTTATGTTTGGATTGATTTTTAAGGAGTGAAAAGAAAGTATGATGAGGAATAAGTTCTGATTATTTTTTATCAGCCTACTTTTCATCCAAAAGCGTGCAAAACACGGAGGAAAACGATACCGAGATTGATTATTAAATTTTTCTAAGAAACCTATTTTGTGATTATGAATTGGACTTTTAAATTATGGATAAAAACGTAACTAATGCACGATACGTTTTTTTTCCGTAATCCAAACAAAATGGATGGATTCCGACCATCTTACTCTCCTTTTTTCTCTTTTCCGCTGGAGTCCTGGCTTTTTTTTTTCTTTCCCTTTTCTTTAATCCAAACGGTGCCCAAATTCTCAAGCATTGTCACAAAAAAAAAGGACCCAAAAAAAAATTGTTGATCAAAGAGCGTTGATAAATTGAAACCTACCAACAATTTAAGGTCTTTGAAACAAATTTACGTGTACCATCCCAAATAATCTACTATCCTAAATATATATCTAGCCATCTTAACAAATAAACGTTCTAAGCTCCCAATTGATGGATGAATGATTTACCTCAATAATCAACTCTTATTTAAGAGGTCAATTGACCCTCCAGGGGAGACTGACGAATGTTTTTGCCCCCAATTTTGCACGCGATTGAAGGGTATCCTTCGAAAGACATCAATAATGCGAGGCTGGTGCCATTTACTAGTTTGCTCCTCTTATTCTCACGGTTGCCTGAATTTATTATGGGTTAAGCCTTGCATAGCCCAAGTCCGACCCTTTCTTCAATTGGTCTAAGATGGACCCAAGCCTAACTTGAATTGCTTTCTCTAAAATTTTTTCACTACTCAACCCTCCACCAGGAGATTGATCAATGTTTTGCCCCCAAATTTTGCATAGTAGCCAAAGATATCCAAATGAAAACATCCTTGCCAGGTCCAGTCTAGTTATATTTAATTGCTCCTCCCGTGCTCCTCCGTTTGGATTAACTGTTTTTGGGAGTGTTTTTGAAAAATTTTATTATAACAGTGTATATAAAAAATTTTTACTATAAATATTTTTTGAAATATTTGATATATTATATGGATGAGATATTTTTTGAATTATTTTTATTTATGTATTATTGTAGTTTTCTACTTGAAAAACTTATTTTTGAAAAATGGCCAATCCAAAGGGTTCTATTTTTGGACGTTTTATGTCTTTAACTCTTCCGAAGTGAGAGAGCAATTTTATTAACAAGAGCAATATCGTTTGTACAAGAAAGAGACTCCAAATTTGATATTACATCAAAACTTCCCTACTCCATTCCACTAGGCAAAAGTCCAAACGCTTTTTTGGTTGAGGGAGTTGAAAAGTTAGGGGGTTACTTACAAGTAAATGATAGTTGAGGGAGTAAACTGTAAATTAGCTCCTATAAAAGTTCCCAAGTTGCAAACTTTGATTAGACGTTGAAGGAACAACGATCCTACCCGATCTCGAGATAATTCCCCAGAGAACCTCTTTCGATTTCCCCGGCTCCGATTTAGGGTCTCTTTCAGTTAAATTTCTCAATTGGAAAGGTTAAAAGAAAGCAATTTGGCTATATTATGTTCTTTTTATTAAAAATTTTGAGCTGAATTATTTGTTGGCACTTAGTTGCTCAATCGGAGAATTTTCTTTTTCGAATTGTTTCATTGATAGTGATTTGGGAATTAATTGTGCAGGTGAAGGATGGGAGCATTTTTGTCTAGGTTTTGGTTTATGCTGTTTCCGGCGAAGGAGTACAAGATTGTGGTGGTTGGATTGGATAACGCCGGCAAAACGACAACGCTTTACAAGTTGCATTTGGGGGAGGTGGTTACTACTCATCCTACAGTCGGCAGCAACGTCGAAGAACTTGTTTATAAAAATATAAGATTTGAGGTCGGTTGCTTTTTCGATTTATGCCTTGGAATGTGTTTATTTCTTAATTTGAATTCTGCGGGAAGCTAGGTCTTGATCAATTTCAGGTTTTGTCTTGGAGAATTTCTTGATACGTGGCTGGTTCTGGACATGGTTGACGTAGCTGATGTTTTATACTTACAAATGCATTTTTAAGTGTGTTCGACTTAGTTAATTGACAATAAGATGTAGGAATTTCGAATTACTAACTGATTGATATATGCTCATTGTAGATGTTATTGTTTGTCAAATTGTTACTTCAGGAAATGTAAAATTAGGTCTTAAAGAGTTTGTGGGTTCTATGTGAGATTTTGGACTCCGTGTGAATTAGAAAGGTGGATCTTTGTAGCAATTTATGGCACTCAGGAATCTTTTTCAGCTGGAGAACTGGTAGTTTGATTTAACAGGGAATTAGTAAATATATATTTATATTTATTGGTTTTTCAGATAAAATTCCAGCCAGCATCAATTACAGATAGTCAAATTTTGTGCTAGATATACTTGTCCTCTGTATATTGGTTATTTCACCATGATGGATGGGAACAAGGTGGTTATTACGAACTGTCATCAGTATGTAGGCAGATCACCTGTACAGATTCTTCCTTCAGTCATGAGGAAAAGAAGATGTAATAGTTGAAAAACTGAAGTAGGTTTTAGTTTGTATTGGCAAAAGGTTGACTGACATCATTGGTCTCTTGTGTCTCTTGGATGGTGCAAAACGAAGTGTAAGCCCCTGTGGTTGTACTAGCTCTTGGAGGGAAATATTACACACAAATACAAATTTGAGGAGCTTGACTGTACAGTACATATAGATCCTATATTTTCTAGGGCACTTCATATTTGCATTTCCAGAAACCTCACCTGAATCTAGCATTGGTTTCATCCTAGTCAACAAAGCAAAGCTCGTGCATTCTGATGTCTTATTTCAGCTAATCTGATCTAATTTATTTGCTGATGCTACTCAATCAGGTTTGGGATCTAGGCGGTCAAGATCGGCTTAGGACGTCATGGGCTACCTACTACCGTGGAACTCACGCTGTGATTGTAGTAATTGATAGCACTGATAGAGCCAGGATTTCCATAATGAAGGATGAACTCTTCAGGCTGCTCCCGCATGAGGATTTACAAAGTGCAGTTATCCTCGTCTTTGCAAATAAACAGGACCTCAAGGATGCCATGAGTCCTGCTGAGATAACTGATGCGCTTTCCCTTCATAGCATAAAAGATCATGATTGGCACATCCAAGCCTGCTCTGCCCTTACTGGTGAAGGTTTGTATGATGGTTTGGGTTGGGTAGCACAACGGGTTAGTGGAAAGGCTCCAAGCTTGGAGAGTTGATATAAAGAATATTAAGGTTCATGTGTAGAAGTCCTCGCTCCTGTGGTTGGAATACGTTGTTTTTATTGGTTTCCTTGCACTTGCAGATTGAGTTCTCCTCTGCGTGGAAAAAGGAAAGGGAAAACCCAGTGCTGTATGTTGTACCTTTCATTTCATTTTCTCCTGAGCTGAGTGAATATTTGGCAAGTTTGATTGCTAAAAAATATGTTTTAATCCTAGTCCTCTGTGCTCCTGTTGATCTGTCGGTCGGTGATTTTTAGTGGTCGCTTTGCTTTTTCGCTTGGCGGAAGACTATACGGTTCTTCAACCAGATTTTGCTTCGTGTGAGTGAGATTTGCTTACGTTAATAAGGAGCTTTTGGATGGGCTTCAACCGCTAATGGAATATATCCTCTGCGAGCTAGCCTTTTAAATGTCAATCACAACCCGCAGAAATGATTACAAATAATTGATTGAAGACCACACATGAACTAAAACTCATGCATCGTCGACAACGTAGGGACGAGCAAATTATAACAAATTATCAAAAGTTGAAACCTGATAATAAAGACGAACAACAAAATATTCGATAAATGTAAATTTGGCATTAGACTTGTAATAATCACTAAAATGATAAATTATGCCTCTTCTTTGTTAATAACTGTTAGTGTCAAATTACTTTAAAATGCATGTGTAAATTTTTCTAGATGCACACTGGACACGTACAGTCATAACCAAGAAATGGGCGCGGCGCTGCAGCAATTAAACTGCCAAAATCACAAAGGACACATAATATGGGGTGGGGTTGATAACAGGGCCAAGTCCCGTTCCTCCTGTTTGCCCACATCAGAAAGGAAAAAACAACAAACCGAAGGAAGGGCAATAAAGAAATATATGAGGATACAAAACAGAAAATTATCTCTTGGTTATAAGGTGAAATTTCTTAATCATGTTTACAAGAACATAAATGGGCATTTGTACACGATGCTGTATTCCATTCCATTTCTAGGGGTAACTGAAAGGGGAGAAAACATAGAATTTTTTGATATAGAATAATCTAGAGTAAGGAAAAATTGTGAATCTCTGCACAATGGATCATTTGATAACCTGACAGGATATTCCTATCTGTACTCTGTAACAAGCTCAACCATCAATTTAGCAAACTGCTCTAGCACCAACAATCACAGAATCCAGCACCTGCATCCTGATTTCTCTTGAGGCCCCTCAAACCATCGATCCCAGGATGGAGTGAGCGGGCCATTCGTCCTGGAAGAAAGAAATGAGTTCTTTTAGAATGAGGTTTGAAAGGAACGGCAGACTTTCAAAGCATTGAAAAAAATACAAGGAGGTGTACTACGTCGGAAGTAGCGGATCCGGTCTTGTCTCCACCTTACTCAGCATCCTAGATTGCATTACAGAAAATTCATTTGAGCCATTACCATAAATGTAGAAAGGATTGTTCATACAATTATTGGGTCAGGTAAATATTATTATTTACTTACTCCTTGCAAGAAGCTGAGGCCTTCTCCATCTTCTCAAGCTGTTCTAGTTCTTCCTACACAGAAAAACATCATCTTTAGGGAATGAAATATTATTCATGAAACACTATCGCTGCAGACAACCCGAATCAGTCATTACGTCAGGTGACATCTCAAGCAGTCTCACAAGAAAGGATCAAAAGGTTAACGAACTAGTGAGAGTTAATAAACATGACCACCCAATATCTATCTAAAGATAATGGGGAAGCAGTCCTAACTACTACTTGGTCTCAGTCTAAGCTTAGCACTACAAACCACATTAATAGTCTAACATCACCAGTTCCTGTCCTGATCCCCAAAATCATGATTATAAAATCGACATTGAATAAGCTTAATCCAAATGTAAAGCACAAATTCATTTTGCAGATGCATTTGCTTGCATAATTCACGAGAGGATGAGGAACCCTTGCCCTTGCCATCATTTATATTGGCACCAGAGCAAGATCCTTGCTAAATTCTTTTGAGCTACACCAAAAATTAAACTAATCAGGTACAAAGAATGGTGAAATGTGCTGGTTTCTTCTGGATAAGATGAACAGGTTGAATATAAGGAGGAAGGGATAAGGATCTCAGACAGACGCATTTTATAACAGTCACCACGAAACTGGCACCCTTTTGCAACCTATTAATCAACAAAACCACCCAACTATAAACACCAGCCACACCCTTCACCTTCTTAGGACTAGAAAATCCAAACAACCATCAAACATGAGCAGTTTGTTAAACTGCAAACCTCCTCTTCCAAGTAGCATCATCTAGTGTCTTCTTCTAAACTTCATGCAAAGGAATGAACAGGGCCACTAAAAAGTAGTAACAGTGTACTTCTTAGTTCAGTAAAAATGTCTAACAACTGGGAAATAGAGAAATATCATGTCATTTTCGAAAGAAACCAACCGGTGCAACATTCAGCGTCTCCATACTATATTCCAACTAAAAACCAAGAAGAGTAGCTTACTTGCCACCAAACTTATAAGACAAATCCTCAGAAAATCCACTGATTATAAAACTCAAAAACAAATAGACTGGATTGTATTAACTTCAGCTGTTAAGCAAGGAAAGAGAAGGAGAATCTCAAAGAAAAGACAAGGTTTACTCTATATGTGAAGTGAGAGGAGTTACATATAACAGGGTTTAGATGAAAACCACTTCTTGAGGTTAGCATTCACGTGCTTCATGGTCTATTGACTGGCTTATAACTGCATATACATATTTTTGCCTTCACCTTGGAAGGTGATTACTGAGGTGTAATCACTGGCTTACAACTGGTCAGCCTTTTGAGTGCTTCATAATGGAGTCAATCAAAAACCTCATTATCTTAGCAGAGTTGATTCAAAATTTTGGTGATGCTGCAGGTCATGGCACGGTGCCATTTCAGATAGCAATGTGGCTTCCTTTTAATTGACCCTTGTAAGTACAAATTCTAATGCCCTATATACAATGTGTCAAGTTCCTATCGGCTAGGATCTTACATATCAAGTGTTCGTTTGGAGCAGAATAAACGGCTACCACAACAAAAAAAAAAAGAGGGACAAGTGATACGTTGGATTTTCTCTGGATAAAACAGTGTATTATGAACTAAATTATGCTTTGAAAGCATAAAAGATTCAACACAACTTAGCCCACCAAGCCTTTGCAAACACTAATAACCAGCAGAGAACCTCAACCCAGAGCCTTAACAATTTGCCGGGGCAAATTATTACTCAAAACTACACTGATCAACATCAGAAGTTCGTCCACATGACAGAGACTAGATAGTCACGGGTCCATAGTGGGAAAAAACTGGAACTTTCTATTTTGAAGCAAGAGGCTTATATTTGAACACAAACTCAAAACTGCAATCAACTTCAACACTTTATTCACGAAAACTGCAATTGCAAAACGCACAAACCCACCTCAAAGTTCCAATTTACAGCAGCAATCGGCAAAGGCGAGAATTTGCAAACGCAAAAACCAAATTAGAGACAATACAGATGACTAACACAAAGTTTATCCCGCTTTTAAACCCTTGCATTCCTCAGCAGAAAAAAAAAGGTACAAAATTTCATTGAAAAATACCACACTTTTACCTGATATAGAAAGATAAAAAGAAGAAAAACGATGTGTGACATCATTTTCTTATTGAACAATAACAATGCAAGAAAACAGAATTCGACCCACTTGAACTCAAAATCAAAACGAAAATCGCCAATCAATTGCCACAAGAGAAGGGAAAAAGAAAAAATAGAAAAGAAAAAGAAAAGCTTGAATGTATACTTGAAGAGGTGAAAAGGAGTTAAGAAGTCAAGCAAAGAGAGTGACCTCCAAAAAGCGAGCTTCTTGCTCAAGTCTTTTCAATTCAGCAGAAATCCTATGCTTCCCTCTCGTATCTGCCGCCGATCTCCCCTGCTCCGAGCTCACTGATTGCATCTCTCACTTGGCTTAAAACCAGAAAAGACACCCCCAAAAAAAAACCAAATTTTCTTGTCGGTTGAATATGGAGATGTGCATAGCAGCTAAAACCCAGAGAATAAAAATGGATTCCCAGCTGAAAAACTCAAAAACCCGGATCGATGATCAATTTGAGAAGGCCATTACAAGAAAATTTGTATCTTGTGTGCTGATTTCGAGGACAAATTGCTGCAATTTTTAGACAAAGGAAGGGAACTGGGGCACAACAAATTGGATAATAAGTAGGGAAGCAGTAGTAACTAGTAACACGTATCTATACAAATGGGATAGGCGTATGAAGAAACGAACAAAAGGCAAGGCAGGTTAGAAGAATAATAAAGAAAAGAAAGGGGAAAAAGGCTGCTTTCTTTATTTTCTTTTTGTTGGGAGGCGCATTTTGTCACAATGTGGAGGAAGAGAAAAAGGTTGTCGTCTTTCGTCTTGCTTTTTCCACTTTTTTTTTTCCTTTTAATAAAAATATTATGATCATTTTCGTGTCTTTTCTGTCTCTCTCTCTTCTCTGGTTATCTTCTCCTTTTTGAGTCTGGATCCCCCATTCGGTTTGGCTTCCAAGTCTAGTCTAAAGTCCAGTTAATGGGGTAAGAGACAACAGCAAAAATTTGCGTACTTCTTGTCACCTTGTGTTTATCCGCCCTCCTTTCATGGCCTCATGTGAGTTTACGATTTTCCCTCTACAAAAAGTGCAGGTGAAATTCTCCTGGCCTTTTGTTTTCGGTTATTCACATTATTGTCTTATCTTTAAAACATTTCATCGCAATTTGTTTAGTGTTAAAACGGTCATATAAGTGCTAACAAATTCACATTTATAGGTTTAGGAATGATAACACTGACTACCTCGCTCTAAACATTTTGGCAACATTAAGAGATTTTTTACCTTTGAATAAATCACTGAGCGTGGCTTAGTGGCCATCTGGAGGAACTTAAATCCTTCCTTGGAATGTAAACTTGCTGTAAAAAAAATTCAAGAATGATGTCGTAACATTCCCTTTGTCTAATAGGTCTGCATACCTAACATACGAGCCTCCTTAAGTTTCCCATTCCCTATAGATAATGATAGAATAAGTTGTACAATTTATTATCGTTATCGAAAAAAAAAAAAAAAGATTAGCTCGCGATCTTGTAAACACGTTTAGATTTGTGTTACAACATTACTTTTCATTTCAAATTGAATCTCCATGCTCTCAATTTGATCAACGTCAAGATTCACAAGCACCTAAAACTATCTGCAAATCATGAATAATCTAGCGGTATGGATTTGTAAACACTACTAATTCAGTGATCACTGATTAGGGTTCAAAATTTAACCATACGTTTTCGAAACGATAAGATTCACGAACACGTGAAAACCACTAAATGTAAACGTTCTTAACTCTTAAAAGTAATGGTTTCGGGAGTACATCTTTGGCTGTCTGAAACAAAATTCTCTCAGACTTTTATTTACTAAAGAAAAAAAAAAGAAATTGAATCCAACTTCACTTTCAACCGTATGATCCGTGAACGTGTGAGCAAGTGAATCCGGCCTTTATTCATGTGTGATGCCACTAGCACCGCTAAAGTTAAGTATTCTGTTGTCTTCAAGAAATTGACCGCTTCGGAATTTTCTTCCATTCACATTGAACAACATGCAGATTCCTAAGCTTTTTTTCCAAATTGGCTGAATTAAGGGTGGAGCTGAACCAAGTAGCTCAACTCAAGCTCGCGAGCTACTTGGTCAGCAGCTCGAGCTCGAGCTCGGTTGACCAAGTTCGATCTCGAGTTGGAGCTGCTCGTTAGAGCTATTGAGTCGAGTTCAATTTTGGAAATATGATATTCGAGAGTTCGACAAGCTCTATCGAGCTTTTTATAATATATATTTTAATTTTTATTATTATGAAATGTCAATAATACCCTTTATTTAAAATTATATATAAAATATTAATTTTTATTACTTGATATTGATTAGGCTTGATTGAGCTCGAATAAGTTCGATTGAGCTTGATTTGAATTGATTATATTTAATTACACTCGAGCTCGAGTTCTATAAATTGATGTTGAGCTCGAACTCGAGCTCGAATTTTAAAAGTTTGACGAGCTCGAACTTAGTTATATTTGTCTACTCGAGTTCGACTCAACTCAACAGCAGTCCTAGGTTGAATGTATGAAAAAATAAATAAATAAAAAAGTGAAAAGAAAATAAATTGTGAAGCTCCACCCCAAGGAGTGCGCGTGGGCATGCTTAGAGATACCGCCACAGTGGGAATCCAGTTGACGGAGGCGAATCATGTCACGCATAGAATGAGAGGAACAGTGGCAGTGAGAGTACACGCCGAGCCCGTGAAGTGGGAGCGCGTGCTAGATTTGCCCACTTTCTGTTTGTCACTTGACTAAGGTCTAAGGGAACACAATACAAAACCGTAGTCCTCTCCCGGCAGACAGGCACGAGCTGCCTTCGACCAATTAACTGACAGTATTTGCCGGTTGAGGACGTGGTTTCTTACTGTTCCATTGTGACCACGCTTTTATGAGTGCATGGGAAGTGAGACCCTCAAGGCGTGGTTCTTTCTACACATTCAACATAACCCCTGCATGCTTTTCAGGGGCAATATAGACCTTTTGCTCACTCCCTGTGTGATAGGGTACAAGAACAAACAACTCCTTTATTTGGCACCCTTTTAGTCATGAAATGTGTGGAAATTCATGCCAAAAATTTTGTTTAAGAAAGGTCTTGAAAGATGCTTTTAACATGGGACTATGCCTTAGTGTAATGATTAAAGTTGAAATTTTAAAAATTGAAGATTTTGGATTCAATTTCCCTTTCTTATTTGTGCTTTTCAAATCTTAAAAGAAAAAAAATACTTTTAACATGTCCCAAAATTTTTTCAAACGAAAGCTCATTTGAGTACGAGGGTTGATTAGATTAAGTAATTAAAGCACTACTGTAGCGTTATTTGGGATTATTTGGAATATTTTTACTGTAGCGTTTTTTGTGATGTGATGTATGTGAGATAAAAAGGTAATTGAAAAGACAAAAAGGTGTATTAAAAATTGTAATGATGATATAAGCAAATAAAATTGGGTAAATAATGCTCAATCCAAACAAATCACTATTTCTCAAAAATAATAATTTAGGTTTCAATTTTCAACCGCCTGTATGGTGGCACAATGATGGACTAAAGAAACATGGTCGGACGTGCAGCAAATCAACTTTGCTAAAGACAACTGGGTTCGATTGGATTTGATTAAGGGCTATGGTTCCTTCTCTAATAATTGAAGGGAAAACTTTCCTTTTGATCTTGTGTTCGATAAGTATAGAAAGGAAAGCAATTTGATTGGAACTGCACCTACAGTAGGTAAAAATCGAGAGGGTTGAATTGGATGGTAATATAAAAATGACGATAAATAAAAAATTTTAAATTAAAGTTCTCTTGTTAAAAAAAAAATTGACAATGACATATTAATTTCTCGAAAAAGAGCCCACAAGCTTATGACAAAAACAAGGGATCCCTTGCATGTAATCCAAGTGTCATCGTCGTGGCAATTGTGTCCAAGTGTCGCGGCACCAAATCCAAGTGTCACCGTCTTGTTCTTTCAACCATTGACCACAAATCAGCAAACGTCCCACCGAAATTTCTCTCTTTCTTATAATTGTAGTTTATGCAATTTCATCAAAGCTTCATCAAGAAAACTATCTCGGGGAGGGGTTTGAATTGGGTAATTAAATTCCTGGATTATCTTCGAGAGTTGCCAGTTTTTAGAATTTAATTTAGGATTAGGATTAATTTATTCAATAAAAGTCTATTACTGAAGTTGAAAAAAGACAACTAGCTCTCTGGGATATTGGGTTGGTGGTTATCATTTAGTAGCAGGTGCTCTACATAGTAGTTTTTCATATCGATTCTCGGAGGGGTTTGGATTGGGTAGTTAAGTCCCTGGATTGGTTTCAAGAGTTGCCGGCTTTTTAAGTTCAATCTGGGATTAGGGTTAATTTATTTAACAAAAGTCTATTACTGGAGTTGAAAAAAAATGGTCAAGAAAACTATCTTCCTTCGTGCATTATCCTCAACAACGGGGAGTATAAGACCTTCATCGCTGTTGCAAGCTTCCAACTCTGTATCATCACTCCAGAAAGTTGATCGGGCCCGTGACAACCAAAATTTTGTGCATGCTTCAGCTAAATTTGAGTTTCACCGGCCCAGATGATCTACCGGCAAAATCTCCACCGGAGGTCCCAACAGCGCCACCATTTCACAAGCCGGGTATCCCACCAGAGGTGCCACGGAGGCCCAATGTCCCTGATTTTTGCTGCAGTACCACCGGAAGAGCCGGCTGGTCCACCACCAATGTGCCCTGGGCCGTCAATACCACAAGAGTGTTATGGAGCATACGTGGGCTATTAAGGATTATTTCTTAGCAAGTAGTACTTGAATTCCTCAAAGTAGAGTCTTTTTTTTGTTTTCTTCCGAAAGGCATAATTCTGGTTCCTGCTCGATGATTTGCACTTTTTTAACTCTTGCATTTCGGTCTATTTGTTGAAGTACTCGTCACACGGCAGTCTGCCTCTTTCACTCAAGAATTTGGTGACAAGGGGAAGAATAAAATAGAGTGATTCTCCTTGGAGCAGTCCCACAAACTCAGGGAACCTAGTTTATCCTTTTGCAATGCCTGGATAACTATTTGGAGTTGGAATTTAGATTGAAAACATCGAAAACAGGCAAAATTGGACAAATAGTGGAACATGGCCGTCTCAGACGTACAAAAGCAAGTGTTAGCGATTAGATGATTACAAAGTTCCCAATTGCTCCTACCTATAAATTATTAAATATCATTCCTTTGCCATAGTCTTGCAATACTGAACTTTCCTCTTGGCCAATCTTTGGCCTTAATATTTTCTGATATCCCTAGGCAAATATCATGGGGGTGACATCTTACACCGATGAACACACTTCGCCTGTTGCCCCATCAAGAATTTTCAGGGCTTCAATTGTTGACTCCCATACCTTGATTCCAAAGCTCCTACCACAAGTAATCAAAAGCATGGATATCATTGAGGGTGATGGAGGTGCTGGGAGCATAAAGCAAATCGCTTTTGCAGAAGGTAAGGTCATCAACTTTTTGCAAAGACATCAACAGTTTAGATTCATTCAACCAAATGTTCAAAAAGAGAAAACATGTTGAATCATGAAGAAGGAAAGAATAGGCTAATAGTTCTTCCTGTGCAGGTAGCAACTTCAAATCTATCAAGTATCGCATCGATGAACTGAATGAAGATGCCTTAACATACAGCTACACATTGGTCGAAGGGGATGCATTGATTGACAAGCTTGAGAAAATAACATATGAGATCAAGTTTGAGAAGGGACCTGATGGTGGTTCCATTTCTAAGGTGACGAGCAAATACTACACTCAGGGGGATTTCAAGCTGGATGAGGATGAAGTCAAGGCCGGCAAAGAAAAGGTCTTGGGCATGTACAAAGCAGTTGAGGCCTATCTCCTCCAGAATCCTGAGGCCTATGCGTAAATGAGCATCTCCCAAATTATATGCTCTTCCTGATCATGCTCAGAAGTCTTGGTGCTCTTACTGTCTTCTGTCTGGCTTTTGCCACCTATAATCGGCATAGTCGCTCGCCTGGCTAATCAATAATGATCTTACTTACTTTTACTGTTGTGGGTTGATTATGGATCTTCTGCTCTAAAATTTGTGTTTGTTGTTTGCCTCATGGGATTAACTAGTGATTTCTATAAAATCTCACGCTTGAGTTCAGATTTCATTCCTTTCTCCAAAATCCTGATTCGTGACTTTGATATGGAGTTTTGATGGACATCAGTCAGACCAATACAACTTCGCTGCGTGTCCAAACCTCACAAAGCAGTAACCTCTTGAGGATGTCACCATTATTCTAAGAGGGGTGCAAATTGGAGATTCAAAAGCTGTGAATTATCTTGAACAACTTAGGAGTGACAATTTTAGTTTTACCAATATCTCTCCGCGATTGAGAAGTTGTACAATATAATACTATATTAGTGAAATCTCATCAATTCAGATAATTATAGAACGCAAAATATAACAAAGAACCTTTACAGCAAATTCCATGGTGGATTTAAAGGTCAGAGCTTGCATGGTTGCCTCAAGAAGAAAACATCTTCAATCAACAAGTTTCAAGATAAAGCAAATACAGATGATCAAAAGCAGAACTTTGCCCTGAAGAAAATGGTTATAAATAAGGATTCCCTACTCAAAAATTTGCTAGCCTTACATTTTAAGCCTGCCAGGTGTCAAATCCCAATCCCTCCCAATTGCCAATCATTTTCAATAGGGCAAATTACATTTTATTTTCTTTGATTTTCGCAAAAATCACATAACCTCCAATGATTCTAAAAACTATACATAAACCCCTTGTGATTTGGGTTAAAGTGTCAAACAGACGAAAAGCATCCTATATGCTAAACTGATGTCGAAAAACTTACCAGACATAGCAATAACTTTCATGATACTCTTTCACAGCTACTTTTTTATCTTCAATGGTAGATCTAGAGTTTTAATTTTGTGGGTTAAAATTTTCTCTCCTTCTTTTTCTCTTTTTTTCTCACGACAAAGACTAGAGTAAAGGAAAATCTGACTTCATTTGCTCCCTTTTTTTGTATTTATATTAGGATAATTTGGACATTTGGCCTACAAATCGTCACGATGGATGCTTTTCATTTGTTTGGCATTCTAACCTAAATCACAAGGGGTTTATGTATAGCTTTTAGAATCATGAGAGGGTTATGTGGTTTTTGTGAAAATTACAGGGGATAAAATATAATTTACCCTTTTCAATAAAGCTTAAAAAGGTACAGAAACAGCTAAATCCGTTAAACCTGGCGCCTTCCCTGGTTTCCTCTCCAATGCAAAACTCTAGAAGCAGACAGCATCACAACCTTCCTTCAATTTCAAGAAAATCTTTAATCTTTGCCCACATATATATAAAGTTAAAATAAATGAATAAACTACTCCAATAAGCACACCCTTCGCGTAATCAAATCCACCGAAATCCTCTCTCCCTTGTTTTCTCTCCCAGAACACTCCCAGAACACTAACTAAAATATGGCTAGCCAATTTAGCTATAACTGCCTACGCGCAAGCACACGCGCCGCCCTCTCAGAACCCCGCATCCCCAAACTCCAAAACCCACATTTTATTCTCATCAAAGAACCTCCAGACCTCATCAAACTGACTAAAAAAAACAAGCCCAGAATTCTAAGAAGTACAAGAATCCATGTCTCAAGTGGCGGAGACTCGTACTTGGACATGTGGAAGAAGGCTGTGGATAGTGACAGGAAGTCCAAAGAATTTGAGAGGATTGCGGAAAACTTGGCTAGAGACAGTGATGATGATGTTGGAGAGGCAGAGGAAGAAGAAAAAGTTAGTCAAGAAGAGTTGGAGAGAAAAAGCAGCGAGTTTCAGAAGATTCTTGATGTTTCTACTGAAGAAAGAGACAGAATCCAGAGAATGCAGGTTGTTGATCGGGCTGCGGCCGCAATCGCTGCAGCAAGAGCACTTCTTAAGGAGAATAAGCCGCCAAAGATGCAGGAATCCAGTGAAGTGAAGGTTGAGGCTGGTGAAGATGTGGAGGATGATCACAGAGGTAATTTGACTCTTATTTTGGAAGGAAAAAATTGTTCTTTTTGTTTCTGTTTCATGGTTGTTGTCAATGGTTGAGAGGTATTATGCTGCTATACATTTATGGGATGTCAACTTAACAATTTTAATGGACTTGATGAAGTGGAAATGTATATGCTTTTTGGGCTAGTTTTAGTTGCATAATTTGGGAACTTGAGATTAGGAAGCCATTCACGCAGTACCTGCAGATTATTTTGGAAGTGCATTCTTGTTTATAGATGAGATTTTGGGAAGACGAACTTGTTTGCTTGACGTCATCAGACTATTGACCAACTGAAGCATAAATAGTGCATTAAATTTGTCCCTTTCTGTGTCAATTTCTAGTTGTATATGAGCAAAAAATTGTCATGCGGAACTGTCTAGTTTGATGTTTGTCAAATTACGTAGAAGGCTTCTTCCTCTTGATCTCAACTAAGATTCTAGAATGAAGATTAGAGTGATGCTTAAAATGGGAATCCTAGTGGTTGAAATTCGTCTAGGATGAATCGTTAATAAATTTTAAATTTCTCCTGTTCAATAAGTTTTTTTTTAATTAATTAATTTATTTTTGTGTAAGTTCCTGTAACCTTTGCCTTTTTTTTTTTTTTTTATGTATTTCAGAAGAGGTTGATTACACGAGTGTTTTATTCAAGTTTGTGAAGAATCCTGTCAAACATTAACAAGGCTTAGTAGCTTAAACCCAAGCGCATGAGATACTCATATTTGCTTCCGTCAATGTGAAAGGACGTTGTCAACATTCTTGTGCAGCAAATGTTTTATCACTATATTGCTCCTTGACTGGATGTTTCCGTTCTCTTCTTTCTTCGGAGACAGTCTTTAGTAGACTAAAAGCAGTCCACTTGTTATTCTGGTATGCACACAACATGAACCTGGGTAGATCTTTGAGCATTCTTAGTTTTGCAACTTTACCTCAAACCTCAATCAAGGTCCTTAGTGATTTTTTTGGTTCAGGGAAACTTCAAATCTCATATGTGCGTTGCCGACTGGTACTTGTTTGTTGATATACCTCCAGGATAAGATGATAAACCCTTTCTGATTCATAGATTTTATTTTTAACAGCGGTGATTTGGAACTTCGATGCAAGTCATTTTGCTTATTCCATTTTTCCTGTACTTCAGTGGTGTTGGTTATCTTTAACTTTGAGTGCTTTGCCTCTCTGTGCAATGTCTGCGATAGCAAATTTTCACCATTCAAATGTCACGGCATTTTTCTCAATTAATTACCTTGGTGCAAATTCATTAGTTTCAAAATTGACCAGGAGAACAAAATGGCAACTCTTTGCTGTCTCTAACTGGAGGCACTAGCACTGGAACACCAGGTCCAAATTTTTGGTCGTGGACGCCTCCCTCAGAAACTGATGACGCTATAGATGGGATAAAGGCAAAGTTGGACATGAAGGCTTTTTTAGATCCTACCAATATCAGCCCTGTGATGGAGAAAGAACAATCTGCAGACTTTCTCTTACTTCCATTTGAGAGTAAAAGTTTCCCAAGTAAAGCTCCACTTCCTCCTTTGCAATCACTTGTGGAAGTTGAGGAACTGGGAGTTTCAAGCTCTGCTGAAGAAACACCTCACCTGGAGGAGGAACATGAACTTGGTATTGCCTTTTCAGCTAATGCAGCTGAAGCTGTGCAGGCTCTTTATGAGGCAAAAGAAGTATCATCCCAGGGCTTTTATCCAGATGGATCTAGATGGTGGAAGGATACAGGACTGGAAAGACGGCCTGATGGAGTGGTTTGCAAGTGGACTCTAACCAGGGGTGTGAGTTCTGACAAAGTTGTAGAGTGGGAAGAGAAATATTGGGAGGCGGCTGATGAGTTTGGCTACAAGGAACTTGGTTCAGAGAAATCAGGACGTGATGCTACAGGAAATGTTTGGCATGAATATTGGAGAGAATCCATGAGTCAGGTCAGGCACGGGGCATGTGAATTTTATCTCACATGAATGTTTCATTAAGTTAAAATCAGTTCCTTGCAGTTAATAATAATAATTTAATCAATTGGTTCTACAAAAGCAGATGATGATTTAGCATATATTTTTCTTTACTTGGAGTTATGTATGGGAGACAAAATTGGATTCTGAGATCTTTCCTTTAATATACATGCTTCATGATTAGAAGCTAAGAAAAGTATTTATGCCACCATTATAGAGGGCACAAAAGGAGCATAAGAAATTTGATGCATTATAGAGGGCACAAGTTCTTTGAGTTAAAAACTAAAACCAAGATCTCCGTGTACTCACTGTAACATGTCCTGACTGTGTTTCTGTGCAGAATGGTGGGCTTGTCCAACTAGAAAAAACTGCAGATAAATGGGGAAAGAATGGGAAAGGCGATGAGTGGCAGGAACAATGGTGGGAACATTATGGTGCCTCTGGCAAAGCAGAAAAGTGGGCTCATAAGTGGTGCAGCATTGATCCCAACACACCTCTAGAAGCTGGTCATGCTCATGTTTGGCATGAAAGGTACTCTAAATTTGTTCTTTGCAGTGCTTTTTGTGCTCACACTACCATTTGAGGTGTGATCTCAAGTGTGTAGTCTTTTCAGCACTTTTCTCATTGCAAAATGGAGTTAGTTCAAACTATGTTCCTTTCTTCAACTGTTGAACCTCCCGTACCTTTAGGAGTTTCTTTTCTTTTCTCAAATTCTTTTTGGATGTTAATAAACGGGTTTACCATTTTTAAGACAGCAGAAGTTCAAATTTAAACAATGACGCTGGAATGAGAATTGAGCAAGCTGAAATTGTAGAATCAGATGTTTAACAGGAGAGGGGGCTATTGTTTTATCTCATGTTACACACCTTCGCCTCCTTTATTTCTTACTCTTATGGTTTTCACAAACAAATGACATTAGTTGATTAAGCATTTCCTTCTATATAAAAAACTGTGAATAGTGGGTGCTGCTTCCAAAGATAATGGTAAAGCAATGCTATTCATTTCTTGGCAGGTGGGGTGAGACGTATGATGGGCAAGGTGGGAGTGCCAAGTACACAGACAAGTGGGCTGAGTGTTTCCAGGGTGGTGGCTGGGATAAATGGGGCGATAAATGGGATGAGAACTTTGATCTAAATGGGAATGGTGTAAAACAAGGGGAGACATGGTGGCAAGGCAAACATGGAGACCGTTGGAATCGCACTTGGGGTGAGCATCATAACAATTCTGGCTGGGTGCACAAGTATGGCAAAAGCAGCAGCGGGGAGCATTGGGACACTCATGTACAGCAAGACACCTGGTACGAGAGATTCCCACATTATGGTTTCTACCATTGTTTTGAGAACTCAGTCCAGCTCCGTGACGTTAAGAAACCATCTGAATGGTCATGAAGGAAAAGGATTTGGGTCAACATTCACTGCTGAACGACCTGCATCCGCAGTTTCTGTTAAACAACTGTTTGATCTATTTAGCTATGCGGGCCACTACACGTATTCAACAATTTTTAGCTGCGAACCACATATACCTTTGTTAATAGATTGAACTTGCATGGATTTTCACAACATTTTACGTAACCCTTGTAAACCTCTGATACAGCAACAGAAATAAAAGAAACTGAGTGCATTCCTTTATATTTATCTGTTGAGCAAATTATTCGGGTAGTCACTGAATTTTTTAAACAGTTAAGATTCAATCGCTTAACTATTAATAGTATGTTTTTATCCACTGTACTGTCAAATATGTAAATTTAAGGTCATTCCGTCTGATTTTACTTTTAACTCTACCAGTGTTTTAAGAAGCTTAGTCCAATAATCATACCAGTGTTTTTATCTGATTTCGCAAACAAATTAAGACATATTGCATCACTTTAATAATAATCAATGTTTTAAGAAGCTTAGTCCAATAAAAAATTTTAAATACACAAAATTCATACTTCAATGAGTTGTACATATATTAATGCAGATGTGTGTTTGGATTAAATCCTATTTACAAATTTATTTTTTTGTATTATAAATTATAACACTTCCTATGATATAAACTATGCGACAGAAAAGATGGTTAAAAAACGTATTTAAAGGATAATAAAAAATTTGCCATTAATTCGTCACAAAAAACTGTCTACTTCATGCTTCATTTACATAGCCAAAAGCTAACTTGTACCTCCATTGAAAATTTGCATGTAGATCAAACGGTTATTTCCACTACTATATACTAATATACATTATCGATGGGTAAACATTAATTAAGCAAGAAAGGCTAATCAAACATATTTACTAGGTTATTACATGAAATCTGAAGTAGTGACCTTGTTTTAGTTACAAAGAAGACGAAAAGACACCTACTACTATTAAAGGAAACCAAAATTTCAAATAAAAAAAGAATTAATCTTATGTATACTATTACTCCATTATTAGATATATTATACATATGTAAAATTTGAATTTGAAATTTAAAATTTACTCATGTATCATCCATCTAACTATAATAATGAACAATGGACATCGATAGTACATATAAAATGTAGCCAAAAAAAAAAAAAAATCCTCTAATAGTGTATTTATAAAGTTCCTGGTTTCAAGAGAAGCCCAAAACGACGCAGTTTAGAATCAATTAGCAGCATGCACAAAACGACATAGCTTCAATCCTTGCGCCTCCTGTCCCTTTCAGAGAGCGTCCCTAATCTCTTTGGAAATCCTAACTTGTGGTTGAGTTTCTGCCACTCCAACCTCTTCAATTTTATTGGGAATTTTTTTTTCGTAATCTCCTTCATATATTTACTCAAATTTCTTAATGAACTTTCTCTCATTACTTATATGGGTTCGTCCCTATCTAATATAATCGTTTCAAAAACGTCCCACGTGAACCACTATATAGCTGATAATTTTCAAGATCTTCGATAGCTTACATCGTGGAAGAGCCAGTTTTTCCTGGTGGGTTTTCCTTGGTTTCTCATATGATGGCTTCTTCACTGCTGAGTGGAGCTGAATGCAAACTTGTTACAGGTTTTGGGTCGGAACTCCAGTTTAGGCCGTTGCCCAAAAAGGGTCTTGCTTATTATCCAAAAAGATGGTATATTTCAACTTTGGCACCAAAATGCAGTTTATCTTCATCAAGGCCAGTTTCTCAACCCAGGTTTATTCAACACAAGCAAGAGGCTTTTTGGTTCTATAGATTCTTGTCAATTGTTTACGATCATATTATAAATCCAGGGCATTGGACTGAGGACATGAGGGACGAAGCACTTGAGCCTGCTGATTTGTTTAGTAGACATTTGACTGTGGTTGATGTTGGGGGCGGTACAGGGTTTACTACTCTTGGGATTGTTAAACATGTTGATGCTAAAAATGTGACCATTCTTGATCAGTCACCGCATCAACTTGCTAAGGCTAAGGAGAAGGAACCTTTGAAAGACTGCAAGATTATTGAAGGTGATGCTGAAGATCTCCCTTTTCCTACTGATTATGCTGATAGATACATCTCTGCTGGAAGGTATTTTCTATTCTTTTCGGTTGCGATTTCCACTTAATTTGGGTTAGATAAGGTTTATATTGTTTACTCATCAGTTCTGGTCGATTTTCCTGAAATTCCCTATTTCCTTGAAAGCTTATTTTGGAACAAAATTTGTGCTTCTTGTATACTTACAGCTTTTGCAGTAACTCTGTTTTGGGCCATAACAGTGTGATGGTAATGCTTTTTATCAGAAATATATAGTTCTTCGATAGCTAAAAGAGTAAAATGAATAATCTGCTGAAAGATGTTAGTGATGTGGCTGTAGGGGCTGCTAAGCTTGGGGATCCTGTCATACTGAGCTTTTGCCATTGCAAAATTAGGATACCATGTTATCAATGATACTTTTATGAGTTTGTCTTTGTTGATTTCTATGAGTGCATCAAATGTTGAAGTCTACCTTCAAATGTTACACTCATTCTCGATTTTTCTTCTTTTGGACCGAAGCATCTTGTATGTGAATGCAGTCACACACAAAACCATATTAGCCTTCTAATTATGATGTATCTGATTCAATATTTTATCTTCTCGCCCAGTATCGAGTATTGGCCAGATCCACAGCATGGTATTAGGGAAGCATATAGGGTACTCAAGATAGGAGGCAAAGCCTGCATAATAGGACCTGTCTATCCAACATTTTGGCTGTCTCGATTTTTTGCGGATGTGTGGATGCTATTTCCCAAGGAAGAAGAGTACATTGAGTGGTTTCAAAAGGCTGGTTTCAAAGACGTCAAGTTAAAGAGAATTGGTCCAAAATGGTATCGTGGTGTCCGCCGTCATGGCTTGATCATGGGTTGCTCTGTTACTGGTGTTAAACCTATGTCCGGAGATTCTCCACTGCAGGTAGCAATTTTTTTTTTTTCATTAAAAATGTTATCTTTCTTTTTGCTTCTTTGCATTTGTTTCCTTGCACATCTCATGTCCTAAAATGAAAACCATAAGAGACATTTGTTGTTTTTTATGGGAGGAAGGATGTTTTTGGTTTAAGTGGAGCATTAATCAGAAAGAGTAATTGAATTTGTTAGACCTCTGAATGTATGGAGAGGAATATAGAGGATTAACAATCTGAAAGAAACGCCGCTTGAAAAAACCTGGGTCTGGACAAGAAAAGAATTAAGTAGGTTTGTTTATGCTGCATCTGTGCCTTGAGCAGTTACTGTAGCCTCTTTTCCAGGATGTGCTTGTGAACTTGCTTAGTTTTTAACAAAAGATGGTAGGTTTAACTAAAAGATTTAAAGGAGAACTAGTTGAATACAAAAAAGATTACAGATATGGAGGAGTTTAAATTGCTATTTTCTTGAGGTTATCCGAGTTGTCACATCTTTATATGCATATCTCTTACTCATTTGAACTACTGAATGTAGAAGATATTTATGAGCTACTTTCAATAGTCTAAACCACGGACGTCAAATTTCATTGTAAATTCACTTTGAGTACTTATATAATCCTAATTATGCTCAACGTGTAATAGCTTTTGACTTGAGAACACTACGTACTAGGCTACCTGAGTGTAGAAAACTTGTGAACGACCACAATATTCTTCGGGTCCTTAATGTGAAAAAGATAGAGTTTTGTATGACAACCCTCTATCTCAACATATTATGGTTGGGATGGAGTTTTGCATTTGAATCTCTTGTTCCCATGATTTAGTGTAGAATGGCTTGATGCTTTTGAACATCAACTAGCAGGCTCAGCATATGAGTTTCGGATGTTAACTTATAACTGTATGCGAGTTTCTTTAATAAACAGCAGTGTGGACATGCTATAGAGCAGAACATCCTATGCTTTAAAGAGTCCCTGTACAAGTATTTGAAAAATTAACATCCTATAGACTTTTGATATAAAGTTATTATATTTCTCCACCAATTATCTATTCTAATCAGTTATAACCATTTTAATGATAAACTTAGCCTATAATCATTTGCCTTTTTAAGTAATATTTCAAGAGTCCTGCTTCGTGATTAGCTGATTTGTATGCAACATATTGGACATTTGAATGATTCACTTCACTTTTGGTCTTCTGATGTATACTTTGATAGGTTTTATTCTCCCTGTGCAAGTAAGGTTGTAACTTAATGTTGTCAGTATCTTGCATAACTAGTTTTTGGCATCAGATGTTCTTTGGGCATGGGACAAGACAATTTTCAGTTAGATTGTAACAGCTATTAAAAAGTTACCAAATCTGAGGGACTTCTCTCTTGTACTTCTGGCCATTCCGGCATGCCTTTCTTGTTGCAGAAGTTGTGAAGCAAAATTCTACGAAATTAATTTCTCATATGATATCTTTCAGAATTTAGAAAATTGAGCTCTAAATTTCTTCACGTCACATTAGAGAGGCACGAGGATGGTCTAACACAGTTAGATTGTTTGAGATGTTGCTATGCTGAGCACTGTAAATTCGGCAAATGTTTAGCTTTAGAGAATATATTGCCTGTGATCAGCTTTAGATTCAGCACATTTTCATCTTTCGCGGTTTCTTTCTGGTTTCTTGAGAATAATTCCCTGCTGCAGCTTGGTCCTAAGGTGGAGGATGTGAAGAAGCCTGTGAATCCATTTGTGTTTCTCACACGTTTCATTCTTGGAGCATTGGCAGCAACTTATTATGTGCTTGTTCCAATATACATGTGGATTAAGGATAAAATTGTACCCAAAGGTATGCCTATTTGAGGGTATAGAAGAAGAGAGAGACGGAGAAACAAACTAGATGCTTAGACGTTTTTGCGGGATAGCAGCAGCAGTATCACGACTATGCAGAAATAGCATTTTTAAGTACATGTTAAATAAGATGACTTACTGGAAGACATTTTGTGTTGCCTAGGCTTTAACAAGTAGTTTAAGATTTTTTTTTTGCCCCTTGGGGGTGGGGAAAGTACCTTGTTAGTGGAACTGCGAAACCCTGCTATGAATTTTGTGAGCTACTGGTGTCACAATTCTGTATCTTTAGTAGAAATGTTTGAAGTTTCTGATGGTCTGCCTCATGTTCTAATTTTCTCTACATTTTGCTGCTGCAACGATTAAAATTTAAGCCCTGTATAGAGCGAAAGAATTCTATACTTGGGAATTCTAGTGGGCTGTTTTGTTATCGTATTTTAAAATATTGTTTTGGTTTTGGAATCCCTGATAATGTGGATTGATCTCGGGGAACATGAAAAATCATTCTGGAAAAAATTTCAATGGCACTGATACGAGTCTAATAGTGAGAGTCTGAAGTTTGGCATAAAATTTGACCCTAATTCATGAAGCCACAATTAATGTAGCAATATAGGGATGCCATTGAGAACTTAGAAGAACAATCTTGGAGTTGAAATTTGCTGCAAGAAGGGATCAAACCAGTCAATAACATCTAGTTCTCTGACTCCTTCAAATGGACAGAGTGAGTCCAATAGTTAGACCATCACCAGGCACTTTTCTTTTTTCCAGTTCTTTCTACCCAACTGTAGCCTCCTCAAGAGCCTTAATCCCAAGGCATTGTCATTTTCTTGGTTGAATAATTCTATTCACCCCTTCAACATTGCAGATTTTCGAATTCAGCAGTTCATTTGTCTTCGTCTTTTGACAAAAAAAAGTAGTTCGTACTGTACCATGCCATGTTATTCTTTGATGCATATCTGTTTATACATTTGCAAGTAGATAGATACATGAAATATTTTTGTATTTTGAACGCGTTAATCTATTTATTTATTATTATTTTTTTTATCTAGGACTGGATTGTGTGACTGGTCTTTTTCTGAAATTACGTTAAATCAGGGGGTTTATTGAAAATAAATATTTCTGGAAATAATGATTGGAAAAGGAAATGCACCTCGGCGGGTGAGCCAATGGCAAGTAAAACCGCGTTGCCAGCCATGCAACATTTATGTCATCCGATTAAATTATTCATCGATTTATGTTACAAATCCTAAAGGTTTAATTGGTAATAGTAACATAAGTGGTTAGAGCGCAGCGCTCGAAGTTGTACACAATTACTAATAAATTAAGAGTAAATCTTATATATATTGACGGTGTATATACTGTCACCGTTGGATTCATGACATGTGTGTAAAAGTTGAATTTCAAATTCAAATTTTGTTTAGTTGTTATTCATCCAACGCTGACAGTGTAAGAAAGCTTAATCCATAAATTAATGGTAAGCACCAAATAACTTTCTTAGGTCCTATTTAAAATTGCTGTGCTTTTACTTTAAAAAAGGTGCTTTTATAAAATAAGTGTATTTTTAACGCGATTGGTGAACATCATTTCTTGAAATGGGTAGTAAAGTTTTTGCCCAGTAAAGTTCTTTTAGTATAAGTTCAAATTTGATACTTTCAAAACAACTTTTCTATTCTAAAAAATAAAAATAACTTTAATAATTGTATTATAAGTGTTTGAATTGAATGGAGGGATAAATATGCATTAGAATTCAAAATTACACATGGTCAAATAGAAGAAGTACGTGTACAAGTATGTATACAAACAATGTGATTAACCACTTACGAAGAAGTACTTTGATCAAAAAACGCTATTAATTAAGTGGTTTTTGATAAGCCACCGCAGCCTCAAACAAAAAAGGTCCCACATATTTGGTTTGGAAGTGGTGTGGATTTCATTCTATTAAAAACTTAGATCAATTTAAAACCCAACTCATAAACGAAAAATGATATATTACATGATCTACACTTTTATTCCTATTAAATATCGTAATCATCTACCAAACAATAATATATATAGTGATTTTAAACAATATCATTAGTGAATATACATTTGTATAACTTACTTTATTCTAATCTAGAGGGGAGGGGGAGTCTAAAGAGGCTGTGGTAGGAGCTAGTGAATATACAGATCCAACTAAATTAAGAAAATATTATGACACAATTCTTAAATTTTTTTCGCTACAGGTGAAGTTTGAACCTCACCTTAAGCTCAAGAGGGAGTTGAATCAGTAGTGTAAGCCTGGTGAAAGTAATGCAGCTCGACCTGTGGGTGAAAATTTTTCAATGCTTAGCACAGTGCAGAGTACACACTTCCCAATGCGGCCATACTCCCACTGGTCTGCTCTTTGAATGCTCTTTGTCCCCTCAGTATTGAACCAAAACAGCTGGCCAAAATTATCTTATGCAAAATTCCCATTTCTCACAAGATTAACCTAAGATACGAATTTTATCCATACATGGAATTAGTACACAATGTGAACAGATACATTACATCGAACCAAATCGACTAAGATTTGAAGGGTCAACCAGGGTCAGTCGAGCTGATTAACTATTTTTGTTACATGTAGTTTGGAATATATATATATATATATATATATATATATGTATATAACTAGTTTACTGTAATAATTTTGTGACGTGATGTATATATATGAATTAAAATAATAAAAAAATTTGTTAGAAAATGTTCAAGAAAAGTTCTTTTAATAATTTTTTTCATAACCAGATTTTTTCTTTTTTTTTTTGTTTGTGTATTTGTAGGCCGGTTTGGCAAGGGAATTTTTTTTATCAAATTTTTTTCTACAAATTTTTAACAACTTAACTGTAGTAATCTAAAAAAATTTCTTAAAAATTTTAAAATATACACTTTAAAATACTAAAAAACACACAAACAAATTATCTTCCTTCCTTTATTCTTATTCCTTCCCTCCTCCTCAATCCTCCACCATCTCCGCCGTCACGATCAGATTTGGGGAGAGAGAGAAACAGAAAAAAGGATCGCGGGCGCTGATTGCCTGTGGAGGTGTTGGTGACGATGGTTGGCCAATGGGGAGGGAGGGAGAAGGAGAGTAGTGGGGCAGGGGAGAAGACGAGAAGAGGAAAGAAAGGGAAAAAGAAAAAGAAAGAAAAAAAGGAAAAAAGGTAAGTTTTTTTTTCTTGAAGAAAAGTTTTTACTCGTCTCAAAAAATTGTTTTTACAAATTTTATAATAAATTATACTAAAATTTTAGATAAACATAAAAAAAAAAAAACCTTATTTGTCAAATGGGTTTCCGAGACAAAATCTCATCCAGGAATATGGCACCAAATTATTCAAAGTCATATTCTCATTTTGAACCGTAGTCTGTTCTTTGGTGTGCAAAGAACTTTTTGAATTGATTGATATCATCATTTACTTTCCAGCTATCGAAAGTCTTTTTCATCGAGTCCTAGCTCTTCCTCTACTCGCATACATTACCCGTCCATGACAAACAAGCGTGTTTTAACAGAGTATTATTTGAAATAATTACTATAGCACTTTTTATGAGATGAGGTATATGAAATAAAAAGTAATTAAAAATATAAAAAAATAAATTAAAAAATGTGTTTATGATGTAAGTAAAATAACATTTGAGATAATTTAGCAATCCAAACACAATACTCAGGGAAAAGCTAGTTTACATTTGTCTAATTACTGTGATATTTGACTAATTATCACTACTACTACTTGTTTAATATACTACTACTATTTCACTTTTGAATTTTCTGGCAAATTTCAATGCAAGGATATTGTAGTGGTGTGTTGTCACATTAGAATTCTTCCTACATAAACCCCAGCCCAGCTAAGCTTGAGCTATACTCATCTCGCTCCCTCTCTCCCTCTCTCTCGTTTCACACACAATTTGTCTCTTTAGTCTTTGCCCCCTCTCTTTCTCGCTTTTTTTCGTTTGGTAGACCTGACCTCTTCTCCTTCACACGCTTTTTCAAGTTCCAAACTCAAACAATAGGAGGAGAACCATGGGAGAAGTGCTCAATCAAGAACAGATTGTCGAGTTCAAGGAAGCCTTTAGTCTGTTTGATAAGGATGGAGATGGTTCGTTTTACTCCATTCTTTCTTTAAATACAACAATATATATATATCTTCATCTTTCTCATTTCTTCTTTTGCTCAATCTCATTATAACACTACTCTTCTGCAAAAAACACATACTATATGGGTATCTGCACGAGGGCACGTCTGGTCGGGAACATTTTTGTATAGCAAATGAATGACAAAAGGAATTGATCATTTTGTACTGACGATCTGATTTTGATGACTAATATCACAACAGGTTGCATCACCATTGAAGAATTGGCCACTGTAATAAGGTCACTGGATCAAAATCCAAGTGAGGAAGAACTGCATGACATGATTAGTGAAGTTGATGCTGATGGAAATGGAACCATTGAGTTTGCGGAATTCTTGAACCTCATGGCCAAAAAGATTCAGGTACAAAAGTTGATGTCCGTATATACTATATACACACATAACATGGTCACAATAGTATATATACTAATAACAATGATCAGTATGATCACTCACGATGGTATTCTTATCATTTTTTTTTTCTGGGTGCTGAAACAGGAAACCGATGCAGAGGAGGAGCTTAAAGAGGCTTTTAAAGTGTTTGACAAAGACCAAAATGGTTACATTTCAGCCAGTGAGGTAAGAGCTGGCCGATAGTCCCCACACCAATTGCTTTTGTCTTGAAATTGCAGAAAGTAACATAAATAAATAAAAAAAAAACGTTGTTTCATACTCCTTTTGAATCGAACTGACATGTAAACCCTTATTTGGTGCATTCTTTTATTATCAAGTTCTTTTTTTTTGGGTTTTTTTGGTGGTTTGTTTTTGGGGGGGGGGGGGGGGGGGGAGGAATTTACACATCCATGAATATAATACATATTAATGAGTTTTGGTACTTTGCTCTGTTCTTGATAAGGCAGGAATACTTTTAGGAGTGTTGCAGGCCATGATAACTGTTTCACTTCAAATGTTGAAAAGACAAAGTAAATAAGTCGTGGCTAGTATGAATGGTCAAGTAAATCAAAATACGGTGACTTTCCAAAAGATAGAAAAGTCTGGCATACTGCCTTAAAGAACCCGTTTGGACATTTATTAGTTTTTGAAGTTTCTATAGAAAAAAATTACTGCAACAATTCAATTCAATGTATACGAGATAAAAAATTGATAGAATCATATACTCACCAACCAAAAACGTAAAAATTTGTTGGGAAATGTTCCCTTTTTGAATCATTCTTTTTTTTTTTTTTTGAAACTTCCGAATCATTCTTGCTGTGTATAAAACGAATGTGGTTCCATGCGAGCGCTACAATGGTACAGCGAGTAGTTCACATGGAAATTGATCTGTCAAAGTTTCAAATTAGTTAATAAATTAGCGTGTTTTTACAGTTGTTTCATCTAGCTTACTGGGGCATCTCAGTTATAATATATACCAAGAAATGTCTTATGCAATGAACTTCACCCAAGAAGGAATACACCTTTTTGACTTTCTTTTTCATGCCCAATAGTTTAGTGATTATTGTGGAGTCTGAAAGAAAACCCTTTGATCCCATGCAGCTGAGGCACGTGATGATCAATCTAGGGGAGAAACTGACTGATGAAGAGGTGGAGCAGATGATCAGAGAGGCTGATTTGGATGGTGATGGTCAAGTCAATTATGATGAATTTGTCAAGATGATGACGACCATTGGATAATTGCTAGGACTCGATTTTCATTCATTGTGATCCATTCAGATTAATCTCTTTTACTAATTTGTATTCTTAAAATCTATTTCTTTCAATGGTTTGGTCAATTGTTAACTTAGTAGTATAGGGTGATTGTAATCCAATTTAATTAACTATGTATTGGATTCTTTCATCTTCTTGAAGGAAACAAAAAAGTATTTATTGTATTCTTTCATTTGTGATCCAAGCCAATTCTTCACGAGTACTTTTCTCCTTCCAATTCAGGCTCCAATGTTCAAATACTACTCTATTCCAGGCAGTCTTTATATCACAGTCAAAACTTGAAAAAAAAAAAGACACATTTCGTTCCATTACATCATAATATTTTTTATTCTCCCACTCCTTTTCAAGCTCTTTCAACCTTCAACTAGCACTCAAACCCTAAATCTGATAGTGGAAAGAACTCTAAGAACCCTTGTTTGATCAGTGGACGGACCCTAATGGTTCCATTACACCATAACTTGTTTCTGAATTAGTAGTAAGTCATTTGAATTACAGACAAAACATCGATTTTATTGACTACTATTTTCTTGATGAATTAAAGCTTTCTGCTATATATAAAAAATGAAATGGAAAATATAACAAGTCATCTCTTATTTTTGGAACCACTACCATTGTCGTTAATTCATATTGCAATTTCTTGTATGGTTCACTACTAACCCCCAACAAAGTTGACTATTTTGTGGTAGATTTAGGCTCCTTAACTATTAAGAAGAAAAGTATCACTGTATTAATTGTTGGTTTTCTCCCTCGACTCCCGAACATTTTGCAGTTCATGGACCGATGTGTAGTAGTACAGTCATACGCGTTTTTGTTCTTGGTCGTTGAAGACTTGGATGATACTACCCAATATTGACAGGGAAATAAAGGAGCATAAATCACTAATTTAACTATAAAAACAAGAATAGCCTTTTTTGTTTTATCATTCATGATTAGTATATATACTCCTTCCACTCCATCCCAATATTAGAGTCGTTTTTTTTTAGGAATCTAACAACTTTTTATGAAAATATAGTAATCATTATGTTTAGATGAGGTGATACTGATGAATTTACATATATATATATATATATATCCTTTAGATTCAAAATATATTCTTGTTTAATGTGCATTGAGATTTTAAAAAGTTGTTTTTTTCAAATGGCAAGATTAAAAAGTATGTGTTAAATTTGAAATGGTGACTCTTATTTTGAAATATCAATAAAGTGCAAATATAACATTAACAATGCGAGGGAGGGAATACTTTTGTTTCATAAACTATATCATTGTGTAATAATTAGAGCTGAAGAATAAAAATTTCTCTTACACCGCAAACTCTTTGAAAAAATGATACGTATTCTTTGCGTGCTTATTGACCTATAATTTTTTGCTTTAGTCATACCTGTTATTTTCATCACCAAATACTGGTTGTTGAAGGTTTGTTGCTTTGAAATTTCAGTTGACCTCTTCTGGAGGCATTGACTGAGAATCTAACCCCTATTCTTCCCTATCCAAAAGCTGCATATGTAACTGCCTCATTTCTTAGTAGTTTATAGTTTATTTAACTTCTCAAGTGAAGCCTAATATGGGTTGGACCTTCTACTCGAAGGTCTTTTCCAGATTAAAATGCAAATGAAATTTTGTCGCCTCACTTACTAGAGAACAAGCAAAGCTATGATCAAAGTAATGCCCTCGCTATAAATGGTGATCGGTGTTGAATTCATCCATATTTTTTTATTTATAAAAAAAAAGCAAATCTTATATACACTGACAGTATATATACTATTACTGTTGAATTCATGACATATGTGTAAAAATTAAATTTCACTGTCATGAATTCAACAGTGATAGTGTATAGATTGTCGGTGTAAGAAAGATTAATTCTAAAAGAAATGATCAAAGTAGTTGGATGATAAGATTTATCTAGACGTCTGAAGATTTTATGATTGGCTATTGGCTATCTAAGTTTTCAAAAAACAATGGAATCAATAATGGATATAACTCCCTAAATTAGCTCTAAGTTAGTAAGTGTGTCATGGCCAAAGATTGTAAGGTATTTCATTGATGGCCAGGGAAGAAAGGGAAAAAAATATTAGTACCCAAAAGTCCAAAGGAGACATCTCTATTTGAGAAGTGCAAAATGTGGCAGCAATAATTTCAATTACCAAACATAGTCTATAGGTTCTTAACTGAGAGGTCAAAGCATCAACTCAAGCCATTAAGGGCGTCAGTAGAGAAAAAGAATTTTAATAATTCAATTCCCACGTACCATATATTACAGTAGCAGTTAAAACAAAGACAAGAAAATGAAAAAACAAACAAAAAAAAAAACCACTCTGTGCCTTAAATTTGGTCAATTACAATTACCTAGACTTTAATTTGATCATGCTTCTAGAATATTGTATTTTTAAAAGGATTAAATAGCTAAATTAAGGAGTCTTCATCAGGTACAGTTAAGCGATGACCTGGGGGAACCCGAATTTCCTTGTCAATATTTCAAGGTCATAAATTATATATTGCATTTGAGGGGCAAAAGATATTCAAAATGCTGAATCAGTCCACAAATCACAAGGTAGGTGATCACCGACTCTGGCGTGGGTTTTACGTAAGCATACTGATCATCGTGGATGAGTTACAGGAGTCGAAAAATCTGATTATAGAAATTGATCATAGATTTTATTTTTTATCATTAACAAATCTATAATCAGAATATAAAAGTAACTGAGAATATCACAAATCTAATTATCGAAAATCAAAATCTATAATCAGTTAAAATAATCAACCGAGAAAAAGTCCTAAAGTTAGGGCGAAAAACAAAAATTATAGGCCAATCGTTGATTGTACAAGGTATAGTTTCTAATACTAAAAATGATTTTTTTTTTTTTTTTGGGTGTGGGGGTGAGTTGCACATGAGGAAGTAATAATTTTCTGCAGTTTCTAAAGGATCTAAAATAGACATGATATATTTTTTTCATAATTTAGGGGCTGCTGCACCACCTTCTCCAAAATCCAACACTAGCCAGTTCTTCAAAGGCGTGAACAGTTTACATTTGGAGGTTGAGGCTTTTGACACGAAAAATGCGATTATCTCCAAAGGAGCAAATAGAATTCACGATCTGAAAAAGCAATGGCAACAAATCCAAACAATAATAGTACTCTTATCCTCAGATTCTTGAAGTTTACATGTGAAATTGGAATCCAGAAATACAATCAACACGAATAATAAACTGATTCAAAAGCTATATATAAAAAAAAAAAAAAGAACAAAACGAAGATTGATAGCCATAGCGCTAAGAACTTCTTTCAAATTTTCTTTTTTCCCACAATTTCGCTCTTTCTTCCTCAAAGGCATATTCCTTTCTCACTTCTTTCAATCTCTCAAAATCATCTTTTAAATGGTACAAAACAATCTATAGAATCAATGTCACAGTGTTTTGCAAAAAAATTAAATGAAAAAAGGAAAAATGATAAGATTAAACAAGAAAACAACGATGAAAAAATAGAAAGGTAGCAGGGGAATGCATGTTTCTTCTTGGCCCTCAGTTGTTAGCTGCTGTACAGCATATGCAGGCACTCAAAAGGGAAGATCTTGGCCTGCGTTTTCCACTTGTTTTGATTGAAGTCAATGCAAGTTCCTCAGATGATGGCGATTCCAATGCCTTGTCATCAGCAATATGGCTCTCTTTTTTCTCTGGTGCAAGCTCAACAGTTGGCTTTCCGTCCTTCCTCAATAAGCTGGTGAATGAATCTCTCGAGATGTCTGAATCGTTTCTTTCCATTCTAATGGTCTTTTCTTCCACTGCTACTGGCTCATAGTCTAATGACTTTCGACCATAATCAGTTGGGACCATTGAATTTTGGAATCTTACGTTAGCATGGCCTGAGAAGCTTCTGGCTAGAGACTTGTCGCGAACCAGTAGAGGAGTTTGATCAGATTCTTCGGATCTTGCATCAATTGGGATGCCAAATTCAAAGCTGGGGGACTTTCTCTGCTTAACTCGGGTAACTGGATGATCTGGATTTGATTCAATGCTTACCCTTGCATCATTTTCTTGTGGTTTTGAACTTGGCAGTGAAGATGTTTCGCTTATCAAGTGTTGCTTGTAATCTCCTTCTGTCACTGAGTTTGCTTGAACATTCTGTTCAAGTTCTTGGACATGGTTTACCTTTTCTAGTGCACTGCGGGGATTAAGAGCTTGGATGGATGCTTTTTGTGCATTGGAAGTAGATACTTCAGCAATAAAGACATCAAAGCTGCTGCATTGTTTCAAGTTGACAGTGCATTTGTTCCAATCTTCTGCAGCCTTGGAGCATAATCCATTGTCCCATTGTTGATTAAATGATGAAGTGGGAGAATCTGCAGGCAGACCATTTTCCAAGTTGAATGGCGACGTTAGAGAAACTTGAATGTTTTCCCCTTCAGATGACTCGAAGCTGGACAAAGACTCCTCTGCTTTCCCTGCATTATGTCTGCCATTTCCTGTTGAAGTCGAGTCATCGTTTCTTTTTTCTGTTTCTTCAACTAACAGATTCTCTGTTACCTTCTCTCCTTCATCATACTTATCCGCAGACCTCAACCCATTTGACACTGAAATCGTTTTAGGCACCACAACGACCACCTTTTTATCCCTGCATTCTTCTGGTTCTTGTTCTGCAGCAGTGTAAATCACTTTGGTCTCCTTATTCTGATTAACCATATCCAAATCAGGGCTAGAACCCATTTTAACTGTATTTTCCTCTCCATTCTCCTTGCTACAAGCTTCTTGCTCAATCATTCCTGGAGTGGCATCATCCATGAAGGCCATCTGATCGGAAAAATGAGCACGACCAGAGTCAGGCTCTTTCTCTGGATTTTCTGATCCATCACTGGTCAAATTGATCTCTTCAGCAAGGACAATGTGCTTCTTTTTTGGATCAGGAGTTTCAGATGAAGGACCTATTCGACTGACTTCTGGAACTGTTTCAGTCGGTGAGCTTAAAACGTCGTTCAAATTATCTTTCAGGGGTAATTGAATATCACCATTATTTCTATGACCATGCTGAACCTTTTCCTCTATAGCCTTGCTGACACTTTCTTCTATGCAAATGTTCATTTCCAATGATTTATCTTCTATATCACGAGACTCCTCTAGCATCAAATCGTCCCTATTTCCTTCCCCATGGATCTCACTACAATCATGTTTTTTCTCCTCTACGTGACATGTGACACTCAGTTTTATGACTTCCTCAATCTCTTGGGATGACGAACTCTGATGCTCTTCTAGCGGTGTGGTGGTATCATTAACAGTTTTTGAATCTTGAAAAGTGTTCTCTATGTTGGAATTTGAGTTAGTGATCTCAACCTTCTGTGCATCGGTTTCTGGCATGCAAATGAAGAATAAATTTTAAGATGGAAAACATCTCGTCTCTCTGAAACTCTTCTATATTTGTATATTAAGCTGTTAATAATACTACACAAGATGATCTTGATGAGATTGTAATCTAACTTCATAAATGATGTGCCTTCTTATAAGAGAAGTATTAGGAACTGACCTCTTGGAATGATGCCGTTTTCATGACTCTCAATCTTGCCAGTTATGGGCATAATCTCGCCCAGGTTTGACTCTAGTGGTTTCTCATGGTTTGCCTCATAGGCTGAATCAGCTTCATCGACATAATTCTCCTGACTGACTAAATGATCTGATTCTTTTGCAGCTTCAGGATATGGAGGAGGAGGCTGATCAGACTTTTTGTTTCCTTGCTCTGACATGAAAACTACATGTTTTTAACTTACTGTAGTTGAATCCGGGAAGCTTAAGTACTAGATAAAAATTATATGTTTAGAGTAATAAGAGGAAGTATTAACCTTTTTCATCTGACTCATGCTGTTCAGCATTAGAATCTGTAGTAACCGAGAAATCATCACAAGATTCTGTTTTCTCCTGGAAATCCTTAGTCTCAACTTCAGGAATTATGTGGTTCTCTCCTTTCATTTCGTCTTCGCGAGCTGCTTCCTGGGGTTCTTGCGGAACTTTAACTGTTGCTTTCTCCTCTTCTACAGCAGATGGATATAAATTAGACATGGTCATCAACTACACATATAAGTTCAAACATAAGAAACTAAAGACTTGAGCATCTGATACAAACATGCCTTTTATTCCTGATGCATTTTGGTTCCCCATCTCTCTTTTCATGTTCAACTGCTTGATTCCTGCAATAGAACAGTACTCTCAAATAGGTACTTGATAGCCAATTATGCATTTTGGTAGCAAGTCTTTCCAACGCCGGTTCATTAATCATAACGATTCCAAATCACAAAGTTGAATAAAACCATACCATCATTATGATGATGATCATGATGAACTGCACATGCTAATCGCTAGAAGCTTTGGAGAACAACACATTTTTGAACTCTTACTGAGACGTCCAATGTGTGAATACTAAATTGGCACGGCCACTTCACTTGCATTACTTTAAGCTCAAGTCTTGTTTCTTTGATTAATCAGGAATCAGATGAACCACAAAAAAGGGCCTAGTACAACCTGCATTGCTGTTCCTGTTTTCTTGTTCGTGGCTTGATGAGAAAATTGTAGTTTAACTAAAGATCACTTTGCTGTTGGACAGGTTTTTTTCTTTAGCCTTTATATTCTTCTGCCTTTACATAGTTTATTGATAAGCCTAAATCTCTTGGTTGGGAAGAATATCCATTGCCAGAATGGCACCACTTTTTCCAGGCCAACATACTGATAGTTTAGTAGCTTGGTGCTATTTAAAACAAGAAACCTAGCAAAAGGTGCATTATGCGGCTTGCTGTTGTGTTTTTTAGGAACATATCTTAGCTTGCGAGCACAAAGAAAGAAAAACTGTAAAAGGAACGTCTTAGATCCACTTCTACCTTTCTTGTAGAACTAATTTACTCTACAATGCACATATTTTTCTTATTTTATGCAAACTTTCCAGGACTTCAAACTCCATCAAGGAAAAGAAATAGGAAGCTTGATGCCCTTTATTCACATGTGTAACTCACATACTATGACTTGAATTAATACATGATTGGACCAGAAATCATGCAAGGGTGGAATTTGGCTCGAGAACTATTTGGTCTCACAAAATATATTTGGTATTGATCCATGGCCCTGCCTCGTGAATGGGGAATTATGATTCCAATAGAGGGATTGTGATATGGTGGGTCTCAATTTTTGCATCTCTTGGTGTTAAAGGCTAACTGCAATTAAGATTGCTACTAATGCCTATACTCTCACTGCTAATCTCATCATTAGCTTTGCATTTTCATTAATCAGAGCCCTCTTTCTTTATGCACATTCTAAACTTGAAAGTTAAATAGATGGACCCTCTTAATTCTTTTGATCAATTAGAGCTGTAGTAAAGTTGTTGGCAAGAATCCACTCTACCAACCACCTCTCCTGGTAGAGTGGGAGGTCACCAAATTGTCTGCCTCTCATGGGCAACTTGGTTGGTCTCAGCAAGCTTCCTTAGGAGCTGGTGTCCAGTGTCCACAAGGGTCCGAGTCCTGTGGTTATCGTATTCGGGGAGATGGGGCCTCTCCTCCCGGGCTGGAATGGGATTAGTCGGACCTTATAAGGATTGACTCGGACACCCACTCCGTCAGAAAAAAAAAAGAAAAAAAAATCCACTCTACCATGCTTTATTATAAATCATCATAGCAAATCCCATTCATCTTGATTTTGGAGAAGTTTGTTAAAGCTTTTCTTTCTACTTGACACAGATCAGAACCTTATTATTATTATTATTATTTGGTGATAGTGGATATGATGAGAAAATATTGCTTGAAGCACTCGAATATATTGACGTCCTTGAATTTAATTAAAGATTTTTCCAGTTGGGTATCTTGACCTCTGGTTACTTGTACTATATCTAAATTACCCTTAATTTATAATGGGAATACACATACTTACATTTACTGGCCCATTTGTATTTCAATATTTTCTCAAATTAATTTTAATTTTTTCTCTAAAAAATTAACACTTGAAACCTCTCATTAAGAGCGCTCATTGAGCACTCATTAACCAACACTTCAAACAATGTACAAATTTTTTTTTTTAAGGAATGACTAATAAACACCCGTCAACACATCTAAATTACACCTAAATTCACATCTATTCCATCTTTATATTTAGATAGTTTCCCAAATTGACTACCCTCTCGCAAAAAATAAACACTCTTAACGGGTGCCCAATAATATAATCCCCTAGTTCTGGTGTATGCTCAACAAGTAGTACCCCCAAAAAAAAAGTTTTCTTGTGACAAGAGAAATTAGTCTTGTTACTTTTTTTTTAACTAAGAGGTATTCCAATCTTTAGGTCAGACTAACTTCCCAAAAATGTATAGATAGGGATGGCAATGGGGGCGAGTGCCTGCGCTGAAGTACAAATGGGGCGAGGGATGGGGCGGGGCGAGGGCAAAATATTTACCCCCGCCTTAAAACGGGGCGGGGGATGGGGCAACATACACCTGCCCCATCCCCCGCCTCGCCCCCCGCATAAAATATATATATATATATATATATATATAAATACACAAAAGTAACAACTACGTCCAGTTTTTGCAGCTTCAAGTCGTGGCAGTAGTTGCTCACAATAACTAGTCCTCTCCTCTTTTAGGAGCCTCAGTACACTAGGATATGAAAGGATACTTCAGGCTGGGATAATTGATTCGATTTTACTACTAAATAAGTGGATCCACGATGCTTCACAGCTTAGGATCTTGTGCACTCATGACTTACAATTACCAAATTCCAAGAATGAGTGCGTGTAGACATGAATTCTTCAAGTTTTCTAAGACTAAATGTAGTTTGAGCTGGTGAATTTCTGTGATCAATTTTCTTCAAGGACACATAAATTGAGCAAAATTAAATGACATTTGTAGTTTTATTTCTGAGTTGTTCAATCCTTTTAGATAGCCATGGATATAACTTATTATGGTGGGGGTCATCTTTAGCTAATTAGTTAAGGAGACCTGTGAATGCTATTACTTAATAAGAAAAACTCTATGTTGTTGTAAAGCTATGCTGTGGCTTTGGATATGAATCTCTGGCATCTTATGTACTAATACTCGTTTTACGGCAATTAAATGGTTTAAGATTTTAGTATTATAAAAAAAAAGATAGTCATGGATATATGTATAATTCTGAAATAACTCCAAATGATATATTTTGGTCAGGAGATGGGCTGGTAACTGAAAAATCAGATATACATAGAGGGGGCAATCAAGTGCAACCTAATAAAAAATTCAGTGAATTATTGTAAATGAACATTTTATGATAAGCTGATTTCTTTTCTCACGGGAAATCGCGGGGAACCGCGGGGAAAATGGGACGGGGGCGGGGGACGGGGGAGTTATTTGACAATGGGGCGGAGGATGGGGGAAGGAACCCCCGCCCCATTGCCATCCCTATGTATAGAGCCTTACCTCAAGATACACAGCAAGGCAACCAGTCGGACTACTCGCGGGGCTGGTCTTACTACTTTTTTTTTTTTTCTGCCAAGCACGGTAACGGAGACTGGTCTTGCTACATACTATTGACTAATTTCCTCCCCCCCCCCCCCCCCCCCCCCCCCAAAAAAAAAACCAAAAGTCCCTCTCATGGCTGACCATTTTGTTGGGCCCAAGCTTCCAACAATTAATTGGGCTACTGAGCTTCTCCACATCCCTTAGATTACCAATGTATCGTTTTGTTGAAGCGGCCTATACACTTAATCTACTGGACCCATCAACCAGTGAACTGGTAAATGTCAGAACAATTATCACTTAATTTTTTTTTTTGAAAAAAATTAGGTAATTGCCATAACAATTACCACTTTAATTCGTGGGGAAGAAGGGAGAACAAATTGGAGAAATAAATCACAAACAACCACATTCCCTTCTACCCTCCTCTTCAGTCTTTATCGTAACCACACCATTTTGACCAAGAAAGTGTTTCGTCGTGAGAAAATAGAAAAAAAAGTACAGAAGAAAGAAGAAGGAAAATTGGACAAATGAACACAAGGGTACCCTACATCTCTTTCACTACCAATTTAATGCCATCGCCCAACGTCCAACATGCATCCTCAATAACGTGTACTTGGAAAATAATGCAGTTGGAGACATGGAAAAATTTATGTAAAAAAAAAAAAAATTAGAGAAGAATAGGAAAATGGACCTTCTAAGTCAAAATGTGTTACATGCAACACCATTATGGGTCAAAAGCACATTCTATACTTTTGTGCTCTCAATGGAAATGGTCTTTGATTACTACATACTTTCCAAAGCACTTTCAATACTATTGACTGAATTCTTTTTTTTTCTTCACATTTATTTTCTTCCACTCTTCTACCCATAAAAACAAAAAAAAAAAACAAAAAAAATGCAGCATGGTGCCAATGTAAGTCATGTTTGTATGCTAGTATATATAGCCATTATGCAACCACCAATAACATTAATTGTTGGACCAAGAAATACTGCAAACCAAAAAAAAAAAAAAGGAAGAAGAAGAAGAAAGAATTTGCACTGTGCATGTGACTTGACTCTGATCCCTCGAGTTTCCTTTGAGAAACCTGACCCCCCCTTCCTTCCTTTTTCCTTTTCTTATAAACGTAAGAAATCGATTAATTAAAGCTAATTCTAAATTTAACCTCAAAAATCGACAATTTTTTAGGCAAATCTGGAAACTTAACTACCCAACCATTACCCCCCTTTCCTTCCTTGTCTCCCAAAATTTTCATTCATCGGCTGGATGGAGCCGTAATCTTGGACGATCCATAACCGTCGTAAGTGGGGTGAAGACTGAAAGAAATCACTAAGAAAACAAGAAGCCATGCAATTCCAAAAGATGGGACAGATTCTAGATATTGCTTGTCACGTAGACTGTCTTGTTAATATAATTTCCATGACGCCTAGTTTCAGTGCACTTTTTTTTCCTTTTAACATGACTGCTCTATTCTATCCATTTCCATTTGTAATGGAAAAGACACCAGTTTGAAGGCACTTTTTTCCCTTTAATTTGACTCATATCCGTGCTTCATTTCTCATGGTTTTCTTTTTTAACTTTTTTTTTTTAATGGAGAAAAGGGTGGAATTTAAAAAGTTGAGAGAGACAAAATGAGGGATTTGAACTTACAACATCTAAATCCTGAGTTCTCAGTTTTATTCACCATACCAAGGACTCATCAACCATTTCTCATGTTAATTTGTAATACAGTTGATCCAGAGTCCTGTTTGTTTGATAATGGCATCATTACTATGGACAGAATAGATGAGAATTCAAAGCCTCAGGCAATATAAATAAAACCCATTATCGTTTTCATAGCTGTACAAACGCATTAAAATGAAATGGGGCTGCACTTTTTGAAGAGAAAAAATTGAAGTGGGGTAACATGAGTGCAATTGTTGAAATTTTGGTGTTCAAACAATTTAATTGACTCTGGCATAAAAGTGCATTTCGTAACATTGAATTGAACTCGTCTCAAAGTACATTTTGCCCCGTGTTTAATGTCTTCCAACTGCTATTATTGGTCAGTTTTTCCACTAGATTAGATTAGCTATAATCATATCTCGCATATCAGATAAAAATAATTAAAAGAACAATAATGATGTCTATCTGTATCGGGACTATCTTTGATCAACCATACGTACTGCATGATATTTCGATAGTGGAGAACGAAGTACTAGTATTTCCTCGTCCCGCTTTAATAGTCTAATTTTTTTTTCCATATGTTCTAAATTATAGTTGACTTTTCAATCGAGAAATTATAACTTCTTTAAAATATCCTTATTTAATGTATTTTGTTGCCAGGGAGCATAACCCACCTTATTTAATACGATTAAATTTTTCATCAATAATTATTTTGAACTTTCCATCAATATTATTGTTGTTAATAATGTAAAGTTATAATAATTAGTCATACACCAGTTTTAACATACGAGTATTTTAGAATAATAGTACGTCACATCTATTTTTTTAATAAAGTTAACTAATTTTTTGAAATAATGTGAAAAAAAATCAAAACTGTCAAAATGAGACAGAAAGAGTTTCAGTATAGAGCTCGTGAAGTAAGTCGAAGATGTCAAACATCAAATTCAACGTTTTGAAAATGAATGACTTCCTGATATTTGTGTTTCCAAAACGGGGAAAACGTAAGTTTAATAAAATGTATAGCACCAAACCATTAAACTTATTAGGATTTTGATTTCAGAAAAAAGAAAAAAAAAATTTTGCAGTAGAACGCTATTGATTTTATAATATGATCCATACTTAAGCTTTGTGCTGTTGGACTAGCTTGGTCGTATTTTATGAGTCTTCTTCTTGAGGGGCAAAAAAGAAAGACTAAATATTTTCCTACCCAAATTTAGCTCGCTGGTCATTGGTCATCTTTCAACTTGTTCCGACCCATTACCTTGATAAAAGTCGTTACGCCATTAAGAATGGTTTTCAGCTGATGAATACGCATGCCGTTCTCTTTGGGTCAAGACCCTAATAATTTACAAGTTCCAATTTGGATTGAACACTAGCACCAGTACTTGCAGAAAACTGAGCTTCAAGAAGAAATTTGAAGAACAAAAAATGTAATCTACTTTTGTTGCTGAGTTTTCTTGAACATTTTCTTCAACTTCGTGGATACATCAGCTTATGGCCCCCCTGTGATTATCCATCCAGTTGGGGTGAAAGCTAGTACTAATAACATAATAGAAACTCCGCAAGTTCTCTCGCTCAAAAAAAAAATTTTTTTTTTTTGAATCGAAGAGATCTTGATCTAGTGGTTAGAGTTAAGGGTGGGCACGGGTCGGGTACCCGCCCCTAACATGATTTGGTTGACCCGACCCTAATATATCGGATCAGTCATTTTACGACCCTAACCCGCTCCTAATATTTTCGGGTACCCGAATAGCGGGTACCCGAAAAAAAGGGGCGGGTCATAGGGTACCCGCCCCTAAAAAAAACTATTTTTCAATAAAAAAAATTTATTTTCTACTTAATATCAACATGTTTTTCAATAAAAAAAAACATGCTTTTCCAATTAATATTGGTAGAGATATTGTAATTAAAGTCCATACATCACCATTCTCATACATTTCATCCAATAATCAAATCGATCTCATACATTTAGTACATATTAGAATATCTAATAGACAAAACGAAGTTTCATAATAATTTTGAGTACATCACCATTTTCACACATTTCATACTTCTACAACACAACAAACACAAGGATAATAAGTATTTGGTAACTTTCCCAAGGATATTATGGTACAAGACCGCATCTCAAATAAGTCAATTGTGAAATCAAGTTCGGAAAAGAATTGAATAGAACTAATTATTTTTGAAAAAAATATAACCAAAATAATGTTAAAAATCTTCCCCAACTTCTTTACATCTTTGGAATAGACCTTATGGTATTAAGGTGATGAAAAAGAAAAATAAATTTCTTACACTAAATAAAAGAGACAAATTAAAGAGATATAATTGCAAATGAATGACACAAATATTTTAATTATCTAGCTAACAGAAAATTGAAACTCCAAACAAAAATCTTTGATTGAATTGATGCAAGATTTGCAGGAAAGATCGATGGAGGTAGAATAAAAATAAAAAAGATGAAAGGGATGAACAATTTTTATAACAGAGTTTCACAAATTTTTTTTTTCATTTTGTTCATGTTTCACCGAGAATATTCGCTTTCTTCAAAAAAAAAAAATGAGAAGAGTAGATCATATAGGATTAGAATATGAGGCTGCGAGCCACTTCACTTGCACTTAGAATTAAAAATTACAAAATTATAAAATGATCTCTACTTTTTTAATATTTATAAAATATACCCTGCGGGTCGGGTACCCGCGGGTTTTTATTTTTCTGATCCGTATCCGTACCCGATTTTTCGGGTACCCGACCCTCATCTACCCCGCTAAGAAAAATTGGATCGGGTATCCTATTTTTCGGATCGGATCGGATCGGGTTCATCAGGTTTTCGGATCGGTGGGTTTTTTTGCCCACCCCTAGTTAGAGTTGATACCCAGGAATTTAAGATCCTCTATTCGACTTCTTTTTTTTTTTTTTCTTCCTACTTCTTAAATCCCACCTCTCTTATTCTTAAAAAAGAAAGAAAGAAAGAAAAGTTCTCCTTTTTGGATGAGAAGAGAATTACCAATTCAAGGAAGCAAGCTATCTTTGAGACAACTAGTACTTCATTAAATATGATGTTACAGCGTAAATCCATATCCTAAATGATCTGGTCAGTCCACTGAATGTTTCCCATCAAAGTGTCTCGGAGGATAGTCATAGGGTCCAGGCATGTTTACTCAAACACAGCCTGCGAAACAAAACAATTATGTGACCCGGTATAGACAATAGACCAAGTCCACCAATACGGTGATAAATTAACAGGAACAAATTTCTGAGGTATTTTTTTGGTAAGGGTTGACGGAAGTGTGCGTTAAAAAGTCAAACACCATTAAAGATGGTGGTATATTTTGGACGAGGGCTGTGCAGCATATAGCCCGGTAGCATAAATTTGAAGACTAAAAGCATAAAATGGTAATAATTTCATGCACATAAGCATTCGATTCTCCATTGTAAAGCTTTTAGCTAAAATGTGTGGCATGATCAAATTGTGTTAATTGGAGATGGTTGTGTTCTCCACTTTCGACCTTTGACTGATTTGATTCCTGGTTCAAAATCCCGGAACCTATCAGTATTAATCGAGTCTCTGATTCTCAGCTCTTCCACGGAATCTTGATTCTTCCACATATGAATAAAAATTGGGTTCCACCACCAAGTACAGCTCAGCCCAAGAAAGTGCATGGATAATATCTAAGTGCCAGCCAGAGGAGAGGTGGCAGGGGAGGGAGCACTATATATTGACATATCAGTCATGCCGATTCAATTCAAAACCAAAGTCATTCCATTTCATAACTCCAACTGCAAATACTTTTCTCCTAGATTTTTTTTTTTGTTCTTTTCGAAGCATCAAGAGGAATTTTAATGAATTCGAGAAATTTAACAGCTGACATTTTGAAATCTATTCTTGTCCTTTACCTTACTATGATCCTCTCAGCTGTTATTGCTTTTGTTCCATTCTTTGGATGAATTTCTCTTCTGTGTATTCAGAGTCCATTTTGTTTGTCAAGTGACGGTCAATTTAGTTGGTAATCGTGAAATATTATGCTTCATCTTCCTGGGATTTGACAAAATGTCAGCAATGACTCGAGCGAAGTTGGGCTGCAGAATCTTTTCTGTACACCTTCCACCCAATCTTGGTGGATACAATATAAAGATACGGGATTCTTGTCTTGTATCAGTCCACTTCTCAAGGGGCTTCAAAGGAGTTCATACCAGCATTAAGAGCATAACTTGTCTCATTCCGTCTCAATCAACAGCCAAAAATTGGAAAGAAAATTCAGCAGTTGCAACTGATGATAGAGTCGTTATGGACATTGTTCAGGATCTGCCCTGCTTCACTATTGATCAGTCAAGCCTGATGCACATTGTTGAGATGAGAAGCCTTGATCAGCTCCATAAATTTGGAGGCGTTCATGGGATAGCTAATTCTCTTAATAGTGATGTGCATCGTGGAATAGATAGCGATGACAATGCAGGTATTTCACGTAGGCATGAAGCCTTTGGTACTAACACATACAGCGAGGCTGCTGGAAAGAATTTGTTCCATCTTGTTTGGGAAGCTTTTGATGATTCGAAACTCAATATTCTCCTAGGTTTTGCTATGATGGCTCTTAGTTTTGACATTAAGAGCAATGGACTAATGGAAGGGCTGTATGGTGGTGGAAGCATATTTTCTGCTGTTCTTGTTGTCCTATCCATCGTGGCCAGTACTGATTTCAGGAAAAACAGAAACTACAGCGAGAACTTCATGGTTAGTGACAGTAGTCCTGTTGAAGTCATGAGAAATGGCAAGCTAAAGCATATTTCAACATCAGAAGTTGCTGTTGGAGATGTTATATGCTTGAAGATTGGGGACCAAGTACCTGCTGATGGACTGCTCATTGAAGGGCCAGCTTTACGTGTTGATGAATCCAGCATGACTACGACTGGAAGTTTTCATGATCATGAAATTAAGCATCATGACCAGAATCCGTTCCTGTTTTCTGGCACCAAGGTGACAGTCGGATGCGCTCGAATGCTTGTTACATCTGTTGGGATGAATACAACTCGAGGAAAGATGCTAAGTTCAATGAGCAGTGAGTCAATTGAGCATACGCCTTTGAAATCTCAAATCAGCAGGCTAATATCATCAATAGGTGAAGTTGGTTCAGGAGCTGCAGTCGTAGCTTTTGTTCTGAACTTAATCCAGACAAAAAGAAACTATAATCTCGAGAGAAGAAAGAAGAAGCTCAAAGAACTTGCCATGGTCTTCACTGCATCCTCGGCCGTTGCTTCCTCCATCTCCAGGAATGTTTTTGGCGTTGGAAAGTACATATCTAAGCTGCTAAAAGTTGAACAGCAGACTAGCATCGGTAATGCTTTACTTGGCATTGCTCGTCCTCCAAAGCCACTCTTAATTGGCATACCATCAGAAGCTGGAGTTTTCCCAGTGCTGTTGTTCATTCATGGCTATCTTCTCTACAACTCTTTCTATTCTCAGCTTGTGCAACATATAGCTTCTCATGGCTTTATCGTCATTGCTCCACAGGTCTACATCTTTTACTCTGAAATTTTTGGTGCTATAGTTGATACCACAAACTAATGCATCTCACTTGTCAGTTGTCACCTCCTCCTCCAACCCCCCCCCCACCCCTCCCCAACACACAAAATAACAACTGATCACATTCATACATCTCTGACCTACATATGAGAATGGACAACAATAGCTTTATTGTTACAATTGGAATGTGATTATCATCTGAGCTTGGTATAGGCTACTGCTGGTTCCATCTTTAAGTTTCTTTCAGGTAAAATTTTGGAAAACATTTTATAGAACAATTGAAAAAACTGCATTTGTCTATAACAATTGAAAGTTGATCTTTCATCCCTTGGCTCACAAATATATTCCAATTGCGTTACATCAGTTATACAGCATGGCAGGACCAGATACAACAGAAGAAATTAATGCCACAGCTGAAATAGCCAATTGGTTATCAGAGGGACTACAGAAATTGCTACCACCCAAGGTTCAGGCAAACTTGAGTAAGCTAGCACTTGCAGGGCATAGCCGCGGAGGAAAAGTAGCTTTTGGGGTAGCTCTAGGAAAAGCGGTGACTTCACTGAAGTTTTCAGCATTAATAGGCATAGATCCTGTGGATGGAGTGGAGAAAGGGAAACAAATGCCACCAATTCTCACCTACAATCCTCATTCCTTTAATCTTGACATGGCAGTATCAATCATTGGATCAGGGTTGGGCGAATTAAGAAGCAATTTTCTTTTCCCTCCTTCGGCTCCTAAAGGAGTGAATCACAAGGACTTCTACAATGAATGTCAAAAACCAGCGTGTTACTTTGTGGCCAGAGATTATGGCCACCTTGACATGCTAGATGATGACACTTCAGGGCTTCGAGGCAAGGCCACGTATTGTTTGTGCAAAAATGGGGAGTCCAGAGACCCCATGAGAAGATTTGTTGGGGGAATCATGGTTGCTTTCATGAGAAATTACTTGGAAGGTAACTCCAGGGATTTGCAGGCTATAAGGCATGGGCATTTAACAGCACCTGTAGAGCTGCAAAATGTTGATTTTCTCGTATAGAAGTGATTGAAATTCCTCTTACAGTTGTTAGATGCAGATCTCTGCTAGCTTAAATCTGCGCATAGACAAGCATCTGGTGCTAGATTGTTTCATGTTTCATCATGTTGGGTAGATTGTTTGAAGTTAAAGTAAAAATTTCTTGTTTCAATATGATTTTTCTCTAGTTTCGTAGGAAAACAACAGAAAAATCATAGAAAACACAAGACAGAAAATAATAATATTCAAAATCACAGTTCTATCATATAGTTTAACAGATACAACTGGATAAGCAAAGTCTTGCATTTGATCTTTCCAACTTAATGCAGGCCCTTAATAGGCTCAGAATTAACGAGTCATCGTGCTGATGAATTGCCCGGTTGTCGGTGCATCTTAGGTAGGCCAATCCCCGGTCAGCTACGCTACCTCTGCAACAAAAGTTTACGTACTTTTTCTTGTTCTTTTTTTAGCAAAGAATGAAAACTTTCATTGATCGCAGCACATGGACAGTCGCCCCCTCAACATGCTACAACTTCACGTACTTCAATTGGGTGCAAGACTCGAATCCTTGATGCAAACATCATCAACTCTGCAGCCTCCAAAACTAAAATTTGTAAGAGCACTAAACAACAATTGACCCTTCTTCCTACATTTCTTCTCCTCAATTATAGGTCGTCATGGTAATTTATTTCTACAAAATCGAAAGTTCTTTAAGAATAATGTGGTTTTTTTTTTATATATATTTCTATTCAATTATTTCCAGTACATAGTATACTCTCATTTTATGAGATGTAATTCAATATCATAATTACTTTTTTTTTTCTCTTTTTTATTTCAAGGGATCAATACTGATTCTTACTTTCTTAATGAGTCGAACACATGACTTACTCGTTGCAGAAGAAGTATCTTACTACCAAAGATGTATTTTGCGTCCGTGTTTGGAAAAGCATTTTTTTCTCAAAAAATTTTTACGTTTTTCGTAAACACATTTTTATCATTTTACCTCATATATATCAAATCGTCATATTATATTTTTTTTACAAAAACTTCCAAAAAATAGCAATCCAAACAAATACTGTACAAAGTGATGAACTAACCACTTTAGTTTTTTTCAAGCACATTGGGAATTTTCTCAAATTCGCTAAAACATCCCAATTATCTCCTCTCTTATTCTTAGGGTGTGACTTCCAATTCGCATTTCAGACTTTGCGACTGTCAAAATCAATAAAAGGTGTATCCGGAATTAACGGTGCAAGACTACTGCAATTCTTCTGCGAAAACGAACTTGTTGAATGCGGGGTTTGTCTTATCCGTTTTGGAATTTCATAGCAAATCCGTTTTGGAAGTTGTGCTTGTAGAATAGAATTTCTTTCTCAAGAGTCATTTGATATTGCTGAGGAATGATAACGGGGTTCATATACCCTTTCTATAGATTTCTAAGGTTTACGTTTAGATTGAACGATTTGACGAAAGATTTAAAATCTCATCAAATCCTTCTAGTTGTTTAGATTGCTTGAGAGGTATTTGAATTTGTAAATTACTGATTATTTTAGTATTTAAAATGTATTTTGATAATTGATGAATTTACAAACTTAAATATTGCTTGAACTACATAAACTATTGGAGCTATTTGGGTGAATTTCAAAATTTTCATCAAATTTCTCGATCCAAACGAAGCTATACTAGTATTTTTATCATACATATTGCTATTTTCTAATCTATCATACCCATAGTAATAAATTAATGATTGTCCGCCAAACAGCTCCCATTTTCCAACACCTTTTGCAATTTTCTCCTCTCTAACGTTTGTCTTCAAATTCACATTCAGACTTTGCAACCGTCAAAGTCCATATGAAGTATCTGGAAATTAACACTACGAGACAAGACAAGAGTATCGCAAAATATCAGAAACGAACTTGTTGACAGCGGTCCGTTTTTGGAATTCATTCCATTAGCAAGATTCTTCATGCAAATCCATGGAAGTCGAGCTCACAGAATAGAATTAGATCCCTTTAATTCTGCCTTTCTCACTGAGTCATGGCATTCCTGAGAAGTTAAGCCGAGCCAGCTCATCGAGCCAGTAGTCAACTGAAAATGATTCGACATGATCAGCCTTTGCGGCGTAATTGTGTGGAGAAACCAGAGTTATGGATGCTTTACTTTTAGTGCAAATTAAAAATTATCTGAGTCAAATAATGTTTCTTTATCACGCTTGCAAATTGATTTGGAAAAAAAAAAATTCATCTGGATGATGATTTTTGGTTCAAAAGTCCATCCAACATCTAGTGATTTATTGCTTTCTTATTTGCCGACACGCTAGAGTCGGCAAGGCTCTTAGCTTCTTCGTTCTCAGTTGCTTGGCATTTATTAGTCAGTTCAGTTGTCAACATATGATTGGTTGAGTGACTGAATAACTGCACAATACTTAGCCTCAAAGACACAACAGATATCTGTATTACGTTTGCAATTCAAGTTTCAAACGTAGTCCGAGAATTTGCTGTGCATTGACATTTTCCCCTCACTCTGCAACTGTCTCGTGACATAGTGCTAATAAGTTATTCACCGTGTTTTTTTATTAGGAAAATGGAATGTTAATTCCCATAGACTACTCACCATTTCTATGATTCCCCCCCCCCCTCCCCCTCTCTTAAATAGCTAGTTTATAATGTGATACATTTACCCAAAAGGACAAAAAAAAAAAAGAAAAAAAGTCTATACGGTGCATGTGACTTGGGTTCTTTTAATTTACAGTGACAGAGTCAGGATTTTTTTTTTTCTGAAGGGGCCAAAATTTTTTCTAATAAAATTATCTTAATATGCTATATTCAAAATAATTTTCATCTATTTAAATATAAGACATCTAAAAATATCAAATATTAACTTTAATTATAAAGGTATGTCTATTCCATAAATATGCAACATAGTCATAATGAAAATTAAGACAAAAAATAACCTTTGATTAAATATAATATCTTATAATATCACAAACCACCCAAGTTGCACATTATGAGAAGATACTCCAATATGTCGCTTATGCAAAAAAAAAAAAAACTATGCAATATAAATATAACTATTTCTAATTAAAAAAAATAAAAGTTATGTTAACATATACTGAAATTTCTACCTCTTTTCTTAAAAATAAATTGGGATTTACATTCTTTTTATAAGTAAGTTTATCTATGATTGAATCAATGCTAAATTTTTCAACAAATTTCTTTTCTATGTACACAATTAGACAATTATTCAAGAATTTATCTTCCACCTTGTTTCAGAATTGTCTTGATTATTTTCATAATTGAAAATGTCCATTCTGTAGATGCAAATGATACAGGAATAGTGCAAACGAGTCTAATCAATTGGACTATATTGTATATTTGTGTATGAGCCAATAAAGTAATTACTTTTGTTTTAGCCCATTAATAATTATGAATTGGGTCTTTTATTATAATATATCAAATTGGTTTAATTTACTATGGATTATCGATTACATGTTTACTTTTTTGAAAGTCAAATAACTATGACAATAAAAAAGTAAACAATTTTTCAAAGAAAATATTAATTCAAAGATGGTTATTTCATATATATATATATATATATATATATCAACTCTCATAATGTAAATTAAAATTATGAGAAATTAGGAAAGAGGGACAACTTTGTTTTACATGCATATTTACTCACTATGAACTAAAATTTACAAAATTCAGGCGCCCCATGGCTCCATCATTGCTTCTTAGGATTCGGATCAATCGAGAAATTCCCAAGGAAATTACATGAATGGGAAGGTTGCTTGATACCCAGAACTCTATGATTAGCCCGTTTTCCTTTGGCAGATTGTTCAACTTCTAAAGCTGGTGGTCGACAAAAAAGTGGAAATTATGAAAACTTTGCTCCCTCTCTTTAAGACATTAGCGCGGCCAGACCGCGTAGACGGCATCGTTGACAAAGTCAAAATACTTTTGTACTAAGGAACGATCAACTTTAATTTACTAGCAGCATTCCTTTCAGTCATAAAGACAGATTCACTTTCTTTTTCTAATTGTCCCAAATTGCAAACTTATTTCCCTTTCAAAAGGTGTCCGTATTAATGGGAAGGCATATGAGTAAAGTACTAAGCAGAAATGATCGCATTAACTACATTAACTTACATTTTTAAATAGCGTTCATTTACAAAAAAAATGATAGGTTGGAAATCACTACATTTTAAAATTATAGGTACAAAAATGAAAATTTTAAAATATTTTTAAAATTAAAAAGGTGGACCATCTTTTAATTTGTTTTTATCACCACGTCTGTATTGTCGGTTAATATAGGATTTTTCTTTTAAATATGCGTCAAAGTGGAAGTGTATTTTTATGGGATGGAGGAGGAACCAGTAATTATGCTGTAATCTAAGAGAGCCGAGTTCAACAAAAGTAAGTCTCACCCTTCAAGTTCAAAGTCTTCTGTCTATATTATTCTTGGAAGTTGGAACTCATAAAAATCTTCAATTCCCGGAGCTCGAGCATGAACTACCAAGAAAAAAAAAACATTAGTGAGAACAGTTTTACGGCATTAACTACCAGTAAAGCATAGTTTTATTTTAATCCGAAGTAAATTCACACTTCACAGTACTTTGAGCTGTAGCAGACTGCAACATGTATAGTATAACCCGCGTACGAATCGTTTAAGAAGAATAAATCGGTACTGGAATCCTATATAAAGGCGGGCAGTTCTGAATTGGAAATGCAGCATCATTGATTGCTCATTTTGCTCTGGTAGGAACTTAGAAGTTGGAACTACAGCACAAGGAACTTGTCTTTTCTGTAGGCAAGACATATTATACATTGGCACTACGCAAGAGAAGAAAGCGTGGAAGTTTATATTGTGAGTCTTCCATTTCTTAGCTTTTGTTCTTATCTATATGTATTTTGGTTACTTTTTATTTGTTCCTTCTTTTGGTTTGTTTCTAATGGTACATAATAATATAAGTTGCAAGCCTGCATGCCTTCCATTACTTATAACCCAAACTAAAGCTAGCATTCCATACTTGCATGAGCTTCCTATCAATTTCAGTTTAGTGTACATATATACTCTATAGAAAAAAAAAATGAAATAAAGATAAATATTAAATTTTGTCCTTAGATTTACTTAGAAAGCTTATCCACTTTGACTCGTCGAATAGCTCGAATAATTCAGCTAATGCGAGTTCGAGCTTAAACCTTGACCGAGCAAGTTCACGAGTTATTTGATTAAGCTAATCTCTTTCGCAATCCTACTTAGATTGAAGCTTTATATCTACAGAGGAAATTAGATACGTCCATGCTAAACTACCGATCATAAGCATCCTAAAAGTAGAGTAGTGTTAAATGGAGTTTGAATCCCAAATACAAAATTTAATTCTGGAGCCACGTAGTTCTTTTCAAGGGATAATTTCAGAAACCTCCCTTGAGGTTTCATGAAATATTACCTAGCAACCTCCCGTGAGGTTTCATGAAATATCACCTAACTCCTCTAAACTTTTTAAAATCTCACTTAGCACCCTTGAAATGATAGTAGAGTCACGTACTAATATCAAAGGTGATAATTGTCAATAATATCGTCATATTTAAATTTTTTGAACTTGTTTTTCTTTCTCTAAATTTCCTGCTTTTCTTTAACAATGTCTATACAAACATACATACATACATACATACATACATATATATATATATATATATATATATATATATATATATATATATATGTAGGTATGTATGTATAATTGAATTGCAAATGTAAATGAAATATATGATTTAATTAATGAAATATTCAATGCATTTGGAGAAGAATAGCTGCAGGTTCTTTTTATTTTTTCCCTTTTTTGAACTTTATTTATTTATTTATCCCTATTCATGTAGAGTGCAAGAGAAATAAAGTAATTGAAACTCCAATAGTTTTTCAAATTCGGACTTTTTCTATAATAAAATTTTCATATTTCACACCCATAAAAAAAGTCTGTCTATTTTGAGTAAGTTTTTTGTATGATATTGAAGTTAAATTTAATCTATTACTAAGTTTAAGTTTTTTTTGCTCAAATGTATGATTTTACATGCTAATTACTTTCAACGTTACGAAGGGTTCTATTTGTAGAATGATTTAAAAAATAATATTTGTTTTTACTATCTCTTTCTACTATAAAAATGACTATTGGTTGTAACATAAAATCTTACCAATTTTGATCTCTTCACTTTTAAGATGGTTCCAATTTAGTACTTTTTTTCCTTGGTTTGTAAAATATTCATTTTTTATTGCCTAAGGGTATTAAAGACACTAAAATAATCTCTCTCCTCAAACATGAATTTTTTAATATTACTTTTGGTTAGAGGGGCTTCCAATGTTACCAAAATGTCAATTCAAGGGGTGCTAGGTGAGATTTTGAAAATCTCAAGGGTGCCAGGTGATATTTCATAAAACCTCAGGAGAGGTTTATGAAATTGTCCCTCTTTTCAAATATTTATTCCCACGGGCCACGTAGTACATCGAATCCCGTTTAAGACTTATACATGGATATCAATGCTGGTAGCTTCACCCACACGGATTAACAAAGCTAGTTCGAGAACTTTTTTTCTTTTTCCCATGATTTCTTTTTCAACATTATTGTTCTCAACCGAAATCCTAGGATCTTTTGGATTGAATTTGAGAAAATAATTTTTTTGGTTCGTAAACTAGTAAACACTCAATAAAGCACGTTTAGCCTACTTTTGCCATTCTTGTTTGTGTTCGTGGAAAACACTTAAAATTTTTTTGCTCATATCATTAATAATTTTCGCAATTTTTTTAAAATTTTTTCAACCAATTTTTTTTTTTATCTCGCATACGCATTACACATTACAAAAAAAATATTTTCCACACAATCTTCCATCCAAACACATTATTCACTTTCCAGATTTACAAAAGACCCCAGAATGCGTGCACTGCATGTGTACAAGAACAGCTCTCACAAATGCATGCACATCCTTCTTCAATGCAGACAATGCATATCTGGCGACATATCCTTCTGTAGCACCATGGTGAATACAGCAGCATATCCTTCTGTAGTGTAGACGGTGCATCCCTACTTCGTTCTCATTGTATCAAACAGTAGTACAATGAAAATATGATAATACATCCTTAAGGTAAAAATAAACACATCCAATGGTATATGTTGACCTTATTTAGTATCTTCTTCAATAAGGATAACCATTATGATGTTTTCTGTTTGTAAAAATATATTGCCGGTTACTATGGCTCTGAGTAAATCACATATACTGTTTCTCAAAAAATCACATTTACTCATAATGGACCAGTGTAGAACTGATGTGTTGTGAGACATCATTAAGTTTTCTCACTTTCTGTTTTTTTTCTCCAACTTCTAGGAGAATATGTTGGCAATAATTGATGCAAACTTACGTTGCAAGAGATTGGTTAATCAACTGAGTTCACAGAACAAAAGGAGATGGCACTCAGCTTTTGTAACCATATATTGTTCAAGGGCCTTCAAATATGCTCTGATAAGTCGTGCTAGCAAGATTTGGCTTATTCCATCACATAGAGCAACAAAGAAAACGAGCAATATTTCACAATTATCTCCTGATAGAGTCACTATCGATGTAATTAAAGACTACTCCAACTTTTTCAATGTTGATCAACCAAGCCTCACAAAGCTTGTCCGGGACAAAAGCCTTGGTCAGCTTGTTCAATTCGGTGGTATTCAAGGTATAGTTACTTCTCTCAATACTGAAGTTCAGCATGGATTAAATGGTGATGATGATGAAGATATTTTAAGCAGAATTGAAGCTTTTGGAAGCAACACATATCGTAAGCCTCCCAAAAAGGGATTCTTCCATTTTGTTTGGGAAGCTTTTCAAGATCCTACAATTGTCATTCTTTTGGCATGTGCTGCACTATCTCTTAGTTTTGGGATAAAAGAGAATGGTCCAAAAGAAGGATGGTATGATGGTGGAAGTATATTTGTTGCTGTTTTTCTTGTTATTTCTGTTTCAGCTATCAGTAATTTTAGGCAGAACCTGCAATTCGAGAAGCTTTCCAAGGTCAGCAGCAATATCCCAGTTGAAGTTCTGAGAAATGGCAGGAGACAGCAAATTTCGATCTTTTACATTGTTGTTGGAGATGTTGTTTGCTTGAAGATTGGTGATCAGGTACCTGCTGATGGATTATTCTTGGAGGGGCATTCCTTACGCATTGATGAGTCAAGCATGACTGGAGAAAGCGATCATCTAGAAGTTAATCAAAACCAGAATCCATTCTTGACTTCTGGTACCAAAGTAGCTGATGGATATGGTCAGATGCTTGTTACTTCTGTTGGAATGAACACAACTTGGGGGGAAATGATGAGCTCTGTTAGCCAGGACTCCAATGAGAAAACTCCTCTTCAATCGCGCCTCAATAAGCTAACTTCAGCAATTGGTAAAGTTGGTTTAGCAGTTGCTTTCTTAGTTCTTTTGGTGCTATTAGTTCGCTACTTCACTGGTCATACAAAGGACGCAAATGGAATCAAGGAGTACAATGGCAGCAAAACAAAGGCTGATGATGTGATCAATGCTGTGGTGAAAATTATTGCTGCAGCCGTAACAATTGTAGTTGTTGCAATTCCAGAAGGTTTGCCTCTGGCTGTAACACTTACACTTGCTTACTCGATGAAGAGAATGATGGCTGATCAAGCAATGGTGAGAAAGCTTTCTGCTTGTGAAACAATGGGCTCTGCTACAACCATCTGTACAGACAAAACAGGTACTCTTACTCTAAATAGAATGACAGTAACAAAATTTTGGCTGGGCAAGCAATCAGTAGAGAAAGATAGCTACCTGTCTATCTCAACCAATGTTCTTAAATTGCTTCGTGAAGCTGTGAGCCTAAACACCACAGGAAGTGTTTATAGGTCGATTAATTTAGGAACTGAGGGCCTCGAGTTCTCAGGAAGTCCTACTGAGAAAGCAATTCTGTCTTGGGCTGTGATGGAAATAAATATGGACATGGAGAGAGTAAAACAGAATTGCTCCATTCTTCATGTGGAAGCATTCAATTCACAGAAGAAAAGAAGTGGAGTGTTGATGAAGAAAATGGTGGATAACTCGACTCATGTCCACTGGAAAGGAGCTGCTGAAATGATACTAGCAATGTGTTCGCATTACTACAACCTTGAAGGAGAAGTCACATTACTTGATCATCTTGAGAGGTTGAAATTTGAAGAAATAATACAGGGCATGGCTGCCAGCAGTCTCAGATGCATTGCATTTGCTCACAAGCAAATAAGAGAAGCCAATGATGCCAGTGGAGAAATACAGCAAACATTAGAAGACAGAAACTTGATCCTTTTGGGGATTGTAGGCCTAAAAGATCCCTGTCGCCCCGGTGTGAAGAAAGCTGTGGAAGATTGTCAATACTCTGGTGTGAAGATCAAAATGATCACCGGCGACAATGTCTTCACTGCAAGAGCAATAGCCACTGAATGCGGAATTCTTAAGCCTGATCTTGAGGCTAACGATGAATTGGTGGTAGAAGGTGTCGAATTTCGCAACTACACAGATGAGGAACGGATGGAAAAAGTTGATAAAATTGTTGTAATGGCGAGATCATCTCCTTTTGACAAGCATCTCATGGTCAAATGCTTAAAAGCGAAAGGTCATGTTGTAGCGGTGACTGGAGATGGAACAAACGACGCGCCAGCATTGAAAGAAGCTGATATAGGACTTTCTATGGGGATTCAGGGCACTGAAGTCGCCAAGGAGAGTTCAGATATTGTCATTTTGGATGACAATTTCGCTTCTGTTGCCACAGTGCTTACATGGGGAAGGTGTGTGTACAGCAATATCCAGAAATTTATTCAGTTCCAACTCACAGTGAATGTGGCAGCTCTAGTGATCAACTTTGTAGCAGCAATTTCAGCTGGAGAAGTACCATTAACAGCAGTTCAACTCTTGTGGGTAAATCTCATCATGGATACTCTTGGAGCCTTGGCGCTAGCAACAGAAAGACCAACAAAGGATCTCATGGACAAGCCTCCAGTGGGGCGTACCGAGCCCCTCATCACCAACACCATGTGGAGGAACTTAATGTCTCAAGCCTTGTATCAGATAGCAGTTTTGCTGACATTACAATTCAAAGGTAAATCAATCTTTGGTGTTAGCAAAAAGGTCAACGATACATTGATCTTCAACACTTTTGTTCTTTGCCAAGTGTTCAATGAGTTCAATGCAAGGAAACTTGAGAGGAAGAATGTGTTTGAGGGGATACACAGGAACAAGTTGTTCTTGGGAATTATTGGAGTGACAATTATTCTTCAAGTGGTAATGGTGGAATTTTTGAAGAGATTTGCTAATACAGAGAGGTTGAATTGGGGGCAATGGGCAGCTTGTGCAGGAATTGCAGCTGCATCCTGGCCAATTGGCTGGATTGTTAAGTGCATACCTGTTCCAGACAGACCAGTGTTCAGTTATCTCAAGTGGAAGAATTTCAAATGCATGTAAATTGATCAGTATGTTCAATATCCCAGCGAAAGGCATTCTGTACGTAGTATCCTTGTATAATGTACTTCTGTAGTAAATTTTTGTTAGTTCAATGTTTAAATTTACCAATAATATAAACTTCAACTATTGATATTATTATATCATGAGAATGGAGCAGGAAGATCACCAGCCCTCCACTTCTTGTTTTTTTCAAAGTTGCTCTCAAATTTTACAAGAACATTGGCAGGGTTGATTTGGAATTATATTCAGTGCCGCAATATTAATTCGCAAGGATTAGAGCTCAATCAAGGAATCTCAAAAAGACAAAAGACACGTATATATATGGAATAGATAACACATAGAGGATTTCAAAATTTGTGGTGGATAGAAATTTTCCCAAGCTTACTGTCATGAAAACCAAGCAGGCTCCAAGAAAATGAATAGAAAATCTAGACAAGAAGTATGTACCCTGACGAAAACATGACCTGAGCCGCCATGATCTCATCTTTGGACCTGACAGATGCTGCCAATGGAATAATCCTAGTCAAATACTCCTTCAACCTTTGTTTTTTCAAGATTATGAGTGGTTCTTTGGAGCTATCAGTACAAACTACTCATAGTGAACGGATCTTCTAAGATGCTTCAGCTGTCAGAGTAATCCACTGATTAACAATTTTTTGTCATCTCGAAAAAACTATGGAATTTTCTTCTCTCTCTTGGATAGGGAACACCAACACAAACATTGAGAAATTTGTCCACAATTTACTTAAACGCGGTAGTTGAATATTCGAACCCTCAGCAGATCCATGATGTAAAGTCTACAAGCACTCAAGCAGACACGTTGTAATAGTAATCAATGTGTTGTGATTAGGTGATAAGGTGATTGGAATAAGATTAGGTGATTAAGACTTTTAAGCTATTGAGGCAAACATTCATACGACGCACTAATTCCACTTCCTTTGTACGGACAAAATCTTAACTTACTCCGCCAGGTACAAGACAAGCAATGAAAGACAAACGTCAACTCATGGAGTCATAAAAAGAAGTATAAGAACAGCAGTTTTTGAAAAGAATGGAAAATGTTCTCCACGAAACTTCTTTTGTGTTTCGATGCCAAAGATATACGCGGCGTGCAAATCACAATTCTATAATATGCAAAAACGAGATCCAAGTCAATTACTCAACCAACAGGAATTGCTCACTACCAAACTCTCTATATATAGACTGAGAAGAGATTACACCACTTCTCATAGTCTCAGTCCTCCATCAAAACAATGAGTGACACACTTGAAGCTAGTTTGGATGCTGTCGGCAGCATCAGAGCCTTCTCCCTCGTAAGAGAGGAAGTGGTGGACAACCAAGGTGTGGAGTTGACACCCATATATATCGATGCTCAGAAGCGGTGGCGTGCAATTTCCACAATGCTCCGTAGCATCAATGCCTTCTCTCGAGCAAGGGATAATGCAGCTGAAAACTACAGTGGGCTGTTGGACAATCTTCTGCCATCTCCATCTGATACAGTTGTTGATATCATACCGGAACGCCTATCTGAGCTCGCCCACCTTAAAAACATTGAGCAGTTTCGTCAGCTTGGAGGTGTTCCAGGCGTCGCCTCATTTCTCAGAACAAATGCTGAAAAGGGTATCCCAGGTGATGATGAAGATATTATCCGTAGGCGCCTTGACTTTGGTTCAAATGCTGTTCAGAAGCCAACTCCGAGGGTTTGGCACACAGTGTTTGAGGCCTTCAGTGATCCCATTATTATTATCCTACTTATCTGTGCAACACTTTCACTCTGTTTTGGTATAGCAAGTCATGGGCTGAGAGGATGGTCTGATGGGGGAAGCATATTGGTTGCCGTCTTTCTGGTGATCATGGTCACTACTTTCAGTAACCTCTGGCCTAGAAGACAATTCTTTAGGCTATCAAAAGCTCGTGATAACTTCTCCGTCTTTGTTATCAGAAATGGGCAGCGGAAGTACATCTCAGTGTTTGAAGCCGTTGTTGGTGATATTATTTGCTTGAAGACTGGAGACCAAGTTCCTGCTGATGGCTTGTTCATAGATGGGAACTCTTTACAAGTGGACGAGTCAAGCATGACAGCAGGGAGGGAATCAATTGAAATCAATGAAAGCTGTAATCCATTCTTTCTCTCTGGCACGAAGGTGATCAATGGCTCTGCTCGAATGCTCGTGACTGCAGTTGGCCTCAACACAGAAAGGGGCAGGATGCTGAGCTCAAAAGACTATGATATTGAGCAAAGAACTCCATTACAAAGGAAGCTACATGAGCTGACTATACAAATAGCTAAAGTCGGTTTAATGGTTGCTTCCTTGGTCCTGGTAGTACTGCTTGTTCGTTACTTTATGGGGAATATGCGGAATGAGGAAGGAAAATCAGACTTCACTGGAGGGAAGACAAAAATCCACGAAGTCTGCAATACTGTGGTAGGGATTCTGGCCACCCCAGCTGCTATTGCTGCAACTGCCATCCCTGAAGGTTTGCTTCTAGCTGTCATGATAACCATTGCTTACTCAACCAAAAGGATGGCATCTCAAAAGGCAATAGTAAGAAATCTTTCAGCCTGTGAAGCAGTTGGTTCCACAACTGTAATCTGCACGGATGAAAGAGGAAGTCTTACCTTGAATCATCTGATAATAAGTGAATTTTGTTTCGGCAAGAAGCTTCTCAATGCAGGAACTTCCTCAATCATCCCAAGAAACGTTCTTGAACTGCTCTGTGAAGGTATGCTTTTGAGAAGCACTGAAGTCTCATCAGGATCTCCCATTGAACTTATTGAGAGTCAAGTTCACAGTGCAATTCAGGCATGGACTGTCCAAGATATGGACGTCAATGTTGAACAAGTTCGAGCAAATTGTGCCGTTCACAGACCAGAAAGCTTCAATTCTGAGAACACTCAAAGTAGCATATGGATCAAGAGGAATGCCAGTGATACTATTCATGTGCACCAGAAAGGCCAACCAGAAATCATACTGGCCATGTGCTCACAATATTATGATGAAGATGGGATCGTCAAACATATGTCTATTGATGCAAAAAAAAACTTGGAGCAAATATTTCAGGAGATGAAGTCTAATGGTCTCAGGTGCGTAGCTTTTGCACATAAAGAAGTGTCAGAAGAACATAGTGATGGCGCTAGAAACTTTGACCCCAAGCTGAAAGCAGAAAACTCAGCTTTCATAGGGTGCCTAGGCTTGAAATACCCATGTCGGCCAGAGGTACAAAAGGCTGTGATGGACTGCCGGGAAGCAGAAGTGGATATCAAACTGGTCACAAGAAGTGATCTTCCCACTGCTACAGCCATAGCCATTGAATGTGGTATTATTGATCCAACTCAAGATGAGACAACAGAAGAAATAGTGGACTGTCAAAGCTTGCAAAGCAATGCAGAAACAGAGATAAAAGAGAAATGTGGCACAATCCGTGTGATGGCACGAGCTTCTACTTTGGATAAACTTCAAATGGTCCAAGGCTTGAAAGAGAGAGGCCATGTCGTTGCAGTTACTGGACATAGCATAGGGGATGCAATTGTGCTAAGGGAAGCTAATGCAGGCCTCTCTCTGGAAATTCAAGGGACTAGCCAAGCAAAGGAGAACTCGGACATTATCATTTTGGACGATAATTTTGATTCTGTTGCCAGAGTATTGAGGTGGGGTAGAGGTATGTATCACAAAATCCAGATATATGCACAGTTCCAACTTTCTGTTAGCATTGCTTGTCTTGTGATAGACTTCGTAACAGCAGTTTCTGCTAAAGAACCTCCCACTATCAATATTGTTGCGGCCATTTCATCAGGTAAGGTCCCATATGCAACATTTCAAGTACTATGGGTGAAGTTGATAGTTGGTGCATTGGCTGCACTTGCTATCACCATTGAGGAACCACCAGAAGAGCTCAGACAATTGCCACGAGTAGACCAGGAGCAGCCATTTATAACAAGCATCATGTGGAAGAATATAGTGGGACAAGCTGTCTATCCTATCATTGTTCTCCTGACCATACAGTTCAAAGGTCAATCAACCTTCAACCTGGATCCCAAAATAAAGGATACCATGATCTTCAACATCCTTGTTCTCTGGGAGCTCTTTGTCATATTCAACACGAAAAGAGTTGAAGGAAACTTCTTCAAAGGGATACATAAAAGGAAAATGTTTTGGGGTGTAATCCTAGCGATAATTCTTCTTCAGGTATTGATTGTGGAACTGTTAAAGGAGTTAGCAGATACAAAGCAACTGTCTTGGAAGCAATGGATTATATGCATTGGAATTGCTGTTCTAGCTTGGCCAATGGGGTGGCTGGTCGAGAGGATAAAATATCCATTTTCTTCACATTTATAAGCTGCTGGAGTAAAACTGATATGGCCCGTCTGATAAGTATTTATTAGCAAAGTTAATCTTCTGTAATTTCAACTGTTAGGTTGAGCCATCTGTAAATTTTTCTGCTATTTGCTTATCTTTAGTTACCTAGGTACGGAAACATAGTGGCTTAGAGACCTCAGAATAGCTTAACCAACCCTTTGCTGTTTTTTCTACCACTTGAGAAAATAATCAAGAACAAATTTCATTAATGTCTGATATTTTTCATTTCTCATGCTCAATAATTGACATTTTACAAATCAACACCACTGATGACATAGGTTTTGCTGTGTAGTCTATCATGTTCTAATACAGGGCTATGGATTACACAGTAAACTGATATAATTAATGCATCTAACACAGCGATAGTCTAGAGTTGCTCATACAACAGTTAAATGAGAAAAAAAATCCTGAACTTTATTGTTTGGAAGATGTAACCAATTCCTCAAGATCTAAGTTAACTCCCAGATGCCAAGTCATATAAAATACATGAAATAGCTAAATTTATATAAACATTCATATTTCTTTGCTTTATACGGACTGTATAACAGAAACCATTCTTGCACTCGATGTCTCGTGAAATTTACTAAGAAAGTTGGGTAAATGGAAATATATAGAACTTAAAAGAATTGATTGTAAGAAAGTAACCTCCATTTTACAGAAAGAAGATAGACAGGGCAATATGTGCGTCCAAGTAAGTAGGCAAAACAGGAAGGTCAAAGTAAACTCCATTTTACAGAAAGAAGATAGACAGGCCAATATGTGCGTCCAAATAAGTGGGCAGAACAGGAAGATCAGCTACAAGGATACTCTGAAAGTGGAAAAGAATAATCACGAACCTTACTGTAACTCAAAATGGTAAATTTTAGAATATCAGAAGCAGTAGTTGTGGATTCATAATTCCTATCCAATACAAGAGTTTGTAGCTATTAAGGTTTTCAAACATCATCTTTCTCTTTTAGACATTTTGACATACCTTAATTGAGATCTTTATTCATTTGGTAGAGCAGCAGGTTTGAACTGTTTAGAAGCAATCATTCAACATCTTTGTCAAACATACACATACCATTTTCTTGAAGAAATTTGAACTCTTGGCTTGTTCCATTTCTTCTTTGGCTTTGACATGTTGAAACCGTACCTTTTCTTCATACTTATCTAGGATTGATGTAACTTATTAGCTGACAGCAGAATCAGAGACAAACGTCTTGATGATGCTCCTCACAGAAAGCTCAAGAGTAAACATAGGATGGACAGTAGACAAGGACCATATTAGAACAAGTTGCCCCATGCCATCACAAAACTTTAGCGAAAAACCTATCCAAACTCACCTAGTTCAGGGCAGATTTAGAGTCAGGCACCAGATTCAATTTGTAATGAAGGCACTGGAGAAGAAGTTAAACTGCCGTTGCAGTTAAAAACCATAAACATCTAGAACGTCTCACTCCATGGATTCATTAATTGATCTACGATCTTATAACTTAGATTACATACTACCTATAAGAGAACCAAGTTCATAAGACACAAAGTTCAAAGGCGCAGCCAAAGTTCAACAGCCGTTCAATCGAACAAAATGTGCCAAAACCAAATTCGTTCTCCTAAATTGATTTGGTTAACATGACAGCCTATGTATCAGAAAATATTTAAAAAAAAAGAAAAAGAAAAAGAAAAAGAAATGCTGTAATGGATCATAGATTGTTGACTAAGATAATTATCTTCAGTAAGTAAAGTTGTCCCATATATACCTGAATAGAAACATAACAGGGAAGTTTCAAAATCCGTCCAATGGAATAAGAATTCGGAAGCTTTCAAACTACAGTAAAATTGTTCAGATGGGTTTTACCCACACTCCAAATGAAGCAAAAATCTCAGATTTCTTTTATTCATGCTTTATTCCTCCCTGGTAGATATGCTTTCTTCTGTTTGCAGTAGTCATTTAACAAAACGTTATAAACATCTCTCCTTTCGGCCTAACTTTTGAGGCCAGCAAACGAAATCAACGAGGCATTATACAACTAGCAGTTCTAAAGAACCCATCAAAAACACAATCAATGCATGCAATTTCAAATTCATACAAACCCAACAAATAGAACTGCATTGTCTCGGAATGCATGCATAATTTGAGGCAGAGGGGGAAGAAACAAACATGTCTAACCTGAATTACGCAAAGTAGCACCTCAACTGATCAATTCATACTTGCTTCACCCCTCTGCCCAGTAGTTAGTGTGCAAATATTTGTCATTTAATATGTGCTAGGGAGACTGAGAGACGACTTGGGCTCTGGTGACTTTGTGGAATTTTGGGTTACGTCCGTTGACTTTCGAGTCTCACATTTTTTTCTTTTGTTAGTTTTGATCGACCTTGGACTGGAGAGGCAGGACAGCCGAGACTCAAGAAACACTGAAGCTTGATTGAATTACTAGCACTTTACTTTTTCTTCGAGCATATATCGTAATATTCCTGGCTGTGCTGCCAATTTTGAGTGCAACATTCACTAGTTGAGCTATAAGAAATTAGAGACCTTGGATTTAAATTTAACTATTGTGTGGGTTGAGTTGTAATTTGTTTGTAATAGTTCTAAAATCATGGGTTAATTACAATCTTATCAAGAGAAGAAAAAAAACAGTAGAAACAACTTACTGGATTCTTCAGTTACACACTTTAGATTGATTGGATTAAATTTCATCGAAAGTAATCCCAATAGTTGGAGTCGTTAAAAAGTGTGAGGAAAAAAAAGTTATAATTGTGATAATTGCTTTTCTTTTTTTAACAAGAAAGCAAGAAATGGGGACTACTAAGCTCAAAGATGCAATGAAATATAGCTAAAAAACTATTAATTTGTAGGCAAAGAACAATAATAAACGAAATTTGCTCATGTAGTCCTTCAACTAATGTTTGTAATGTAAAATTGATGTTTCCGTTTGACTGACATTATTTACAAAAATAATCATAAATCCCTCACTCGTCCGGATAAGCTAATCTTCTCTTTTAACTAGAGCTTGAGCCATCTGTTCAATTTTCGTTTTAATTATTTGCTTGTATTTAGTATCTGTTACAAAAATAGAATGGTTTTTAGATCTCAGTATAGCATATATATATATATATATATATATATATATATGTATAATCATCTGCAGTCTTTTCGAATATGCACAGTCATAAAGGTGTCAAAATGGGTGACTTGGGCGGGTTTGGGTTGGGTAAAATGGATAATGGGTATAAGTGAGTCAACCTATCTATACCCATTTAATTAGATGGATATAAATGGGTAAGTCAAACAATGAATTAGGTAACCCAATTACCCATTTATAACCCATTTATTTTAATTTTTTTGTAAATTCATTTAAATTCATTTTTGCAAACTAAGTTATCAATTTATAACGCTCTTTGTACCCACCATTAGTTTTAAATATTTACTTATAATGCTCAATAAGCCTAATTACTAATTTTTTTTTTCCATTTGTACTCTATGTCGCAAAATTACATATTATTTAATAATTGAATAGTAAGAATAAAAAAATTTGAGCTAAGTACTATAAAAGTTAATATAAAAATTTAATCCAAAAATTTTGAACCCCTAATATTTTTTTCATATATAAATTTAAAATTTCATTTTAGAAAGATAAGAAAAGAGGCTAAAACTTATCATGAATTGGTAATGCTAAAAAATGAGCAAGTTAACAAACTAAGAGAAAATAAAATAATAAAATAAAACCAACAAATAATAATAATAATGAAATAAAAGTAGTTAACATCATAATAAAATGAAAAATTTGAAAAAAAGGGGTAGGGGAAAAGAAGAGACTTGGGGGAAGAGAATTCTAAATGGGTTAATTGAATTTGATGGGTTACCCAATAATACCCATTTAATAAATGGGTATTATTGGGTAACCCATTTATACCCATATAGAAAAATTTAAGATACCCATACCCATCTATTCATGGGCGGGTATGGATAAATTTAGTTAAGTGAGTTGTTTAGATAGAGTATTATTTGAAATATTATTTGGAATAATTACTGTAGCACTTTTTTGTGATGTGATGTATGTGAGATAAAAAGATGATTGGGAATATTAAAAGGTGGATTGAGAATTGTGTTTATGATGCAAGCAAAATATTATTTAGGATAGAGTCACTATCCAAACAAACCTTTGCCACCTATATGCACAGAGCACAAGGTTTGGATAAGAATCCAGAAAACGAATTAAAGTTTGGAAGCAAACTCCTGTTCGTTCCAGATTATCCTTGGCTTCATTGTCATATCTAACTAACTCTCAACTATTTTAACTATAATTACTAACATTATTTCCCTAACATATACCTATAAGGAAATTTTCATGAACAATTTTATTTGATGGCTGAAATTTCACGTTTCTGATGCTCAGTAATTGACATTTTACAAATCAGTACCACGAATGACACAGATTCTTTTTTTTTTTTTTTTTTTAAGGAGAATGACACAGATTCTACCTTGTAGTTAGTATTATGTTTACTACAAGTGCTATGCATTCCATGGTACAGTAATAATGCGCTGCATCTAACGCCCCTGGGCAGAGCTGAAAGTGTTACTCATACCGCACCTAATTAGCAAAGAATCCATTTACTTTATTAATTCTAGAGACATGAGAATTCTCGAGATCTATATAGTCAACTCCCACATGTTAGATTGAAATATCAGTATAAATATAATAGTGAAAGGATTGAAATAATAATGTCATATTAGCTTCACTACTTCGTTGCATTTTATCATTAGATGGACTATAGAAAATATTAAGTGTGTCTTTGTATTCCATATTGGGAGTTTAACAAAGAAATCTCTCCTTATAGTTGTTATAAATATAGTGGATTTAAATGAATTTAAATGTGCTAAATACATCAATCCAAGTATCGTACGCACCAGTTCAAAAGAGTTTTGAGGGGCTTACGCTATAATTTGAGAGGAATTTTGGTTAGACATCAAACTAAAGGAGCAAGTTATGGGCTTCTAAACCATTAAACATTTATGCTACTTAGGTTTTTTTGTATTTTCGGTTTTAACTGTCTTTTTAGCTTAGGAAATATTTCTTAGGATTTTATACTCTCTCCTCTTCACCTTAGGATTTTATACTCTCTCCTCCTTCACCCGTGGATATAGATCAATTTGATCGAACCACGTAAATTTTTATTGGGGTTTGGGATAAAAATTTTCATTGGTTGGAGTTCAATTGGATTTTGAAAAAGAGTTATTTGACCCATTGGAACTCGTTGAGGGTTTTGTTCATTGGAGTTCAATTGGGTTTTGAAGAAAAGTTATTGACCCATTGAAATTCGTTGAAGGTTTTGTGAAGAAGATGAAGTAATATTACTATGTTCGTGATTTTTAGTTTGTTGGGATCTGCTGGACCTTTTTGTGAGTTTTGACTCGTTGGGATTCATTGAATCTTTTGCATCCTAATTTGTTGATGGCTCGTTGGGGTTTGTTGGGATTTTGGTTGTTCGTTGAGATTCGTTGAAATTTTTATGTAGAAGGTTGAGCTGTTTGCTATTTATCTGCTATTTATCGATGTTGGATACACGCCAAAATAAAAATTTGTTAAGTGTGTCTTTGTATCTCACATTGGGAGTTTAACAAAGAAATCTCCCCGAGTGCTTGTTAAAAATATAGAGGATTTAAGTGAATTTAAGTGTGTTAACCACACCAATCCAAACGCTGTATGTACTAGTTCAAAAGAGTTTTGGGGGCCACACCAATCCGACGCCTCAATTTAAGAGGAGTTTTGGTTAAACATCAAACTATTGTTATTAAACTCGACCCGATTCGACAGTTTAACCGGTCAACCGGCCATGAAACCGGACTAGGTTAGTATTTGTACAAGAAATCCGTTGACTTTTCAACGGACCGGCGGTTCAACCGATTCTCAAGTACAAAGGCTAAGTGCACTCACCACTAGTCCAATAGCCCATTTGGTGCTTACTTAGTCCTTCTATATTATATATTAGGCTTTTATTCTTATTTTATTTCTTCAAAACAAAATTTGTTTGGAATCTTTTAATAAAATTTTATTATTCCCTAAATTTTATAAATTATGAAATGGATTTAAACAATAACATATTACAGAATTGATTTTAAAGACAAATATTATTCTTAATAATCTTTTGCACTTAAAATTCATAAATAAACTAAATAATTACACTTAGATAAAATTTTATACTTGAAATTTGGTGGATTACTAATTAAATTTAGGTTTTGTTAATTCTTATAAGAATTAATGATTCTATAATAAATTGGATTAATTAAATATTTACTATAGCATAATTTATTATAGTTTCAACCATATCAAAAATTATGAAACATAATATTTAAGTATATTTAGTGACTCACGATTGGACCACTCACCTATTGGTTAAACCAGTAACTCGTTAAACTACTTCTTTCACCCGGTTCCTCCCTGGACAAGATTTAATAACTATGCATCAAACCAAAAGAGTAAGTTATGAGTCTTTGAGTCATTAAACATTTTTGTTATTTATGCTCTTTTGTGTTTTCAATTTTAAGTGTCTTTTGAACATATGAAATATTTCATAAGATTTTATACTCTCTCTTTTGTACTCTCTTTCTGTTATAGTAAATGTGCTACTCTTTTGTCCATAGACGTAGGTCAATTTAATCGAATCACATAAAATTTTGTGTTTTTCTGTTTGATTTATTTGTTTTGTTATTATCATTATTGAGTTGGCAAAAATCCTATTATTCTTGCTAGTTAATTTCTTAAGACCGGACCTAACAGAAAAAATAGAAATCATCCTTAAACTTTGTCACACATATTTACTTGAAAAGTGGGTTATTGGAAATATATATAGAAACTCAAGGATTGACCACTTGACTTCCAAAAAAAAAATTCTTCTTTCATTCCCACATAAGAACCAATAATGAAAGAGTAGTCTCCATTTTACAAAAGGAACTTGGAAGGGGCAATAGGCTCCCTTAATTGCGTAGGCAATCATCTGCTAGGACACTCCGGAAGTGGATAAGTGGTTTCCTAATTCTAGGCATGTCAATAAGTTAGGTCTTATCCATATCCAATCTAGATCTAATATATATGGGTATGGTTTAGATTTAATTTTTCAAATTTAGACCCTACCCAAATTTAGACCTTGATCCTGGGAGAGAGCCATGAGTCTATGACAAGTGCCGAACCTGTGCAATAATAATTATTAAAAAATCCTAATTACCACCTCAATTAACTAATTATAGAACAAATCCAAGTACTGGAGCAGAGACCCTAGGTGTGCAATGGGTTACTTGATTCACCCTATTCCCGAAGAGTTTGGTTGATCCGATATACCGAATTTGTCTATAAAAATACTAATTTTGCGTACAATGGCAAGTATGGTCAATTCCACAGGGAGCAGGTAGGAAATTATTTCTTTCCAAATCAGTAGAACAAAATTGGGGGATTTTCAATGGAAGAGAAATAAAAAAAATAAAAGTAAAATAAAAATAAAGCGAACTAAATTCAAAACTAACTCACAAAGCACAATTCACTAAAAATAGCAATTAATAAAAGTTCTACCCAAAGGATCAACTGCTCAGGCACGGTCCAATTAAATGCTCATCGATGCAAAGATATTACATCCCTTTATCACTAGGTTGGTTATAGCCATCAATAAGCTCTGACAACCAGCTCTTCCTTACTTTTTCGACAGTCAAGGTACGACCATTAACTGCTTCTCTAACCAGATAACAACCCTAGGTACGACCGTAGGAATTTAATTACCCAATTGCATTAAAGTTAGAAGAACCCAACTCTCACCAATAAACACGCTAAGAGGGTTTATTTAAATTAGATCTTGCATTTCCCCATCATAAAACCAATTATGGTGGTTGTCACGGGGTGTTAACTAAATGAACAATTACGAATTCTATTTAATTAACGTGGCAGTAGGCTATTAAATTAAATCAAATACCCGGCCGTTGATATTCAATTAATAAAATACTCATGAACAATTAATTCAGGAAACGCATGAATAGCAATTAATTGGAGGAAATAATGAAGATTCGGTTAGATCTCACAGATATTATGGACCGAGCCGTCGCGTCAACCTTTGGGTAGATGAGGAAGTTAGCCGCTTCTCATCGTGTCAATCCCGCGTGATTTAATTGAATTCATTCAATTATTCGCCGAAGAATTGGGGAAGAGAAGTTAATTGCGGCAACAACGGAGAAGACCCTGCTTTTGCATTCGTTCTAGGACCGCAATCGCAAAGCAAAAAGCCAACGCGAATTGTCTCAAAACAAAAGGGTTACAACCCAGGAGTCAAATCCGTACAAGACAAAAGCTAAAGGAAAGAAGAAAATACGTCTGACTGAAAGAGAAGAAAAAGAAAACTCAAAACTAATCTCCTTGCCGCCGACGGAGAGCAAAAGAATAAAATAAAAAGCGTCTGACTTCTGAAGCTAAAGCTAGGGCCTACCCCTTTTTGAATCTTGCATTTTCTTCTTTATAGCCGCCGCCCAAGAAAGTCAAGCAGAAGCCCAAAAACGTCTGGCCCTTTCTTTGCTTTTTAATTGAAGCCTTTGGAGTTTTAATCCTGTGCTCCTCGCGGTTCACGTGGACCAGGGTCTAGCTTTCGGTTTCGTCCCCCTTCTAAGGCGTGGCCACGCTCTGAAATGAAAGATCTTCTGGAAATTTGCCTCGCGAGCTCATTTTTTATGCTGACCACCTACAATTCATGCAAATACCGAATATGAGTGAAATTCCAATTCTTAGCACCGTAAATAGCCAAAATTAGGGCAAAATAACAGTGCTAAATACGCCAAATAACCGCTCTATCAGTCTAGGTAGGATCTGATTTTCCAAAATATATATCTAAATCTAAACACATACCAGACCTTACCCAAATCCATATATATTTAATTAAATAATATATATATAGATATGTATTAGTAAATTTATAAAACAATCTAATATTTTATAGCTATTGGATCGAATACAGTAAGATTCATGACATCAGAATTTGCATTTAGTGTTGGTGGTTGGATGATTGATGAGACTTGTGCTAAATTGCTTCCAGATATGATTGAAACATTAGTAACTACTGATGATTGGATTGAATAAAAAGAAATAAGTACGTGTTAATAAATTTTCTTATTCTACTATTTATTTACCATCGATTTTTAGCCAAATGACTTTTATCTCATTCATTATTTTGGTGCTGGATTGCAAACATCTACTAATATTGAGATTTAAATGAGAAAAAGAGGTACAAAATTATATATTTTTTAATAAGGCTGAATATTTATATATGTTATAATTGTTTACTTTTTTAAAAAATAATCCTAATTGTCATTGTAATTAGTACAAATTATTTTAAGAAAAGAATAAAAGATAAAGGCGAACGAATGAAATATTAGATGTGGATAAAATTGAATCTTTGAAAACATATAGAAATAGTCAATAATAATTCTTTCTTTGAGTTCACAATATTACATTCAACTTGTTAAATGTTAATTTTATAAGTTGAAAACAAAAATTAGATGGCATTTATATTATTTATGAACTCTACATATTTTTAATACATTTTTACTTTAATATGTTCAGAAAAGACCCATAAATTCCCATTGGATATCCAGATTCACAAGGGTTTGGGTATGGATTTACTTTTTCCAATCCAAAAGGGTCTGGATGTGAGTTTAGATCTAACTAAATTAAATGAGTTTGGATTTGAATCAAAGGGATCCAATCCAAATCCTACCTATTGACATGCCTACCTAATTCCAATGCTATAAAAGATGTGTTTGGGATTCCTTACACCATCCTATTTCCTTAAGGTGTTTTGACATGCTTTAATCGAGACATTTATTCATCGCATTGAGCTGTAGCTTTTAACCATGTAAAAGAAGTCAATTGAGGTCCCCTATACCAACATTCCCTTGAACCCAGACACACCATTCTCCTGAGGAACTAGTAGTTCTTGGTGAAAACATATTCTTCTTTGGCTTCGCCATGTTGAGATCTTCACTTTTTCTTCATAGTTATCCAGGATCGATCTAGCTTATTAGCCGACGACAGAATCAAAGACATAGCTTAAATTATCCATCAGCAATCAATATCAAACTCCAACAGATAACCCATTGGTTGTCTGTTATTTGACATGCAAGATGATGGCGCTCCAGGGATTCGAATGAAGTCCATATATTGCCTGTGCAAAAAAGGGATGTCCAGAGAACCCATGATAAGATATGTTGGTGGAATTATAGTTGCTTTCATGAGAAATTATTTGGAAGGCAATCCCCGGGACTTGCTAGCTAATGCCATCCGGATGGAAATCTAAGAGTAGTTGCAGAGCTCCAAGATGTTGATTTCCTTGTATAGTGAGTGATTCAAATGATTGTTCCAACAAAAATAATGAAAAAAAAAAAAAGAAGTTGAGGGAAATACTTCAACAAAGTTCAGAAAGTGGATCTTTTTTCCTAGACATAGATTTTGCAAGCCACTTGCACAACCTTTTTTCCTAGACATAGATCTTTTTTCACTTTCTCTTACAATTGCCCCGTACAACCACCGATAAAACTTATTTCGTAGTTTCACAGCATCTTTTGGTGATGATTTCACTTATTACATTGGAAAATGTGTGAAAAGAGCGCACTAGAATGATTAATTAACAAACACAGTGCAATTTTGTACATTTGAGAGTATATTTATATCGGCTTCTCCATTAATTTTTTTTTTGGTGTACATCTAATTATACATGTTGTCAAAAAGTTTGTATAAATACCCTTGATATAATTGCATATTTTCTTTACATTTTTTTCCCTTGGACAAAGACAAGTTATATTTGAGAGTCTTGCTGACCCGTTCCCGTTTTAGTGATGAGTAAAAACTTAAAAAAAGGGCAGAAGAGGGCAAAATTGCATCGTTCATTAATGGACAATCTTAACAGTTTGACACTGCCTTTTCACTAATCTTGGCTGACTCTCGGGTAGAAAGACCTATGATCCTGCGACCTTATATACCTCTTACCAAGTCTTACACCCAAAATTTCTCTACTCATTTCGCGAAGTGCTTACCTCACCATGCTGAAACACTCAAACTACGTTCGACCCTTGCATCATCTTTGCTTGCGTCTGCTATATATCGTATATCCACAACCATCAGCGCTCTCAGAGAGTCTCTTTGGAATTTGCAAGTGAGTTTTCAAGAAACCCAAAAAAATGTTGACTCGGGACTTTTCTTTACAAGAATGGCCCTTTTTGAATTCTATGAACGTATACAAAGTTCATTAAAAAAAAAGAATTGAGTTACTGGGAATTGGCAAGTGAGTTTTCAAGAAACCAAAAATTGTTAGACTCAAGGACTTTGCATTACAAGAATGTCCCTTTCCAATTCTATGGACGTATACGGGGTTGCGAGCACTGGGAACCGACTCAGTCAAAGCGTGAACTCAAATTCACTTAACAAGTTCGTCTGAGTCCGGCTCCAAGTATAGGGATACTATACTTTGTCCATTGGCTTTTTTTAGTTAACAGCGAAATTACATGTAGGTTTTTCGTACCATTATTATTTTCCAAATAAAATGTTTATTTTACTCATGTTAAAAAAATAATTATTTTTCATTTTTCTTTGATCTCGATTAGATTCGAACTCAAGTTCGAACCGTACATTGAAAGTTCTGATAAAATATTTAGTTAAGTTGGACACATTTACAGCCCTGGTAGGTATATGAACGTTCTAACAACCTGGTATGGCCTTTTAAGAATTAAGATAGATTCCTCGGTCTTTTCATGGCATTTCTGAGGAGTGAAACCAAAAGTCAATCATGGCATCAATCAAATGGTCCCGATCTTATCCTCAGTGCTGACGCTCCAAATGATCCCCCGGAAGAAGCATAACATTTGCCACTTGATTCTTCCCAACGAGTAATCCATTTGGATTAACCATTTTTTCAAAAATAAATTTTTCAAATACAATGTTACGATAATATACAATAAGTCAAAAAATATTTCATCCATATAATATATCAAATATTTTAAAAAATTTTATAATAAAAATTTTTCATATACACTAAAATTTTTCAAAAATATCCCAAAAAATAACTAATTCAAACGAAGCACATATATATAAATGGATAGTAAGAAAGCTGCAGCTTACGAGGTCATTTCCAACTAGTGGTATAAATTCTTGTTGGTGCTTAAGAATCTTCGCTAGTTTACATCGGAAGGTACGTAAGATTAGCCTCTGAATTAAGAGGCCAAAGTAATTGACTTTTGGGAGCATTTTATGACTATACTGGCAGTGAAATGACAACAGGCTTCAAATTAGTTTGCATGGGAAGGAAGGAACCAATTGTTACGACTCAAAAACTCAGAAGCTCTAATTAAGGACGTTACATTTGTAAACAAATTGGGATCGATGAGAAAGTTGGGAGTTTTAGTTAGTGCAGATGTCGGTAATAGGTAAACAACATCTACCAGAAAGGCAGCTGAGAGTTGGCCAACCAAAATCCCGCAACGGCCGTCAATTTTTCCCACGTTCCCGACATGCAAAACTGATGTGGGAAATCATTCCTAAGTCACGCTAATGGTGGGGGGATCTGAATGCGTTTTTGCTGGAAATTGCTTAGAAGACAAGAAGGCTAATTAATGGTGGTTGTGAATGGACGCTTCCCGAATGAAAGCGGCTCAAGTGTTAGTAATTTATTTTTAAAAGTAAAAAATTAGGTTTATTTAAATAGAGGATAGAGTCAATAATAATTAATTATGAATGTGTATGCCTTCACTTCAAATGATACGTTAAGTTTTATATTGAGAATAATAAATAAATTTTAATTGAAAGATGATTTTTTTTTAATAGACCTCTTAAGGAAAATTATCTCCCAAACAAGAAAAATAAATAAATGAATAAACGAAGATAAAGAAAACGTGGCAGGGAAGAAACCGGGTTGGCGCGTACTAGGCCACTTAACGTCACACGCGTTACAACCGCCGTGCCTTGCCGGTGTTTTTCCCTTGCAATATTCTCATTCTAATGTGTTTGAATAAAATATTATTTGAAATAATTATTATAACATTTTTTGTGATATGATGTATATGAAATAAAAAAAATAATTAAAAAAATAAAAAAAATATGTTAAAAATTATATCTATAATGTAAGCAAATAATTTCTGACCATTATTTGGCTATCCAAATTCCAAACACAGGCGGGGCAGAAACAGAAAGTCGCTCTGCCGCGTTGGCGCGTACACTCGCTTCTTTGACTTTGTCAATTATGGTTTAGGTTAAGTAACTTCGAACACATTACAACCGCACGCGCCGCCAAGCCAGTGGCGGTGCATTTCCTAGTACTTTTCAGACTTGTTCATTGAGTTTTCCCTTGCAATGTTCTCATTCTATTATTCTTATCCTCGCATTCTTAACGTGGAATATTTCTTAGACATTTTGCATAAATTCCCTAGAATAAACACAACCACTATTTGGAATTATTACCAGTAAATTCCAGCTCTTTTCAGTTTTCCTCATCTTCCTTTTCTTTCACTTTTAAAGTCAATTATGCTCATTACATTTGAACTATTTGTTTGCTAGGCCCCATGGATTAGACCTTCGGACAAGAAAGAAACGTCGTACCAGATGCTTCATGCATAATATGCAATATAAATAGAGGCAGCCACCGAATATTGCATCAACCAACTCATGCAACAGTTTTTCTAAAATCTTTTCATGCAGTCAGTCAAATTGGTTGAAATCGTGAACCTACAGTGAGCTTTTATCTTGCCTACATCTATACTTTGTACATTGCCTCTCGTCCCGTCATCTCCCTCCGATTTCTGAACCTTGTCTTTTATCTTGTGTGAGATAGAAAATCTCAACGTTCTTTTTCCTAGCAGCTATCACTGGCCTTCGAAATTATGCCTTCAATAGTTGATGCAAATTTGTCCTGCATTAACCTGGTTGTGCGCCTTAGTAAACTCAACAAAACCAAAAAGAAATGGGGCTCTGCTTTTCTGACCATATATTGTTCAAGGGCCCTCAAAAATGTTCTTAGTCGTAGAAAGAGCAAGATTTCACCAGTACCTTCACACACAGTTATCATCGATATTGCCGAAGTTCCCCCCAGCCCTTGCAAGGTTGATCAGACAACTCTAACAAAGCTTGTCAAGGAGAAAAGCCTTGGTCAGCTTGACCAATTAGGTGGTATTCAAGGTATAGCTACTTCTCTCAATACTGAAGTTCAGCATGGATTAAATGGTGACGATGCCGAAGATATTTTACGCAGAACTGAAGCTTTTGGTAGCAACACATATCGTAAGCCTCCCAAAAAGGGATTCTTCCATTTTGTTTGGGAAGCTTTTCAAGATCCTACAATTGCCATTCTTTTGGCATGTGCTGCACTATCTCTTAGTTTTGGCATAAAAGAGAATGGTCCCAAAGAAGGATGGTATGATGGTGGAAGTATATTTGTTGCTGTTTTTCTTGTCATTTCTGTTTCGGCTATCAGTAATTTTAGGCAGAACCGGCAATTTGAGAAGCTTTCCAAGGTCAGCAGCAATATCCCAGTTGAAGTTGTGAGAAATGGCAGGAGACAGCAAATTTCGATCTTTGAAATTGTTGTTGGAGATGTTGTTCGCTTGAAGATTGGTGATCAGGTACCTGCTGATGGATTACTCTTGGAGGGGCATTCCTTAAGCATTGATGAATCAAGCATGACTGGAGAAAGTGATCATCTAGAAGTTAATCAAAACCAGAATCCATTCTTGTTTTCTGGTACTAAGGTAGCTGATGGATATGGTCAGATGCTTGTTACTTCTGTTGGAATGAACACAACTTGGGGACAAATGATGAGCTCTGTTAGCCAGGACTCCAATGAGAAAACTCCACTTCAATCGCGCCTCAATAAGCTAACTTCAGCAATTGGTAAAGTTGGCTTAGCAGTTGCTTTCTTAGTTCTTTTGGTGCTATTAGTTCGCTACTTCACTGGTCATACAAAGGACGCGAATGGAATCAAGGAGTACAATGGCAGCAAAACAAAGGCTGATGATGTGATCAATTCTGTGGTGAAAATTATAGCTACAGCTGTAACAATTGTAGTTGTTGCAATTCCAGAAGGTTTGCCTCTGGCTGTAACACTTACACTTGCTTATTCGATGAAGAGAATGATGGCTGATCAAGCAATGGTGAGAAAGCTTTCTGCTTGTGAAACAATGGGCTCTGCTACAACCATCTGCACAGACAAAACAGGTACTCTTACTCTAAATAGAATGACAGTAACAAAATTTTGGCTGGGCAAGGAATCAGTAGAGAATGATAGTTACCTTTCTATCTCAACCAATGTTCTTAAATTGCTTCGTGAAGCTGTGAGCCTAAACACAACAGGAAGTGTTTATAGGTCGATTAATTTAGGAACTGAGGGCCTCGAGTTCTCAGGAAGTCCTACTGAGAAAGCAATTCTGTCTTGGGCTGCGATGGAATTAAATATGGACATGGAGAGAGTAAAACAGAATTGCTCCATTCTTCATGTCGAAGCATTCAATTCCCAGAAGAAAAGAAGCGGAGTGTTGATGAAGAAAATGGTGGATAACTCGATTCATGTCCACTGGAAAGGAGCTGCTGAAATGATACTAGCAATGTGCTCGCATTACTACAACCTTGAAGGAGAAGTCACATTACTCGATCATCTTGAGAGGAAGAAATTTGAAGAAATAATACAGGGCATGGCTGCCAGCAGTCTGAGATGCATTGCATTTGCTCACAAGCAAATAACAGAAGCCGATGATGCCAGTGGAGAAATACAGCAAACATTAGAAGACGGAAACTTGGTCCTTTTGGGGATTGTAGGCCTAAAGGATCCCTGTCGCCCCGGTGTGAAGAAAGCTGTGGAAGATTGTCAATATGCTGGTGTGAAGATCAAAATGATCACTGGCGACAATGTCTTCACTGCAAGAGCAATAGCCACTGAATGTGGAATACTTAAGCCTGATCTTGAGGCTAACGATGAATTGGTGGTAGAAGGTGTGGAATTTCGCAACTACACAGATGAGGAACGGATGGAAAAAGTTGATAAAATTGTTGTAATGGCGAGATCGTCTCCTTTTGACAAGCATCTCATGGTGAAATGCTTAAAAGAGAGAGGTCATGTTGTAGCGGTGACTGGAGATGGAACAAACGACGCTCCAGCATTGAAAGAAGCTGATATAGGACTTTCTATGGGGATTCAGGGCACTGAAGTTGCCAAGGAGAGTTCAGATATTGTCATTTTGGATGACAATTTTGCTTCTGTTGCCACAGTGCTTACATGGGGAAGGTGTGTATACAGCAATATCCAGAAATTTATTCAGTTCCAACTCACGGTGAATGTGGCAGCTCTAGTGATCAACTTTGTGGCAGCAATTTCAGCTGGAGAAGTACCATTAACAGCAGTTCAACTCCTGTGGGTAAATCTCATCATGGATACTCTTGGAGCCTTAGCGCTAGCAACAGAAAGACCAACAAGGGATCTGATGGACAAGCCTCCAGTGGGGCGTACTGAACCCCTCATCACCAACATCATGTGGAGGAACTTAATGTCTCAAGCCTTGTATCAGATAGCAGTTTTGCTGACATTACAGTTCAAAGGAAAATCAATCTTTGGTGTTAGCGAAAAGGTAAACGCTACGTTGATCTTCAACACTTTTGTTCTTTGCCAAGTGTTCAACGAGTTCAACGCAAGGAAACTTGAGAGTAAGAATGTGTTTGAGGGGATACACAGGAACAAGTTGTTCTTGGGAATTATTGGAGTAACAATTATTCTTCAAGTGGTGATGGTGGAATTTTTGAAGAGATTTGCTAATACGGAGAGGTTGAATTCGGGGCAATGGGGAGCTTGTGTAGGAATTGCAGCTGCATCCTGGCCAATTGGCTGGATTGTTAAGTGCATACCTGTTCCAGACAGACCAGTGTTCAGTTATCTCAAGTGGAAGAATTTCAAATGCATGTAAATTGATCAGTATGTTCAATATCCCAGCGAAAGGCATTCTGTACGTAGTATCCTTGTATAATGTACTTCTGTAGAAAATTTTTGCTAGTTCAATGTTTAAATTTACCAATAATATAAACTTCAACTATTAATATTATTATATCATGAGAATGGAGCAGGAAGATCACCAGCCCTCCACTTCTTGTTTTTTTCAAGGTTGCTCTCAAATTTTACAAGAACATTGGCAGGGTTGATTTGGAATTATATTCAGTGCCGCAATATTGAGGCGCAAGGATTAGAGCTCAATCAAGGAATCTCAAAAAGACAAAAGACACGCATATATATGGATTAGATAACAAATAGAGGATTTCAAAATTTGTGGTGGATAGAAATTTTCCCAAGCTTACTGTCATGAAAACCAAGCAGGCTCCAAGAAAATGTATAGAAAATCTCGACAAGAAGTATGTACCCTGACGAAAACATGACCTGAGCCGCCATGATCTCATCTTTAGACCTGACAGATGCTGCCAATGGAATGATCCTAGTCAAATACTCCTTCAACCTTTGGTTTTTCAAGATTATGAGTGGTTCTTTGGAGCTATCAGTACCAACTACTCATAGTGCACGGATCTTCTAAGATGCTTCAGCTGTCAGAGTGATCCACTGATTAACAATTTTTTGTCATCTTGAAAAAACTACGGAATTTTCTTCTCTATCTTGGATAGGGAACACTAACACAAACATTGAGAAATTCGTCCACAATTTACTTAAACGCGGTAGTCGAATATTCGAACCCTCAGCAGATCCATGATGTGAAGTCTACAAGCACTCAAGCAGACACGTTGTAATAGTAATCAATGTGTTGTGATTAGGTGATAAGGTGATTGGAATAAGAAGAGGGATATCTTCAGATTAGGTGATCAAGACTTTTAAGCTATTGAAGCAAACATTCATACGACGCACTAATTCCACTTCCTTTGTACGGACAGAATCTTAACTTATTCCGCTAGGTACAAGACAAGCAATGAAAGACAAACGTCAACTCATGGAGTCATAAAAAGAAGTATAAGAACAGTAGTTTTTGAAAAGAATGGAAAATGTTTTCCACGAAACTTCTTTTATGTTTCGATGCCAAAGATATACGCGGTGTGCAAATCACAATTCTATAATATGCAAAAACGAGATCCAAGCCAATTACTCAACCAACAGGAATTGCTCACTACCAAACTCTCTATATATAGACTGAGAAGAGATTACACCACTTCTCATAGTCTCAGTCCTCCATCAAAACAATGAGTGACACACTTGAAGCTAGTTTGGATGCTGTCGGCAGCATCAGAGCCTTCTCCCTCGTAAGAGAGGAAGTGGTGGACAACCAAGGTGTGGAGTTGACACCCATATATATCGATGCTCAGAAGCGGTGGCGTGCAATTTCCACAATGCTCCGTAGCATCAATGCCTTCTCTCGAGCAAGCGATAATGCAGCTGAAAACTACAGTGGGCTGTTGGACAATCTTCTGCCATCTCCATCTGATACAGTTGTTGATATCATACCGGAACACCTATCTGAGCTCGCCGCCTTAAAAACATTGAGCAGTTTCGTCAGCTTGGAGGTGTTCCAGGCGTCGCCTCATTTCTCAGAACAAATGCTGAAAAGGGTATCCCAGGTGATGATGAAGATATTATCCGTAGGCGCCTTGACTTTGGTTCAAATGCTGTTCAGAAGCCAACTCCGAGGGTTTGGCACACAGTGTTTGAGGCCTTCAGTGATCCCATTATTATTATCCTACTTATCTGTGCAACACTTTCACTCTGTTTTGGTATAGCAAGTCATGGGCTGAGAGGATGGTCTGATGGGGGAAGCATATTGGTTGCCGTCTTTCTGGTGATCATGGTCACTACTTTCAGTAACCTCTGGCCTAGAAGACAATTCTTTAGGCTATCAAAAGCTCGTGATAACTTCTCCGTCTTTGTTATCAGAAATGGGCAGCGGAAGTACATCTCAGTGTTTGAAGCCGTTGTTGGTGATATTATTTGCTTGAAGACTGGAGACCAAGTTCCTGCTGATGGCTTGTTCATAGATGGGAACTCTTTACAAGTGGACGAGTCAAGCATGACAGCAGGGAGGGAATCAATTGAAATCAATGAAAGCTGTAATCCATTCTTTCTCTCTGGCACGAAGGTGATCAATGGCTCTGCTCGAATGCTCGTGACTGCAGTTGGCCTCAACACAGAAAGGGGCAGGATGCTGAGCTCAAAAGACTATGATATTGAGCAAAGAACTCCATTACAAAGGAAGCTACATGAGCTGACTATACAAATAGCTAAAGTCGGTTTAATGGTTGCTTCCTTGGTCCTGGTAGTACTGCTTGTTCGTTACTTTATGGGGAATATGCGGAATGAGGAAGGAAAATCAGACTTCACTGGAGGGAAGACAAAAATCCACGAAGTCTGCAATACTGTGGTAGGGATTCTGGCCACCCCAGCTGCTATTGCTGCAACTGCCATCCCTGAAGGTTTGCTTCTAGCTGTCATGATAACCATTGCTTACTCAACCAAAAGGATGGCATCTCAAAAGGCAATAGTAAGAAATCTTTCAGCCTGTGAAGCAGTTGGTTCCACAACTGTAATCTGCACGGATGAAAGAGGAAGTCTTACCTTGAATCATCTGATAATAAGTGAATTTTGTTTCGGCAAGAAGCTTCTCAATGCAGGAACTTCCTCAATCATCCCAAGAAACGTTCTTGAACTGCTCTGTGAAGGTATGCTTTTGAGAAGCACTGAAGTCTCATCAGGATCTCCCATTGAACTTATTGAGAGTCAAGTTCACAGTGCAATTCAGGCATGGACTGTCCAAGATATGGACGTCAATGTTGAACAAGTTCGAGCAAATTGTGCCGTTCACAGACCAGAAAGCTTCAATTCTGAGAACACTCAAAGTAGCATATGGATCAAGAGGAATGCCAGTGATACTATTCATGTGCACCAGAAAGGCCAACCAGAAATCATACTGGCCATGTGCTCACAATATTATGATGAAGATGGGATCGTCAAACATATGTCTATTGATGCAAAAAAAAACTTGGAGCAAATATTTCAGGAGATGAAGTCTAATGGTCTCAGGTGCGTAGCTTTTGCACATAAAGAAGTGTCAGAAGAACATAGTGATGGCGCTAGAAACTTTGACCCCAAGCTGAAAGCAGAAAACTCAGCTTTCATAGGGTGCCTAGGCTTGAAATACCCATGTCGGCCAGAGGTACAAAAGGCTGTGATGGACTGCCGGGAAGCAGAAGTGGATATCAAACTGGTCACAAGAAGTGATCTTCCCACTGCTACAGCCATAGCCATTGAATGTGGTATTATTGATCCAACTCAAGATGAGACAACAGAAGAAATAGTGGACTGTCAAAGCTTGCAAAGCAATGCAGAAACAGAGATAAAAGAGAAATGTGGCACAATCCGTGTGATGGCACGAGCTTCTACTTTGGATAAACTTCAAATGGTCCAAGGCTTGAAAGAGAGAGGCCATGTCGTTGCAGTTACTGGACATAGCATAGGGGACGCAATTGTGCTAAGCGAAGCTAATGCAGGCCTCTCTCTGGAAATTCAAGGGACTAGCCAAGCAAAGGAGAACTCGGACATTATCATTTTGGACGATAATTTTGATTCTGTTGCCAGAGTATTGAGGTGGGGTAGAGGTATGTATCACAAAATCCAGATATATGCACAGTTCCAACTTTCTGTTAGCATTGCTTGTCTTGTGATAGACTTCGTAACAGCAGTTTCTGCTAAAGAACCTCCCACTATCAATATTGTTGCGGCCATTTCATCAGGTAAAGTCCCATATGCAACATTTCAAGTACTATGGGTGAAGTTGATAGTTGGTGCATTGGCTGCACTTGCTATCACCATTGAGGAACCACCAGAAGAGCTCAGACAATTGCCACGAGTAGACCAGGAGCAGCCATTTATAACAAGCATCATGTGGAAGAATATAGCGGGACAAGCTGTCTATCCTATCATTGTTCTCCTGACCATACAGTTCAAAGGTCAATCAACCTGCAACCTGGATCCCAAAATAAAGGATACCATGATCTTCAACATCCTTGTTCTCTGGGAGCTCTTTGTCATATTCAACACGAAAAGAGTTGAAGGAAACTTCTTCAAAGGGATACATAAAAGGAAAATGTTTTGGGGTGTAATCCTAGCAATAATTCTTCTTCAGGTATTGATTGTGGAACTGTTAAAGGAGTTAGCAGATACAAAGCAACTGTCTTGGAAGCAATGGATTATATGCATTGGAATTGCTGTTCTAGCTTGGCCAATTGGGTGGCTAGTCGAGAGGACTAAATTTCCATTTTCTTCAAATTTATAAGCTGCTGGAGTAAAACTGATATGGCCCGTCTGATAAGTATTTATTAGCAAAGTTAATCTTCTGTAATTTCAACTGTTAGGTTGAGCCATCTGTAAATTTTTCTGCTATTTGCTTATCTTTAGTTTCCTAGGTACAGAAACATAGTGGCTTAGAGACCTCAGTATAGCTTAACCAACCCTTTGCTGTTTTTTCTACCACTTGAGAAAATAATCAAGAACAAATTTCATTAATGTCTGATATTTTTCATTTCTCATGCTCAATAATTGACATTTTACAAATCAACACCACTGATGACATAGGTTTTGCTGTGTAGTCTATCATGTTCTAATACAGGGCTATGGATTACACAATAAACTGATATAATTAATGCATCTAACACAGCGATAGTCTAGAGTTGCTCATACAACAGTTAAATGAGAAAAAAAATCCTGAACTTTATTGTTTGGAAGATGTAACCAATTCCTCAAGATCTAAGTTAACTCCCAGATGCCAAGTCATATAAAATACATGAAATAGCTACATTTATATAAACATTCATATTTCTTTGCTTTATACGGACTGTATAACAGAAACCATTATTGCACTCGATGTCTCGTGAAATTTACTAAGAAAGTTGGGTAAATGGAAATGTATAGAACTTAAAAGAACTGATTGTAAGAAAGTAACCTCCATTTTACAGAAAGAAGATAGGGCAATATGTGCGTCCAAATAAGTAGGCAAAACAGGAAGATCAGAGTAAACTCCATTTTACAGAAAGAAGATAGACAGGCCAATATGTCCATCCAAATAAGTGGGCAGAACAGGAAGATCAGCTACAAGGATACTCCGAAAGTGGAAAAGAATAATCACGAACCTTACTGTAACTCAAAATGGTAAATTTTAGAATATCAGAAGCAGTAGTTGTGGATTCATAATTCCTATCCAATACAAGAGTTTGTAGCTATAAAGGTTTTCAAACATCATCTTTCTCTTTTAGACATTTTGACATACCTTAATTGAGATCTTTATTCATTTGGTAGACCAGCAGGTTTGAACTGTTTAGAAGCAATCATTCAACATCTTTGTCAAACATACACATACCATTTTCTTGAAGAAATTTGAACTCTTGGCTTATTCCATTTCTTCTTTGGCTTTGACATGTTGAAACCTTACCTTTTCTTCATACTTATCTAGGATTGATGTAACTTATTAGCTGACAGCAGAATCAGAGACAAACGTCCTGATGATGCTCCTCACAGAAAGCTCAAGAGTAAACATAGGATGGACAGTAGACAAGGACCATATTAGAACAAGTTGCTCCATGCCATCACAAAACTTTAGCGAAAAACCTATCCAAACTCACCTAGTTCAGGGCAGATTTAGAGTCAGGCACCAGATTCAATTTGTAATGAAGGCTCTGGTGAAGAAGTTAAACTGCCGTTGCAGTTAAAAACCATAAACATCTAGAACGTCTCGCTCCATGGATTCATTAATTGATCTACGATCTTATAACTTAGATTACATACTACCTATAAGAGAACCAAGTTCATAAGACACAAAGTTCAAAGGCGCAGCCAAAGTTCAACAGCCTTTCAATCGAACAAAATGTGCCAAAACCAAATTCGTTCTCCTAAATTGATTTGGTTAACATGACAGCCTATGTATCAGAAAATATTTTTAAAAAAAAAAAAAAGAAAAAGAAAAAGAAATGCTGTAATGGATCATAGATTGTTGACTATGATAATTATCTTCAGTAAGTAAAGTTGTCCCATATCTTAAAAGAGAAATACATCATCTTCTCTCTAATTTTCTTTTGTTTTTAACCTGTCCACCAGTTGTAGAGTGGCTTGCTACATTTGGTCAAAGAATGAAAACTTCACAAAGAAAAAGGAAAAAGATTGATCAAGGCAAAAATAAGCATCCACTCTTCCACATAACCAACTCCTCTCATGAACTACATATAAGTAAATGAAAGTTTCCTGAATTTCATATCTCCTCAGTCATTTTAAGCCTCCCACAGAAGGTTAGTTAAGGCGTAGTTAGTTTTTTCCCATTGACCTGCACACAAGATGCCAAGTTCATTGTTCTCTGTTACAATCTGGGAGCAAAATAGTCCTGTTACTGGGCATTCAGTATGGAGGCGTCATAAGTAGGGTGCAGTTGGAATTTGATGCTCGACTTGTGCCTGTTCTAGCACTGTATGACTCATATACAAAAGCTGTTAGAGAGAAACTATAGTCTGTGTTATCTAGATTTTGGTTTTCCACAGAGTGTTAAGCAAATTTTAATGATGCTATGTGCGATTTGGTGTATTCACTGCTTGTCACTGTTACTTTGATATTTGTCGTGCTAGTTAATGATTCTGACAAACAGTGTTAGATCACAGTTTGCTTGAAAGATTAGATTGTAACTGCCTGTCAAATGCCTTGTCATAATTTGTATGTTTTTGTTTAGCAGGAATTTGCAACATTTCTTAAAAGACAATGCACATAGCACAAGGTTTGGATAAGAATCCAGAAAACGAATTAAAGTTTGGAATCAAACTCCTGCTCGTTCCAGATTATCCTTGGCTTCATTGTCATATCTAATTAACTCTCAACTATTTTAACTATAATTACTAACATTATTTCCCTAACATATGCCTATAAAGAAAATTTTCAGGAACAATTTTATTTGATGGCTGAAATTTCACGTTTCTGATGCTCAGTAATTGACATTTTACAAATCAGTACCATGAATGACACAGATTCTTTTTTTCTTTTTTTTGAAGGAGAATGACACAGATTCTACCTTGTAGTTAGTATTATGTTTTACTACAAGTGCTATGCATTCCATGGTACGGTAATAATGCGCTGCATCTAACACCCCAGGGCAGGGATCCGGGGTTGGAATGGTTGTCAGAGCAACCGTTCCGGAAGGTGTAACACCATTTGCATACGGTGTAACATCATCTGTACAAGGTATAACAATAGAACAACAGCGAGTAACACTAGAACAACATTTTTGTGGGTCCCACAAGGCATGAAAATCTAGTTACAAGGAGTGATTTGAGCCGCACAAATTTTTTTGGCCTAATCATAGCTGTGAACCTTCCGGAACGGTTGTCTCTGACAACCGTTCCAGCCCCTCCTCCCTAGGGCAGAGCTGAAAGTGTTACTCATACCGCACCTAAATAGCAAAGGATCCATTAACTTTATTAATTCTAGAGACATGAGAATTCTTGAGATCTATATAGTCAACTCTCACATGTTAGATTGAAATATCAGTATAAAAATAATAGTGAAAGGATTGAAATAATAATGTCATATTAGCTTCCCTACTTCGTTGCATTTTATCATTAGATGGACTATAGAAAATATTAAGTGTGTCTTTGTATTCCATATTGGGAGTTAACAAAGAAATCTCTCCTTATAATTGTTATAAATATAGTGGATTTAAATGAATTTAAATGTGCTAAATACATCAATCCAAGTGTCGTATGCACCAGTTCAAAAGAGTTTTGAGGGGCTTACGCTATAATTTGAGAGGAGTTTTAGTTAGACATCAAACTAAAAGAGCAAGTTATGGGCTTCTGAACCATTAAACATTTATATTATTTAGGTTTTTTTTTTTTGTATTTTCGGTTTTAACTGTCTTTTGAGCTTAGGAAATATTTCTTAGGATTTTATACTCTCACCTCTTCAGCTTAGGATTTTATCCTCTCTCCTCCTTCACCCGTGGATATAGATCAATTTGATCGAATCACGTAAATTTTTATTGGAGTTTCGGATAAAAATTTTCATTGGAGTTCAATTGGATTTTGAAAAAGAATTATTTGACTTATTGGAACTTGTTGAGGGTTTTGTTCATTGGAGTTCAATTGGGTTTTGAAAAAAAGTTATTTGACCCATTGAAATTCGTTAAAGGTTTTGTGAAGAAGGTGGAGTAATATTACTATGTTCGTGATTTTTAGTTTGTTGGGATCTGCTAAACCTTTTTGTGAGTTTTGACTCGTTGGGATCCATTGAATCTTTTGCATCCTGATTTGTTGATGGCTCGTTGGGGTTTGTTGGGATTTTGGTTGTTCGTTGAGATTCATTGAAATTTTTATGTAGAAGGTTGAGCTTGTTTGCTATTTATCTGCTATTTATCGATGTTGGATATACGCCAAAATGAAAATTTGTTAAGTGTGTCTTTGTATCTCACATTGGGAGTTTAACAAAGAAATCTCTCCGTGTGCTTGTTAAAAATATAGCGGATTTAAGTGAATTTAAGTGTGTTAACCGCACCAATCCAATTGCTGTATGCACTAGTTCAAAAGAGTTTTGGGGGCCCACGTCTCAATTTGAGAAGAGTTTTGGTTAGACAGCAAACTATTGTTATTAAACTCGACCCGATCCGACAGTTCAACTTGTCAACCGGCCATGAAACCAGACTGGGTTAGGCATTAGATCGTTTGTGCAAGAAATTTGTTGACTTTTTAACGGACCGGCGGTTCAACCGGTCCTCAAGTACAAAGGCTAAGTGCACTCACCACTAGTCCAATAGCCTATTTGGTGCTTACTTAGTCCTTCTATATTATATATTAGACTTTTATTCTTATTTTATTTCTTCAAAACAAAATTTGTTTGGAATCTTTTAATAAAATTTTATTATTCCCTAAATTTTATAAATTATGAAATGGATTTAAACAATAACATATTACAGAATTGATTTTAAAGACAAATATTATTCTTAATAACTTTTTGCACTTAAAATTCATAAATAAACTAAATAATTACACTTAGATAAAATTTTATACTTGAAATTTGGTGGATTACTAATTAAATTTAGGTTTTGTTAATTCTTATAAGAATTAATGATTCTATAATAAATTGGATTAACTGAATATTTACTATAGCATAATTTATTATAATTTCAACCATATCAAAAATTATGAAACATAATATTTAAGTATATTTAGTGACTCACGATTGGACCACTCACCTATTGGTTGAACCAGTAATCCGTTGACCCACTTCTTTCATCGAGTTCCTCCCTGGACCAGATTTAATAACTATGCATCAAACCAAAAGAGTAAGTTATGAGTCTTTGAGTTATTAAACATTTTTGTTATTTATGCTCTTTTGTGTTTTCAATTTTAAGTGTCTTTTGAACATATGAAATATTTCATAAGATTTTATACTCTCTCTTTTGTACTCTCTTTCTGTTATAGTAAATGTGCTACTCTTTTGTCCGTAGACGTAGGTCAATTTAATCGAATCACATAAAATTTTGTGTTTTTCTGTTTGATTTATTTGTTTTGTTATTGTCATTATTGAGTTGGCATAAATCCGATTATTCTTGTTTGTTAATTTCTTAAGACCGGACCTAACAGACAAAATAGAAATCATCCTTAAACTTTGTCACACAAATTTACTTGAAAAGTGGGTTATTGGAAATATATATAGAAACTCAAGGATTGACTGCTTGACTTCCAAAAAAAATTTCTTCTTTCATTCCCACATAAGAACCAATAATGAAAGAGTAGTCTCCATTTTACAGAAGGAACTTAGAAGGGGCAATATGCTCCCTTAATTGCGTAGGCAATCATCTGCTAGGATACTCTGGAAGTGGATAAGTGGTTTCCGAATTCTAGGCATGTCAATGAGTCAGGTCTTATCCATATCCAATCTAGATCTAATATATTTGGGTATGGTTTAGATTTAATTTTTCAAATCCAGACCCTATCCAAATTTAGACCTTGATCCTGTGAGAGAGTCATGAGTCTAGGTAGGATCTGATTTTCCAAAATATATATCTAAATCCAGACCCATACCAGACCTTACCCAAATCCATATATATTTAATTAAATAATATATATATATAGATATGTATTAGTAAATTTATAAAACAATCTAATATTTTATAGCTATTGGATCGAATACAGTAAGATTCATGACATCAGAATTTGCATTTAGTGTTGGTAGTTGGATGATTGATGAGACTTGTGCTAAATTGCTTCCAGATATAATTGAAACATTAGTAACTACTGATGATTGGATTGAATAAAAAGAAATAAGTACGTGTTAATAAATTTTCTTATTCTACTATTTATTTACCATCGATTTTTAGTCAAATGACTTTTATCTCATTCATTGTTTTAGTGCTGGATTACGAAACATCTACTAATATTGAGATTTAAATGAGAAAAAGAGTTAGAAAATTATATATTTTTTAATAAGGCTGAATATTTATATATGTTATAATTGTTTACTTTTTTAAAAAATAATCCTAATTGTCATTGTTATTGGTGCAAATTTTTTTAAGAAAAGAATAAAAGATAAAGGCGAACGAATGAAATATTAGATGTGGATAAAATTGAATCTTTGAAAACATATAGAAATAGTCAATAATAATTCTTTCTTTGAGTTCACAATATTACATTCAACTTGTTAAATGTTAATTTTATAAGTTGAAAACAAAATTTAGATGGCATTTATATTATTTATGAACTCTACATATTTTTAATACATTTTTACTTTAATATGTTCAGAAAAGACCCATAAATTCCCATTGGATATCCAAATTCACAAGGGTTTGGGTATGGATTTACTTTTTCCAATCCAAAAGGGTCTGGATGTGAGTTTAGATCTAACTAAATTAAATGAGTTTGGATTTGAATCAAAAGGATGCAATCCAAATCCTACCTATTGAGATGCCTACCTAATTCCAATGCTATAAAAGATGTGCTTGGGATTCCTTACACCATCCTATTTCCTTAAGGTGTTTTGACATGCTTTAATCGAGACATTTATTCATCGCATTGAGCTGTAGCTTTTAACCATGTAAAAGAAGTCAATTGAGGTCCCCTATACCAACATTCCCTTGAACCCAGACACACCATTCTCCTGAAGAACTAGTAGTTCTTGGTGAAAACATATTCTTCTTTGGCTTCGCCATGTTGAGATCTTCACTTTTTCTTCATAGTTATCCAGGATCGATATAGCTTATTAGCCGACGACAGAATCAAAGACATATGCGCTCCCGATGATGCTCCCCCCAGAAAGCTTAAGGGGAGGAAGAGGATAGACAGTTGACAAATCATATTGGACAATTTGCTCCATGCCATCCCAAAAACAGACGAGTTTTTGGAAGAGCTATCCAAACTCACCTAATTCAGAGCAGATTTACAATGGTGCATCAGATTCACTCTGCAACAAAGATTATGTGTGGATGTCGGTTTTGTTCCAAGGCTTTGTGAAACATTCTTGGATGTTTTACTTGGTACCTAGAAGAGAACCAAGTTCGTAAGACCAATAATCAAATAACAATCCAATCCAACAAAATATGCTAAAAAATTGATGTTGGTTAACATGACAACCTACCCATCAGAAATACACCAATAAATAAATAATGAAAGAACAGAAGAAGAAAGGAAATTGTTGTGTTGAAAACTTGAAGCATACACTGTTGAAGAAGATTACTTGTTCTCAGAAAGTGGAGAAATGGTCCCATGTTTAATTGAATGAATACAAAGAGAGGGAAGTTTCAGAATTGTTCCAAGAAAAAGAGAATTTTGATGCTTTCGACTACACTAAAATTGATCAGATGTTCTCCAACATGTAAAGCTCCAAACGAAGCGAAAATCTCAAATTTCTTTATCCATGCTTTTCACTCACTCCCTGGCACAAAATTTTTTTTTTTCTTTTCTCTGTTTGCAGTTACGTATTTAAGAAATTGTTACGACATTTATCTAGGCCTGGAAACGAAGTCAACAAAAAGGGCAGTAGCACGCATTATATTAACAGTTCTTAAAAAACCCATAAAAACTACAATCTATACATGCAATTCCAATTTCCCAGTGCAAATTTCCCCAGAAAAAAACTACCATGCTAAGTGATCAAAAGAGTTGTATATTAACATGTCTAACCTGAAGGCTGAAATTAGCAAAGTAGCACCTAAACTGATCGCACTTGGTTGACATCTGCTTTTGTAATGTTGGGATTCTGTTGTTGGCTTGTGGTTCTCATCCCCGCGGGGTAGGGAGACAGAGAAACGCAGGGATGGGGATCAGGTACTCTCGAAAGTGCATTTAACCAAATCCTAACCTGTTTACCTGAGCTTTTTATCAAATTTTATTGGGTAATCCTACGAGTTTTTATTTTCATTACTAAACTCTCTTGCTTGCCGATTCGGATTACACGTCGAGTGTCCCTCTACCCACTTAAACATGGGTAGAGCCGTAGAACTTGCATGAGAAAAATTTAACTTTTTATGAAAAGTTAGATCAACATTCTTCTATTTTTAATCCCAACTATCTTCATTAGAGACTTTTATTTAAATTATATCTCCGACTATTACCAATTTCAGCATATATCCAAAAGAAATTCAAACAATTGTTCCCACACACACACACACACACACAAATATATATATATAGAGTAGTTTTGAATTTTTATGATCTTATTAAATCCTATTGAATTATCCATGAGCAATCAATATGAAACCCCAACGGATAACCCATTGGTTGTCTGTTATTTGACATGCAAGATGATGGAGCTCCAGGGATTCTAATGAAGTCCATATATTGTCTGTGTAACAAGGGCTGTCCAGAGAACCCATGATAAGATATGTTGGTGGAATTATAGTTGCTTTCATGAGAAATTATTTGGAAGGCAATCCCCGGGACTTGCTGGCTAATGCCATCCGGGATGGAAATCTAAGAGTACTTGCAGAGCTCCAAGATGTTGATTTCCTTGTATAGTGAGTGATTCAAATGATTGTTCCAACAAAAATAATGCAAAAAAAAAAGAAGTTGAGGGAAATACTTCAACAAAGTGCAGAAAGTGGATCTTTTTTCCTAGACATAGATTTTGCAAGCCACTTGCACAACCTTTTTTAAAACTTTAAGAAATCAGACATTTTTTTCTTCAAAGTTTTTTCACTTTCATACAATTGTCTCGTACAACCGATATAACTTATTTCGTAGTTTCATAGCATCTTTTGGTGATTATTTCTCTTATTACATTGGAAAATGTGTGAAAAGGGCGCACTAGGATGTTTAATTAACAAACACAGTGCATATTTGAGCCCGACCCGACCCGACAATTGAATCCGTCAAACTGGTGAATCCGCCATGGAATCGGGCCGATTTAGCAATTGGATCGAAATTGTAAATGATTCGGTTTGAATCGTTTGATCTGGACAGTTGAACTGGTAACCCGCTAAAGCCGACGGTTTTTGGTGAACCCAATGGGTTTTGAAAATTTTTTTGAAATTATCTTTTTACCCAATTTTTTAATTTGACCAATCCAACCACACCAATATGGGCATTGTCATCTTTTTGATAATTAGATGAGAAAAATTGAAAAGGGATTTGAAAATTTGGGTTTCTTTCTTTCTTTGACACATAGATTTATCATTTATGTTTGTGTATAATATCATTATGAATTCATGAACTAAAGAACACATAGGTATGGCTTGTGTATAAACTATGAAATATGAATAGGTTATACCTTGTTAACATTTAAGAATTTCTGTAATTATATTATAATTTATATGTTTATTTAATTATATTATTGTTATTTTTATTATATAGTGTGACTCAACGGTTCAATCCTTGATCCACCGGTTGAACCACTGACCTGCCAACCCCGATCTTCCTGCCGGGTTGATGCCCGGGTTGGTTTGAGAGTACATTTATATTGGCCTGAATTTTTTTTTTTTGTTTACATCTAATTATGCATGTTGTCAAAAAGTTTGTATAAATACCTCTGTTTTGAAACTCGGACCGGACCGGCCGGTCGAACCGGGAACCGGCCAGGTAGCCGGTCCGAGTCTTATTAAAAAACCGGAAATTTAAAACCCGGTCAAAGCCGGTCAAAAACCGGGTTTGACCGGAAAAAATCGGTTTTTCCGGTTCAACAGTAATTTTTTTTAAAAAAAATTCAAACTTTATAATATTATGTTTTGACCCCCTAAATTGTTAAAACTTATCGATATACCTCAAATATTTGATACTTTATAAATATTGTCCTAAAATTTGATGTTATTTTTCAATTAAACTCATAATTTTAATTCTAAACTTGTTAATATTTATTAAATAATATAAATTGCTACTTAATTGTTCTAATTTCTTTATATTTTCTTGTTAAATATATTTGAAACATCAAATATATATATGAATATACATTTATTAATATCAATATATTATTAGATATTATAAATATAATATTTTAATTTTTAAATAATTTTTATTTATGACGTCATCCGGTTCGACCCTTATCGACCCCCGGTCGAACCCATTGACCCCTAACCCCTGACCTTGGCCGAGTCGCTATCCGGTCCGGTTCTGAAAACATAGATAAATACCCATGATAACAAGTAGTATATAATTGCATATTTTCTTTACGTTTTTTTCCCTTGGACAAAGCCACATGTTATATTTGAGAGTCTTGCAGACCCGTTCCCGTTTCGGTTTCAGTTTCAGTGGAGTAAAAAGAGGGCAGAAGAGGGCAAAATTGCATCGTTCATTAATGGACAATCTTAGTAGTTAACACTGCCTTTTCACTAATCTTGGCTCTCGGGTAGAAAGACCTGCGAGCCTGTGACCTTATATACCTCTTACCAAGTCTTACACCCAAAATTTCTCTACTCATTTGGCGAAGTGCTTACGTCGCCATGCTGATGCGAATTATCTGCTCCAAAATCTTCGCAGGAGTAGAAAGTCTGTTTCTTTGACCACCAGTGACAAAGCAGCTTACGGGATGCTGAAACACTCAAACTACGTCCTCCCCTTTACATCATCTTTACTTGCGTCTGCTATATATTTTATACCCACAACCATCAGCACTCTCAGAGAGTCTATTTGGAATTTGCAAGTGAGTTTGCAAGAAACTCAAAAATTGTTGACTCGGGACTTTTCTTTACAAGAATGGCCCTTTTGAATTCTGTAAACATATACAAGGTTCATTAAAAAAAGAACTGAGTTACTGGGAATTGGCAAGTGAGTTTTCAAGAAACCAAAAATTGTTGACTCAAGGACATTGCATTACAAGAATGTCCCTTTCCAATTCTATGGACGTATACGAGGTTGCGAGCAAATTGAGTTACCGGGAACCGACTTAGTCAAAGCTTGAACTCAAATTGACTTAACAAGTTCGTCTGAGTCCAGCTCCAAGCTGTATAGGGATACATTGTCCGTTGGCTTGTCAAGCCAGTTCTGTACTGTACCATATGTTAAATAAACTTTTTTTAATTAATAGCGAAATTACATGTAGGTTTTTCGTACCATTATTATTTCCCAAATAAAATGTTTATTTTACTAACGTTAAAAAAAAAGTATTTTTTTCTTTTTCTCTAATCTTGATTAGATTCGAACTCAAGTTCAAACTGTGATAATATTTACTTAAATTTGACACTTTTGCAGCCCTAGTGGGCATACGAATGTTCTAACAAGTATGGTCTTTTAATATTCCTCGGTCTTTTCATGGCATTTCGGAGGAGTGAAGCCAGCTCAAACCAGAAGTCAATCAAATGGTCCCGATCTTATCCTCAGTGCTGACACTCCAAATGATCCCCTGGAAGAAGCATAGCATTTGCCACTTAATTCTTCTCAATGAGCACACATATAAATGCATGGTAAGAAGGCTGAAGTTTCGCAGGTCATTTCCAACTAGTATAAATTCTTGTTGGTGGTTAGAATCTTCACTAGTTAATTTACATCGGAAGGTACATGAGATTAGCTTCTGAATTAAGAGGCCAAAATAATTGACTTTTTTGGAGCATTTTATGACTATATGCCAGTGAAAATGACAACAGGCTTCAAATAGTTTGCATGGGAACTATTGACTAACCATTGTTGTGACTCAAAAACTTAGAAGATCTAAAGACGTTACATTTGTAAACAAATTGGGATCAATGAGAAAGTTGGGAGTTTTAGTTAATGCAGATGTCGGTAATAGGTAAACAACATCTGCCAGAAAGCCCCTGAGTTGGCCAACTTCTGGCGACGGCCGATATGTAAAACTGACGCGGTAAATCTACCCTGTAGGGGTGTGCAAAATCCAAAACTTCTGCTCGATTGGCAAGACATGAAAATCTGGCAACATTCCCGACATGCAAAACTGATGTGGGAAATCAATCTATCCTGCTGGTTTAATGTTTATATTCCTAAGAGACTAAGACACGCTAATGGTGCGGTGTCCGAATGCTTCTTGCTCGATTGGTGGTTGTGATTGAACGCTCTTATTGTGTCCCACTCATTTGAAAGTGGCTCCAGTGTTAATTTATTTTTAGGGTTAATTACAGTTACCTCCCTTGAGGTTTGATCATATTATCAATTAATCCCTGTAATTTATCCAAATAACGGTCTCACCCTTTAAATGATCAAACATTTAACAAAAACCCCCTAAATGCCGAAAATGCCCTTATTGAGGCCATGTTGCATTAAAAAAGGAACATATTTTTATTTTATTAACCCTGAAGCAATCCAAAAAAATAGAAAAAAATTTTATTATTTTATAAAAATCATATATTTGCTTCCATAAATAGTTTTAAATCAATAATTATTTTAAATCTTAAAAATGAATATTAAAAATTAGATAAATTGAAAGAAAATTAAAAAAAGAAGAAATTATTTTAATTCCTGAAGTATGGTTCAAATTGAGAAAAACATGCCTTGTGCTCTCCGCAACATGCCTTGAACCACAAATTTGAACCATACTTGAGGATTTAAAATAATTGCTTCTTTTTTATTTTTCTTTCAATTTATCTAATTTTTAATATTCATTTTTAAGATTTAAAATAATTATTAATTCAAAACTATTTATGGAAACAAAAATATGATTTTTATAAAATAATAAGCAAAAAAATTTTCTATTTTTTTGGATTACTTGAAGGTTAATAAATAAAAATATGTTCTTTTTTTAATGCAATATGGCCTCAAAAAGGGTATTTTTGGCATTAAGGGGGTTTTTGTTAAATGTTTGATCATTCAAAGGGTGAGACTATTATTTGGACAAATTACAGGGATTGATTGGTAATATGGTTAAATCTCAGGGGAGGTAAATGTAATTAACCCTTATTTTTAAAAGGTAAAATTAGGTTAGAAAGGTATTTAAATTAGGTACATGTAAAACTGACGGGGGTAAATCTAGGACACGCTGATGGCACTTCTTGGTTCGGGGTCTAAATGCTTCTTCTAAGCAATTTCCAACAAAAAAGCATTAAGACCCCAAACCAAAAAGTAAATGATACGTTCAGTTTTATATGAGAATAATAAATTTAATTGAAGGGTGATTTTTGTCAATGATTACTCGCTTGTTCAACTTTTTAAGAGACCTCCCAAGGAAAATTATCTCCCAAACAAGAAAAAAAAATTAAATAAATAAATGAATAATATGTTTGAATAAAATATTATTTAAAATAATTACTGTAATATTTTTTGTGATATGATGAATATAAAATAAAAAATAATAATTAAGAAAATAAAAAAATATGTTAAAAATTATATCTATAATATAAGCAAATAATTTTTGACCATTATTTGACTATCCAAACACACACAGGCTGGGCAGAAACAGAAACTCGCTCTGCCGCGTTGGCGCGTACACTCGCTTCTTTGACTTTGTCAATTATGCTTTAGGTTAAGTAACTTCGAACACATTACAACCGCACGCGCCCCAAGCCAGTGGCGGTGCATTTCCTAGTACTTTTCAGACTTGTTCATTGAGTTTTCCCTTGCAATGTTCTCATTCTATTATTCTTATCCTCGCATTCTTAACGTGGAATATTTCTTAGACATTTTGCATAAATTCCCTAGAATAAGCACAACCACTATTTGGAATTATTACCAGTAAATTCCAGCTCTTTTCAGTTTTCCTCATCTTCCTTTTCTTTCACTTTTAAAGTCTTGCTCATTACATTTGAACTATTTGTTTGCTAGGGCCCATGGATTAGACCTTCGGACAAGAAAGAAACGTCGTACCAGATGCTTCATGCATAATATGCAATATAAATAGAGGCAGCCACCGAATATTGCATCAACCAACTCATGCAACAGTTTTTCTAAAATCTTTTCATGCAGTCAGTCAAATTGGTTGAAATCGTGAACCTACAGTGAGCTTTTATCTTGCCTACATTTATACTTTGTATATTGGCTCTCCTTTTATCTTGTGTGAGATAGAAAATCTCAACATTCTTTTACTTAGCAGCTATCATTGGCTTTCGAAATTATGCCTTCAATAGTTGATGCAAATTTGTCCTGCATTAACCTGGTTGTGCACCTTAGTAAACTGAACAATACCAAAAAGAAATGGGGCTCTGCTTTTCTGACCATATGTTGTTCAAGGGCCTTCAAAAATGTTCCAAGTCGTAGAAAGAGCAAGATTTTACCAGTACCTTCAGACACGGTTACTATCGATATTGCCGAAGTTCATCCCTGCCCTTGCAAGGTTGATCAGACAACTCTAACAAAGCTTGTCAAGGAGAAAAGCCTTGGTCAGCTTGACCAATTAGGTGGTATTCAAGGTATAGCTACTTCTCTCAATACTGAAGTTCAGCATGGATTAAATGGTCATGATGCCGAAGATATTTTACGCAGAATTGAAGCCTTTGGTAGCAACACATATCGTAAGCCTCCCAAAAAGGGATTCTTCCATTTTGTTTGGGAAGCTTTTCAAGATCCTACAATTGCCATTCTTTTGGCATGTGCTGCATTATCACTTAGTTTTGGCATAAAAGAGAATGGTCCAAAAGAAGGATGGTATGATGGTGGAAGTATATTTGTTGCTGTTTTTCTTGTCATTTCTGTTTCAGCTATCAGTAATTTTAGGCAGAGCCGGCAATTTGAGAAGCTTTCCAAGGTCAGCAGCAATATCCCAGTTGAAGTTGTGAGAAATGGCAGGAGACAGCAAATTTCAATCTTTGAAATTGTTGTTGGAGACGTTGTTCGCTTGAAGATTGGTGATCAGGTACCTGCTGATGGATTATTCTTGGAGGGGCATTCCTTACGCATTGATGAATCAAGCATGACTGGAGAAAGTGATCATCTAGAAGTTAATCAAAACCAGAATCCATTCTTGACTTCTGGTACCAAAGTAGCTGATGGATATGGTCAGATGCTTGTTACTTCTGTTGGAATGAACACAACTTGGGGGGAAATGATGAGCTCTGTTAGCCAGGACTCCAATGAGAAAACTCCTCTTCAATCGCGCCTCAATAAGCTAACTTCAGCAATTGGTAAAGTTGGTTTAGCAGTTGCTTTCTTAGTTCTTTTGGTGCTATTAGTTCGCTACTTCACTGGTCATACAAAGGACGCAAATGGAATCAAAGAGTACAATGGCAGCAAAACAAAGGCTGATGATGTGATCAATGCTGTGGTGAAAATTATTGCTGCAGCCGTAACAATTGTAGTTGTTGCAATTCCAGAAGGTTTGCCTCTGGCTGTAACACTTACACTTGCTTACTCGATGAAGAGAATGATGGCTGATCAAGCAATGGTGAGAAAGCTTTCTGCTTGTGAAACAATGGGCTCTGCTACAACCATCTGTACAGACAAAACAGGTACTCTTACTCTAAATAGAATGACAGTAACAAAATTTTGGCTGGGCAAGGAATCAGTGGAGAAAGATAGCTACCTTTCTATCTCAACCAATGTTCTTAAATGGCTTCGTGAAGCTGTGAGCCTAAACACAACAGGAAGTGTTTATAGGTCGATTAATTTAGGAACTGAGGGCCTCGAGTTCTCAGGAAGTCCTACTGAGAAAGCAATTCTGTCTTGGGCTGTGATGGAATTAAATATGGACATGGAGCGAGTAAAACAGAATTGCTCCATTCTTCATGTCGAAGCATTCAATTCACAGAAGAAAAGAAGTGGAGTGTTGATGAAGAAAATGGTGGATAACTCGACTCATGTCCACTGGAAAGGAGCTGCTGAAATGATACTTGCAATGTGCTCGCATTACTACAATCTTGAAGGAGAAGTCACATTACTTGATCATCTTGAGAGGAAGAAATTTGAAGAAATAATACAGGGCATGGCTGCCAGCAGTCTGAGATGCATTGCATTTGCTCACAAGCAAATAACAGAAGCCGATGATGCCAGTGGAGAAATACAGCAAACATTAGAAGACAGAAACTTGATCCTTTTGGGGATTGTAGGCCTAAAAGATCCCTGTCGCCCCGGTGTGAAGAAAGCTGTGGAAGATTGTCAATACTCTGGTGTGAAGATCAAAATGATCACCGGCGACAATGTCTTCACTGCAAGAGCAATAGCCACTGAATGTGGAATACTTAAGCCCGATCTTGAGGCTAACGATGAATTGGTGGTAGAAGGTGTCGAATTTCGCAACTACACAGATGAGGAACGGATGGAAAAAGTTGATAAAATTGTTGTAATGGCGAGATCGTCTCCTTTTGACAAGCATCTCATGGTGAAATGCTTAAAAGAGAAAGGTCATGTTGTAGCAGTGACTGGAGATGGAACAAACGACGCGCCAGCATTGAAAGAAGCTGATATAGGACTTTCTATGGGGATTCAGGGCACTGAAGTCGCCAAGGAGAGTTCAGATATTGTCATTTTGGATGACAATTTTGCTTCTGTTGCCACAGTGCTTACATGGGGAAGGTGTGTGTACAGCAATATCCAGAAATTTATTCAGTTCCAACTCACAGTGAATGTGGCAGCTCTAGTGATCAACTTTGTAGCAGCAATTTCAGCTGGAGAAGTACCATTAACAGCAGTTCAACTCTTGTGGGTAAATCTCATCATGGATACTCTTGGAGCCTTGGCGCTAGCAACAGAAAGACCAACAAAGGATCTGATGGACAAGCCTCCAGTGGGGCGTACTGAACCCCTCATCACCAACATCATGTGGAGGAACTTAATGTCTCAAGCCTTGTATCAGATAGCAGTTTTGCTGACATTACAGTTCAAAGGAAAATCAATCTTTGGTGTTAGCGAAAAGGTAAACGCTACGTTGATCTTCAACACTTTTGTTCTTTGCCAAGTGTTCAACGAGTTCAACGCAAGGAAACTTGAGAGTAAGAATGTGTTTGAGGGGATACACAGGAACAAGTTGTTCTTGGGAATTATTGGAGTAACAATTATTCTTCAAGTGGTGATGGTGGAATTTTTGAAGAGATTTGCTAATACGGAGAGGTTGAATTGGGGGCAATGGGGAGCTTGTATAGGAATTGCAGCTGCATCCTGGCCAATTGGCTGGATTGTCAAGTGCATGCCTGTTCCGGACAGGCCAGTGTTCAGCTATCTCAAGTGGAAGAAATTCCGTTGAAATATGTCAACTTTTCCTATAGATTTTACTAGCAGAAGAATAAGAATATTTGTTAACCAAAAAATCATGTTGATTTGTTATCAAGTACGTAGTTTTTGTTAAGATTTTTAGGATAATTGTTAGCCGGATATTTTGTTAGTTTGCTGCTTGTAAATAGTGATTTGATGAATGAATAGCATAAACTCATTTTAAGATTCAATACAAGCCTCTTATAAGCTTTTTTTTTTTTTTTCTCCCAAAAAGACAACAGCTTCAAATGCATGTAAAATGGAGTAGTGTGCTCAAAGTTTCGTTTTAATATCTTCTGTAGTTTGCTTCTGTAATGTACTTTTTGTAGTAAATTCTTGCAGAGTTCAATATTTACACTTACCAATAAATCAAACAACTTCTACTAATTGTTATTAGGAAAACAGCAGGCGAGTTGCAATATCACAAAGTTTCGTAGTAGTTTATGCTGATTTGTTGGTTTAGAAAATGATTAGACTCCACTATAATATAACATTGGCATACACATTACAAATTCTTACTTCTTGAGCTATTCGCAATATTCATAAGCAAACTAATGATTTTCTGTAAAATATCCACAAGTCAAATTGACGAATTTGGGCCCAGCGTGGTTCAATGACTTGGACAAATCATTTTGGACGTCTAAAGACTGAGATGTATCTCAAACCCAAGCCCATTGATATGTAACCCATCCAAGAAGAGGTAGCCACCACGTGATAACAGAATTTGAAGGAACAGCGACTTTAAGAGACAACAGTATGCATTGACATGAGAAGCATAGGTGGAAAACAAATCAAATTTCGTCGTAGGTTTCAAGCAGGGTCCAAGGAAATGGAAAGGAAATTCAATTGGTGCCAAGAAAACTTGTGCAAAAAGGAAACTAGAGGTAGGGAAGGGTTCTGTTACCTCAGCGTAATTCCTAGGAAGCTTCCGTATTCAATCCGCAATTGAAGGCATTTTTTTTTTTTTTTTACTTTTTCCATAAACACATATTTCAACCACTTTTTTACATTCCATACAATCGCGACGGAGCCGAAAAAAATTTTTTAGAGGGGTCAAAAATTTTTCCTAACAAAATTATCTTAATATGTTATATTCAAAATAATTTTCATCTATTTAAATATATAAGATCTAAAAATCAAAATAATTTTCATCTATTCAAATATATGACATCTAAAAACATCAAATATTAACATTAATTGTAAAAGTATGTCTATTTTATAAATATACAGCATAGTCATAACAAAATTAAGACAAAAAATAACCTTTGATTAAATATTTTATAACATCACAAACCACCCAAGTTGCACATTATGATAAGATACTCCAATATGTCACGTATACAATATATACACATATATATATATGTAATATAAAAATAATTATTTTCAATTAAATAAAGATAATAGTTATGTTAACATACCTTAAAATTTCGACCTCTTTTCTTAAAAGTAAAATAAGATTTACGTTCTTTCATAGAACTAAATTCATCTATGATTAAATCAATGTTCATTTTTTCAGCAACTTCCTTTTCTATGTACATAGTTAGCCAATCTTTCAATAAATTATCTTTGAACTTATTTCGGAGCTTTGTCTTGATTATGTTCATAATTAGAAATGCTCATTATGTAGTTGCAATTGATATAAGAAGAGGAGTGAGAACAATTAATTCTAATCAATTGGACTAAGTTGTATATTTATATATGGGCCAATAAAGTAATTATTTTTGTTTTAGCCCATTGATAATTATGTATTAGGTCTTTTTATTATAATATATCAAATTGGGTCAATTTACCATGGATCATCAAATTATATGTTGCTTTTGAAATTTCATAATATAAATAACATTGTAAAAAATTAAGGAGGGCCAATTTTGTTTTACACATATATTTGCATACTATGAATTAAAATTTTCAAAACTTAGAGGGGGTTATGCCCCTCTTGACTCCGTCATCGACATACATCAAATCGCTATGATATAATTTTCAATAAAAACTTCAAAAAATAGCATTTTAAATGGCCCTAAACATATGACAAAGTTGTGATCTCAGACTTAGCATAAGCTGCCAAATTGTTTAAAGATGGTAAAAAAGATAGCTTTGCATCCAAATTGTAATATGAGTCGTGTGTGTGTGTATAATATATATGTGTATATATATATATATATATATATATGTATGTATGTATAATTTTTTTTCTCTGGGCCAATCAAAATTGTGAAACTTTTAAGAATCCTTGCTACTGCGACAGCTCCTGCGCGAAAAGACCAGTCGATAGCCCTAGTTTTGAAGAAGTCGTAATTAAGTTGCTACACTTTCAAAGAAGTCATATTATAGTGCCAATGATTCCAAGATGATTGGTCCCATTATGAGCAAGTAATTCCTTCGAGGCATCGGCAAAAATTACTTTAGTGCAAGAATCAACCAGCTGAATTATACCGAGACTTCCGAATGTTGAGGCATGCAGATCCATGACGACGCATGAGTCGTAGAAGCTGACGCTATATATAGAGCGACTTTTCTGCTGACGATGAAAACATAAGATTGGTGGAATCATTAATGTCTTATCCCCATAACAACTGCCAGGAACCAAAACTCTGGTTGACAAATAGCTTCAAAACAGAAGAGAGAAGCCAAAAGAGACGATCACTAATTTGCTACATAAAAAATATATATAAGAGGAATGAACGAAACTTCGTCCATGTTTCCTCCTCAGTGGTGGTGATCAAACACGGTAAATTCGACGGAAAGTGCTATTTCTCTATCTCAAATATGTATAAATACAGGCAGCGACATCAATCTGGTACTCAAGAATAAACTGACAACGATCAAAACTACCTCTTTTTGTCCCCCCAAAAAAAAAAAATCAGTAATGAGCGACGCTTCAGAAGCAAGTTTCAATGCTGTCGAGTCGCCACTACTTCCCACTCGAGCCCAGAAGAGGTGCCAAGTCCAGAAGAGGTGGCGAGTCGTATCTATCACCGTCCGGAGCATCAGACGCTTCTCTTCTGTAAAAGAGGAAGTTGTAGTCAACGAAGGAGTAGAGTTGACACCCATAGTTTTCGATGCCCAGAAGAGGTTGCGGGCATTTTGGACAACGCTCTGTAGCATCAATGCCTTCTGTCGAGCAAAAGATATTGCAGCTGAGAACCAAAGCAGGCTGTTGGACAATCCTTTACCATCTCCGTGTGATACAGTTATCGATGTTATGCCAGAACGCTTATCTGAGCCTACTCCCGTGAAAAAAATTGTTACACCAGAATGCCTATCTGAGCTTGCCCGCCGCAAAAACAGCGAGCAGCTTCATCAGCTTGGAGGCGTTCCAGGAGTTGCCTCATATCTCAAATCCAATGCTGAAAGCGGTATCCAAGGTGATGATGAGGAAATTGCACGTAGGCGCCATAACTTTGGTTCAAACACTATCCAGAAGCCAACTCCAAAAACTTTACCCATTGTGCTTGAGACCGTCAGAGATCCCATCATTATTATCCTACTTGTCTGTGCAACACTTTCAGTCTGTTTTGGTATAACACGTCATGGGCGGAGAGGATGGTCTGATGGGGGAAGCATATTTGTCGCTGTCTTTCTTGTGATCATGGTGACTGCCACGAGTAACCTCTGGCCAAGAAGACAATTCTTTAAGCTATGGAAAGCTCGTGACAAATTCTCCGTCTCCGTCATCAGAAATGGGCAACAGATGAGCATCTCAGTGTTTGAAGCCGTTGTTGGGGATATTATTTGTTTGAAGACTGGAGACCAAGTTCCTGCTGATGGCTTATTCATAGATGGGAATCCTTTACAGGTGAACGAGTCATGCATCGCAGCTTGGAGGGAATCAGTCGAAATCAATAAAAGCTGTAATCCATTCTTTCTCTCTGGCACGAAGGTGATCAACGGTTCTGCTCGAATGCTTGTGACTGCAGTCGGCATCAACACAGAATGGGGGAAGATGCTGAGCTCAAAAAGCTATGATATTGAGGAAAGAACTCCATTACAAAGGAAGCTACGTGAGCTGACGATACAAATATCTAAAGTCGGTTTAATGGTTGCTTCCTTGGTGCTGGTAGTACTGCTTGTTCGTTACTTTGTCGGGAATATGCGGAATGAGGATGGAAAATCAGACTTCACTGCAAGGAAGACAAATATCCATGAAGTCTGCAATGATCTGATAGGGATCCTAGCCACCCCAGTTGCTATTGCTGCAACTGCCATCCCTGAAGGTTTGCTCCTAGCTGTCATGATAACCATTGCTTACTCAACCAACAGGATGGCATCTCAAAAGGCACTAGTAAGAAATCTTTCAGCCTGTGAAGCAGTTGGTTCCGCAGATGTAATCTGCACAGATGAAAGAGGAAGTCTTACCTTGAATCATCTGATAGTAAGCGAATTTTGTTTCGGCAACAAGCTTCTCAATGCAGGAACTTCCTCAACCATCCCAAGAAATGTTCTTGGACTGCTCCGTGAAGGTATGCTTTTGAGAAGCACTAAAGCCTCATCAGGATCTCCCATTGAACTTTTTGAGAGTCAAGTTCACAGTACAATTCAGGCGTGGAGTGTCCAAGATATGGACGTCAATGTTGAACAAGTTCGAGCAAATTGTGCCGTTCACAGTCCAGAAATCTTCAATTCTGAGAACACTCAAAGTAGCATATGGATCAAGAACAATACCAGTGATAGTATTCATGTGCACCAGAAAGGCCAACCAGAAATCATATTGGCTATGTGCTCACAATATTATGATGAAGATGGGATCGTCAAACATATGTCTATAGATGCAAAAAAAAGCTTGGAGCAAATATTTCAGGAGATGCAGTCTAAGGGTCTCAGGTGCGTAGCATTTGCACATAAAGACGTGTCAGAAGAACATGGTGATGACGCTATAAACTTCGACCCCAAGCCGAAAGCAGAAAACTCAGCTTTCATAGGGTGCCTAGGCTTGAAATGCCCATGTCGGCCAGAGGTACAAAAGGCTGTGATGGACTGCCGCGAAGCAGAAGTGGACATCAAACTAGTCACAAGAAATGATCTTCCCACTGCTAGAGCCATAGCCATTGAATATGGTATTATTGATCCAACTCAAGATGAGACAACAGGAGAATTAGTGGACCGTCAAAGCTTGCAAAGTAATGCAGAAACAGAGATAAAAGAGAAATGTGGCACAATCCGTGTGATGGCACGAGCTTCTACTTTGGATAAACTTCATATGGTCCAAGGCTTGAAACAGAGAGGCCATGTCGTTGCAGTTACTGGACATAGCATAGGGGACGCAACTGTGCTAAGGGAAGCTGATGCAGGTCTCTCTCTGGGAATTCAAGGGACTAGCCAAGCAAAGGAGAACTCGGACATTATCATTTTGGACGATAATTTTGTTTCTGTAGCCAGAGTATTGAGGTGGGGTAGAGGTATGTATCACAAAATCCAGATGTACGCACAGTTCCAACTTTCTGTTAGCATTGCTTGTCTTGTGATAGACTTCGTAACAGCAGTTTCTGCTAAAGAACCTCCCACTATCAATATTGTTGCGGCCATTTCATCAGGTAAAGTCCCATATGCAGCATTTCAAGTACTATGGGTGAAGTTGATAGTTGGTGCATTGGCTGCACTTGCTATCACCATTGAGGAACCACCAGAAGAGCTCAGACAATTGCCACCAGTCAACCGGGAGCAGCCATTTATAACCAGCATCATGTGGAAGAATATAGTGGGACAAGCTGTCTATCCTATCATTGTTCTGCTGACCATACAGTTCAAAGGTCAATCAACCTTCAACCTGGATGCCAAAATAAAGGATACCATGATCTTCAACATCCTTGTTCTCTGGGAGCTCTTTGTCATATTCAACACGAAAAGAGTTGAAGGAAACTTCTTCAAAGGGATACATAAAAGGAAAATGTTTTGGGGTGTAATCCTAGCGATAATTCTTCTTCAGGTATTGATTGTGGAACTGTTAAAAGAGTTAGCAGATACAAAGCAACTGTCTTGGAAGCAATGGATTATATGCATTGGAATTGCTGTTCTAGCTTGGCCAATGGGGTGGCTGGTCGAGAGGATAAAATATCCATTTTCTTCACATTTATAAGCTGCTGGAGCAAAACTCATATGGCCCATCTGATAAGTATTTATTAGCAAAGTTAATCTTCTGTAATTTCAACTGTTAGGTTGAGCCATCTGTATCCTAGGTACAGAAACATAGTGGCTTAGAGACCTCAGCATAGCTTAACCAACCTTTTGCTGTTTTTTTTAAATATGTACAAAGCCTAAGCACTTTATATAAACTTACATATTTCTTTGCTTTATACGGACTGTATAACACAAACCATTCTTGCACTCAATGTCTCGTGAAATTTACTAAGAAAGTTGGGCTAATGGGAAAATATATAGAACTTAATTGGTTGAGTTCTGAAAGAACTTTTATCACTTCCACACAAAGACTAATTGTAAGAGAGTAACTTCATTTTACAGAAAGAAGATAGACAGGGCAATATGTGCGTCCAAATAAGTAGGCAAAACAGGAAGATCATCTACTAGGATACTCTGAAAGTGGAAAAGAGTAATCATGAACCTTACAGCAACTCAAAATGGTAGATTTTCTAATATCAGAAGCTGCAGTTGTGGATTCATAATTCCTATGCAATACGAGAGATTCTACTAAGGTTTTCCAACATCATCGTGATCTTTATTCATTTTATTGACCAGTAGGTTAGAACTGTTTAGAACCAAGGTCTTCTATATCAAGGTAAAGACAGTCTGCGTCATTCAGTATCTTTCTCAAACGTACACATACCATTTTCATGAAAAAATTTGAACTATTGGTGAATTCCGTTTCTTCTTTGGCTTTAACATGTGGAAACCTCACCTTTTCTTCATACTTATCTAGGATTGATATAACTTATTAGCTGACAGCAGAATCAGAGAAAAATGCCCTGCTGAGTGCTGATGCTCCTCACAGAAAGCTTAAGAGGAACATAGGATGGACTGTAAGCAAGTATCATATAAGGACAATTTGCTCCGTGCCATCTTATTGAAAAACCTATCCAAACTCACCTAGTTCAGGCAGATTTAGAGTCAGGCACCAGATTCAATTTCTAACGAAGACTCTGGTGAGGAAGTTAAACTGCCGTTGCAGTTGAAAACCATAAACGTCTAATCCTTCTAGTTCCCCGGATTCATTAATTGATCTATGATCTTATTACCTAGACTAGATTACATACTGGCTATAAGGGAACCAAGTTCATAAGACACAAGTTCAAAGGTGCAGCCAACGTTTAACAGCCGTCCAATCTAACAAATGTGCAAAAACCAAAGTCATTCTCCTAAATTGATTTGGTTAACATGACAGCCTATGTATCAGAAAATATTCAAAAAAAAAAAATGCTGTAATGGAGCATAGATTGTTGACTAAGATAATTATCCGCAGTGAGTGAGGTTGTCCTATATCTAGCTGAATAGAAACATAACAGGGAAGTTTCAAAATCCGTCCAATGGAATAAGAATATAGAAGCTTTCAACTACAGTAAATTTGTTCAGATGGGTTTTACCCACACTCAAAATGAAGCAAAAATCTCAAATTTCTTTCATTCATGCTTTATTACTCCCTGGTAGATATACTTTCTTCTGTTTGGAGTAGTTGTTTGACAATACAATACGTTATATAACATCTCTCCTTTTGGCTTAACTTTTGAGGCCAGGAAAGGAAGTCAACAAGGAGGCAATCTAGCATGCATTATACTACCAGCAGCTCTAGAGAACCCATCATAAACACAATCAATACATGCAATTCCAATTTCACACAAACCCAACAAATAGAACTGTAAATTGTCTTGGAATGCATGCATAATTTTGAGGCAGAGAGGGAAGAAACAAACATGTCAAACCTGAATTAAGCAAAGTAGCACCTCAACTGATCAATTTATTCAGTTCATACTTGCTTCACCTCTCTGCCCAGTAGTTAGCGAGCAAACATTTGTCATTTAATGTGTGTGTAGGGAGACTGAGAGACGACTTGGGGCTTCGTTGACTTCCGTTGACCTCCAAGTCTAGCCATCTTTTTTTTTTTTTTTTGAGTAAATCTTATGTACACTATCGTGTATATACAATCACCGTGTGATTCATAACATGTGTGCAAAAGTTGAATTTCAAATTCAAATTTTGCGTAGTTATCATTTATCCAACATTAATAGTATATACCCCGTCAGTATATGAAAGATTAATCCTTTTTTTTTTGTGTTAGTTTAATCAACATTGGACTCGACAGGCAGGACAGTCAAGACTCAATGATGCAATGAAATATAGCCAAAAACAACTGTTTGCCGGCAAAGAACAATAAGAAACGAAATTGCTCATGTAGTCCTTAAACTATGTTAGTAATGCCAAATTAATGTTCCCCTTTGACTGACATTATTGTTTGCGAAAATGACCATACATTCCTCACTCATCCCCCATTATTAGTGTAAGGTTAGAGCATGGGAGCATCTAATCTAACCACCGCCGTTTACTTATCAAAGTTGAGGGGTATTTGCTATCGAAATCATCCTTAATTCTCTGGCAGCTCTTTGTCATATTAACACGAAAGATAATTCAAGAAAACGTCTTTAGAGAATTACATCAGAAGGAAACTTTTTTAAAATGTTATTGGAATGATAATTCTTTCTTCAGGTATTGACTGTAGAACTGATGAATAATTTTGCAGACACAGAGCAACTAACATGGAAGGGAAGCAATGGACTAAAACATTAAACAAAGTTGTTCTTCTTAACATTAACATGTTCTTCTTACACAATGTTAGTAATATCAATTTGACTGACTTTTTTTTTTTAACGAAAATAATCATAGGTCTCTCACGCATCCATGAGTAGTATAAGGTTAAAGTACGGAAGTACTATCGCATATTTCCTCTGAAAAGAGAGAAAATAAAATCTAACTGCTGCCGTTTACCTATGTGAAATTTCTGGGGTATTCGCTATCTGGTCATAGTTTAGGCGGGTAAACTGAAAAAATCCCATAATTTTATACGTTTTCACTTCGACAATGAATTCATGATTTGTCAAAATTGGCTGTCAATTCAACATCGAGACCATCAAACACATTGATGCAACTTTTCTTCCAATTCTTGTCTGATTTAACTGATTCTGCACTTGCTGCATTAACTACGACGCAGTCCTGATCATCCAAGTTGTAGTAAAAGCTAATGCTATGAGATTTGTATGTTTTAACAAGCAATTCACAATCCATTTCTTCATTGATAGCACACACTTACACAACAGCACACGAGGCATGTGCCTGTTGCATTACAAGATATGAGGCGAAGTGTCCACTCTATTTAACAATGCCTCAGCAAGATTCACAATCCAGCTCCAGCAGAGTCTTTTCTAAATTCTCAAACCCGGACGTTGGAGATTTAGAGATTCAAGGTTTCTCCCAAACATCAAATAGTACATATTTACACAGCTCGTTTTATCAAGCTGGGACAGGTACAGGTACTTTTCCATTCTCAGAGAGCGTTAGACTCTCGTAATAATCAACCAAGACTTGCCAGCCACCAGGGCACATAAATCCATCTGGGGGGTTCTCCCTGTTCTTTGCAAGTGTTCGCATCTGATAAAGGCACGTATACTGTTAGAAACACACACACACACAAGGAAGCCAAAAGCAGAAGTTGTTCTAGCAATATTTGCCTCTTAGAGAAATCGATTCAGGTGGTTAAATAGAACGATCAACAAATGGAAAATATCGAAATAATATACAGAAAGAATAGGTAAAATAATGCCACATGGATGATACCTTGGTCCCGGATATAAAAAGAAAATCTTGTGGCCTTGATGGATCAAAGAATGCCATTTTACTCTGAGTTTTATCGTATGCAGCCACCTGCAGTAAAAGCCAACTAATTAATATCCAAATGACTACTTTAATTCCCTTTGTGGTCAGAGTTTGATATTTAGCTTCTGAAAGATAATCAGAAGAAGACTGTTTATTTACCCGGAAAGGCAGGATGCTCAGCCGCTCCAGTCCAGGAGCCATGCTCAGTACCTTCTTCCCATGATCTGCATCATACAAATCTCTTTTCTCCAGTGGATGGCCCATCCCAGCAGGGTCTCGACCCACAATATAAAAGTTAGCACCAGCATTGATGCGAGCCTTTGCATGCCATTGTACCTCAGTTGGGCCAGCATAGTGCATTGGTGATGGAAATATAGATACCACAGTGGTCTCTGGATCGAGAACACCATCTTCAAGCACCTATAAGAATAAAGACTCCAAATCAGGATGCAAATGCGGTTTGCTTTCAATTACAGAAGTGGATTCATATGAAACAGCCACCAAGTTCAACAAAATCCTTGCAGTAGATTGGTTAACTTTTATTGTTTTTTTGTTTTTCTCCTGATTCACAGGATGAGACCAGCCAATGCCCAGAAGGCATCGCAAAGTGAACATATCTGATGAAAATTGCCATGTTATCACTTGGACGTTACAGACTTCCAACTCCATCAATGGAAAACAAGCGAGTAAAATTCTTCATCACGAGTCACATGGTCTGACATAAGGAAACTATTTTTTAACAAACTCATAGCAGGTCAAATTGTAAAGCTATACAAACCTTCTCATGTTGTTTCATCCTCCAACTAAGTGGAACATCATCAGCCTTGGTGTAACCTCCAAGTGGATGAAGCAGAAGTATAGGATTCTTATATCCCATCTCCAGAAGCCGGCGGCGTGTATCAGTCATTAATAGAGCGTGACCGTTATGGACAGGATTTCTAAGTTGAAAAGCAAACACGGCATCAGCATTGCGCTTTGTAAATTCCTCACGTAGTTCTGATGGAGAGAGGCGGAACCGGTCAAGACCATCATTATACTTCACCGGTTCAATAACCTCCAAATCACCGCCAATCAGCCAGTTTCCAGCATTGGTAATGGTTTCCTCAACATAAGGTAAGCCAGGGGCAGTGGTTCCCCATGTTCTTGCTATACGTTCTTCTTTATTGTGCTTGTAAATCTCAATGCTGCAATTGTACGAAATCATAGATGAGAAATTAAAATACCAGGCAAGTCATAAACTTTGAGATATATTCAGGACAGCAGGAAATAGGTGGTATCTTCTCTATTAATCTATTTGGTTAGATTTGGAAGCTTGGAAATTGGCAAATCTAACTTTGGAGAAGAAGAAGAAAAAGAGGCCGAAGATAGGCATCAAACCACAAGAATCACAATTAACAGGAGAAGTACAGTATAAACCACCATTAATTGTAAGATAGACATCAAGTAAGAAGTCCAATCCCACCATATATGGATTACAGCACTGCATAAAACAGGAACAGGTACTTGCAATACCCATTCCTGTCAAAACTTCGAAACTTATATACTTTGCCTCTGTCTCCTTTCATCATATGTGAAGACTTAACACTATCCAATTTGGTAATCATGCTTAGATATATTGTAGCCCATTATCCAGTAAGCCGAACACGGATGAGTGCTCCATATATATATATATATATATATATATATATAGTTGCTTGTGCAAACAGTTTGAAGCATGAAATGTTGTTAGTTGCACATCCCTCCAATATGAGAAATCAGTATGAGCTCAACAAATCAGCTATCAATGTAACCAAAAAATTTTCAGCTAATTGCTTTTTATAACTTTGATAGCAACAGATTCTACCAAAAGGGGCCAAGTTTAGGAAAATACAGTACTTCCAAAAAGTGGTTGAGAAAAGTAGCGTGGGAGGGTTCATAAAGTATTTGATATACAAGTTATGACATCTTATAGGGCTCTGCCACAAACAGGTTTGCTATTCCATTTTAAAAGTACTAAAATTCTATTTCCAGAAATGGGACTCATCTTGTCTTGTGTCCTTTCACTAACACAGAGCGCCGAAAGCATGTAAAAAGAATGCCATAGAAAACCCTATTCAAACAAAGAATGGTGGTTCAAGAGGGATGAGAAAAAGTAACATACCCATGCATGCAAAATGAATTTACGTATTATTTAAAGTGCAATATTTTTTAGAAGACCAGCCAACTTGCGCGTCCTTTTCAAGAGCAGCAAAAAGGTGAATTTTATGAAAAACTGGTGCCGAAGGATAAGTAAAAGGCCATTCAAAGTGAAAGCAATCTTAATTGCAACAAACACGCTACCACGTTGGTTAAAAATACCAACGAATTCATATAAAAGATGTATGTTCCTGCAAAACCTATTTAATTAGAAATGAACCCATCAGGCATTTTTCTAGTATATGGATCCTAAACATTCGCCGAAAGACGACTGAATTATTGATAATTATTAAAGCTACGGTGTTTAGTCCTAATAAAACAAATATTTTGGTGCTGAAGGCTAGCTACCTCATGCCCTGGTTAGAAGACACACTAAGCCTCTTTCTAGATTTTGCTATGTAATTTATGCATGCCATGTAACCATTCTGCATAAGCTTTTCTCTAAAACTCATCTCAGGCAGATGTTTTATTTCTTTACTAGTGTTCATGAAAACACAGGTCTCCAACTTCCCACATGAACGAAACAAAGTGACACTAAACTCCATCAGTGAATTGGGATCACCAGTTATTTCATTTTGACAATCCCAGAAAACAATTTGGAAGTACCCATTCCTGTTTACCACATATCACCAACTAAATTTCAAAATTAGTCAGAAAAGAAAAGAGTAATATAAGTATTAGACATTTTTCTGTTTATACAACCAGCAAATTTCCAAAAACATAAGCCAGCTAATTTCCTAAAACCAAAGAAATAATTCCCACCTGCATGGTTTCACATGTGAAGTACTAATGTTACACTCACAAGAAATTGATTTCATAAAATAAAAAAAAAAAAAAAAACTTTAGCTTCTTTTCTACTCCAACGAGCTTGAATTAACTAAACATAGCTGTCACGATTTTCATGACAGAATATCTTTCAAAATCTTTACCCGTTCCTGTTTACCACATATCACCAACTAAATTTCAAAATTAGTCAGAAAAGAAAGAGTAATATAAGTATTAGACATTTTTCTGTTTATACAACCAGCAAATTTCCTAAAACATAAACCAGCTAATTTCGTAAAACCAAAGAACAAATATGAAAATAATTCCCACCTGCATGGTTTCACATGTGAAGTACTAATGTTACACTAACAAGAAATTGATTTCATTAAAAAAAAAAAAAAATTCTTTAGCTTCTTTTCTACTCCAACGAACTTGAATTAACTAAACATAGCTGTCACGATTTTCATGACAGAATATCTTTCCATTAGTAACCCAACTTCTTTTTTTGTAGTTAAACATAAGATTCCAATTTTTATTGTAAACAGTCCTCTTTTATCACGCCGTCAACCACCCAAAAGAAAAAAAGCCTCACATAATTGATTTGACAGCAAATGAGATAAGCTAAAATCAACAACAACCCATTAAAAGTCAAGTAATTGATTGAAAGCCAATGAGATTAGCTAAAATCAATAAAAACCGGATAGTGTTAAAACAAAACTAATCACCAGATACATAACATTTTCTCAAATAATCATACAGGACGAAAATGGCCTTACTCTTTCAAAATGGCAATTGGATTGTTCTGATCATCCAAAAGCGCCACGGAGCTCTCCTGACCGATCCTCTGCTTCTGAGAATCATCGATGGCGAGCACGATTGGCACCGACATGTTAACGACTGAGCCGTCACCGAGTCGGAGCGAGTTAAAATGAAGAGTTTGGAGGAACTCAGACTCTCTCATAAAGCCCTTCAATGGGCTGGCCCAGCCTTCGCTGAGCACATGAACCCATTGGAGGTCAATAGTCGAGAGCCTAATCGACGGCAAACCCAAAGCTTGCCCTTTTCTGGCGTCTTTATGAGACTCCTCAACGAAGAGCTCAACCAGTTTTCCACCATCCGGCTCGATCAACCCGCACGAAATCCGAGCTTTTAAACGGGTTTTGGAGGTGGGGCGGCTGGGAAGAGTGAAAGTGAGGGGTGGGACGAAAAGGGTTTTCTGGGTTTTCGGCAAAGATGGTGATGAAGTTGGGGTATTGAGGAAAAGAGAGGCCATTGTCGCCATTGAAATGGGGATTAAAAGCTCTCTCCTTTTCCCTCAGTTGGGTTGGCAGTCTGGGTTTTGTTATAATATTGGAGGGAGAGGGAAGGAATGGAGGGTACTTCGGGAAAAGAAAGATCTTGGTTGGAGTGGGGTAAATTTGTAGTTTAAGAGGGGAAGAGGGATTCTCTGGGCAATGAAGTTTAGGCTTGTGTATATGAAGCAGGGGTGTTTTGGGAAATAAAATTTGAGGGATGGTGAGGGGTGATAATGGTGGTGGCTTTAATACTAATCTAATTCTTGCCAAACCGAAGAATGATTTCTTTATGTAAGAGGAAGACAAGCACTGAGTTGGAAGTTTTGGAGGGATTTACGTTGGATTTATAATAAGAAAGTTTTGGGATAAAGTTATGGGAAGATTCTGAGAGGATGAACCTGGACACTGCTGTGTTTGTTTGAATGGTCTCCTGAATTATGGCTCCTAGACGTGTTAATGGTCAATTAATCACGTTCTTTAATTGAAGATGTGTGATTTCATCCATAAAATTACCATGCTTATAAATTTTGCAGAAAAAGACTTCAAAAGGATCTCATTTTGATTTCTTTTTGTTGTGTTCATTTTGATTTCTTTGTGTTTTTTTTTTTTTTACCTTGGTTTTGTGTGAGCGTTTCGTTATGGCGTGCACATCACAAAGATTCAAGAATTGTGGAAGAAACCAATGCTAGTACCTGCTAGTACTAAACAATTCTTTCTTTGTAGTAGTAGTAATAATAATAATGTGCTTTAGGCACAACGACAAAAGATTTCTTTCTTTTTTTTTTTAAAAAAAAAAAAAAGGCACTAGTGCTAAAGATATCATCAAAGTAATAGTAGTAGTACTTCTTTCTTAATCCTATTAGAGAAATCCATTTAAAATGCAAAAGCATCCAATACGAATCTCCTAAGTTTCTCTGTTAGATATTGATTTCATATGTAGAAATATTTTACATACAACTTCTCCAAAAATGGAGCTCAACAACGAAGATCTTTACCTTGTTTGAATTGCAATTTTTTGGAGTTTCTATAGAAAATCTACTGCAGCAATTTGATATATATATATATATATATATATATATATATATATATATATATATGAGGTAAAAAGGTAATTAAGAAATGTGTTCACGAAAAATGTAGAAATTTTTTGGAGTTTCTATAGAAAATATACTGCAGCAATTTTATATATATATATATATATATATATATATATATGAGGTAAAAAGATAATTAAGAAATGTGTTCACGAAAAATGTAGAAAACGCGTCACAAGCTAAAGGATTTTCTAATGCATTCAAAACAAAAACATAAAAATGAAATGAATAGAGGCAGATGAAAATACAAGAAATTCTCAGAAAAAATTCAATAAAATAAAAAAATAGATAAAAATCAAAATTTATAGACCGACCCCCCTTAATTTACTTTTTCAATCAATCAAAAAACCTTGCATATAATAGAACCCACGATTTGAATGTAAAAAAAAAAAACCTAGGGCACAAAACTAAATAGATCTACTTGACTTATCACAATAAATTATATTTGTTCGATACACTGTTGTCAATATAAATATTGCGAAAAGAATATATGAAAAAAATATAATAAATTCAATTGACAGTTAAAATACAAACTGATCAAATCGTTGGATTGACACTGCATATCTAAATAATTCTATTCTACACGTGTAGATGAGAAAATAAATAAAGACGTGGTGAAAAAGTCCCTGATTTATTTAATCCACACCAATCAAAAATGTATTCAATAAAAAATAAAATAAGTAGAATAAGCAAACTTACCTCGATTCCCTCTTTCTTTGTTATAAGACAGTATTTGTCGAATATGGGAAAACAATGAAAAATAGATTCAAGCTAAAGGATTTTCACACATGGCAGACCAAACATGGCAATCATATCACAAAAACTATTGGGATTCTGATGAGAAGACAAGCTTGGATGAAATTGACAAAGGCCCTTCAAAGGAAGCATTGATTGAACTTTCAGTTGGAACAAATTCTGTAAACTATCTGTTGTAACCTAAAAACTCCTCTTATGTCTTGTCCTTTTTAAAGTAACAGTACAATAATAAATATTTTTTTTTTATTTTTTTCTGTCATTAGGCAGAAACGCACACCTAATTAAATTAAAAACTCGAAAGTTAGCGATTAAACGATTCATGAAGAGTAATTTAAGGAAGACCCACAAGAAACTCACGTCCAATCAATTGATAATTAAACGAGAATCCTATAAACCTTAAATCCAGATTGAATAACCCACATCCAACCGATGTGGGAAGGAAAATCTTTTTTTTTATTCAAATGGGTGATTTAGTGATGGATGTGATAGCGTAGCTTTTTTTTGGTCCGTTGCTGTTCCCCATTTCCACGAGTCTTCTTCGTGCAGGAAAGTAGCACTAATCCATGACGTATTAACCTCTCTCATCGATGCTTAACATCTTCCATTATGAATCTAACCCGAATTCCATCCATGTTCGTGTGGCGGCAACAAGTGGAATGGAAGACAAACTTTTCATGTTCGTAACACATAGCATATCTAAACTCAAACCTTGCTCAGTCACCCAAAAAGACAAAGAGTTAGGAAAACCAAAATAACTTTAATTGATTAATTATTTAGTTGGCCGACACGGGTAGTCAAAGGTCATGGGCATTTTTTCATATTTAAAGTGATTAACATTAACAATTTAACCTAATAACCAAAGAGGATCGGACAAAGATGGCAAGAATTAACATAATAATAGATAGTGCAATATCAACTTTATTGAGGCTTTGCCTCGAGGGTTGTGATTTTTTTTTTTTTTGTTCACTCTAAATACGAATTGCAGTACTTTTCGATATCCAATTCCATGTCCTTAATAACCATCAGTGTTCAATGCACACACTAATGTGTGTGCAACTAATAGAAAAAATATTTATAAGTTTTTTTGAGTATATTTACTAAAATCATTTTCATAAAATTGGTTTAATATTTTGACAATACGAATGTATAAAATTCACCAAAATAAAATGTACAAAAAATAGTTATTTAATAGCAATTTATAACCATAATTGGTAGTTGCAAACAAAATTTAAAATTTATTAAATAAGTTGAAAGATAGAATAAAAATATTTTATTTGGTAGAAAGCAATATTGGTAGCGATTATTTATCAAAGATAGTTTAGAGAGTACATAAAGTGACCGTTTTTTCTTACACCAAAATAGGGGTGTACAACGAATTCGAATTCAATAATTTGGAAGTTTGAATTCGGAATTTTGGTATAGGAATTACCGACCAATTTCGATTTCGAATTCACCAGTTCCGATTTCGATTTCGATTCCAAATTCACCGAATTCGGAAACCTTTTTTTCCCTTTTTTTCTTTTTTGTTAGATGTATTGTTATATAATATAAATTTTATATTGCATATATTATAAAAAATATTATATATAAATATATTATAAAAAATATTATTATATATATTAATATATATTAATATACATATTATAAAATGAAATTGAAATAAAAAAATATTATATATATAAAAAAATATTAATATATATTATAAAACGAAATTGAAATCAAAAATTTCGAATTCGATTTCTGATTTCGAATTATGAATTCGAAATCGGAAATTCCGATTTCAAAAACTCCATTACTGAATTCGAACCAAATTTGCATAATTCAAAATCGGAAATTCCGATTTTAGTGCCGAATTCCAAATTACCTATTTCAAAAATTCCGAATTCAATTCAAATTTGGTCGGTAAATCGAAATTTTTTGATTTTGCACACCCCTATACCAAAAGTCTCCTCTCCCTTCATATATAGTTATTTACATCAAAAGTCTTCTCACCCTTATAGATACTAGTGCTAAAGGCACACACGATATGTATGCAATTCAAAATTCTTTTTACAAATTAATTTTATAAAATTTTCATGATTGAAGTAAAGTGTGATATTTTACCCTTTTTCTCCTATCAAATGATGGTTTTAGTAGTTATAATACTTGGAAAGTTAGAGGTAGTCATTTTGTTAATATATATTTAGATTAGTTATAGTTAAAAATAGTTACAGGTAGTTTGTTTATAACAATCTGTGTTTAGGTTGTAAAGTAATAAGTGATTTTAATGAGAATAAAATAAAATAATAAAAAAATATTTACTCCTAATTCCCATCTCTCCTTTTTGGGAAAATCATTCAAAACGTCCCTCATGTTTTGTAAAATAACTTTTTTTGTCCCTCACTTTTAAAAGCGTAATTTTACGTCCCTTAGAAATTCACATTGGTCAAATTTGGTTCCTGCCTAGATTTCTGACTAGTTTTTTATCGAAATTCATCACGTGTCTTGCAGGTGATCATTTTTAGAGACAAAATTGACAAATCAAAATTTACATAATCCATCTATAATCCCTTACATATCACAAAATGAATTGTTTCGTTCCTCACATTTCACAGAATAAATTTTTTTCATCACTCACATTTCACAAAATGAAAATTTTCATCTCTCATTGATCATGTGTACGAATAATTTTTTTAAAATCCATGTATATATCTATTTGATTTCACATGAATAGTATGAATATTATATAATATATCTCTATTTGATTTTATCTAAACAGACTAATTGTAGTTGTACATATACTATTCAATAGATATATACATGGGTTCAAATCTAACAATTTTGTTTTAAATCCATATACAATTCACTCATTGAGTTGTGTAATAAGGTCTAATTAATCGATTCTAATTCGAATTCTACAGTCATGCTAACAAATTGTAGTTTAAATCTAAAATTTTACTCACCACTTTTAAGATCAACGGCTGAATTTTTTACCTTGTGATTATCTTAAAAATTTGAAAATGTTAATCACTTACTTCTTTTTTTTTATACTTTTCCTTTGTTTATTTTTTCTATCCAAATTTAATTCGATATAAATACTTGACAATGTTTAGGATTAAATGTCTTATTTGTTTTCAATTTTTGAGTAAAAGAAAATGAACATGAATGAAAAACTAACAATTTTTTAAACCCTTGTATATATTTATATTAATTTCACCTAAACAGTACATTTAGACGAAATCAAATAGATATGTATTACATGCTATTCATAAATTATTCGTACACAAGATCAATGATGAATGAAAAAATTTATTTTGTAAAACATGAGGGATGAAAATTTTTATTTTGTGAAATGTGAGAGATAAAAAAAATTTATTTTATGAAATGTGATGGACTATGGATCGGATTATGTAAATTTTGATTTGATAATTTTACCCTTAAAAAATGTTCACGTGCAACACACGTGGTGGATTTTTACAAAAAAAAAAAAAAAAAAAAAACTAGTCGAAAACCTAGATAGGAACTAAATTTGACCAATTTAAATTTGTAAGGAACATAAAAGTATACTTTTAAAAGTGAAGAACGAAAAAAATTATTTTACAAAATAAAAAAAAAACGTTTTAAACGATTTCCCGTTCCTTTTATATATGATATAGATATTCTTTATAACAATACCATGGCCCCAACGTCCACTTGTTCTTTTTTTTTTTTTTCCTATTCTATTGAAAAAGAGAATCTGAATGGGATGTAATAACAACATAATGTCCTCAGAGGTTTGCTTTATATGAAATTAATTCCCATAAATACTGATAGCTACCTAGTATCTTATATGAGCAATTGCGTAAGGCTTATAACCACGTGAAGCAAGAACGTAACGCACAAGGAGATTATATAGCAGTCTTGTCTTGCTTGTTGTTTTAAAAAACTTTTTTTTTACGGTAAGAGAAGGGGGCTGAGATTTAAAAGGTGGAAAAGGATAGAGGATTAGAACTACATGAAATGAGTAATGAGTACATTGAAGATTTTGGTTTACATTTTTTGAGAAATAAAAAATATTTTTGGATATCTAAAATCCAAAAGCACCTTCTATATTGTAATTACATTTAATATTCCTTTAAGTTGATCATAATTACAAGAAAAGTGCAGATTTTTTAAATTATGTACATCCGTTTTAGCATTTCTGCATTACACTTCATCAACAAGTGATTTTTGCTAATTTTTTCTATAATTTGATTTTTACTAATTCCTGGATTTATGACAAAAATTTTGGGAAATATTGCAGCAATTGCACCGTAATTGTTGGTTAAAACTTTGGACCATGGACCATTGGAGAGGTTGGCCCGTGTTCTGGTTGGATCATCCCATTTTCTCAATATTTGGGCTAGGCGGGTTTTTCAACCATGGCGAAGACAAGTTTGGCTTTTGGGCCATAACTATTAGCTAAACTATGGAAGATGTTCTTTTAGGTCACATGGGCCGCATCTATTAGCTGTACTGTGTTAGGAACACACCCCCCAGCCGCCAAAAAAAACACCGGAAAAAAAATCCGGGTTAGAGAACAAAATCAGAGGAAGGTTGGATTGGATAATAAAGAGGGGAGGAATTGTAAACGAGAGATTATGAATTTAAGACCTCTTGTTCATTGAAAAAAAAAGAGTAAACCAAAAAATTCTTAAAACTACAATATTAGTGGTTCAACTCTTAAATTTTTTGCGTTCTTCTTTCTCCTTTATAAGGTTTAGAGTTTCTTTTTGAACCCACAAAAAAATAATCCATTCTTACATTTTTTTGACTTATTTTTGTCATGCTTTTTTTTTCACGAGGTTTATAATGCTATAGCAAGGTGAAATGATGTTCAATAAAAGTTAATTATTTAGAGAAAGAATATGTAAGCTGAAGAAATTTTTTTTTTTTTTGAAGTGTAAGTGGGAGAGTCACTCCTTCCTTCTAAATTACCCAACTCATCCCTCGCCGGCATGATCATAGGTTGAACCAACTTTTAGATGCAATTCTATTCCTCTGAATTTTACTCTTATTGTTGCTAAAGCTGCACTCTAATTTTTGTCTTTTCCTACGATATTAGTAGTATCGTCGTCTAACACAAGAAATTAAGAGAAATGGTACGTAGTACAATTATTATTTGGCCACAATACACAAAGAAAGCATAATCATTTTAGCTTGGAGAGCAAAAGATTACGCCTGGAAGCTATGCCTTTTCCGAGTGATAATGATGATTGCCTAGAACCATATGTTCATGGTACGCAGTCGGCTCCACCTCCTCCAAAGATTGAAATCGAAAGATATTGAGTTATTTCCTCGTCTGATAATGAAAAGTTGTCAAGCTCCACAATTAAAGCTTGGGTTTAATCAACTTTCCGACTTCGGTAGAGATTGTCTAATCGAAAGCTTTTGGAACAGCTTTAACATGGCCAGTGACAAGCAGAATGATCAAAGGAAATCATGATGACTTCATGATTTTAGCTTTCTTCGTTCTAATGATACTCCCATCAACTTCCATAATTTTGTGCCGCTTAGCTTTTCGAATTGGAACCTAGCCACAACTGTTTGTTGATCGAATCAAATTAAAGCGTCGAGTCCCATCCATCTCCCCACGTCAAAATAATCATAATGATACAGCAAGATCTAGCATTCTAGCCCCTGCATGCAGGGTTCCACTTGTTGACGATATTCCTAAAAATGATTGACAAATTTCATCACATTTTTTTTTCTTATTCATTCATTTCCTTTTTCATTTGGTAACAAGTTACCATTTTAGATTCAACTGAGGTGCGAGTTTGTGAGAGACAATTTGCATGCACAAATTACTGGTAGTTCTCTGATAGCCAGGTATGTACATTGGTAGTTTTTATGATTAACGTATGTGGTATTGAAAGTCGAATTGTGCATCATCCATACGTATTTAAACAAGTGCACGGGAACCTTTCACTCGCAGGAAAGTGAGCAATGCCTCTCTTTGCTTTGCATCCACATAAATGAAGTATTGTTAGGATAAAGGCACCAAAGATATGTTTAACCATCAAATATGCATAAACTATAAATTACTTCTATGCATCTGTGGTTTTCGAGTGTCGATCCCACTTAGTGATGCTTTTTGATTAGTGAAACTAGATATTTGATGAAGAACCTATCTATCATGGTATTGTCTATTCGTATCATTATGATTTGTTGATAGCATGTAAATATAGGCAAGTGGTGAAGAAAATTTATTTACGTTACTCTTTGGCTGTATTACATGTATTTTAGTATCAAGTATTCTTCATGGGCATACGCAAAAGAAGTTTATTACGAAACATACTAATGAAGATAAAAACATATATTTTTTTGTTTTTCAATATGTTTAGAGGCATTGGTATTAGAGCTGCAAATAAATAAAGTCGCTTGCAAGCTTACTCGATCAAAGTTCAGCGCGAACTTGATCAACATCGAGTTCGAGTCGAGTATAGAGAAACTCAATTCGTTAATTCGCCAGTCAGTTCAAATAACACACACACACACACATATATATATATATATATATATTTTTAATAGTAAAATTACACATATATATATCCATAATATTTTTATTATTTATTAAAAAAATGAATATTTTATTCATTTTTTTCAAAGATAAAATAATCATTTTTTTTTGAACTCAAGTAAGCTTGAACTCGAGTTCAATTAGACTCAAATTTGAGGTTGAGTTCGAAATCAAGTTTTACATTGAAAATTCCTTGAGTTCAATTTTGGTAAAATTGAGTCGATTTTGATTCGATTAGGCCAAAATTCGATTCGATTCGACTCGTTTGCAACTCTAGTTGATATAGTGACTAAAGTTAAAACTCCAATTCTTATAGATCTTGGATTCAAATCTTCTTCTCCCATCTCCACTTCTTACGCCTCACGTATTGCCTACTAGAAAGAAAAATTATAAAAAAAATATTCTTAGGCTAATCTTCAACTTAATTTTTTTTATTTTACATTAGCTTCAATTATATCACTTGAATGACATATTGAACAGAATTAGTTCGTTATATGAATATGTTAATCACTTATACAATTGAATTATGAGTAATCTTCAGTGACAAATGAACTGTTCTAGTGACATCGCGTGATCATTCAATTCTAGCCAAACAGAGTATCATTGCGGTAGCATTAGAGTCTTGCCACATTCTTAATGTGCTAAACAGCTCATATTCCAATAATATGTCTCGTGGCCTAATCTTGATCACAAACCAAACTAGAGTAATTCTTCAAAAAAAGAAAAAAAAAACCAGTAGTTTATGGGATTAGAATCCTCTATCTGCTTTTACCTAAGGAATCCTGCAAGTGCTTATAGGTGAGTTGTTATGCAGGCTAGGCTTGAGTTTTGATTAACTTGCTCCTTGCATAATTGCATGGGGCAGCAATCATGCGGATGTGTTAAACCACATGTTAAACCCCAGATTCTAGAAATAACTCCTTAGCCGGAGGCGGGCTAAATTGATACTACTATCCTATCTCTTTAATCCATAAAGTAGCTTGATAATAAAGACTAAAGAAACTAGCTAGTTCTAAGAAAAGATGATGTCTTGTCGGGCTCGCAAAAGTTTACCAGTCAAAAAAGAAAAGGGGTTACAACGTTGGTCCTGTGCATCCAGCTATTCACGGTCCCAACAAAACACCCTTTTGTCATCTCCAATAAAAACGTAAAAAGTGAAAGAAGTAAAGCTCTTTCAAGCTTATTGAGAGAGAAGCACTTTTTGACGAGAATGAGATGTTACTATAAGTTTCACTACTAGCTGGGATGGGAATGGGATGAATGAATTGGGACCAAGCAAGAGCATTTTTCACGACAAAAAAGTTCTAAAGCTCGAATTTCTGATACATCGTTATCAAAAAAAAAAAAAGTACTTTTGAAATCATGCATCACTCATTCATGTACCTGTATATATATTTAAAAAAATGTCCTAATAATTGTGTGCATATGGTAGTTGAATCAGGAAGGGTGGCGGTTTGTCGAAGCATGCTTGCCTCGATCGATGACCAACTCACCAACACTGAATTTCTCATCGTGCGGGCCGACTGCATAAGAGAAAATCCTTGAGGTCCAATTTTTGGTTAAAAGAAAAAAGAGTAAATTTTAACCAATCATTTAGTCAAAAACTTAAATGCCACATAAGTTCTCTGTTAGATGAAAATTTTCAATGTATGGAATATTTAAAATTCACTTAATTCTAGGTCGCAAAATTGGTGAAAAATAGTCCTATATCTAGAATCCTGACTTGTATCAGATTAATTTCTCTGCAACAGTGCAGAACTCCCCCCAAAAATGCATCACACGATAGATAGACAAGCGGGAATCGAAATGGTGATCTCCAGATAAAGATCAAAGAACCAACCAGCGAACTATCCGCTTGGGACCTATAGCTAGCCGCACTAGATAAATGATGAAGATATCGCATAGGCACTCGAAACGGTACGATCCATTTACTTAAGAAATTGTGACAAAAGATTTGCGAGAAATGAATGAATGGCCAAAAAGAAAAAAAGGGAAGTAGTTTCCATGACTACTACATTACTGCGCCAACAAAGAAAAAGGTACTATGGATCTATGTGACTACATTGCTGCACCAATACAGAAAAAGGTAGTAGTATGTTTACAAACAATACTTCTTGTGCATGAAAGGCAAAGGAATCCAGAAAATCTAAGGCCTTGTATGTATCACTATTTTTTTGAAAAACAAATTGAATTGCTATTTTAACTTGCATGATACATGATATCTTAAAAAAGTCATACAGTGTTAGTTTTTTTTTTTTTTTTTTTGGGAGAAAAAAACTCCTAAAAGAATGCAACTCAAACAGGCGTTCATATTAGCGGTAAAATATTTTTGGGATCCCTAAATCCCAGTAGGGCACTCATATTGGTGAGCTACAACATCTCAAGGTAATTAAGATTCTTATTATCAAAAAAAGAAAAAGGTAATTAAGATTCATTGGGTCTTTGGATTGTGAATTATTAGAGATATTTTTACTGTAGCACTTTTTGTGATGTGATGTATGTGAGATAAAAAGATAATTGGGAAGGTAAAAAGGTGTATTGAAAATTGTAATGATGATGTAAGCAAATAAATTTTGAGAAATAAAGCCCAATCCAAACAAAGCCATTGTTTACGATTTGCCAAAATAATTCTTGAGGGGCATAACGGGACCCTACTCCCTAGTGCTTTTCACGAAAAAGGGTAGGGTTGGTGATTAAAGGACGTGGGGAAAGTACTGAGGTTTTTTTTTTCTTTTCTCGGAGCAAATGGCTTGTTGGCTTTCGGACGGGAGAGTGGATGAGATGAGTTTATCAGTGTCTTTGGATGCTGACACTTTTGTAATGCCTCAGAGGGTAGGAAAAGGATTTGTCAAAAGACCAGAAGACCGAGCAGAGGGGAATATCAAATATCAATGACAACAGTTATCAGGGTCGGATAGGAAGAGCATTATTATTATTATTATGTGTAAATTTTGCAGCGTCGGATAGGATGGACAAATCCCTGATGTACTCATTCCGTAGTAGACAGCTGTTCTTCTTCTTCTTCTCCCATTTTCTTTCTTTTTTTTTTTTTTTTTTTTTTTTTGCTCTTTTGATTCGTTCTTGTCTAGATAATAAATTAGAGTTGCGATGACCTTGAGTCCGGTGTTTGTCCAAATTGTTTGGAAAACTTGATTTATTTTTTTTTGTAATTATGAAACTAAAGGTGATTTGTTCTTTGCGATATTGTGCAATTTAATTGTCACTTGGGTTTGGCATTCTTCTGTCAACTCAAAATTAACACAAGGCTACTCATGATATTTTTGAAACGCTAAACTAACATTCAACAGTCATGGAGTGGCTTTAGGGGGGATCTTTGAGATAGACAATAAAGATGCAATGATCCATCCAGATATTTGCAATGTATACTTTTTTTTTTTTCGAACACAGTGGATATCTGAAATTCAACGGAGTAATATTCCCGGCCCCAATTAATCCCATTGCGCTTGTTGCCCCCGTCCCCCAAGAGACACATGACGTTAACAGAAATCGAACCGCGAACACCCAATGCCAGGACCTGAAGAGGCACCCCCAACACCAACCGAGTCAACCCCAGGCCAGTTATTTGCAGTGTATACAAGTTGCACATTTTACTTGTGCTGGTAATCTATATAAACTTTTGTGGAAGTAGACAATTTGGTAGGTGGACAAGTTAAAAGTTGCCATTTGGGTGCAAGACATGTAGGTTTGCCATCCTCTTTTTTCTTTATTTTTTCTCTCTCTCCTTCTTTTTGGCTCTAATTGAAAACTAGAACGTGTGTGCATAGCTTTTATTTACAAATATTATTTTACTTGCATCGTAAATATATTTTTTCGATCAACTATTTTGTCTTTTTAATTATTTTTTCATCTTGCATATATTAAATTACAAAAATTGTTACAACGAATTTCAAATAATCTTCGGTCCAAACCCTTCTAAATACATTGGAATATGAAACGATCTCATGTAACATGACATTGTATCAATTAACCAAATCAAAAGTTCGTTGTGTTACATGGCCTGTGATACTTTTTTTTCTTTTGTCGCAACGGTAACATTTTTATAATCTAAGCTATCTTAATCAAGAAAAAAAGGAAATCGATGAGAATAGAAACTCCATCGGAAAAAGTCACTGAAAATAACCACATATAATGACAATTTGATGGGAGGTCAATGGTTGAACCAACGCGGCCAAGACTTTAAGTGCCTGGCAGTGATCACCAGCAAAAGGACTGATGGCTCATGGCTCGTGATACAATATTGTGAAAGCTTGTACATGCCATAATTTTTAATCTTGATGTGTACCATAAATTTGCATAATTGGCACAGATACACATGAATTGACACTTGTTTGTTTCTCACGACCTAGAGCTAGAAGAAGTACATTATTATTGCCAAACTAGAAGAAAGAAAGGGAGGGGTTTGGTAATTTATTTATTTTTTTCAAAAGCGGAAATATATGGGAGGGCATTGGTAATTGGTATGGAGAATATAACACAGACGTGATAGGAACGACTGATGAAATTGTGGATCAGCATAGATTGACCTTTCTCTTTGCCTATGAAAGTTGGGTTTTTCCTGCCCGCGATTTGACACTTATTTGTGTGGCAGCTCTGCTGGTGCTGGGAAGATATATTACCATTTAAGGAAGACCCACAGAATCATAGGCCAAAGATTTTCTCTTTTGTGTACCAGAATAGGGAAAGCTTATTACTGTTTGTTCTTTGGCTGCTTGTTACACTAACTACTCCCTTCAGATTGCTTTATCAAAATGTTGTATATACATTATAAAATTAGTAAAAATTCAGGATCTTCTAGTTCTCTTGCTCAAGCTGTACTAAAATTAGTAAGAGCAAAAACCAACATCATCTCTTGTCCACGGGGCGAAATCATGTTGTGAATTATCTTATATACATCACAATAAAAATGTGTTACGGTACTTTTTTTTAATTATAAAATTATCTCAAATAATTTACTATTCAAATAAATACACGTATATTCGCAATGATTTTTTACAGTGCACAGATGAGAATTTTCATTGTTTGTATAAACATTTGTTTATAAGATATTCTAAATATCCATGTGTGTGTTTTGTGCTTATGTGATACTCAAGGAGTCTCTTCTAAGACCTCAAGTTTTCCAAATATGATAGCACTAAAAATGAAGAATAGGTTTATCCCTAATCTCTAACCTAAGAATCGAAGATTGATAGTTTTACATACCTTTACCTTTTAAGAATTAAGCGCATGCCCAAATGAAAACAACAATCTAAATGCATTATAGATCTCAAATACCAAAAAGCAAGCTCTAGCTATAGCCAATTAGCCATAGCCTGCTACTTAATTTAGTGCAAACTGGTGCATGCCACAAAATGATTAGGTCAGAAAATAATTAAACAAAACAGATTTCAGCAGCATCGAAGGTCCATTAATGGGAAGCATATGTTTGGTGTCGTTGTTATGATAGTTCTCTGATGTTTCTTGATGGGGAGAATTCCATACATTTCTTTTTAATTCCTTTTGCCATACTCTTGCGTGAATCCCATTGCCACTACAGCACCACTTAAAGCTGTAGTCTTTTTCCTTCAACTTTTCAAGAACAATTAAACTACTACTACTGTTGAAGGAACAAATCCATCCTTACATCTCTTTTTCCCTTAATTAAGAACAATTATATATATATATATATATATATATATATATATATATATATATATATATATATATATATAAAGACCGTGCCATATTAATGCAGCAGAAAGCAATAATGCACTGTCTGAAATAAAAGAACAATAAGGTGGTGGATAAGCAGCTTTTAGCCGCCTCTCATGCATGCACTATTCAAGAACCCCCAAAAAAAAAAACACTTTTTGAGTTAATTGTTAAGGTGCAAGCAGAAAGTACTATCATTGAATTGTACTAATATGTGGCTAGCTAAAAGGTTTTTTTTTTTTGGGGGGGGGGGGGGTAGGTAGCTAGTTAAAGGTTATTAGTTGGACATGAAGCGATCTTGAAAGAGCCAACCTCAATATAAAAGATGACATGCTAAAGAAATTCGGAGTAATTTGTGGAAGTTTACAAAATGATAGCTCTTAGAAATTAAGATTGAGAAAGTATTGATACTCTGTTTGGATTGCAATTTTTAGAATTTTTTATAGAAAAATGTACCGTAGCGATTTGATAACTGTGAAGTAAAAAGATGATTGAAAAATATATTTACGAAAGACATAATTTTTTTATTTTTTATTTATTTTTTTTTGCATAAAAACACAATCCAAACGAGAACTTTCTGCAAATGCAAAATAATGAAGTCATCTTCTAATTGTCCACACTCCAAAAAAATTTTAAAAAAAAATCATTTACAAAACTGCTTCTCCACCTAAAATATTTTAGTCAAAAAAATTTTTGAAGGTAAAAAATGATATTATGTTTTTCAAGCAATTGGATCATTTTGAGATTGAGCCAGGCAGCCAGCACGAACGCACTTCACAGACGAACGCACTTCACAGATTTCCAAAAGGAGGGTCAAACATAATTGCTTTTCTGCTCTTCCAATTCATTGAAGCACTCACCATCTCCCCAACAAAAAAGCACCTAACCTAACGTTTGAGATCGGTGGAATTATTGCAGCAAGCAACCCCCAGCAGCGCAAACTACAACCACACTACTACTACTTAATGCATTTCCTCTCTGCAATGCCATGCACCTCTTTTTCAATCACTCACCCATGCCTCTAAATCATTTTCTTGATAAACAAAGAGAAGAAAAAGGGATCACAATTTTTAGCTAGTTAATTAATTTTTTCCTCCGATGCACTATACTGTTTTAAATTGTTTAATTGTAAGATATTTCACGCGTGACTTATAGGTCTCGAGTTTTCAAGTCACTAAAGAATTGGTAGAACGTCACTTTTGATCCTCTCATATGAAAAAAAAACTAAAACAAAAAGAAGATAAAAAAAAATGTGTGATGCATGTATAAAACTTGATTAGAAGCCTCATTGAAACATCAAATTTTAAATCAAATTTGTACGTACGTATGTTTATTACTCCCTCCGTCCCACTATGATAGTCTTGTTTTTTTTATCCTCACATTAAATATGATGCAACTTTATGGGAACTTGAATTGATGGTAAAAAAAGAATCAATTCTCATTAAATGGGGTAGGTTTATAGTAATAACTACTTACATTGAATAAAGGTATTTTAGGAAAATTAAAATACAAATATTCTTCAATTGGAAAGTGAATTACAATTTAGGACAGATGAAAAAGGAATACAGGACTATCAAATGGGACGGAGGAAGTATATAATATGATGGTGTGTGACCGTGAGTATGTGGATGTGTTCCTAGTCCTCTAATGGTGGTGGATGTTGGAGGCCCACCACACGCACCATTTTTACTTGGGAAGCAGTAAAATATGAAACAATTTGGCAAGGTTACCCAAACCCCATGCACCACTTCTTCTATATTCTCACCAAAATACCTTTTCTTTGTCCAGATTCCAGAACCTCTATTTTCCCGTCCTCCTTCTACTGGATGACACCTATGAATTAAAAAATTATCAATCCCAAAACAGAACAAAGTTAGCCCATATATCTTCTTCATGCCATATATTTAATCTTCCTTCCCAGTTGTTCCCGGCAGTTGTTCCCCACTTCACTGCCTGCAATTTACTACTAGTGCTGCCACAGTCTTTCCTAATGTGTACAAAGGAAAATCCAAAGCTTGTTTGTGTAACAACAAAGATAAGATAGCCCATAACCATTTCTTCATTTCCATCCATGACCAGCCTGCTCTTCACCCTTTCTCTCTTTCGCTGTAAGAGTGCTGAAACTATGCATTTAATACGCTGCTCTGGAACATTTTCATGAGAGTTTGGAACTTCAATGGCTAAAGTCAAACTCAGCTCCATGCCACTTTATTGGTAAAATAGAAATTTTCTTCTAATAAACTGTACTCCCTCCGTCCCGTTTACTTAGTCTTGATTTTTTTTTTCACACAGATTAAGAAAGTGTAATTAATTTGGTTGGAAACATAAATTTAGATTAATAATTTCCTAAAATACCCTTATGCTAATAACGAAGAGTGCATTGGAAAAGCTCAATGTATTCAATGTAATGGGTTAGTATTTAATAACAATGTATTAATAACAAGATATTTAATAAGGGTATTGTAGACAATTTGAAAGATCATTACATTTCTTAATGGGAAAGTGGACTACAATTTGGGACAGACCAAAAAGGAAAACAAGACTATCAAAGTGGGACGGGGGGAGTACATAATATAGGAATAAATGATGATATTTTTTTTATAGTGTTTTTATTTTTACAGTTTTATCATGCATCCTAGAGGTGCACAAATAAGAAAATTTTGAAAAAAAAAAATTTGAAAGCCTAATTCTAGGTTAATCTATCCATATATATTACAAACAATCTAGACATGGAAATTAAAGCAAGTTAGTTCGAGAAAGTTTTTACAAGACTCACAGTCCCCATGCATAATTGATGTACAAAGAGAAATGACACTTCATCTGATTGAAAATTTCGGAAAAAGTACATAAAGAAAATAGAGTGTCATCAAACAAAGAAATAAATCCCATTAACATAACTAAAGAAAGATGAAATAAAACATTAGGTATTTGTTGAAGTTTTGTATCCGGGAGGCCCCTCCCCGACCCTCCGTCCGTATTGTCCTCCAATCCAAGAGAAAGGTACGCTTTCTTTTATTAATATTGTTTGATGTGGCTTAGTCCGGACATGACATGAGAGGGTCTTCTCCATAATGATTTTGATCTACTCACTGCCATTGTTTTCCACTCGTTGATGGCTTCCTAAGTCTCCTCCTCCTCCTCCTCCTTCTGCTCCTGAGCTGCCTTGACTAGATGTGGTCCTGTTCCATGAATCTACGATTACACGAGATTTCCCACATCTATAAATATTTCCTCTGTGATGCTGCTTTGCTTCATGCAAAGTCGTCATCAAGATAAGGACTTTACCTCCTCCTGCATTTGAGTTTTAATCAGTTTAACCCGTCTATTATGGTGCACCTCTGGCACAAGGATTAAGTAGTAGTAGTATCTTGTGAATGCTCGGCAGATGGATGTAAATGTAATAGAATAATTATCTAAAAGTTGTTTAAATATATATATATATATATATATATATATATATATATATTTTTTTTTTTTCTTTTAAGGAGTCTTTGAAAGAGGTATTTTGACAGTCTTAAAAAGGTCAACTTGTCTTTGTGCATTGTTATTTTAGATTATTAGAAGGAAAAAAAAGGTATCAAAATTTGGGTTCATACTAGTAATTAAGGCCCATTTAAGATCTTATTGTCAATACTTTGCTGTGGAAATCTATATTTTTATTTAGACAAACCATAATTCGAGTCATTATATGAATGAATCATCACTTTTGTCTTCAGAATCCTACAAATATTGAGGTCTTTTTTCGAATTTATAATAGGCTAAAAGTAGTTATTTAAAAAAAAAATAAGAAGTTGACTTGGAAAAGCAATCTTTGTGTTTCTTTTGGAAACAATTGGATAGCAAAAATATCTCAAATAATATTTCGTTCGCATCATAAACACATATTTCAATTCACCTTTTTATATTCCCAATTACCTTTTTATTTCACATACATCACGTTACAAAAAGTGCTACAGTAATTATTCTAAATAATATTTCAAATAATACTTTATCCAAACAAACCCAAAATTAGTGTAAACTTTTCACAGAATGTTTATGGAGTTGGGATCCTCTGTGTCATTACTCGGTGTCAAGTTCAGTACCAATCACACTTATCGCGTGAGGGTAGAAGAAATTTAAATAAACAACACATGACAAATTAAATAAACAGAATACTTGACATAAATGTAGAAGTGACATTGAATTGTCATCGAAAAAGTGGCGCTGAAGATCTCACGTGATGTTTACAATTTTTTCAATAAACTTTGAAAAATTAACTAAACTTCTCAATTTTGATTAATTTGCTTACTGAATTTCTCAATTAAAATCCCATTTGATTTACCTAAATTGCCCTGTTGAATGTGTAATGTGCCATAAGCTACAAGAGAATCTAACTTGTCACATTATTATCTAGAAGACAAGTCTTGTGATAAGATAGTAGTGTGTTTCATGTTTGTGATGTTCCTTTTGCCTTGATCAAGTCAGGGAATATTAAAATTTGGTCATGGATCCCATGGTATTTCTCCAATTTCACTGGATTAGCCTTAACTACCAATCACATGTAGTCATTTATTGAGGTGACAAAAGAGATTTCCAGTCCTCCCCCAGACTCCTAATGATGATATCAACAGGAAGTTGATCTCCCCTCATGGCATCAATGGAGCACAGATTCTGTGAACCGCATGGTCAGCAGGTACTCATGGGTTGTACTCGCAGGAACAATCACGACTTTTATTTAACTAATTATGCTAACATAACAAAGAGTGGGATCATGAAACACGATACTGAAATAAACACGCAAGAAAGCTTCTCACTTATCAAGAGTAGCATGATTATAAGGACCCATGAGTTCCAAGTCCAAGATGCCATCATAGACAATCCCTACTCTGATTCTGTTTCCTCCCCTTTCTAATCATGGCCCCAAGACCTTGCTCCCTGGAGGTGTAATCATGTACTTTGCAATCTCACAGATCAAAATGGTTCCCAATTTTCAACACCTCTGATCTCAGACCCATGCTGTCTCACCTCATTATTATATCATATTTATCAAGCACCCCTTCAGCTGGTGGAGCCACCATTTAAGTGAGATTCATTAAGAATCACGCACAGAGTAATGCTAGTTAGCCAGAGAATGTCATGATGAGGCCTTTGCAGTACTCTATTGCATACTGCATGGGATGTAGCACTACCAAATAACCAAGAATGAATTTACTTCAAAATTTCACATCAAAGAAAATTAATATGATACTTGAGAATTAAGAGTTGTTTTCAAAATTTTGCATGAACATTCTGAATAGTGTTATGTTGTGTTTTCTCCCCAAACACCAAGAATTTGTCTGAAAAAAAAAAGAGCAAGAGGGTATACAAATAGGTAGATAATGTGGTTTAATTTCTAGGGTGTTTAAGATGAATAATGATTAGAGAGTTAAGTTTTGACTTACTAAAAACTCGGTGGAATTATTGTATTTAGAAGTTTTGATAGAAAAATATAATATAACGATTTGATATATGTGAGATAAAAAAGTAATATGAAACTATGCTCGTAAAAAATATAAAAATTTAGAAAAATTACGATCCAAAACAAATTCTACTATCTTTTGTTGAACAGAGAACATTGTACTGAGGTCGTACCGCGCTGTGTTTAGCATCTGTATCGAACATGCATCGAGTCTAAAAAGTTGAACTACCAAGAAGTGTTTATCGACTGGACAACAACGAGAATAGAGGACATAGATATGACACATGGCAACATTAGTTGTTTGGACGCATTGATAAAAACTTTACTAATCCTAAATCTCTGTGATTAATTGCAGTCCCAACTGGTCCAAGGAACTAATAATTCCCATAGTTCCAAAAAGCAGATAAGGCCACACATGTTGTGGACCAAACCGAAAACCTAAAGAAAAGTGGACGCCATCTCACTCTTTGAGTTGGAGGGATTGAACCGACCGTTACAGCTTACCAAAGCTTGACTGCTTGAGTACATAAATAAAAGATTCTGGGACATCTCTACTACGTAGGATAGGATTCATGGGACTTTCTTGTTGAGAAGCCAAAGCTAAAAGCTAAAGTATTCAGCCGTAGCAAAAAATTGAGCTGCCATTGTACAAGGCTTGCTTGCCTTTGTAGTTTGTCCTCTTCCTCTCTTCGCATCCAAACAAAACCAAGACAAGCAAAATGCATGCATAAGCATGAGCGAAGAAAGAAAAGAAAGAGCGCTGTGTTGCTGTCAAAACTGAAAACTGTGGAAGTGAGAAGAGAAGATCCCATTTTGTGAACTGGTGAGGGCTGCAGGTTTCAGTTATTCTTTTTCTGTTTTTCTTTGCTTTCATGTAGGTAGCAGCTCACACACTCGAACACAATTGTCCTTTAGCTTGAGTGGTGTATTTTCTTTTTCATTTGGCAAGCCATCACATTTTGGAGCAGGTAGAAATGAGTCCCCGTTTGTGTCTGTCTACATTAGAGGATGGGAGGGGAGCAAGAGGAGATAGAGCAAGAGTTATAGAGAAAAGCAAAAGGGGAGGAGAGGACTTCGAAAAGCCTTTTACACGTGATAAAGAAAACACCAAAAGCAATTGCATGCGTGGATAGAAAAGATTCATCTTCATCATCATCATCACCACTCTTATTAATTTCTTTCTCTTCAACATTTCAATTTTTCTCTCTCTCATGTAATCTTGAAAGTTGAATCACCCCACCAAAAATCCCATCTTTTTAGTTTAAATCTCCACTTTCTAGCTCTCTTCCCTTCCCTTCGTTGTTAGCCCACCATTTTTTCCTTAAAGCTTCAAACCTCAGCTCAGTAAACTTTAAAATCTCAGTGTCATTTTCTATGAAGCAGTGGTATAGGGGCCATCTTTCTTCAGATAGTGTGATTTTTGTTGGAGTGAGTTTTTCAATGTTTATTCCTTTTATCTGTTCTAGCTACACACATGCTACTATTACCTCTTGTGACTTTTGTTTCTTTCTAGGCAATTTTATTCTCTTCTTGAGCAGTCATACTTTGCCTTCCACATTTATTAATGCTTGTTTATATGTGCATATATGAGATACTGGTGTCTTTTTTCTTTGGATTTACTCATCCATATTTTGTAGTTTTCTGATGCAAAGGTTTGGTCTTGGTTAATAGACAAGGTAAAGGAATGGTTTTTGTCTCCTGGGCATTTCCCCTATTACTTTTATTTATTGGTATTTGTATGCATATTTCAACACATAGATGTTATCTTTATCAACTTATTCTCCTATTCTCATCCTGATTCATGGATGTTGGGTTTCCAACAGAAGCATCTAATACGATTTCGGTTCTGGGTTGTGTTCTTTTTGTTCTGTCTTCACGTGTGTGTCTTTTCCAGCCCAAATCCTAGTTTAGTTACAATCCTTTTTTTCCCCTTTTCTTTTGGATATTCCATGCTCTTTTTGAACAGGGTCATTGAGAGTTGATATTAACGAAATATATCCATGTACTGTAGATATCATTCATAATAAGGGTTCATGGAACATAATTCTTAGAAATACCAAACTCATATACAGTTTATTGTGTGGTTATATGTGATTATTTTTACTTCGTTAACCTCTTTATTGAATATATTCTTGATTTACTTCACTCTAGGAGTTCAAATGTCCAATAGCCACTTCAACTTCTAAGTCGCGGGTAGTGTTTGTTGATGAAACAAACGTGCGAGAACTTGGGGCTACTTAGTTTTGCAAAAGAATGGTAATGTGTGTAGAACTATATGTAGACTTGAAGTTGAATGCCTGACATTTGACTATTGCGTGTGAAAATTGGTTTAAGCATCCGCAATTTCTCTTACTGGTTTTTTTCCCTGTTGGGTTATTTTAGTGACATGGCTTCTCTTCTCTGTTTCTGGATTGCAGTTGGGTTGGCCTTAAATTTTTGAGGAGTAATGAGGGAAGATTGAATAGTGATTGCGAGAAAGGGTGACTGTCTTGCATTGTGCCATCAAGGGGAGAATTTTTGTTTTAAGCAGGTTTCCGTATTCTGCACAAAAAGTCTTTGCAAGCAAGCTGTCATCATCATTACTATCATCATGCCTATTAGGCAAATGAAAGAGAGCTCAGAACAGCATTTCGTGATCAAACCCCAGTGCCAGAGCTCAATGAATCCAGTTCAGAAGAATCCCAAAACAGCTCAAAACGGCAAAGGGCCACCCGCCCAAGAAACTCAGAACACCAAGCCTTACAACCAGTCCTCACCTCCATCAAGAAATAGAGGAAGGAGAAGGGGAAGAGGTGGCCGGAAATCTGATCAAGGTGACACCTTGATGCGGCCAAGTTCAAGGCCTTGCACTGCCGCAAATAAGCCGGTTTCGGCTGAACCTGCTGGTCCTGTTGAATCAACTCCAACAAGTAGTTGTGCTAAGAATGGGAACAATAAACTATGTAAAGTGGACATGGGTTTTCCCTCTTCAAGCAAGTCATTGAGTTTTGCACCTAGACCTGGGTTTGGGCAACTTGGAACGAAATGTATGGTTAAGGCCAACCATTTCTTTGCAGAGTTACCGGACAAGGACTTGAACCAATATGATGTAAGTTGTTTGTGTGTTTGTTTTTTTTTTCTTTCATGTTCTTCATTAACTTAACTGTTGAGTGTAATGCTGCAGAGTTATTAATTGTTTATACTTATTGATTTGGGGCACGACTGCTGGGGCCCTTAGGCTGACATTCAGTATGTTTATGTTTTTATTTTTTCTTTTTGTATCTGCTGTTACTTTGCAGGTAAAATTGAGTAGGCTCATTTCTCTTCCTTGTCCTCTGCTTTTAAGTAGCATTAATGGCCCTTGAAAATGGTAATGGGCATTGTACTTAATGTTCTGTATATTTCATTGCCTTTTGCAATTATTCCTGCCCATTTTTGCAGGTTACTGTAACTCCTGAAGTGGCGTCTAAAAACGTGAACAGAGCTATCATGGCAGAGTTGGTGAAACTGTACAAAGAATCTGACTTAGGGATGAGATTGCCTGCATTTGATGGCAGAAAAAGTCTATACACTGCTGGTGAACTTCCTTTCGCTTGGAAAGAGTTCACAATTAAGTTAATAGATGAAGAGGATGGAGTCAATGGCCCCAAGTATGGTTTTATTGCTCTCTACAAAGTACAAACCTCAATTTTAAAATTTTAAAGACTTCATTTTCCAGCTAAGGATGAAAAATTCTCAAAGGAATATTCAGCATAAGAATAAAAATACAACAGGATTGGTCTTTATAACCTTTACAATCAGAACCTTTCAAATTTTAATTAGCAAAATTTGTTGTGGTAATTAGTTGAACATCTGAATTCATTTCAGGAGAGAGAGGGAGTACAAAGTTGTACTCAAGTTTGTTGCACGGGCAAATTTGCATCATTTAGGCCAATTTCTTGCTGGGAAACGGGCAGATGGTCCGCAGGAAGCTCTTCAAATACTTGACATTGTGTTGAGAGAGCTTTCTGTAAAAAGGTATCACAATGATATACGTGGTATATTCTTCCTTGGATATATTAGTGTATCTTAATATGACTACTTGAAAACTAATGCATTTGTCCTTCATCTTTTTCCTTTTTTTTTTAATTTTATACTGCACACTTTAATAGGTACTGCCCAGTGGGGAGATCATTCTTTTCTCCTGTTATCAGGAGGCCTCAACGTCTTGGAGATGGCTTAGAAGCATGGTGTGGGTTCTACCAGAGTATAAGACCAACTCAAATGGGCTTGTCTCTCAATATTGGTAATTTACCTGGTGATTTAGAAATTTAAATCACAATGGCTCTACTTTTATGGTTACACAACTTTATGTTGTTTATTTCATGAAGATATGGCTTCAGCTGCATTTATTGAGGCTCTTCCGGTGATAGAGTTTGTTGCCCAACTTCTGGGAAAAGATGCAATATCACGCCCTTTGTCTGACTCTGACCGTGTTAAGGTACTTTCTATTAATTTGGCAAATATAAGCTTGAAGTACTTTATGCTAAATGCCTATAGTGGTTTTGTAATTCGAATGTGATCCAGATAAAAAAGGCACTCAGAGGAGTGAAAGTTGAAGTAACGCATAGGGGAAGTGTGCGAAGAAAGTATCGGGTTTCTGGGTTAACAACCCAACCAACTCGAGAACTAGTGTAAGATATTTGTCTTTCGCTAAAGATTGATGTTCATTTCTTTAAGTAGCTGTCCCTCATCCTATAAACAAATTGAAAGTTGATGGAACAAAGAGTTGTTGAAACGAAATGTGTTGCATCTAACTTAACTAGTCCAAGCCCATCCTCTCTGGTAACATGGGCATTTTAAACAAATTCTTGTCTGCTGTTTCAGTTCGTTTAACCCCTAGTTCCCGTGATGTGTTTATTATTATTCGTCCTTTATGTTAACACTCTCAATTTGAACTTGCAAGCTGAACAAGAGAAACTAATAAATAGTTCTGAAGCAGTTTTCCAGTTGATGACAATTCAACGATGAAATCAGTTGTTGAATACTTCCAAGAAATGTATGGCTTCAAAATTCAGTATACCCATCTTCCTTGCCTTCAAGTCGGGAACCAAAAGAAGGCTAACTATCTACCAATGGAGGTAACATGATTATTAGTCAACGTTTTGTGTTCCAGTGGATGGGTTCAACTTTTTACTGTCTTTCAAGTTCTTGCATGTGCTCTAATTTTATTGAACTTTCAGGCATGTAAAATTGTTGAGGGCCAAAGATATACAAAAAGGCTGAGTGAGAAGCAAATTACAGCTCTTCTGAAGTTTACATGCCAAAGACCCAGGGAGCGTGAAAATGACATTTTGCAGGTACTTCACCTAATCACCTTACTAGTTCCAGTCTCAGTTTGACCTTCAAATCTCATGGTACCGGAGGAAATTTCACCACTTGAATGTCTTATCAATCCAAAACATACACACCATCTATTAAACAAAAAAAAAAAACTACCTTTTGAGTGCATATAGTTGAATAGTTGAGCTGGAGAAAATGTTGAAATCCTCATTCTCTGCTAGTTTCCTAAGGCTTGATGCATGCTAAAAGCTTCTGCCTTCTGCAACAACCTTGGAGTTATCAAGCTCTGGATTATCTCTATGACAATGTAGCAGAGTAGGAATTTAACTTGATACTGAAGTCCCTGGTTATGTTGTTTGAATAATAACCATTTCTACATTACACATTCTCTATTAGGATTCTTACCATAGCATCTCTTCCTTTTCTCAATTAAGTGCCTAAAATTTAGTGCTTACTCTATGATTTCTGAACTTCAGAAAGTCTTAAGTGAGGTTAACTGAGCCTGAGGAATTGATGTGGTATCCTTTTGTTCTGCTCCTATGCAGACAGTTCAGCAAAATGCATATGATCAAGATCCATATGCCAAGGAATTTGGGATCAAAATTAGCGAAAATCTAGCTTCTGTGGAGGCAAGGGTACTTCCAGCGCCTTGGGTACGAATGCATTTTGTTCTGATTCATATCTGTGAAGAATATCTTATGTTGTCCTTAACGACATCATTCACTTATTTTTAGCTGAAATATCATGAGAATGGAAAAGAGAAGGATTGTTTGCCTCAAGTTGGACAGTGGAACATGATGAATAAGGTAAGACTTTCTTTTTTTTTTTGTATTGATTATGCTTGAACTAATTTTCTGTTTTATTAGAAAATTCTGTTGCAACTTAATTCTTGTAAATATCTTCTCCAGCTTCTATATCATTTTGCAAGTTACTTATTGAATACAAGGCCATAATTATAGTTGAAGATGGTTACAACTTACATGAGATATGAAACAATAGTAGTCATCCCCCCCTCCCTCGTTTCTCAACTGACATATAAAATACTCCTTTCCGACATAAAGGGCCATGTTAGCTAGCAAATCCAAGTGGCAAAAAAAAAAGGCGCAACTTTGTAATGCATGCTAGTTATTTGTTGGCCAACCATAAAAGGACCCTTAGTATGCATGATGGGGTCTCTCTTCTTTTCAATTGAATTGTTGCAACACATTTTTGCTATGTGACTTCTTTGGGAGTTGCAACTGAATACTTGTTCTCATGCTGATAGAAAATGATCAATGGGATGACTGTTAGCCGGTGGGCGTGCATCAACTTCTCGAGGAGTGTCCAAGAGAGCGTTGCTCGTGGGTTCTGTAATGAATTGGCTCAAATGTGTCAAGTGTCTGGCATGGTAGAGTTTTGTTCTTTTCTACTTTGATTAGTCTGTGCTAAAGAGTATATGGTATTGAATTTTTGCCCTTTGTTAAAATGTTGATAGTTGGCTCTCCTATTACAGGAATTCAATTCAGAACCTGTAATTCCAATCTACTGTGCTAGGCCTGATCAAGTTGAGAAAGCTCTAAAGCATGTTTATCATGCTTGTATGAACAGACTAAGAGGAAAGGAACTGGAGCTTCTGTTAGCCATTTTACCAGACAACAATGGTTCATTGTATGGTATGTTTGAGAGACAGAAACTTTTTTAAATTGGCATGAGCTCAATACTATCATTATCTAATGTATCTAATACGATTTGATTCTACTTTATAGGCGATCTGAAGAGAATATGTGAAACTGAACTTGGTTTGATATCACAATGTTGTCTGACAAAGCATGTCTTCAAGATCAGCAAGCAGTACTTGGCCAATGTGTCCTTGAAAATTAATGTTAAGGTAGGAATGATGCAATGATACTTTATTTTAAATTATTTTGATCATAGCTTTATTTCTGGTGAATGGCTTCATTGAGCCTTGATTGCTTTGCATTGCTGATAGTATCCCCTTTGGCTGCCTCTCTGACTACTTGTTACAATAAGTTTTAGTACCTTTAACCTTGTTAGTTACTTTTCCACTCAGAAGGATTGCTTGGCCTATTCAATGTACTCCTTACTTCTAGATCTCTCAATTTATGCAAGCAGATGGGTGGAAGAAACACCGTACTTTTGGATGCTATAAGCTGTAGGATACCATTGGTTAGTGACATTCCAACCATCATATTTGGAGCAGATGTAACCCATCCAGAGAATGGAGAAGACTCCAGTCCGTCAATAGCTGCAGTATGCTTCACTTACTGTAATTGCACTTCTCTGCATTATTTATCTTGAAATATTAGGTTGCTTAGACTATTTCTGCTTGTAGGTTGTAGCTTCCCAGGATTGGCCTGAAGTCACTAAGTACGCGGGACTAGTTTGTGCTCAAGCTCATAGACAGGAGCTTATACAAGATTTGTACAAGACATGGCATGATCCTGCCCGTGGAACCGTCAGTGGTGGCATGATTCGGTCTGTGAAGTCCTCGCATTTGCTGCTTTTTGTTTGTCTGTGTTTCTGCTTGCAATATTACTTCTTTTTGGAATTTTGTTCTGGGATTTCCTTTGAAATGCAAGAGAGTTGGTTCTTTACCATCTCCTGTTTTCTTGTTTCAGAGATCTTTTGGTTTCCTTCAGAAAGGCAACTGGTCAAAAGCCACAAAGGATCATATTTTATAGGTCAGTAACTGTCTTGTATTGTCTGGCTGTAATGCTAGACTTGAGTAAGTGCCACAAGGATGTGGTTGAAAATTAATCTTTAAGAAAGTTGATGTCACTTCCTACCAACCACGAGTTTGCTTGCGACTGTGCAGAATGAGCTAATATGTCTTTGCAGGATGATTGTCTTTACGTTGCCAAATAAAAGTCTGTGCTTTTGGCCTTATTTAAAACATGCTTCTTTTTGTTTTCTGTGGGTTTTTCGGTGGAGGAAAGTGGTTTGAAACTTTGAAGATTTGTTAAAAAACACTTAAATGTCCTTACAACTATAGTTGATGTCTGATAGTGATGTTCATTGAAACAGGGATGGTGTGAGTGAAGGGCAATTTTATCAAGTCCTGCTTTTTGAATTAGATGCAATCCGGAAGGTACGTGTCCCTGGAGTATGTAGTTTTCTTTTACTGGTAAAATTTATGGTCTTTAAGTTCATTTCTACAAACACCTTCAACTTGGTTTGTAGCTCTCATCACTTGTTTTCCAGTTCTCATCAATGGACTTTTTTGCTCTAGGCTTGTGCTTCTTTAGAACCAAATTATCAGCCGCCAGTAACTTTTATTGTGGTACAAAAGAGACATCACACCCGGCTATTTGCTAATAATCATAGGGATCGCAGTAGCATGGACAAGAGTGGAAATATATTACCTGGTAAACTATTACAGTTTACAAAGCACAGTTCTTTCTTTAGGGAAATGCTTATATTTCTTTTTGGAATTTATCTGATGTCAATATATCTCTCGTTTCTTAGGCACTGTGGTTGACACTAAAATCTGTCACCCAACAGAATTTGATTTTTACCTTTGCAGCCATGCTGGCATTCAGGTAAAAGATTGGCTTTTGGCTTATGTTGCTACAACATCATTAGTCTTAAGGCCCTTAGCTTGTATAACTGAGGATCTTGATGCCTGCAACTTGTGCTATGACCAGAGATGATTTGTTTATAGAGCAAGGAGTTCGCGTCTTGTCCATTTAGTTGCACATCTTGCATTAGTATGTATGAATGATCTTATGGAACCAAGAGCTCATGACACTTCTAGTTGAAAAGAAATAACACTCATATGTAGTTTTTTGTCAGGCAAAGGCTTAATCTGAATAGTATTTGAAAATTATTTTCTATCCAATATGGAACCTTAGAAGTCAGTTTGGAAAGATGAGTGGATTGGGTTTTTTGGCCAATCTCATTGTGAAGATAGACTTAAATTGGGATCGCTAGTACATGTACATTATTTTCACTTCTATAATGCTTTTAGGATGAGATGATAATTGATTCGCTTATTGTGATATGGCATACAAATATATTTTATTTTTTAACATGTCTCTATATATACATTGGTTTTACCTCCAGGATGAGATGGTAACATATAATTCTCTGCCATGACAGGGTACAAGTCGACCAGCACATTACCATGTTTTATGGGATGAGAACAATTTTACTGCGGATGGCATTCAGTCATTGACAAACAATCTCTGCTATACATATGCAAGGTGCACCCGTTCTGTTTCTGTTGGTGAGTGGAAATGCCCTCCTTCCCCCAGAAAAAAAGATAAAAAGTTAAAAGAATGATTGTAACAGATTATAGAAAGGTGGAAGTTGGCCAAAAAGATAAAGACTACGAATTTGGAAGAGCATGTGCTGAATTGTTTTAACTTCTTGTGGCCTATGATAAGTTAAGATAATTTTGGTTGAAAATAGCATGATGTTACCTCGTGTGTCGCCTTACAACACTTGTGCCTGCTAGCAGGGCTTGATTGAGGAACTCCATACTTTCCTCGCCCACTCTTCCTCCCCGTCTTTCCAACATCCACCTCCAAAATATCTTGGTGATTCTGGAAGTTCTTTTTTCACACATAAAGTTAATTAAAACTTTCGCATATCGTATGCTTCAAAGATATTCTCAGCTGCAATCAGGGCGGCCAGAGGCACAGAACCACCCTCTTCTTTGACCTAGATCATCATTTTGTGCTCACCTGTGTCTTTATGTTCTGCTTGATGAAACATTTTAATGCTCCCTCAGTCCTTTGAATATTTTCATTTGTGTTGTACTTGATCTTCTTAACGTCATTGAGAAGTTCCGGTTTTGTGCAGTTCCTCCTGCTTATTATGCACATTTAGCTGCATTCCGAGCCAGATTCTACATGGAACCAGATTTGCAGGAGAACGGATGTGCTGCTGCTGGAAGAAAAAGTTCCAGAGCAGCTGGAGAGTCTGGTGTACGACCATTGCCAGCGCTAAAAGAAAATGTTAAAAGGGTAATGTTTTATTGCTAATCAGAGGATAGTTAGCGAGTAGCAGAGGTAGCTTATAAATCAGGGGTAAGGCAGTTTACATGCAACGTAGAGCCTCTTTGTAAATGGACGGCTAGTCATGCTATGTTGCATGGTTCAGAAATCAGATGAATGATGTAAAAAGTAGCTGTACCTTCCTTCATGGCTTCAACGATGTGCTTTAGATTATGTTTACAGGTTCCGTTCGCTGTTGAATGGCTTTCTGTCTAATGCTAAAGTTGAGCATTGGCTAAAAGTACTGAGGCTGCATATCAAAGTGGATGCTTAAAGTACATGATCCCTGAACAAATCTACTGTTCTGAAACACCTGAAAAGTTGGCAATGATGCCATTTCCTAGTACGGACGATGGGATCTACCCATAGTAATAATATCATGAGCTATATGGTCCAAATTGGACATGAAGTCTCCCTTGAAAAACAAAGAAAAAAATGATGCCATTTACATCTGGTGGCAAGTTCAAGTAGTGTTCAAGCAGGTTGACCAATATATACAGACTAAATCTAACGATGATTTTGTTGGCAGCACAAACTAACAATTTCTAAAATATTTGTCCGCTGAGAGGACAGGGATTTTGTCGGACGGATAATCAATTGTGTCAAAGTTTCCAAGCTCCAACTGGCGTCCTAAAATGGTCAGCTTTTTGCCATTTTGAAAAAACAAAAATCAAATGGCATTGCACTGTTAACAGTAAACACGTATTGGAAGTGGAAACAAGAAAAGACCACAAAAAGGGTGTTGGCTGTCCTAAAGAGCAAAATATCCAGATGACCATGTCAATTTGCTCTTGTTTTAGTGACTGGCGAAACATGGGACTTTAAATTCCACACTTTTTGCAACTGAAGCTTCCAATTCTATTCTACTTGTACTTCTTCTTTTTGCTTTTTTTTTTTTTTTTTTAAAGACAGACAAGAAGCTCTGGGAATTATTGCACCTAAACTGTGACATCTAGTGTTAATGATACATTTGAGGAAGAAAGAAAGGTTTGGAGACAGTAGTCTTTTAAAAAATGACTAGGGATGCATGGACGCTTATATCTAGGTTTATCTAATTGTCAGGATTTCATTTACAAACTTTAAAAATTGAGCTATTTTGAGTGGAAGCAAGTTGTTTACAGGTAGAGGTGTGCCCTTGAAATTTTCATTAATTGCAATTTGCACCTTTTCAGAGTGAATTTATGAAGAGAATAAGCTTTCCGGTGAACAAAGGATGGATCCTAAAGGAATACACAGTTCACAGTTTGTTGCATTTTCACCATGCCGAGAATCGCATGTCTTTTAGCTTGCATGAAAACTGCAAGGATGACGGAAGGTAGCCCAAAACATTGCTGAAAGCATCAATTCTGAGGCTCAACAGCAATGTCTTTGAACCATGCTAAAATTCAAAGCACCTCCACTAATGTAGGATATATTGGAATCTGAATGTCATAAATCATGATGTATATATCAAATTTCACTTTTTCCTCACTATTTTGGCTTCAGCCAATTTGGTTTCAAGTTTCTCCCACTCTTCTTGTGTCCCGCTATGCTTGTAGATTGTACATACAGAGTAAATTTTGGGCTCATTATAAAGCTTTTTTTTTCCCCCCTCTTCCAAGTTTAAAACAAATGAAGTTACTTCCACTTGGTAAACTGAATAATTCTTAGCACCATCAGTCTTTTGCTATTATTGTTCTTCTGCAGTTATTGAAATTGAAATGATTTAGAGTTTTTTTTTCTATCATAAGCTGTTGGTAGATATGAACTCAAAGCGGCTCGATCACCATGTCTACTTATAATTATGAAACCTTACTCTATACCTGATTGTCTACCAAAGTACAAGATGACTGTCTACTAAGATTTATCACACAAATTCCTATCATTTGAAACAAAGAAAAAGGCCATGGCATGATAATGCCCTCAAGCTCACACCTCAACTGATAGAACCTAAAACCGATTCTGATTACTTCCAAGCCCATTGATTTTGTGGTGTGATTTGCACGGGAAGCATTCATGGTCAGTGTAAATAAATGCATTCAGCATAACTTACATCTTTTTGTTATCTTTTTAACCAAAGAATCAGAAGCAGCTCTTTCAAAAAGCAGGCAGTCAATCACTGATAATCATTAGGAGTGGCCAAACAGTCGAAACTCTTGAATTGCAACTCCGATGAGCAGTAGAAAGAATGTCAACACTTAATGCAGTAATCCTTGGAAGACATGGCTAATGCTGCGTAAGTACATTGGCTGAACAAGCATTTCTACGTTTTGTAAAAAATAATGATGGTGGGAGTCATGTTATAATGCTGTTCTTGGAGTCCGTCCTTTTTAATTACCTTGGTTTCCTTGTCACTTCAATTTTAGTTGTGTTTCTTAAAAAAGGGAAGGAAAAAAAAAAAACCATTCCTTTCCAGGCATGTGGGGAAGGGGAATGTGGGCAAGTTCATATCTGTCATTGCTGCCTGCTGGGGTAAAAGGTGACTAGGGCCTCCAGTTCTCAGACCTCAGTGGACTACATTTTGGCTAGAAATCATTGAGACGCTGACTGTATCACTATCACCTGTGCTCTTGTTAGCCTTAATAATGTCTAGTTCTTCCAACGAAAGACATTGTTGTTGAAATGTTAATTGAGGGGACCGTTCCCTTAATGCTATGTAACGAACCCTAAAAGGGGAATCCCTTCTCCATATTTCCATCAGTAATAAGATCAATTATAAAGAATGGTCCCTGGGAATAGTTGGGAGAATCAATGACGTTTCACATATATAGTGTACTGATGGATATGAAAGGTTCAAAGAATCTTGCTAAAAATGAAAATTTCCCAACTAGAAAAACAAGCCAAAGCTCGCTGCTCTCAACAACTGCACCGTGGAAAACAACCTCCTCTCACCAGAAGAGTAAGACAAAGAAAGAAACGGATGGAGGTGGAGCTATCTGGTGCAAGAGAGAGAGAGAGAGAGAGAGGTGGGGAGAATAATTGAAGCTCACAAGAAATTTTAGTCTTGAAATAGACTTGCTGTTGGAATACCTGCATGCCACTGTTCATGAAGCTACAATATTGATACTGCCTTCCTATTTGTTAAATCAGATTTTATACTTGGTTTACTGAATAAATTATTTAAGAAACCAATAAGTGAGATTCTACATAAAGAAAACTAAGAAGGGCTGCAAGCAAAGCCAAATGGGAGTTTTCAACTTATGTAATGGATATGAATTTTGTCTCCTATTGATCAGCTGTCAATATGAGTGTACAAGTTGAAATAGTTATGTAAAGAAAATTTTGGAGTCCATATGCTCTAGTCAAATGATCATTTCCAAAGAGCAAAGCTGTGTCAAAGCAAGGATTTTTTTTTTAAATTCAGAAATCAAACTGCAAGCAAAATGATTTCCTACTCAATCATGAGACAGTGATAATGGCATATGCAAAGGAAACTTCAATTCCTGGAAATGACAGAAGATATTGAGATGAGGATGTAACTAAAATATCAGAACACAAACGGTCTCATCAATGCGTGGGGCACTTGTGCTTTCATTTCTCATGTCAAGCCAAGTGAAAAGATACATCTTTTGGTACTGCACAATCAGATGATTCAGATCTGATAGTTGCTTAAGGATATTGGTATCTTGAAATATAAAAGGACACCTTGCTGTGAAACATCACTGTTATAACCCTCTCAGGCTCGGACCAACTATAATCAAGTTAAATATCTAGTTTCATTTATTCTTCACAAAATATCCATGACTCAAGTTAGAAGAACAAGCAAGATGCAAATTAAGGAGACTATGCTCCCAAGGCCACAACTAAAATAGGCGGATAACACATGTTCTTGTCCATCCCATGGCTTTCTTTCTCTCATAGTTTGGCTACACCACCCTCCCCAACACAACACACTTCAGAAAAAGCTAAGAAACATTGATGGAAAAGGAAAACATCCAAGGCAAGAAAAGTTCAGGAAGAGCAAGAAATTGTGGATGGGCAAAGGAGAAAAAAAAATCTTTTGCTCTTCTTAATACCGTTGCCTACTGGAGACAATGATAGAGTACTTGTGATCCCCTGGGACTAATTTCAAGGTTCTGGGTACTTATCATTATAATCCCACGTTTCTTCAAGATTTTATGAGCTTCCGGAAACCCTAGTACTGTATCATTGACTGTTAAGACAGGATCAGTTTCTACACGGGAACTTGCTAGGAGTCACGAAAGCTGAGAAGTGAGCTAGACGATTAACTCAAAGAATCTTCAAAATTATCTCTAAAATTTAAAACAGAAATGAAAAGAAAACATTACTCACCAACTCCCGGCCTGTAGAACTGGAAACCCTACTCAGGTAAGAAGGATATCAGGACAGGGCTAATCCCGGATTCTAATTCCCATGAAGAACGAGGCTTTTTCTTGAAATATTTGGAGAGGCAATGCAATTTATTTTCAATGAGTAGTCATCCGTGGCACACATATTTCGCATGACATTTAGAAATCTGTTCTTGAAAAAGCAAAGACACTAACGAAAACTGAGACTATTACCCAACACAGGAAGGTAAAATTAGGCATATCATAGCTCGAAGTCCAAAGCACAACAAAGGGTCTTGGAATCATGCAATTCCCATGACACAGGTTTCCTGTCACATATTAACCTTAATCATCAATCGAAAACGCCTGAAAACACAATAAAAAGCTCTCCCACCCCACCTGAAAAACTAACCATATATCCCGTAGTAAATATTGAAGCAAGAAATTTCACATTGCATACCTTTTCCACCAAGTGAATGGTACCGAATTATAACTACTATTGTATGACTAACAAAATTGACAAGTAAGAAGAAAGAAAACTAGGGTCCGTACATTCATATTCGTGTCATCACCAACAGGTGAAGCTACCACATGATCTGATCTTTCCTCAAACGAAGGAGAAAGGTTTAGATCATGCTGGCAGCTTCAACTGATAATGAAGCACGGCCAAGAAACTGAGCTGCACAACTATTCCCTCATGACCCTTCTCCTACCAGGGTGTGTAGGTCAAGAGAAAGACTAAAGAGAGAGACCTATATGGCTACAAGGGGCCAGGTTCCTCTTCGTCTTCTGTAAAAGGCTCGCCTAGAGAAGGGAGGGCAAATTGGCTATAAATAGAGGCGGGGAGCAGAGAGAAAGGGAGGGGGTTTGTCAATTTTATTGGATAAAAAAAAGATAAGGAAATTGGTGACTGAAAAGATTTGGAAAATTGTAGTATAATGGAAACAAAATTTGTTAGATGCAAAGTGGTCCCTGGTGATGCAAATTGAATATTGTCACGCCACCACCACCGCCACCACCACCACCATGCAGATCCCAGACAGCTTAGTGAGAGTTTCTAAATATTATTATTATTGTAAGAGCATTTATTAACTTTAGGGTTGAGACGGTGGGGGGACCCTTTCATGCACCCCCTCTCTGCTCTCCACCTCCTCTCTGCGCCTTTATGTGTATATATATGTATGTACATGTATGCATCTAACACTCTCTGTGCACTTACTTTCAAATTTATCTATCAAGGAAGTCACTGAGCCTAGTGTAGTCTAGGTTCAGGAGATAATAAAAGAGGCAAGCACGGTTCGGTTGGGTATTTATCACGGAATTTCTCCGGTTCCGAAGGATGGAATTCGTTTCGAACCGTACCCCTATTTTGACTTGGATATATATTTTCAAGAGGCAGAATTTATTTATGAATCTCCGTCAGTCATCACGTAACAAGAAAATATAATATTTTGCGAATTGCACTTATGCCCACATGCAGACATGAAATTCATATCTTCCCATTCCAATAACCCATATGTCATATCTATGGTTCCTTTTGATTTGATTTGGGTATATCATATTCACAAGTGAAATCCGCCGTCGTTGTTGGACGGTGAAAGAATTGTTATTGACGATTGGATTAAACATTGTTCAACGTTTTAAATTTGAATTATTATCCGACCCACTCACGTTTAATTTGAATCCGGTAATTTTAAGAGGTGGAATTTGCTTATGAATTCACGTCAATATTTCAACATTACACAGATAATTCCCAACTGCACCTGCACATTAATTAGCTTTAAAAGTTTAGGGTGCATGCCAATACGTACGTGTAGATTCGAAATTTATATCTCTCTCCGTCAAAAAAAATAGCCCACATATTAAGAAAGGCAGGCCAATTCCTAAAGCAGGGTCTAAAAATGGTAGGGGACCATGAAGTTTGCTTGCATCGCATGGCTTCGTAGGTCTTGCACAATAAATGAATGAAAGAAGAAAGAAAAAGAGCAGCATCTCTCAATTAGCCAGAAAAACGTACCACTAATTATTAAGTGGATGTCTACCTTTTTCGCAGATCAATCGTAAATGTTATGTGAATTTGAAAAAAATCATTCCTTCTAAAAAATCATCTCCTCGCGGAGCAGAATCAATTGGCATTTCCTTCTAAAAATGCCATTTGTGGGATACTTGCCATTCATTTCATTTGATTGGTTCCAGCTGGGATGTATCGTATAGTACCATCTGGGCAGGCTAGACTAGCTAGCTAGTTATACATAATATTGATGATGAACTGTCGCAGACCATCTGGAAAATGACTTGCATCAAATTATTTTCCTCTGCTAAATTGCTTTTAATACACATTTTTTGGTTCCCTAGTCCATAGGATACCTACCTGTAGGACATATGCCCTTGTCGCTCTCCAGAATATTGTGAGCAATAACAATAGGACGAGAGGGGGAGGAGATCTAGCTAGCAAAGAGGAATACTGATTATAGTATTCTTGAAATATGATTTTAATTAGATCTCCTCAGACTTTTAAGATTTTATCTGCTAAAAAAAGGGGCCAAAGAGAACATTCTTGATTCTTCTTTAGCAACCATTTCTTATACTACTAGTTCATTTTCAATTGGCCTTTCTGCTACATATTCGGTTGGCCGAAATTTTATTCCTCATCAATGCATTTTGTTCATCATATTTTACGCACACCTGACTCTCTCTATATTCAATTATATATACTTGTTCAATGATGAGCCAACACTTCCAGAATCTTGTGACATGAAATGTCAATGAGTGAAGAAGGTTGATTCTCTGTCATATATTGTAGGTATCTTCCTTTTTTTCCTCCTCTTTTTTTTGGTGGGGTTTTGACAAGTGTATACGTGTTTTGTGCATACACCTCGGCCTAGCTAGTAGTAGAATACTAAAGTCGAGTATCCAGGATGTCTCAATCAACTGTTACGTGCAGCTCTTTTACTAAGATGAAAACTAGACTAGTGAAGCAAATGAAATCGAAAATGAAACCGATAGCCATTTGGGCTGTTGGCTGTCATCACAGCCTTTTAAGACTTAAGGTTTGACGGCCGTGTGATTAAGAATTCAAATCTTATCTTTCATTATTTATCATTATATGTGACTGTTACTTTAAGTGATTTAAATCTATATGGGTGCGTAATGCGCACCTGTTTGGTGCGATGGTGATTCAGTCTCCATCGATTCCTCCATGGCTCAGTTGGATTCTCCTTTTAGTATAGGTTAAAGTAGGAATATGCATATAATAGGCAAGTGTCGATTGATAAAAAAAAAAAATCAAAAATGAGATTTTTTTTTTTCAAAAAAAGAAGAAGAAGAAGAAACAAGGGAACTTTCATCCATCTTGTTTGGATTGAAGAAAAAAAGAAAAGGAGAGGACTCTAATGAAAAAGAAACAAAAGGAGAATAGAGAAAAATAAATTTCATCCATCTTGTTTGAATTGAATATGAAGGAAAAAGAAAGGAAGTATTTAAAATATTGTTGGATTAAGAAAAGAAAAAGATTAGGAAAGACAAAAAAAAAAAAAAGAAACTATCATGCATTAGTTATGTTTTTATTCATAATAATTTAAAAGCTTAATTTAAAAAAATACATAGGCCTTTTAAGAAATTTTAAAAGTTTCATTTATCTTGGCTTTGTTTCCCCTCCATTTCAACCAACTTTTGGACGGAAAGTAGATTGACCAAAAATCATGACTAGACTTTATCTTTCCCTTTCCCTCCCTAACATTTCTTTTCCTTCCTCAAAAACCAATCAAAACATCAAATTTATCCCTCCTTTTCCTTTCCTTTTTCTTTCCTTCCCCTCACATCCTCTCAAAATGAACAATGCCTCAGTGAAATGAGGATTGGAGAATGGAAGAAAGACAACAGATTTGGCTTTCCTGAGGTCTAGGATTTCTTCACCAACCATAAGACAGCCAAGCAAAGGGGAAGTAACGAGAAAAGTAAACTGATCAGCATCTCATTTCAAAAACTTTAAATAGTGCAGAAACTGAAAACATACTTTTCCCTGAAGCTATTTCAGGAGAAAATGACTGAATAGCGATATTTATGATCATGGGGATTATAGTACCTGCAAGATGCCAGCAGTAGACTATTATGTATAATCATTTTGTCCTAGGCAAATTATTACTTTTTGATATTCTATCATATTTTTCCCCAAAAGTGTACAACAATAATGATTATGATTGACTTGCAATTTCAATTACTTGTTCTTTCCCTGATGAAACATGTTAAAAATATATCTCTGCTGGATGGCACATCTATATGTAGCTTAAGTTTAGTGTTAAAAAATCACAATAATTTGAAATGCTGTTGTTGAATAAAAACTGACAAAAACCAATGAATTGAATTGATCTATGAAGGGTATCTTAGATTTTTACGTTTGTGTTTTTCAATATCTATATGTTCTTCTATGCAATACATTCGTCTTCATTCCTAATATTACTTTAATAAGAAGAATATGTAATATCTATATTGATTCAATGATGATTTTCTTTATTCCTTTCCACGAAAATGGCATTAGTCCGTGAGACTTTATGCAGTGAAAAGCTAGGTAGAAGCCAATCCGGAAAAATTCCCAAAAATTATTTTCATGAGCATAAAAGTCTTTTCCTTTCTTTTTTTTGGAGGGGGTGGGGGGATTTGGAGTTTTCTAATATATAGAAAAAGCAACTGCTTCGAGGAAACTAATTGAGGAGAAATACGTCAGAGTAGTGCATATCAGCATACGAGACCTTTTGAACTTTATCTATAGGATTTTTCTAGCAGATATGTGCAACCAAAGTACAAAACTCAACTACATATCTCGAGAAGCCCCAGTCAGAATTTGCTTCACCAGAAGAAGGGGAATATGCTGCCAGATCCTTTACACATAAATCGGAATACATAAACAAGACTTTTCCAAAGACTATAGGCATATTTATCTTTTAGGATTAATCATTCTTACACTGACTATGTATACACTGTCAGCGTTGGATGAACGACAACTATTTGAATTTGAAATTTAACTTTTGCATGCATATCATGAATTAAACGGTGATAATGTATATACTATCAGTGTATATAAGATTTACTCTATTCTTTATGGGCACATTCATCCGACTGATGAAGGATTAATGTTACCAAATTTTATTATTTGTTGCAACACATTAACTTTTCATACTTAATTTGTAGCAAAATATTTTGATATGAAATTTACAATCTACTCACTTACTGACATAGATTATTGTTATAGATTTTTTGATTGAGTAGCAATTACACCGCAGACGTGTGTAACATTCAGTGTTATAGACGTCTGTTGCAACTGGTACTTCTACAATTTTTCCGATATTTCAATAAAAGTCGTCTAATAGTATAATTTGTATAAGAGTTCACAACTAGTATTAACTGTTTGTTACTCTAAAAGCTGTCGACAACTATTCATTCATCTTCCAATATAAAAAGCAACATCAGCTTTCTTATAAACTTTCACATTGATTTAGTTCAATCAAAAAAAAATTGTGATCGTCTTCCAACAAATTTAAACAAGAACCTAGTGCAAGAAGTATCACAAACATTCTTATTTTAAGTTTTTTTTTAAATCTTTATTTTCTTCTTGATTTCTCTGAGGATTTATGTTGATGACGGGTAATATAGTGTTAATATAGTTTGAATACTAATGGTATATAAATGAATTAATTATCCATAATCCATGTTTCTGAACATATATATCTGCATAAGTTTATGTAATGATTTTTTGTGTTGTATGCTTGGTGAAAATAATAGAGTATAGCTGGTAATTTATGTGAAGTTCTTGTATATATGCATGCTCTAAGTTTACTAGCTTTTTTAATTGGCATGGCTAGATATGTTCAAAAGTGATACTCTTTTGGTGATTTATTTTTTTTTATAGTTGTCTTGTATGTTAATTGAGTCAAGTCCTAACTACTATGCTTAATTGGGTTTTGTTTATATTATTAGCAGTTAGCAACTATATTTTTGTACAATTTTTCCCTCCAGTGATTATGCTTTTTGGTTCATTATCTCATTTACTCAATAGGACTACCTTGCACTATTGAGTTCGTGAGAAAAAAAATTGCGTGATCATTATTTGAGTATACATACAAAACTGATGATAAATTGAAATATCTGTTATTATCACTAAAAAAGGGAAATCTAAAAAAAAAAAAAAGAGTTTTGGAGCTTCCAAAAACAATTGAATGAAAACCCTCTTTTCTTTATGGTGAGAGTAAATGATGAAGAAAATTAAATTTCTAAAGAAAAAGTTGATGTTTGAACTAGATGGCACACATGATAACCACCAACATTATAGGATTTGAGGCAATCGATTTTCCTTGTTGTTTAAGAATCTCAACTGGAAGAAAGTATATTTAATCATGATCCTTGATGATCAATTTCTCAGTCGAAGGAAAGGGAATAAAGGGAAAAAAAAAAACACAAAGTCGTGTATACAATTCCTTATGCAAAAAAAACTAAACACATACATTATAACTCACGCATCGATAATCTGCTAAGAATCATGGCACCTTGGACCAATATGTCATGAAGGTAATCTTTTGCAATGCTTCTTAGTTTTTTTGTCAAAGCCTTTCATAAGACTTTTGTGACTTTACAAACCTAAACCCCGAGTAAACCTCAAAAGTCGGCAACTCTCGAGGCTCCTCAGGTGCAATGCTTCTTAGTTAGATGCAGAAATTTCTGGCTATTCAGCTGATGGTGTTTTCTGTTTTGGACTAGGATGTTCTTTCGTTTTGCCTAGTGTTCAAACCTTAATGTCCAGTACTGGGCTACACTATGATGTATAGATCAATTGATCATCAATGTCTGCAAAGTACACAAATATGCTGATGCACGTAATATCCTACCAGTATATGTCGTCAAATAGATCCCTCAGTTTTCAAGTACTCTGTGAATTTACTTAGCCAAAGAATCTGTGAAAACCCCACTTTTTTCTTTTTTCTTTTTTCTTTTTTTCTGAACCCAAAAAGGACTAGTTACTTTTTTCTTGTACGCACCCTGGTTCGTAATAGTAGAAAGAAGAGACTGATTTGTACAACAAAACATTCTAGGGCAAAATTTAGGGTCACAAGCTACAAAAAAATGACCGAAGATTTGTAAACAAATATTCCACGTTGTTTATCAGATAAATAAATGGGCAAACAATTAAACTTTCCCCTGTTATAATGGTACTAACAAGTTAATTTAGGGACTACGAAAAAAATGCACATAAGCAGAAGAATAACTTAATAAGTGAATTTAGGGAGGTTCCAATTGATTCTGTTACCCATGCTTATGAGTTTCCAATTGATTTTGTTCATGTTGGTAGGCATATGACTGTATGGAATTGTCTTCGGCCAGCTAAAAGATGATAAGCTCATTTGAAGGTGTACTGTTCTTACTCATTACTGCATTTCCAGCATACACTGCTATAGCAACACATGCATTTATCTTCCCTACCTTTTTTCACACACAGACAAAAACATGAAGCATGGAGAGTAGGTCTTTTTTGTGTCCCCTAAGAACCCTAAAAAGCCTGGATTTTAGAGGACTGTGGGGGGTGCAAGTGGTCCTAATCAGAGTTATGTACAAAACAGGCCTGCGGAGATAAGAGGGTTGTGATGGCTGGTAGTAGACTAGAGTGGTCCTCTGGGCTGAAGCAATACAAATTCTGCAGATGTAGGCTGCGAAAGCATGCAGGTGAGGGGGGGGTACTACTACTGGATCTTCCTGCTTCCCACACCTTGTGTCTCTGCATATATAAATGTAATGTGCGTCCTTTCGGAAGGGCTTACAGGACATTGTCATTGAAAAAAGGTCACAGCAGATTGCATCAAGGGGGGCAGGGAGAAGGAAAAATGCAGCTGCATTCTGCTGCTCCTGATGATGCTTTTGCTTCTGATGTGCTGCAACCCCATTTACTAGTCTGTGCTTGCCCAGTAGCTCGGAGGATGCCAATTGGATCAGACAAGGATTGTTCGAGTGACATCCAATTATATCTCACTTAGTACTAGTACGGTAGCTAGTACCACCATTTATCATCTCTAGGTACTATTTTCCACACCCCAAAAAAAAAATTGAAGAAGAAGAGGACATGTGTATGTACTTTTTTTTTTTCCCTTTTTTAAGCTTAAAAGGGAGTTTTCATTCATGTTAAATCCGCAAGAACAGCATCAGACACTTTCTTGGGGAAGTTTACAAACCGGACCCTTCTTCCCTCAAGAGATAAAGACAAGTTAGACACGATGTGGGCAGGAACATTATTGGTCCTCCTGACATGGACTAATTTGACAAAATCAAAATCATTTAACATGGATCCGATCATCTCCTCATGTATGGGGCCTCAAGAACCCTTCATGATTGGCGGCCAGGATTTAGCTGTTAAGTGTGATTACGGTTAATATGGTGGTAAGATTCTGTGTAGCACGCTTAAAATTTCATGTGTATGTTGTGTGTTTACCACTATAGATAGAAGATTATTTAGAAAAATAAAATTAGAATATTATTATAGAATTTTTTGCAACGTTATGTATATGAGATTGAGATATAAAAGTGGTTAAAAAGATAAAAATTCGACTGAAAAACTGTACTTATGATGATGCAACCGACAAATATGAAGCCTTCCTTGGGAGGCAGAGCATTTGAAGCATTTACACGTTTTAGACATTTTTCGTATCGATATGAGAGCTCAATGACGTTTAATGGTTCATGACAAACATTTTAAGCCAGGGAGATATATAATTACATTTTGGTCAGAGATGGATTGAATTAATTAATTTATGAAGGAAGTGTACAAAAAATTCTCCACAGGGTCAAATTTAGTTAGTGCACAAGCATCAGTCTTAATTCTCAAAAATTGAAAATGCAGTGTGCTTTATAGCATCCAAATCTAGGCCACAAACGGTTAGGAGCTTTATGGAGCTCAAACCGTCGAGGCATGGATACCTTTTCATCTCTGTAGCATTTTTTATGTTCGACAAAAAGCTCCCAAGCTTTTTCTTTCGGCAGGGTAGGGGGGAGAGGTTATTATTGCATCACCTGGCTATGGTGGTAGAGCAGAATGTGCATTGTGATGCCAACCCTTCAGACTTCTGGCAGGCCATCCATAAGCCATCGATCTTTGAAATAGGCGACTGAAGAAAATTTCCGCAGAAATGCTCTCTAGACAAGTTGAATGATGCTGTAAGTCGTATGAGTCGTATGTTAACTGGGTCGGGCTCAACAAATATGCACTCAAGAAAATGTACTTATGTATTCGATTAGTTTTCATTCAACAGAAAATAAAAATAAGTCCCTTTTTTTTTTTTCTAAAGCAAGAAATAGGTGAGATTTAAGAAGCGAGAAAAGGGATTTGAACCAGAATCTGCCAGGTTACAAAAGCTTTCTCGACCAAAAGAAACAAATTACTTCATATATGTTAGGAACTTCTAATCATCTATTGTATGCTTTCGTTTTTGTGGTTTGTTTTGAGCACAACCGATGTTTTTGCTTTGAGTTTAGGTTAAGTGATATTATAATGTATATAAATACCTCCTTTATTGGATTTTTGCAATTGGGGAATTGACCAATTATCATAGGAGGAGAGTTGGATTGATTGATAAAGTAATGAAAATTCCAAACAAGAGATCTCGAGTTCAAGATCTCCCGCTTACTCCGACCAAAAAAAAAAAAAAGGACTGCACAATGACCAATTATTGCAGTTCCAAGGAGGATATTAAAATAAATGGCACATATGCTAATTGGCTTCCCAATCCACGACGCCTTCAGTGCACGTTACAGTACTGCGGAAAGGTCTTCTATAATAGGACCCCTATGAAACAGTAGAACGAAGAGCGTATGAGTAACAGCACACCCGACAAAGTGCCAGAAAAACCTCAGGTTCTGTAGCAACTGCGCTTATCCAACAGTTTCGTACAAGAATATGGGAAGTATTATTGCTGTCTAATTTCCTTGGGGCTAAGTCAAGGGAACAGATCTACAAAAGATAATTAAGAAGGCGGTACTGCAATCTTCAAATGTTAGCAAGATGAGGATAATTTTCAATTTCAAGCTTCAAGCCAATAATCAGACTTAGATTGATGAATTTCCCAGACAAACATCTTGGCACTGTGATGGAGACTACTACATAAGCAGCATAAATGACTCCACATTGTGGCTGAAGTGAAAATGGATACAATGACAAAGGGCTTACAGAACCAGAGCACGAATTACAAAGGCAAACTAACCTCTGATGAAAACAATCCACCTATTAAGAGCCGGGGGGGTCGTCTGATCGTGATGCTCTATCATGTAAAAGCTACTATGTATCATGCTACGGCTATACTGGAAAATGAAATGTTACTCTTCTAAGGCGTAACCCCTGTGTGCTTGGTCCCAGTGGACCAAGTGCTACTAAAATCTAATTCTATTCCCCAACTTCCTAAGGCTACAAAAATCTGGGTCAAGAATAAATTACTGCCTGATCGACACCTATTCTTGCTCTTCTAGGCTTTTCAATCCAAAAGTCAGGCTTGCATGTGCAAGCAAATTGTAAAGTTTCTTTGCAGTTGGACGGTCTTTTACATGACTCTCTGTACACCAATAGTACAAAGCAACAAGAATCTTTAGTACTCTGGATTCATTCTCTGATCCCTTGGGCTCTGACTCTAGTTGAGCCATTACTACATCCTCCCACTCCTGGCCAGAGTCAGTCAATTCCTCCAGCTCTTCAGTTAGGCGCGGTCGTTTTCCAACCTGCATTAGTACAAAGAAATTTAAATCGTTTCTCAAATTACAGCTTCACGGGCATCAGAACAAAAACAGTGCAAGATCGAATGAAGTTGGTTTCCGGAAATATGCTACCCAGGTTCTATGAACTTAGCTCCGTTTTCAGAGGAAAATATTCTATGTCATATCACAACATTGCCCAAAACATTACATTCAAGGAGCTAGACTACCAGAAAGTTGAAAATATCAAATCGCATCCAGTTTCAATCTTTAATAAAATCATATTTAAAGCTCTCAACAATACTTACATTTTGGTCAACGCTCAAAAGCAATGTTCACATTGCCAGTATCCATTATAATGTCCTAATGTCTCTCGAAATTAGGAAAGCCGTATCTACATTCTACAACATTAAATAAGCACAGAAAAATGTCTATAAAAGGTGCGTAAGCAAAGTTTAGAACCTAGATCTAATTTTAACATTTCTACCTTTCAGGATGTACTAGTTTCTTCATGCCAATAACACAAAATGCTTTGTTACTTTTTGTTTGATAGCTCACGAGTACAGATTCTACACAGGATTGATTTGGAGAAGGAATCATACCTCAAGATAACTGTGAATATCTGTTTCAGGTAAATCTGAGTAAGGGATTTGCAACGTCAATAATTCTGCAAGTACACACCCAAATGACCAAATATCCACTTCCTACAAACAAAGGGGGGAAAAGGAGTTAGCAAAACGCCCTTAAATCACTAAATCACAAGAGTCGTACACATGAGCCCAAAATTCGACAAAACATTAACCAAAAAATCAATCTACAAGAAGAGGAAGAAGTTCGGGGAGGAATTCAAATACAGTGAATACAACAAATAGTGCAAGAAATAACTATTTAAGTAGGCCAATTACTTAGAGTTGATGTCTTAATGTAATGCACTCACCAATGAAAATTTGTCATTTCTTTCCTAATTAACTTGCTAAATGTACTTCTAATACTAAGAACATAGTATTTCCAGAGAGCAAAAGCTATCTGATCTACAAAAAACACCCAGGATTAAAAGGATGCATCATTATTGATGTCCCCTTAATGTTCCCTTAAAAAAAACCAGGCCTCTCACTGACTCAGCAATGATTGCATTTATGGCCAGTAATACAGCTGTGGATAGGGACCAGCCAAGAAATTTGAGTATGATACTTAAAGAAGGATGCACTTTTAGCACATACAGAATGAAAAATCACTATTGTTGATGCTATCATTCTCAGAACAAACAAACAGACTCTGTTCTTTAATTAAATTCCTTTCATGATATGCCAATGAATGTTTAAAGATCTCTCAAGCGTTTCTTAGCCATCTTGCCAATGCACCAACAGCCCAGGGTGACAGAGACTAAAGCAAATAATTTTAGGACACTTTGGGAAAAGAAAAAAAAAAGTCAAACACCATCAGCGACACTGGGTAAACACCTAAAAGTGGATTGCAGAAAGTACTTACCAGCCCATACATGTCACGTCTATTCATTGTCCTAAACACCTCAGGAGCCATCCAACGAGGGGTGCCTACACAAACATCAGGTGAAGGGATCCCAGTATGAGCAATACAACATGAATGCAAGCTTGAACGAAGAGGGATTGCCCTGTCAAAGTCACAAAGCTTTACAATAGGTGAACCATCATCCCTCTTCTCCTCCAAATCAATCAAAATGTTTTCGCTTTTTATGTCGCGATGAATAATGTGTCTGGAATGCAGCTCTGCCAACGCACATGCAACATCTCTTGCAATAAACAGTGCCAACACAACAGGAACATGCTTGTCACCATCTCTTGCCAGTTTCTCTAGATAAAGCTGTTGAATTAAGCACACAACACAAATTTCTGTAAGTCTATATAGGTAGATTAAGCAATCGAGAGGTAGATCATGCAGAAATGAAGAGAAGGCAAATAACACCTTTAGGGAACCCCCCTTGATGTACTCCATTAATATGGCGGATTGCAAGATACGAATATCTGATTTTCCATCAGACGAAGAGGACCACTTGGATGATATTTGATGACCATAGTATTTAATGATACACGAATGCTTCAAAGAACCCAGCATTCTGGCTTCCCCTAAACAATTTAATTCAAAACTCCTAATTTCATCTGCTAACTGTCCAAATACTTCTAATTTGCGCACCTGCATTGTTAAACTAGTTAGAAACACAATTTTTCCTTCATGACTATACTGTTTAAATGATACTCAGTGTAAAGATTCATATTATGTTTCCATAACTTCATAAATATAAGCATTGCACATGAATTGAACGCTAGGAATACAACAAAGCAGAAACCAAATAAATCTAAACAAAATGCTAAAGGAATCTTACAGCAAATCACCAAGCAACATATACACCTCAATAATAATAATGATCCTGAATAAGGAATAATACAGTAGGACACCAGACAAGGAAACAAACAATAACAAACCTTTGCTGCTGCCTCAACTGATCCAACTTTGCACTCCAGGAGGGTGGTAGATGCTGTTTTTCCAGTTTGATCACATGCAGAGAGAGAAGGAAACGAACAGTACATACTAGACTTATCATCTCTCCGAGCAGATACAGTCATCCTACTCAGAGGAACATACCTGCAAAGACAGGGTCACTTAGTACAAATAGCATGAATTAAGTTCAAATAAATAACCAATTCACCAAAGTCTTATAAAATTAATTTTTTATAAGCCAAGGCGATGAGTTGTACTTGGAAACCAGAAATTGTTTCCAGTATCAAACAACAAGAAAAATACAAATTAATCTGCAGAAGAATGAAGACAGAGCATTAACATTTCACCAATACTTGACCAAAAAAATCCTCAAACAAATATAAAAGTCAACAATTTCTTAATGACCTGAAGCATATTGAAAATTAACCTGCATAGCAAAAAAAGTACCCATTAAAGAAACATTTGCTTTCAACAGCCAGAAAACAAATAATTTTTTCAGCCTTAGTAAACAGAATTCCAATTATTTCCAATCACAGGCAGTTGGTATATTCTAATGTATCCTTCAACAGTAAGTAAAAGCACTGAATAAGTATACCTGCAAAAATACTCAGGGTCTGTTTCTTCTCTTATATCATGTGGATGGCAAGCATCAACAATCATGCGAACCCAAAACTGACCCCTCTTAACAGCTATTACATTCCAAGCATGAGGTGAAAAATCCAAGAAACCACGAACAAGTTCGCAAGGTACTGGAGGTTCTACCCTGTCACAGAGGTACTGCAGTGCACAAACAGGAAATTTTTTTAGTTTGAAAATAGCTGAATACACAAACTGTAGAGCTGTAAGGAAAATCCATTAGATTATAATAATAGGAAAAGGAAAATTCCATACGCAAAAGTACCTTCATAAGCAGAGCTCTATGTCTGCATACACCAAACTGCAGGCTACCAATAGGAACAACTACAGAATTTCGTCTTGCCTTTAAAGATTGAAGAGCTCTCTCACATAGATCAAGGAAAACAATATCTTCACCATCCAGACTATCTTTTGTGGTTCTTTTAGTTCTGTCATCATTCCCAGTAGGGCATGTGCAAACAAAAGGCTTCCTATAATTTGAACCAGAAACTGCTTTCCTGGTGTTTTGAAGGGCTGCACTTTTGTCACTTCCACCAAAATGGTCCGAAACAAAAATGGCAAGCAAAGATGCAATCTGCAAGGAATCAATAGCTCCACGTCCCCTTTCCTTCATTAAACCATTAATCTGCCTAAAACGTGACACAAGCGCTTGAGCACAGAGCACAATAACATCAAGTTTTTCATCCCTCTCCCTGAACAAAAGATTAAAAAATCAAAACAAGTCCATCAAGGAACTCCAAAAAACAGCATAATTCGTGATGCAAGTATATTGAGAATTACCGATCAACAAGAATAACTTCTCGAGAGTCAAGCTGCAGATTTTTCTCATAAACAGATAGGGGCATAAAAGGTCGATCTCGTCCTGCATCATAAAAGCCATCCGATAAATAGTCATCAACCCCACAGAATGATATCCTGCTATATTGGGACGAGGTGTCCGAATGATTGCCAGTAGGTCTCCTATATTTCCTCGGTTTGGGGCTATCAAGCTCAGCATCAGAATGCCTTTTAGACTTGCAAATACTACTAGATGCTTCAGGATACAAGCAGTCGTCTGGCATACTACTAGCATCTGATAGAGAGGCTGTTTCATGCTTGGTACAAGCACTTTGATACGATTCAAGCGCATCACATGAACATTTCTTCTCACAATAATCCTTCTTCAAAACAATTTCATTGTCAACATTTTCGATTGATCTCCCCAAGTCAACACTACCAGAAAACAATTCCTTGTTATCAAAATCAGAAACTACAGTGGTGTATGAACTTTCAACAAACGAATCATCCACAAGATCGGAGTCTCTGCATGTCAAACATTTTTCAGTAGTTTTATGGATTGCAGCAACATTTTGACCCTTCCACTTCCGACTGTTATTTAATCTTTCCTGGCGAGCTCTTTGCTGCAAGGAATACCGTCTTTTCCATCCTTTTGATTTGCGTGCAGCAAAACATTTATTATTAGGTGATGACCCACTTGAATGATTCAATGATGTTGTAGAAGAGCCTATGACATTACAAAATATATCCACGTTAAGAGCAAAACAGATTACAACTTCTAAATGAATCATGTGTATGTGCGTGTGAGTGGCAACAAGTCTTGTTCAATTCACCTCCACTATCACAGGGTTCCTCAACTACGCATTCTACACCATCCATTTCTGCAGCAGAACTGATGAATTCATCATTTGACAAATCATTGCCATTTCCCTCCAAATTGCAGCATATCCACGAAGGTATTTGACAGCAACTAAGAAGCTTATTGTGCTTGAGTAGAGTGAAGAGATGCAAGAAGCTACATGTCAGAAGATTGATTGAACATACAGAAGGAAAACAAGTACCAAACATTACATATTTTTGTCTGAGCACATAAGAAATGTCAATCTTTTAAATTTAATTGTCCAGAATACAGAACCACTTTCCAAGAGTTGAACCCAATGATTTTCCACTTTCATGTATAACAATTAAATTTGATCATTATATCGCAAAATACAGGCCCACTTTAACTGAATAAAATAAGTCAGGAGTTGACAAAACCATCTCAAAATCTAAATTGCAACTACTAAAAACTGAACAAGGGATGTTGGCTCAAACCAACCATTTGAGCACATTCTCTATTCTAATAGTAAAAAACATAAATAATGTTCACACATTCTCTAATTCAGTATCTTTCAAGTTCATGTCTTACATGTCAGTAGTAAAGATGGAGGGCAGCTGAAAAACCCCAATATATAATTCAACACTTTCTTAACTCAAGCATCATCAGAGAGGCATAATATCCAATCAGTAAAGAGACTAAACAGATATGGAGGAAGATGATCTTGAAACTCGTTAAAAAATTTTAATGTATCACTGTATAGCTTTTATGTTGATGCTATTACATACCTGAAGATCTAATCTCTGAAGGTTATGCATTGATTCGAGTTCCAGACACCCAAAGGATGTCAACCTATTGTTTGAGAGATCCAAATTCTCCAGCTTTTGTAAAGAAGACAGACCGGAAGGTAGCTCAACCAATTTATTGTTGGCAACTTTCAGAGATACTAAGGAGTTTAAGAAAGTTATCTCAGTCGGTAACTTCTTCATCTTATTGAATGAAAGGTCCAAGTACTCCAATCTATTAAGGCGTCCAATTTCTGGAGGGAGGAATCTACAGTAAAAGTAAGAATTCAGGGGATTTAAACTCTTGCCAGGACAAAATGAAAGAGAATAGCTAAACAGAAACGAATATCTCTAAATGTTATTGGCATCTAACATTATGTGTAACAGACACATGAAATTTCCAATAGCATCATCATTATGCTTGTGTCCTGGTTTCAGCACAAAACAGACTATAGTTGTTAAACTTCCTTTTTCCTAAAAACTTTCAAGCATACTGGAAGTCTCATTTCTTACTAGAATAGTTTGTTTCTTTTATCAGGAAGATACTCGATCAAATAGCTTATCTGCTTAGTTAGCCTCAAACCCCAAAATCCTATATAACCAGGAAAGCTTCCATATTGGTACCACCATAGCCAATAAAATATACAACTCCGGTATCTCAAATAGTGAGTCATACTGGCTAAAAAAACTCAAAACTGAAGCTTTCTCGTATGGGTTCAATGTTGATGAGCATTTAACACAAGTGCTCGGTAACTGCATTATGTATCATCACACTATCAGATAATCCAAAAGCATTCCACAAGCACAACTTCTTATGAGAAGGCCTCATAAAAGAAGTATTCTACAAACTGGACCGCTGACAATCAAGCAGATTTAAGCACCCATATAGAGACAAATGATTCAATATTCACTTGCAGTTCAGTTAATATTAGATGATGTGACAATACGATCAGCAACAAGTTAACAACAAAGGCTTCATAGTTGTGTATGAGAACCAATAAGGGAAATGTATATGAAAAAATAAATGACCATGGATGTGGAAATGACTATGAGAGTTAGAGTTTATTTTTCCTAAAGAATTCGTATCCCTTTCAGCTTCAATAGAGTAAAACTACATCCAGGACTCTTATGACTAGCTCCATCTAATAAATCATTAATATCATGAGAATCATAAGGCAATAAATTATTTTTTGATTTTAAAAAGGATACCCTTGCAGCCAAAGTGCAGACTAGTGTTCTAACAGAAATCCGAATTAGCAATTGCCATAACTTGAAACAATTGAGCTTCGGAATCACCATTACAGTTATTCCAGATAACAACAATAATAAAAGCAACTAATTTAAACTTGGTCCAATTCCAGAAACGCCAAACAACAAATAAAACAGAATATCATTGAAATTTTAATTACATAAAGCGACTACCAAGAATGTGATCAAGTAATCATGTTTCAATTATTTTTTTAAAGAATAGAAAATGCAAATAAAATTGAGAAAACACTGACCTAATGGAAAAATGGCAAACAGAGAGCTTAGTCAAGCACTTTAATCCAGCAAGTTCACTCAATACAGGAAATGCAGATGGCCTCAAAGGCACTCTACTCAGCTCCAATTCTTTCAAAGCCTTCAACTTCCCCAAGTCCAACCCACCTAACCCGGGCGCCTGGGCCACCTTCACTTGCAAGCACTCCAACCCACCCAAATCATTAAACTCCCCAGGAAACAAATTCAACTCATTCGCGAAAAACTTCAAAGTTCTCAAATACTTTAAGCTCCCCACTCCTCTGGGAATCAAATTAAAAACATTCTTGTACAAATACAGAGCCTCTACAGACTTCTCGGCCCCTTCCAACACAGGAAAATCAAAACTTTTTGCCGAAACATCAAGAATCGAGTCAAAATCATCGCGCTCTTCGACTGATTTCTCATCTGAAGGCTTCTTCTCAGCAACTTCAACAGACTTTTCACCAGGGTTTTCCACAGAATTCTCAGTTTCTTTCAATTCTTTAACCTGCATTGTCTCTGCTGCTTAAATCCCGACAAAATTCAATTCAAATAAAAAAAACCCTGATTAAAAAAAGAATGAGTTCCTCCCCTGGGGTGCTATAATTAGGGCTGGAATGAGTGAAAGTTGAGCATAAAGTTCAATGGACATCCACAGACACGCATATGATACCGAAAGAGAGGTGAGCAAGTGTGTGCAACTCTGGAAGTAGGAAGGGGAGAGTTTTAGGCCTGAAGAGGAGGAGGAGATGGAGGTGTTGGTGGTGGGGGGAGAAGACAAGAGAGAAAGAAACCCTAGAAAGAAGAGGAGGAAGAAAGGGGAGGAGCGGGGGGCGTCAAAAGTTGACAGGGAAGGTTATTTAATAATGGAGGTTGGCCTCATTGAGAATATGGGGAAGTTTTGGGGCAATTTACTTTGACTCCCCATCTCGGGAAGTTTGAAAAGAAGAATTCCGGTATTGTTTAAAACTAGTTGGAGTGGGCAGCCTCACGCGACTAAATAAGCCCTGAATATTGATTTTTTTCATTAAATGAATACAAAAGGTTTTATAACATTCATTAAAGATACCAGAGGTTAAAAATAAGAATGATATAAATATGGTGTATCCCTTCCCACCAAGAACATCTACTAACTATATTTGCAGTCAAGAACAAAAGATTAGTTGGAATCAATCATATATACTAAACTAATCAGGCTACATTTTTCAAAACATATATATATATATATACAGACATATATATAAGCATATATATATACATAACTATATAAATATATATTTATTTATTTATTTACATACATTAAACTATTACATAGGCTGAAGTTAACGTTCAAACCAAAAGGATCAAAAAATCAAATCCCAAATAACAGATACCAGCAAGAGTAACAAAGGCACATAAGGCTAAAATAGTCAATAGACAAACATAAATAAGGACAAATTAGGCAAAACAAGCACAAAGCAACCCTTAAATCAACCGAACCAAATTTCAAAAACAGCCCAACATGAAAAAGCTCCCATCCCAAATTCCCAAAAACCCCCCATGGACTTTTTCTCGTCTTGGATTCTATTGTGTGATGGACTATGCACTCACGCAGGTACGCTCCTCGTTCAAACCTAGACTTCATAGAAAATCAGAAGGGAAATTTTAAAATGTGTTTGGACAGCCATTTTTCGTCGGAAAATTGTATCATTTTCCTTGATCACATTTCCCTATTATCTTTTTTTCTCAAATACATCAAATCACTACAATAATTTTTCCATGGAAAATGATGGAAAATGCAATCCAAAAGAATTCTTGACTAATTGTTATAGGACCAACTAGGAATTTTGTTCTAGGGATAGTTGAGAAAATTTTAGCAAGTAAACCTTAGGTTTTGTTTGGATTGAATTTTTCTAGATTTTTTGTAGAAAAATTACTGTAACAATTTGATATATATGAGGTAAAAATGTGATAGGAAAATGTGTTCACGGAAAGCGTAGCAATTTTTCTTTGAAAACTACTGTCCAAATAGGGCCTATATTGAACTTTCAGTGATTATTCATCATAAAAGAAATTAAGGCCCTGTTTGATAAATCAATTCATCACTTAAATTTAATGGATTCAGATTTTAATATATTCAAACCGTTTGATAACAAAAAATTGAATATTTGAATTAATTATGTGGCATTGAATTTTATAAATAAAATTTGCTTCCAAAAATAAGTGATAAACTATTTACTTATCACTGAATGTGATATGCACTCAAATGATTAGATTTAATAGTTAACAATTTAATAACTTAATGGATTCAGAATTTAAATTTTAAATTTCAAACTACAATTTTATCAAACGCAACATAAGAGTTAAGACAGTGGCTTGTTTTTTGTATGTCATTAATAGAAATATTTGTCGTACATTTTGTTTGCGTAGTTGAGTATTTGACCATGATTTCAAACTAGGAAATAAGTGGTCTTAATTTCTATACACATATATAAGAAGCAGTTGGAGTTTACTCTTTGGTGAACTTTTCACCTTGCATTTTCATCTGCTTTGTTGGTGAGAAAAAGTTGAAAATCTAGGGATAAGTTTCGTCTTTTTTGTTGGTGAGAAAAAAATTAAAAATCTAGGGATAAGTTTCGTCTGCTTTGTTGGTGAGAAGGGATATGTATCTTATTATGCAGAGTGAAGCCTCATTTGTTCCTCTACTCTAGAAAATTCATGTAGATAGACGGTACTTTGATGCCATAACCCATTAATATCCTTGTTTTATGAGACTACAGCAATACAGCAATCAAACAATATAATCACTTTATTGCCCTTCCAGATGCTTGCTTTTTGTGCAACTAAAGCATCATAGTCATGGGTACAGTTGTACATCTGATATCTTTAAAATCTCATTTGTACCGCCACATTGTTTTTGTGCGTTGCAAGTTGAGCTTTAGTTTTGCGACATGTGGTTTCTGTTTGTGCAAAAGAAGAGAACCCATTCAACTATTTATTTTACCGGCCTACAGTAATACAACAATTACAGAATATAATGACTTTATTGTCCTTGCAAATGCTTGTTTTGTTTGCAACCAATACATCATACTCACGGGTATAATTGTACATTTGATATATAGTTTGTGTCGCCACTTTCTATTTGTGTGTTGCCGTTCCAGCTATAGTTTCCCGAGGTTCTTCTGAAGCAATATAAACGTTGTTTGTGGTTTCTTTGTTCTTCACCTTGCATTTTCTTCATCATCTTGCATTCTCTTTTTTGCAGCTCTTAAACAATATGCATTTTCTTTCTTTTCTCTACTTCTAGCTTTGTTTGCTGCTTTTTATCCCTACGACTTCATTTGGTACTTCTTATCCGCAAAGTTTCTCGTTTCCTACTTCTTATCTCTGCAACTTTGTTTACTGCTTCTTATCCCTGCAAGTTTGCTCACCAATTTCAGGTTCGGTTCTATGCTTTTTCCTTAATATCACGGCTCTTTTATCGTTTGTTAAGAGTGTCGTTATATAGTTTTTATGTGCATACTTCTTTTCATTGTTCTACTGTTTATTGAATGCCTTGTTCGTTTTGAATTGCTATATATTGTACTTTTGTTTATTGGCTATCTGATTCTTGTTGTCTAATAAAATGAGATTGTCCAAGTTTGTTGTTGATTCTACTGATTCAATAACTGAAAAAAAGAAGCAACGTAATAAAAAAATAAGAGAATAATACGCTGCACTATCTCCTCATGAACAATTAAAATAGGCTGAAAAATCGATTATTGGGGAGACTTTCTGAATTCACTGTAACCAAGCAAAGGTTGAAGAGGAACATGATCGTTTGGCCAAAAGGAAGGAAATGCGTTGACAGAAACAGATAGAGGCTTATCATAAAAAAAATTTACGCTTATCTTTTGATACTCATACATTAGAAGATACTCAAAAAATTGTCAATCCTGCTCCTACTATTGCATTAACTACTACTATGGGTACCAATTACCCACCGAGTGAAGATCCACAAAATGTTCAAAAAATTGAGAGTGCCACTTCTACTGCAAACAACATATTATCTGCTGAAGTACCACCTAATTCTGGATTAACTATTCAAGAACCAGTTGACAGCAATGCAAAAGGTATATATGTATACAAATGAACGTCTAACCCATGCTTTAAATTGTATAATATTATCTCTTACTTTTCCTCAATTCTATATTACTAACTCCTCATTAGTGTTCCCAGGGACGGTTGTATTCCAGTCAAACAATAATGACAAATCCAAAAAACACACTACTGTTTTCTCAAGCTATGACAGAGGTATTAATTATTTTGATGTTTTACTTTGACAAAAGCATACTATGTAGGGCAACAAAAAATGAATATCAAATCCGACATCTAATGGCTGACAAAACATACAACAATCGATCAAAATTGCTATCATTACCAGATGCAAAAGAAATGACCACAATAAGAGATTATCTTCAGTTTTCTTTGGTAAATTTCACTTACACAACTTCTTTGCACAAAACACACAAATCAACCACTATATACAAAAAAATGAAAAACCATATATATATATGACATCAAAAAGCTTATTGGATACAAGAAACTCCTAAATTGCTTGATAGAAGTCAAAAATTCTGGTATAATGCATGCCTTCGATGCTTCAAATCTATGCGTTCTATTCCACAATGGCCAATTGTCTGTGCATCTTGCAACATACACATTATAGTCAGCCCAAGGCATGGTTGAAAACTCCATTCTAAAAAATACTTACAAATTTTTATCTCCAAAAAAAATTATTTCACAACAATCTTCACTTGAAAATAGATGTCGATTGACTGTACAACTGGAGGATTACACTGGAAATCTGACCCTGGATCTCTATGGAAATGATGCTTCTCAATTGCTTCCTTTTACAATAGAAGAAATTCAACAACAAGAGCAACAAGTTAGCATATATAAACTAAATACATTCTAACCTGCTATTACTACACAGATACCTATATATACCTTACATTAATAAAACTTGTGATTCTTTTTACGTTGCAGAACAAACTCGATTATCAAGCAATAGAAGACAGTGTCAGCAGCAACATAATAGTCTGCTTCATCAAGAAGACTGCTTCAAACCATGCCTTAGTAACCAACACAAAATACTCGGCCATCATAGTACACAAACTTCCTAACATCACCAATACTTCAGAAAATAGCTCCAGTGCAATTAGTGGAGAAAAAAATACAACAAAAATGCTCATCGACTCTCCACCATAGCCAGCGACAACCGAAGTTGCACATACACCTGAATCTTCAGCAAATGTAGACAGCAATTTCCTCACGGCACTCAAACTCACAAAGAGCCCCATCAAAAAACAATGCACCGACACCTATAAAATATAAGCTTAAAAAGCTTTAATGCTTTTGAAACTGTAAAAAGTTCTAAGAAGCTTTAGCTATAAATATGTTTGAATGATTCTATAAACTAAATATAGACAATAATCCAGATGAACCTGCCCTTTTGAAAACATCTGAAAAATTGTCTATATAGCAAATACAATGCAGTAGCTTTTTGCAAAATATACTTATCACTCAGCTCCTCAGCACAGCAATATAGAAAAAAAAATCCCTCGGCGCCCGCGTATTGCGCGAGGATCACCCCTAGTCTTAGCATTTGAAAAGGAAAACTTTCAGCTACTAAAAAGGAATTCTTAATTTCCCAAGGTATACATAGATTTTTTTTTTAACAAAGATATAATATGAAAAAGAAAAATAAAAGGTAAATTATGTTCAACAAAGTGTATAATAATTGGTAAACAAACAGTAGTATTATTATCCTTGTTATCTTCCGAAACAACCACAAAGGAATACCCAACTCTTGATTGGTTTTTTTTTTTTGTTACATTTTGGACAAAGCTTTTGACTTTTTTTTTTTTTTTATGTGCTAACAAAACTTTTGATTTATGGTATGAACTATGAAGAAGTGAGGAACACATTTTCAAGAAAGCACCAAAAAAAAGGGGAAAAATGCACTTTTCATCCTCATTGTTTAGGGCGTCGAACAATTTCGTCCCTAAAATTTCAGTCAAAATACATTTCATCTTTTAATTTTATAATTTCAACCAATTTCATCCCTGAAATTTCATGTAAATATATTTCATCCTCATATTTTCATAAATTTGACTAATTGAGGACAATTGATTGGGCTGTTAAGCAATTTGGATGAAATACCATCACTTGACCGCATCATTCTTATTAGTTAAAAAAAATGGATTAACAAAAATCTCAAAAATCGTTTAATTTACTTTCTCCTTTTCTTTAAAAAAAAAAAATTTTCAACCACTATTGCTCACTTCTTAATCACAAATTGAACAAAAAAATCAAGAGGAAATGAAGTCGTGAAGAAGAAACAACCCATTATAGCCAATTGGAGAAAAATTTCAAACAACTCATTGCAACCAATTGGAGAAAAAATTAATGTGAAAGAAAGAATTGTTTGGATTGTCATTTATTTGCAAAATTTTATTTTTTGACATCATATATGTGTTTTTCAAATCATGTATCTATCATCCAATCTATTTTTTTTTATTTCACATACATCATATCATAAATTTTTAAAAAAATCTCCCATTTAAACACACTCATTATTATTTTTGTAATTAAATCAATGACCAAATTAATTATTAGTAATATAAATATTAATGGGACCTGCTGGTGATGGAATGATATTCCATTCAAATTAGTTAATAATCATTCAATTATTTAAAGTTATGAAGTTATGAGGACGAAATGTGTTTGTATGAAACTTTAAAGATGAAATTGATCCAAATTATAAAATTATGAGGATGAAATATGTTTTCACTAAAATTTTAAGGATGAAATTGTTTAACAGTTCAAACATTAGGAATGAAAAGTACATTTTTTCAAAAAAAAAAAAAAAAAAAAAGGTTGAAGAATGCATTACTCCACATTACCAATTGAAACGGCAGATCGGGCCGGGTCGTAATCCAAACACAATAAAATCAGAATTGATAAATCCCCTCAGTTCCACTCTATAAAAACTCCCTGCTCTTCACAATTTAAATCCACCCTTTCCATTCCAAATCTTAAAACCGCGCTCTTTCTCTCTCTTCGGGCAACACGAAACACGCACATTTTCTTCTCTCTCGACGAATTTGAATAATGGCGATGCAGGCTTTCAAGTAATCTTCAAATGTTTCTACTAATCCATCAAAATTTTCAGTTATTCATTATTACATTCGGTTTTAAGTTCAATGTTTTCGTTTTTCTTATTCTTTTCTGTATTTAACTTGTGATCTCAGGTCCGAAGAACAGAGCCAGTTGCAGCTTGTTGAAAGAGAAGAGATCGACGATGAAGAAGACTTGTTCGAAGCCATTGACAAACGTAATCTCTCAAATGTTCCGTTATTTAGCTTAAAACCTTCATAGAATTCATCTTTTTTTACTGTTTCGGTGCGGTAAAATGTCTCTTCAAGTTTCATTTGCGACTCTGTTCTTAACTTTTGATTAATAGGTTAAACGATGTAGCTTCCGATTTGAGATAATCATATTCACAAAATTCATTATATTTTATTATATTTTTATTTACTTAACTGTGGAAGCTTTTCTTTGATCGTTTCGTTAACATGCGTTTAGCAAAATTTTCGAGTATATCAAATTTGAATCGGTCTCGGAACGGGAAAACGTTTCATCTTTTCCGACGATTTTGTCAAATTTTGGTGAACTAGGTAAACAAGTCTAAGTAGTTTCTTGTTTAATCTGGCCATTGTTCTGCAGTGTTCTTTAAGCTCGAATTTCCCTGAATAATCACTCTGTTTTCAATTACAGTTGATTCTGTGTCACGAGCTGACTTGCTTTTCCCTTTTCCGAGTCTATTTTCGTCTAGTTTCTACATAAATTGGCAGCTTGTGGTTTTCTCTCAAATTTTTAGCTGATAATATACTGTTAATAGATAAATACAGGATCCTGTTGCTTGGATATCTAAGTCAACTCCTGGTAAATGTGGCTTCGAGCATCCTGTTAATATCTGTTCTAGTGACCAAAACCATACTTAATTGTTCTGCATACTGAAAACAATGTTGTAATGAATTTAGTGTTTTTGTATTGATCGTCAGCTTGAGGATTATCAAATTTCCTTTTGATTTTCTGCCTGCCTTAGATTCTCAGCTGAGTTTTTACCACATTACTGATTCAATATGCTGAATGATCTTTCATTTTATTTTCTTTTCCTGGATATTTTCTTAATGATCTAACAGGAGTTTGTATTGGTTAAAAAAATCCAACATATGACAAGACAATTTCTTAATGTGTGACCTCATTATCTTGGTTCAAAAATCATGTTCTAACATTTGATGTTTGGTCGAATGTGCTGTGTATATCATAAGATCTCTGTTTCATTTTGTTCAAAGCCAATCATTGGTACACAGGAACCCTATCCCTAAATATTCATCATTGTTGAATTTTGGAGTTTAATACTTTTGTTGCTTCTGAGTTCTATATTTAACATCTATTCACTCAAACTCAAAACTATGCTCAATTGTTGCTTGTGATTACAAGCTAAAAATTCTGGTTTCACTGTGTATTGCCGAAATTCAGCACGGTGGAATGTTTATTGGAACTACTGCAGTTTTTCCAGTTCACGAACATAAATTGTTACAATTGTTCTGGCAGTGACAGCTCATGGAATAAATGCTGGTGATGTCAAGAAGCTTCAGGATGCCGGGATCTATACCTGCAATGGATTGATGATGCAAACAAAGAAGGTGAAAATATTACGTCAAATTTCGTAATTAGAATTCAATGCTTGGGTAGCTTTGTCAATAGCAGTTGCATTTGTTGTGCAGAGCTTGACTGGAATAAAGGGATTATCTGAGGCGAAAGTTGACAAGATTTGTGAAGCTGCTGAAAAGATAGTGGTTAGAGATTTAAGCATTCAATTAAACTGAGGCCTGTCTTGCTGCAACTTTAAGTTTGATTTTATCTAATCTGATTCTCCGTTGTTTTCTCAGAACTTTGGTTACATAACTGGAAGTGATGCTCTTCTTAAAGTAAGCACTCTTTTTAGATTCTTTTCTTCCTGAGCACTGCATAATCCTATCTGGCCTATTTTTTTGACTGGCTAAGATAAAGATCCAAGTATCTCTTTTAAGCAATGCTGAACTTATCCTGAAGATTCATGGTTATCTCCAATCTTTTTTTTTTTGGGGTTCAGAGGAAAGCTGTGGTTCGTATTACAACTGGAAGTCAGGCTCTAGATGAACTGTTAGGGGGTAAACAATGAAATCTAATGTTGTTTTACTGAATTAATATAAGCTGCTTTCATTTTAAATGTGCTTTTCTGCCCTAATTTGTCTAGGTGGAGTTGAAACATCAGCAATTACTGAAGCTTTTGGTGAATTCAGGTAAAATATGTGATGTTTACCATGACGCAATTACTTGAATCAAATCCTTACTGTTGTCATTTTGGTTTTGTTGTTCGTTTATGCTCGTAAACTCCGATCTTAAGTGCTTCTTCCTTTGACACTTCGATTCAGATCAGGAAAGACACAGCTTGCTCACACACTCTGCGTCTCCACACAGGTGTGTTTGTCATCCTTGCTCATAACCTGTGTAACAAATATGCACTTGATATGAATTTAATATTTTGCTGGATTCTAAAACTAGCTGTTCAATATTATTTGCTAGGCTCTTAAAATTCTTCGTGGTAACGTAGGTTGGACTTTTAGAGACGCAATAGCTTTCTTTCCATTGACTGATTTCCCTATACTTCCTGGTTTGAATTAATAATATCCACAATTGAAGTTTGGTTTTATGCATCTTTGTAATTTTGCAGCTTCCTGTTAACATGAGAGGTGGCAATGGAAAGGTTGCTTACATTGATACTGAGGGGACTTTGTATCCTTGCTATTTGTAGTTCTTAAGTTCTCTAAAATCACATTATCAGCCTCTTTACCAGCAGTGACTGGAAGGAGAACTGCTGATGAAGCTTTTCTCTTCGATGTTTATTTCCCTTGACTGAACTCACGTGAAGTCGACCTGATCGCATTGTGCCAATTGCTGAAAGGTTTGGCATGGATCCAGGAGCTGTACTAGACAACGTAAAGCTTGTTACTCAAACAACTTATGCATCCTTATGTTTTTTAGAGACTTGGCTCTTTTATCATCATCAAGCTCTGTTAATTATGTTTAATGATTGCTTTTGGTCCTTTGGATTGTGAAGATCATTTATGCTCGTGCATACACGTATGAGCATCAGTACAATCTGCTTCTGGGTCTTGCTGCCAAAATGGCTGAAGAGCCTTTCAGGCTTCTGGTAAGCCTCTGCTGTTAGCTTATAGAGATTAAGGCACAGACCTGAAGCTTGTTAGTTTAATTCTATCAACTGCATCATCAGATTGTTGATTCGGTGATTGCTCTATTTCGAGTTGATTTTACTGGAAGAGGAGAATTGGCAGACCGACAGGTTTACTACATATTACTTTACAATGCTTAATATAGTTACTAAGATTTTCTGTCTCCTAACCTCCACTAGACTTCTGTATGTGCAGCAAAAGTTGGCTCAGATGCTCTCTAGGTTAACAAAGATTGCTGAGGAGTTTAATGTTGCAGTATACATGACCAACCAAGGTACTCAAATAACAGAAGAGAGAAATAGAAAAGACAACCAGGATTTTAGTCCCTACAGAAGTTATCCATTATATGAGCTTTAATTTAACTGTTTAAGCTGTGCTTTTCAGTTTCATCAAACTAGTTCTTTATGCAATTAAAGCATTCGGGTTCAGTCTTGCATAAATCATTTCATACATTTTCTATAACATTTGGTTCTAATGTACAAAAATAAACTGGATTTTGCAGTTATAGCAGATCCTGGAGGAGGTGTCTTCATATCTGATCCAAAGAAACCAGCAGGAGGACATGTGCTTGCTCATGCGTCCACAATACGGTTAATGTTCAGGAAGGGTAAAGGCGAACAGCGTGTCTGCAAAGTCTTTGATGCACCAAATCTTCCTGAAGCTGAAGCTATATCCTTCCCACTTAATTTAACTTATTCAGTAATCATTATGACGTAGACCAATGATACCAGTTATCACACCAAAATCTATGTAAATGGTAAATATGGCTGTAATTACTAATTGCCCGAGTCTAAGCAAAAGTACTTCCAGATTGCACCCAAGATTTCCTTAACATGAAGCACGTCTTTCAGATAACTCCAGGAGGCATTGCAGATGCAAAGGACTAGAAGATATCCAATTTCTTTTCTGCAGCTTGGAAGTGGAAATGTTCATCACGTTATGTTTTATTGTTTAAGTTTGATCTTCATCCTGTACAAAGTGGCACAATGTGACTGGGACAAGTGTACATCCGTTACCCATTGCAATTATGTTGTGGTATTATGCCTAACACAACTTAGTCGTTGCACTCTACCATGTTCAGAACTTTTAGTCGAGCACATGACAAAAATAATGCTACAATGAAAGGCCTTAACCCAGTGCAGCAGTAAGAGACAGTGGAGAGCAATAGAGGCAAACCAACCGAGTACACACTGTCACAGGCCAGATTCAGGCCATGCCGTTATTTACACTAACAGATTCATCTACCATCCATCATAGAACAAAAATGAAGCACAGGAACAACATACGTATACGGTAATGGACAGTTTCCTTTAGAGCAAAGTATCTATTATTTCATATATCGAGTTTCTTTGAGGCCTTAAAGTGACCTCCCTTGGCGTAGTAAAGTGAAACCTAAAGAGTTAATAAAGCTCCAATGGCCACATCAAATAGATAGCTTCACTCTTAGGTGCAGTGTTTCTAACCATAAAATTAAGTAGCAACATAGACAAGCGATCAAGGATTGACCACGTTCACAAATGGACAGAAGATAAATGGAAGGCCAACAACTAACAATAGGCTAGCCACAACAAAAAATGGTGACCGAGCCTAGTAGTTTTGGGACCAGTTGGCAGCACTTCCAACTCTGGGCATTCCAGTACCCCCCTTCTTAGCTTCTGCATCCACCTTAAAGTTTGCACCACAAACTTCCCCAGAACTATCCACCCTTGGCACTGGCTTCAACTCATTGTGGGGGTGCTCATAGCTCCTCAACCCTCCCGAACTTGTGAAGAAGCATCCTGAAGTATAGAATACAAGAAGATGAGTCAGTGCTTCGCTTTTTGCCTCACCAATATAGAGCAGGGAAGATAGTGAGCCATGTTAGAAACAATAACAGAAGGCTAAAATAATAGAGAATGCTAGGAGAATGAAGCCACCATATTAGGCTTATAGAAAGCTTTTAGATAGACAATTAGGATGTTTTCCAGAAGGAAACTCAACCACAGCAGATGGAGCAAACTAAAACAAATCAACAATCAATAGACACTACAAATGGCAGGAAAATTCTTCATCGCACATATAAAACATAAATAAATATATTCCCGTCAATTCGTTAGTCATCAACCTATATTCCACATGCCCTTAATTATTCAAGCTAAAAGAGAACAGCTTAAAAATCAAACACAACTTGGCACTGGGATTATGCAAATGCTACCTTTGGGAAATGGTGCAAAGGACTTGCCACAGCCTTTTTTCACAACATCCAAATCAGTTGATACGACAAGATGGCCTTCAGAATCAGTTCCCCAAAAGAAGGGTACACTCCCATCAACATCCTATATCCAGAGAACACTAAAAATCAGCTAGATTCAATCAGAGCCCAAAGTAGTAATGAGCACAATCTACAGAAACAGGAATGACATAACCCAAGTAGGCAAACTTTATGGAATGACAAAAAAAAGGAGCAAGGAAAAGTTAGATAACATACAGCAGCCATAAAAGTAGTTTTTGCAGTGCTGTCATATAGGATGAATGCAAATTTCCCATGGATATCTCTAACAACTTGATCTGGAGGATAAGGACCTCGGTCCCTCAAGCTCCGGTAAGCCTCAATAACAATTATCACCTCATTTGCAATCTTATTTAACCCATATTGCTGCTTAAGATGCGCAACATTCTCAATATGGCCTTGGAACAGGCAGAAAATGTCATCAACAACTGCAAACAATCTGCCAGAATGGTAGAATAAGAATGATCAGTCCAATTGCACCAACCAAAATATTTACCTCCAAAGATTTGAGTATCCAACCATGCAACTTTAGCATAAGCAAATACAGGAATGAAAGAGAAACTAAAAACTACTTCTGCCCCAAAGAAAACCATTAATTGCTGTGATTTGATTCGAAAAATTGGCCATGGATTGCATTTAAAGGTAGGGAACTAATTCACTCTTGACCTTAAGTCATACACATTCTGGAGTCTAAACTTCATCATACGCAAAAGAACAGAAGGAATGTAGGTTGGTAGACTTAAGTTAGATCTCCTTTTATCATTCATCGCCTGATCATGACAGGGCTAATGAGAACACTAATTTACATTACAAAGTTGACCTCAAACATCACAAATATAACAACTAAGATTACTTCCAGATATTATCTCAAAAGCTGATCATCATTAAAATGATAGATTAACAATTAGATTAGCATACTTATTAGTAAAGAAACCTGAAAATCTTGAAGTACAAGAGGGGAAAACTGAATCAGAAGAAGACTACAGAGTCAAAGGGATTGACCAATGACCAGCAAAGAGACCGAAAAAATACTACAGCTGTCTATCAACCCCTAATTGAAAGAAAAACAAGAAGACTATCAGCTTCTTCTAATGGAAACGAAAATCATAGAATATTCTATAACATTATGGGGGAAAAAAACAACAAAAAATTGAAAAGGAAAATTAAGGAAGAAAACCCGAAAAGAGATCTATGTCCCTGGATCATCTTAAACTTACTCTACTAAACAACGAATAATAGTATTACCAATAAAACCAAACATGACAAAGACACTGTGCGATTAAGATCCAGAAAATCACCAAAAGTATCAGATCAAGAAAAAAACAAAATTTTTTAAGAAAAACCCAGAAAGAAGAAAAGAGTAATGCACCTGGGGAGCAAAGGGTTTTGCTTGTCGCTGGAGTAGGCCATGAATCCAGAAGAACCAAGATTAATTGTAACAGAGCCAGGTTGTAAAGATGAAAAATGCTGCGCCAAGAACCCATCTTTTAGTGCAGAAACTGACTCAGAATTTGGTGTCTGCAAAGCATCTGGGCTCTTCGCTACTGATTTTTCAAACACTGCCAACATCTTCTTCTTCTTCTTGTTATTGTCTTTCTTTTTTCTGATAAACGGACGCCTTTGGGAGGTTGGAAAGATTTTTAGAGAAAAGAATAACGGGGCACAGGCATCAAGGGCGATCAAGGTGGTTAATTATACTTTCAGCGAGGTGGATTAATTGACGAATTTACCCTTCGTAAATCCTATTGGATATTATGCAATATATCTTTTGCCCAGAATTGGTAGTCTAGCAATTTCTATAAACTTTTTTATTGTGAAGATTTGCGTTTTCAAAAAATCTATTTTCTCCGGGTGAAAAGAGTGCAAGAGTTTTCATGTTAGCATTTTTGTTGCATCCAACGGTGTAAATGCAATTAGTCCAAAATTATTATTCCTTTCAAAACCAGCAGATAACTATATGATATTAGATTCAAAATTTTTAACATAAATGATTTATGTGTGCATTTCAATTTTTTTTAATGGAGTTTTAATTATTGTAATTTACATTTCTTTTTTAACATAAAATCTTGAAAATATATACAAAGTTGTAATTATGGAACTTGTATATGTATACTTTTGAGCTAACCAGACTTTTAATATTTATCACAACTACTGCTACTTGTCAACATTATACAACTAAAGTTGGCCTTAAAATGAAGCATCACATGCCTTAAGACTATCAAAATTTGCAACTTCAAAAGCGTGCGTGTATGCATGTGTCTATATATATATATCCAATCCACATGCAACATTTGTAAATTGTTGAATGAATCCCAGTCAATAGCTCGGAAAAAGTCGGTGGCAACCAAAGGCTATGAAGCAACTACAGGGCATCTATGTAATTTCGGTTGCCTTTACGTTTTTAGTAGTAGATCAGTCGACGATAAAAATCTTATCCGCAAATTCGCGGCCAATAACGACAAAAGCACGGTCTTAACATTAGATCCCGTAAGTTGCTCTTCCTGTAAGTGGCCGATAAAATAATATTACCAAAACTACTACTAAGAAGATTGATTATTAGATATTGATTAGTCAATGGAATTTGGACACTAACGTGTCAATTTCTTGTTTCAAAAATCAATCTCTCATCACGCCTCCAAGATTCTCTGCAACTCTTGCCCTCTATAATAGATAAGGGACAGGAGCGATCATCAGAATGAACGACCACTCTTGAACTATTCACGATCAGATTTTGATCAAAAAAAAATATGCGATTTAGATCACTAGTTGTATATCGATTTTCACAACGTATATGGGATCCACAAAATTTTGTACTAAAGTTACACATTGTGCAAACAAAATTATATAATGTGCAACCAAAGTTACGCACGATTGAAAATCACCAAAACCGTCAGGAAGGGTTGCACTCACACGTTCCTGCCCCTTGTCCCTCTATAATGGTTGACACTCACACATGCCAACGCGGCATGTTAAGCCTAAAAACTTAAAGGGAAAAAAATTTTAGTGGGATTCTATCAAAAAATTAAAAATAAAAAAAAACTAGTAGAGCCTCTATTAAAGAAATGAGTTAAGTGATACGAAAAAAGCCTCTATTATCCAAATCTCATATTCTTAGGACAAGAGAGATTGATTGAACAATACGGAGAAGGCAGTGTAAGCGAAAAAATTCTGTATTCAAAACCTTCCACTTATACTTAAAAAACAAAAATCCCATACTCTTACAAGAGAGGTCCATGGCCCAACTACGAAATGCCAGTCTCTTTTATTTTTGGACTGGAGGCCACAAAGAGAGACACAAGATTCTCTGGGTCATCGGCTACAGATTGGGGGTCTGATTTAAACTAGTGCAACTCTTGAGTCATTCATCCGACCTTCATCCAGAAACATGACAACCAGATTTGTCGATCCAACAACTTACACACTGCATTATCCAAAAGTCTGAATGAGGCAAATAGACCTTCAGCTGCTTAGTAGTATTTCAGAATAGAATATATGAACCAGGCTCGAGGGAGTTACGCCAAGTTCCAACCTAAACTTCATGGTAGCTAAGAAGGATAAGATCTCTCGGGTAAAATCATTCATGGGGTCAATGACAATGAGTAGCAAATACCAAAAAAAAAAAAAACTCCGTGGACCAAAGCCAACATGAATACTAGCAGGGGTAGACAGTAATGTCACTTGGATGAGCTGATTCCTGCGACATTTTAATTAAACTTATGCGACTAATATTGTATTGCAAATCACGGAAATCATTTCGGGTAAAGTAAATCCACTATCCATCAGCATTTGCTCAGATGTTGGATGGACAACAAGTATTCTCCAGTCAGTTGTTTGGTACACTTAAGAAAAATGTGTCCGCTACCTCTTTCCAACTTACATTGCTACAGTTCCTTTGAGAAAAAAGAAAAACAAAACAACAAACAAATTGACCTAGCTTGGAATCCTCCTGGAATTCATCAGACACGATTGTAAGCAACTGACTTGCTAAACAAACGTCTTATGTATAGGACTTGAAGGGAACTTGCAAGAGCCAGCAATAAGTATTCTGTGGCGGTGTAAAATATAACACGCTTGCGTGTGCTCTCATTGGCTGCAGCAAAAAAAAAATGGTACCCAACATATAAGTTACAACCAATAAAAAAATCACGTCCACCACAAAGCAACCGATGAAAAACTAAAAATTCCACGCTCCTTAAAACCACCTAGTTCTGTTAAATTCTATTTCAGTTGTTTGACACATCAAAGTGACGCAGAAACTCTGGCAGAGGCCAAAGCACAGGGACAAACTATGGGGAAAAGACTTCAATTCAGGATATAGAGAGAAGGAGCTTACTATGGCGATGTCGAGCATCACGTGCTTTCAAGTACTTCTGCTCTGCTGTAACCGATTCCAATGCCTCCCTCAGTTCAGCAATTTTAACATTTATAGGATCCAAATGCTCTGCAGGATATGAAAGAAAAACCAATGTTTAGAAATTGACAATAACCTCCGTGAGAATGTTCAATGTATGCTTGCTGACACTACCAAATGCCGCCTAAAATACCTACAAGGAATCAACACCTTAACACCAAAAGTTCAAAATGGAATCAATAAAACTTGATTACGTTAAAATCCAAAGATAAATTGTAAAAGAAGCAGACAAACCATCTTTGGCCAGGTCATGTTCCGTTGGAATGTGGCCAACATGTATGTAGAAAGAGACTGTTTCTGGTGTTGAGTAAGGATTATGAAAACAAAACTTGTACATCCCGCTTCTTGGGGCCTTGAAATCAAACTTATCCCCAGAAGTTCCCCTTACACTGTGCACTTGATTACCCCCAGGAGCTGTCACCTGCAATTGGAAAGAGACTAGAGGATTTAATACTTAGTTGTTTCCCCATTCTCCATTTCTTAATTAACAAGTAGGTATTTGTGCATCTGTTATGACCTTGTCCCAGACAAGTAGTGCAAACATTCCCAGTTCATGTGGACACATTTACATTTCATTCCAAAACCAGACATGGTTCCAAATTTTACATTCTCCAACCAATTGAAAAATTTCAAACCTCAAAAGCTTAGGTTTTCTGAAGGGATCCTTTTTTATGACAAATGCTATTTCAACTATTAGGATAGTGCTGCAACATATAAACGTTTTCTAGTCCATGTTTCAATATTACGGATAGGTTCCAGTATGTTGAGAATAGACAATGAATGAATTGACATTAAGCACCATTGCTGATAACAAAAAATTGGAATGGTTTGATTTCAGATGTCATAAATGCCAACAGATATAGGGGAAAGACACACTGTTGCTGATCAAAGATGGTACCACATGAAGCAAGAGTGATACCAGAAAGGTTTTCTGGAATTGAAAAGGTGTCACAAGACATCCTTGGGAACCAAAAGGGGAACTAAACGTTTGTCAAACATAAAAGAAAGTACACAACACAATGTTGTCTGACTGCTACTTTAGTTCCTCAAACAGAAAGATATAAGAAATGTCATTTTAAAGGAGGAAACAAGAAAAGATAGGCAGTGAATACGTGATGAAATCAGGAGACCAAGAAAGAAAATGGAGCCACTTTCCTTATCTCAGGAATGACAAAATGATAAAGACTAAACATCTCAATCTACCTTGGTCTTTTACGAGCATTTACATGCAATTTTCATCATAAATTTCATCACACCAATTGCAAACAGTACAAGTAACTTTTCCTTTACCCTCTATTTCATCTACGAGTTGCATAACAACTAAATCTATTTGCATCTTTCGAATTTGTAGAAGAACAGTCAGCAGCACTCAATAAGAAAGTCAGGGTCCTCATAAATCAAACTATAGTTCTGCTCATAGTCACGTATCATCAACATCAAGCTTTACTTCTTTTTTTTTCATTAAACTACAACAATGATAAACACACGGTAGCTCCAAAAACCATTAAAGTATAGACTCAGGCTAAAATGTTAAATCAAGACTCCCCTTTTGTCCAATCTAAACTTAAAGTAATCATTTAACTTAACCATACTGACAAATTTCTTTCACCAGGTGTAAATTCCAGCATAGTTCATACTTACCCAAAAAAAAATTAATCTTTTTCGTTGTTTTTGTTTTTCTTCTCCCTTAATTTTGAAATTAAATATCTTAAGGGGGCAGCCAAAAAATTCAATCTTTTTGCAAGACAATACTGTACCCTTCATTCAACTAGAAACAAGTAGTACTAAATAGCAAGCCAATAAAAATGTATGGGAAAAAAAGAAAAGAAAAAGAAAACCATTTAAATATCAGCATGAAAGGTTTCAACTGATATTTAAAATAAAAAAAGGTACCAAAATTGCATAAAAATCCAGTTTTTTTTCCTAATGTAAAAATGAATTAAACACAATCCCACGTCAAATAACAACAATATTAGAAAAATGAAAAAGAGAAGAAGAGGGTTTACAGTTAAGTCGATGCCGGGGTGATCGGAGCTCCAGAAGATGTCATGATCGACGACTACAAAGTTGCCCGAAACGGTGTCGCCTTCGTAGAGGACGTATTCGTAGACGCATTCGACGTCGTTTACTGTCACGGACAGCGCCGAGACAGAGAGATTTCCGAGGAAGCTGAACAGCAGGAGCACCAAAAGCCCATACACCTTCGTGCACTGGATTCCATCTCTCCTCCTTTCCATCTTCGATGAATCGATCTCTTTTCTCCCTCTGCTTTCCGATTCTTCGACGAAGAAAAGTGATTTTCCTGTTTTTTTTTTTTTTTTGGGTTTTGTTTTTGTTTTTGTTTCTATTTTTTATTTTAAAATCCTCCAACTCTCATGATCTCATCTCTTGAGGAGGGAATAGTGAGTTAAAACATACTACTCCTAGAGAGCGTGAGGATGAGATGTCTTGAAAACGCTGTCGTATCCTGCTTGGCTTCTTTTCATGACATGGCGTCTAGTAATTGGATGTAGTTATGTGGCTTTGAGCTATAAATGAAGGCAGGCAAGAAAAATGACTAATTACACTTTGTACCACTAATATTTTTAGTATTTGTTTTTCTTCCTCACATGATGTTTTAATTGAAGAATTATACTTTTCTACACAATCTTTTCTTTTCTTTTCTTTTCTTTTCTGGACAAGAAAGAGCTGTGATTCAAGGAGCGAAGTACAAAAAGAAAGGTTTGAATATCTTGAAAATGCATGCATTGCTGTACAGCTGAGTTGGCCTCAAAGCATGGCTGCACAACTCCTCAACTAGTTTTGGCCCGGCTGCTCCATCAGGGAGCTGATATTGACCAAATCTTGGTAACTTTTCTTCTTACTACAATGTCACCTATCGTTGTCCGACATTGACTAAGCTAAATCAGTTAAAATTGTTCAGCTTTTGTTCGAGTAAAACAATTTTCAATATAAACGTATGAAGGCAAAGGTTTCTTGAAGTTAGCTGGCTATTATGAGACATTCTGATCTTATATTATTGTTTACCTTCTTCTTCTTTAGGGACAACTCGGATTAGCAACCTTGAGAATACATTAGCCGTGAAGCTTAACACAAGAGGATTTAAAGGAGATTTCTGCAGCAGTGCCAATGGATGAAGTGGCTGGTGCAAAGGAGCCGGAGATCATCTCCAAATACACCTGGAATTAAAACAGCTATCACACCTCCCCAAGAAAAAACAAGTCGACCTAGGGACCGTTTAAATCTACAGAGGAGTGCTGATATTTTGTGGCTTAATTTGTTTCAGAACCTACAAGTTGGTGTTTTACATACAAGTGGTTATTAGGATTATCAGAAAAACCGTTCTATCTTTTAAGATACATCTTCTTAGTGTATGCAGCAATTTATGATAGTTTTCTTTGCTGGATTCTTTCTGGTTTTTTTTTTTTGTTTTCTCAAGATTCTGAATAAAAGGAGCCTTATGCTTGAAGCTTCCAGTGTTACTAGCATGCCTGCCTCTTATATTAAAGTATAATGGAGAATGAATGTTCAGCCGATCACGTTAGAGCAAAGAAGCTGAGGGCCTTATTCTTCATTCATCTATTTCCAGTAGAGTAGTTTTTTTTTTTTTTTTGGTAGGGCGGGCAGGGTTCCTAATGCTCAATAGATCGTTAGCCCACCCTAACGTCTATTTTCTTGTCATTTACTTTTTATGGTCACATACTAAAGATCAAGTTCGGTTTGACCTCCTAATTTTCACTTCCCTTTCGTATTCATAAAATAAAATAAATTTATTGCTTTAAAAAAAGAAAAAAAGAAAAATTACTTGTGAAATTGTTCGCATCTTATCGTTGCCAGTTTTTGGTGTCTACCCGATCAAAGTTGAGGCTAAATGGACTTTTTTCCGAGTTGAGTTCAGACCGGACCATTGACAATCCTAACTCAAACACACGTGGCCACTACATATTACATATTACAGAATTTTTTTTTTTTTTTTGTGAAAATCATTGCATAGTACTGTTAATCGAGCCGAATCGAGTCGAGTATTTAGCTGCCGAGCTTGACTCGAGCTTAACTCGAGCCCAGGTCGAGCTTTCTCGACTAGGCGGGCGAGCTTTGAAATGTATTCGGACTCGGCTCATCAAATGGGACATGTGGCTCGAGCTCGACTCGATTATCACAAACGAGTCGAGCTTACAGCTCGAGCTCGTGTAAATTGACTCCAATAAAAGTCTATAATTTTCAATTTTTATATTTTTGAATTGTAAAATAACATATATACCCTTCCTTATTGAGTCTAATTGAGCCGCTCTGATGACAAACGAGTCGAGCTTACTCGCCTTGTTAATTAAACGAGTATATCTCAAGCTCGAGCTCGACTTGTTTACTACAATTAATGAATTGAGCTCGAGCCATATCGAATTGAGCTGCTCGTTCCATTTAACAGCTCTAAATTTGCACTACATATTACAGATTTTCACTTGCACGTTTCATTGAAAGTCATTGCATTGAATGGTTGATATTTTACTTCTCCTGGTTGCCGAACTTTGGGTGATAGAGGAGGTTTTTCAGCCAATACTAGATCTTGAGTTTTGGAGAAATTATTGACTTTCTTACAGTATCAAACTATCAAGCAGAGGTTAACATCTTGCTACTGCCTCAGCTATTTGTCCCTCAAAGAACTGCAATCCTAGATGGAATAGAAGATGGAAGAAAAGAATCAAATCCAAATTCCAAGAGTGAAGCTAAGTTCTCAGGGGCTAGAGGTAAAGAATTGCTTCAATTTTCACAGCCAACTTTGGTTTGATAATGAGAATTTATATCCATTAGTCACTAATGTTAGAAGATACCAAAGGTTAGCTAACATTCAGTGTGATCAGTACATCTCTGATTTTAACACTATCAAGAACTTGTGCAGTGTTTCTTGGGGTAAATAAATAGATGGAAGTGTTGTTTGTTCTGCATTCATCTGTTTCCTGTCGAGGGATTTTGAAGTGCTTGTCATTTGGGTCTTTTGCCGGGCTCGATGGATCATTGGTTCGGCCATCATACTCTGGCACGCTTACCAAAACTTTGGTTCTTAGACCCGATTTAAGGTGAAATTGGATAGTCATACGTGGAGAAGAAGCTTGGATTGCTCGTGAAATTCTTCATACCTTTAAATGTTTCCAACTTTTGTTTCTGCATGCCCAGTAGAGAGAGGAAATTAAGCGGTGTATATCGTCTTTTTGATGCCTTGGCTAGAGGTTTATTCTTTATCCATGATAACAAAGAAGCAAGTTTTCCCTGCTATTTCCAGTCCAATGGTAAATCCATTCAAGGACCAAAAGGTAATCTTGTAGCACTATTTTTAACTTTTAATTAAGAGACCAAGATAACATGTATCTGGTCCCTTAGTAATCCCTTGACAAGATTTAACAACAGTGTTAACTAAGAGAAATCTCAAGTGAGGAATATTATCCGTTCTTAGAACTTTGTTACTAGGGAAAAGTGAAATGGGTACTACGAGTAATAAGAACAAATACTTCATCATACTACATCCTATTGTACCCTATCATATGCTAAATGTTTTCATTGCAAGCTGCTAGAGCCTCCGTTTGATAATCAAGGAGGAAAAGTGTTCTAGGATGCTCAGTGTAGAAAGTGGTAACATGTATTGTGTAGAAAGTGGTAACATGTCAATACAGAAACCAGAGTGTGAAGAGTTTAATCAAGACAGGTACATTTTCATGTTGAATCGATGGCAGTGCGCAGAGTGCAGAAGCTAGTTACTAATTTCATAACTGGTGTTGCTTCTTTGATCTAACAGGTGTCAAAACTGGGATTTGGATGTGGGGGGCTTTCTGGCTATTATAATGCTCCTCTATCCCATGAAGAGGGATTTTCAGTAATCAAGGAAGCATTTGATAGAGGTATAACTTTCTTTGACACATCAGATGCCTATGGACGAAATAATGATAACGAGATCTTGGTCGGAAAGGTAAGTCGTTGGCTTCCAAAATTGAGCTCTAATTTCTTGTGACAATATTTATTGTTGTAATGAAGCAAACAACCAGAAACTTCAGAAAGATTGAAATATAATTAACTGCTATGAATTGGTAGATTTCTGAATCCACATTTTGTCCGGGATGTGTTGATGTAGAATCAAAAAATAGCAAGTCATAATGCTTATTCATCCTGTTCTCAAGGAATATTCTCAGTCTTTTGAAAGTCACTTTTCAAAGTGATGTCTCAAGTTGTATTTCTTGTGTTTTCAGGCTTTAAAGCAGCTTCCTCGAGAAAAGGTTCAACTAGCAACAAAATTTGGCATTTCTGTACTTCCTGAAAGTACAAAAGCAATGGGGTTGGTTGATCAAATTCGTATCACCGGTACCCCTGAATATGTTCGCAAATGTTGTGAAGCTAGTCTTAAGAGGCTCGATGTGGACTATATTGATCTGTACTATCAGCACCGTGTAGATGTTTCAGTGCCAATAGAAGAGACTGTAAGCATTCTTGAGTTATTTGTTTATTGTTCTCACGGCTTTGAACTGCTAAACTTGAATGATAATCTTGAATTCTTTGCCGAGGTAGATGGAGGAGCTCAAAAAGCTTGTGGAGGAGGGGAAAGTAAAGTACATCGGACTATCTGAAGCTAGTCCGGACACAATAAGGAGAGCGCATGCTGTACATCCTATTACAGCCTTACAAATGGAATATTCTTTACTGTATCGTGGAATTGAAAAAGAAGTTATTCCACTTTGCCGGTTGGTAACGATTACATGCAAGTTTTTTACCATCTGCAGACTTGCTCCGAGTTTTATTTCAGTGAAAAATACACGTTTTCAAAGTCCTAGTCTTATTTATAATTAGTCGGAAGTGATGGCACATTTTATAGACTGGCGAAACCTAAGTCTTGTTTCTTTTTGTGCAGAGAACTTGGTATTGGAATTGTGGCATATTCCCCTCTTGGTCACGGGTTTTTTGGAGGGAAGGCAGCAGCGGAGAGTATCAATTCAGAAAGCATATTGGTATGTCTTTATTTTCTGATATGTTCTGTGTCAGGTCTCATCATGAAAATGCAAGAGCAAGACTCTAAGGATGAACCTGTCTTTTCTTTAACCTACATTGATGGTCACAGAGGGAATCTTTAGCCCACTTTGAGAGGATTATCGTGTAATGACATTTATCTGCAATAACATTATTGTCTATATCAGATAATTTTCGTCACCTATGATGGCATTGAATGATTTCCTTTATTGCTTATTTTAGGTTTCTAAGCTCATTTTGAATCATTCATTCATAGGGTTCAATTCCAATGTTTGCTGGAGAGAATTTAGAAAGGAACAAAGTTCATTATGCCCGCATAGCAGAATTAGCAATAAAACATGGCTGCACGCCCTCGCAACTAGCTTTGGCATGGCTCTTCCATCAGGGAGATGATGTTGTACCAATTCCTGGTAAGTTATTCCCATATGGCATCTTGCATTTTTTTTCCCCATTGAACAAGCTAATTAAAGTCTTTTGCATTATGACGCACTACATTTCAATCTTAAGTTTATTTTCAATGTTGGTTTGACAAAATTGATGAATAAAATTGGATTTAGGGAGCTCTTATTTAACTACAATATGCAGTAAAATCAATTTTGTTTGGCTAAATAAGAATCAGTTTGTCGACAAGCCCCTGACCAACACTACTGGCTCTGATGGTGTGTGGAGTTTTTTATTGTCACCATAATCTTGTGCAGGTACAACAAAGCTTATGAATCTTGACAACAACATCAGATCTTTGGTTGTGAAGCTTAATAAAGAGGATTCGAAATCAATCTCTGAAGCAGTGCCAGTCGATTCAGTCGTTGGTGAAAGACAACTGCCTTACATGTATAAATACAGCTGGGAGTTTGCAACAACACCACCCAAAAACAAGAATTCGTCAGCCACATAATTCCACGCATTGAAATCTCTGGAGTGCATGCAGGATTCATCCGAGTTTCTTACGGTGTGTGTCCCAGAAATCATTAGTTGAATGTGAGTTGGATGGTTTTCTCTTATAAATAACTGATCATGTAACTGGTAATTATAAATCTTTTTATTGCATCCAGATGAACTGGAATATGTCAATTACTTGGTGAGCTACCATAACGGCTTATATTATTGTGTATCCAAAACTTCCAGGTCTTAAAATCTTAATCTAGCCATATAATTTTACTGTATATAAAAAGCTTTAGATTCATGGAATATTGAAATTTTGAGTCAATTACAGTGTCCGCGTCAAGATTATATCATTTTTAAATAGATTTGTAATGATGATTAGGTAATTTGCTTGGACCCCCAAAATTTACGGAACAAATTAAGAGATAATGACACGAGCTATCAAATTTGCAAACCATGAATGAATGATTTGCGAGAGAGCCTGTGAGAGTATTAAATCACAGAATGGCTAATTAATTTGCGTCTCTTACTTTCAGAGATAATTAACGACAGTCATCCCAATATGCTACTCCATTTTAAACATTTGAACAGGCCAGCTACGTCTTCTCCGGCCATCGGGTCCTATGGCAGAAATCTCCATGGAAATATCAATACTGCGATGTTGAGCAGCACGAACAATGCTGATACGAGATTGTATTCTCGCAGCAGGGCAAGCATCAGAACCAACTGCGCCTGATCCATCAGAACCAACCTGCTTTCCCTTTCCCATGGTGATAGGTTCTTTAAATGTCAGTATCGTCTGTGACCAGTGGGTTTTGGGGGTGTTTGGAGACGTTGATAAAATGGTTGGCATTTCCCTACAGAACCTTTTTGTAAACCCAGTCTCAAACCACAGCACAAGTCCATGACATTTTCCCATTTTAGAGCTCAACTCTGCCGGGTCGTCGACGAGTGCATCAAACTTTGGTGCCAGTTCCACTTTCGCCGTAAAATCCATCTCTTGATGCTTCATTGTCATCAGATCAAAGCTCTGATGCAGTCAAAACCAAAAACAAAGTTAAGAATACAGATTGTACAAGACCACAGATAAAATCCCTCAACATCAGACATATCCATATAGTGTGATCTAACGTAACTTTCAAACACAAACCTGAAGAACTTGTGTCTCGGTTACAATGTCACAGCCATCAATTGTGTCAACAAGAGGAAGCTGAGCAGCATCTTCAACGACTTCCTTGCCAATACAAGACATATTGAAACCATACACATTTTCCCAAAATGGAAGACTGGTTCCCCCCCTTCCAAATCCAGCAACAAACTAGAATTGACAATATACAAAAAGTTATTGCACAAGTTCTATAAAGGAGAAAAACAAAGAACAGAAGTTAGAAAGACTCACAATGGTAGCTGTATCCGGGAGAATGGCCCCACCAGGCTTCAACCATTTATCCCGTGCATACAGCACAGAGCTGAGCATTGACTCATAGAGCAGGCAATAACCCATCCATTCACTCAGTAATACATCCACACTCTGAGGTTTAATATGTTTGGCATTTTCTAGCTCTTCAACCATAGCCTGAACCACCTCTATTTTCCCAGTGCAGTGATGTTTAGCTTCACCGGAGCTTTCACTTGACAGAAGACCATTATCCTTAGCAACCTGCGCCCATATTCAAATTCAATAGCTATAAAGAACAAGAAACTGATAAAGAGAAGCAAAAAGTGCAAATTCAATCTGAGACAAAAATGACAATGAAAACTTCAAATTTTCAAAAAAAAAAAAAAAAGAAATCTTAACCTGAGCTGCCACAGAAGCCATTTTTTTGCTAGCTTCAACAGCAATTACCCTTGATGCTCCTGCTTGGGCTGCAAAGAGACTTAAAGATACATAATCAACAATATCAATTAGTTGCTTCTTCTAGCAAGAGAAATAACACTGTAATTACTAACATTATTTCTTTAGAGTAAGAAAACAGTACTCCCATATTTCGGATGAAAATCTGAGTGAATACGAACATACCAAACCCTCACATCTGACTTTTCATTCGCCACCATTTCTCTCAGCATTTCTACTGAACATAGTCTTTGTTTGATATCAAATCATGGTGTTGGCAATCAAACATGCCTAAAGCCAGTCCCCAACATTCTTGAGCCATTTTGAATGTAACAAGCTCTTGCCCCCTTGACATAAAATAACAGCTAATATAAATACTGTTTCTTTTACTCAAAATTTTGACTGGAAGAATCATATCCCAAGTAGTGAACTTTCTCTTTTAGAAGCTTTTGAACCTCAAATAGTTTTCCAAGGAAAATTTCTTTCCTTCCAGGTGGGTTTCTCTACGAGATTTACTTAGTAATCAAGAACTCTTAGCTTCTATGTCTATTAGAAATTTACACATATCAGTTGTAGCACAGAGTTAGTAGAGAGATGAAATGTAAAAGTTAATCGAGTGTGACTCTCTCTGCATCACTTAGCTGTGAGGCCCATTTTCTTATCATCATCTTCTTCTTAAGTTCTGCAATCTTCCTATATGATAAAATCTGCCTTATCCAAAAGCATAATTAGCAACCAAGAACTATCCAAACTCCTCCACTCAACCACCAAACTCTTCAAAAACAAATGGCATTTCAGTTAAAAGATTAGCTCATCACGGCGTAATTTTCTGAAGCTCTAAAGTCCTCAATACACAAGAAACTGCCGATGTATCATAGAACAGCAGACCAAAAAATAACACAGAAACACCATAGCCTTTGCAGTTCCATCCCTTTTACCTTGAAATTGGAAATAAAAGCAAGCAATAATAGTTGCATGATAATTAGTTCAAAATGAGCTTACCATGAGCACTACAGTTTGTTATCGGCTGAACATTTTAATCCAATAAAGACAGAAGGCAGCAGTAAGCCAAAAATAACCAACAATATGAAATTTAGATATTTGAAAAATGCCTAGAATAAAAAGTTCCTATTTACCTTAGTATGCCTGTTCCACAACCAACATCCATTACAACAGCACCTTTCAGTAGAGAAGGATTTTCCAGGATTGCTCGCCTGTATGCATCAGTTCTTACCTGCATTAATTAAATAGGCAAGTCTATGAAAATATCAACCAAATAAACAGTGAAATCTTCTTCTTTTCTCAGATCATATTCAAGGTTGTAGCTAATTCATGTCTAATACCTTATCACTGATCATTTCTCTGTGGATGCCAAATGAACTATATGAACCAAAATAATTTTTATTTATATCCTTGATTTCATTTGCGGCAACCTCTGCTGAAGAAATAATCAACTGTTTATCCTTCACCTTTTGATGAGACGAAGCACCTTCTCCCACACCAACAAAACCATTACATGTAGACTTCTCCAAAAGATTTGCAGTCTTTATATCACTTTCGGGCGAAGAAGACCATTCTCCATTTTCTAAAGGAGATTTTATTTTTGATGAAAATTGTTCTATTGCACAATTATCATCATTGGAAACTTTCTCAGAACTACCCACATCTCGTAGTATTTTTTCAGGCATGTAACCATCATCTTCACCTTCCTCATCATCACCAAAGCTGTACAATAGTGGATCCTCTTCCATAAAAGGGGTTAGATATTTATCATCATCCCAAGGAAGCTTATTATTTTCAAAGCTGGCTACTTCGTGTAAATGGTGTTGCAGCTCTTGCTTCGATTCACAGGTGATTCTACAGCCCCAACATGTCTTTTCAGACACCTAAAATAAGAAGGCATGTTTAGTCAAGTTGTCAACTTCTAGTGGAGTAATTATGAAAATCAGCAGGGATCTCTATAACATAATGAATGCAACATTACCCTTAAGGAAACTCATGACCCTTAAATGTTTGTTAAATCAAACTGAATAGCAGAATGAAGACAATAATGTACTGTCCAAACAAAGTAACAATTTGGCTCCCGGTTGGCAAAAGTCCAGGGAGAGAGAAAGAGAGAGAGTTGAAAACCTGATTTAAAAAAAAAAAAAAACTACTTTTTGTATTCCATAGTAATTAGTTGTGTCAATGGCTCATTGTTAACTCAAGTTCTGAGATAGAAACAAAAGAAAATCTGGTATAAAGTCTACATATGTCATGCTTTCCTCATGTTTTGAAGCAACAACAAAGACAAGAAGGATAACTAGCAATAATTCCACTAAAGCAGACCTACCAATCACGTAGTCACCCCACAAAATTTCCCACAAATTTTCCTATAACCACTACCGCAAATAAATAGCACTATGAACAGAATAATAAACTGACCAACATCCATCCAGTAGCCCACACATTAAACTATAAAAACCCTTTTGTCTCCTCACGACTACAAAAAATGATCAAACATGTAAAAGTTGCCACAAGAAGAGTACCTGGAACCTGATGTAATTAATGAGCTTAAAACATCCGTAGAAATCCAAACTGAGGATTTTCTTTACGGCGTTGAAATCAAAATGGTGAGCTGAAGCACAGTGTTGAAAGAGCAAATTGGAACAAGTGTACAAAGAGTCGCAGAACAAACACAGCATCTCTGTGTCATAAACATTTTCGTCATCACCATCTTCTTCATTCCAGTCTTCCCAGTTCTGCTGGTCTTCTTCATCTTCTTCTTCGTCTTGGTCCAAGTCTATGTCGTCTTCTTGTCTTTCTTTTCGCAATGCTACCACACCATTTTCTTCTTGTTTGTAGTCCCTCGCCATTGGAAAAACTGTAGGTGTGTTGTAAACCTTTTTCCAATTTGACGAAGGAAAACAGTAAGTAGTTGCTGATTTTCGAATTGAATAACATAAAATAGGGAAAACAGACCATTCTAGTTAGCCCTGAACACCTTCCTTCACTGGATTAAAAACTGGTTCCTAGATTACTATGCATTCTTAGGAATTTAAGGCCAAGATTTGAGTCGATTTAAGATAAGCATATAATTAACAAAACTGACTTAAGACTTAAATGTGCATAGCACATATAGCAACAAGTAAAAGTAAAACATCTACTTTGAAGTTTCTTTTCTGTCAGAAAACTTATTGAATAGCACATACCTAATCACATGCTACAACAATATAGTAGAAAGCAAATAAACTAAAGAAATAACAAAATTGCACTAAGCCTATGTACCACATGGGGTTCACACGAGTTCTAAAAGGGTAAGCAAACGAATTAAAGCCAGTTCTGACTTAATTTGACCAATCGAAAACCTACCTAAACTAAATAATTGAGTTAACAAACCTAGTGACATAATTGAAAACTTTTCGAGCAAACAACTAGGGTCAAATCAATAGGCTACAAAAACAAGGGGAGAGGTCAAAACAGAAAACAAGGATAAGCTAGAGGACTAAAACTGCAATTTTAAAATGTCATCTTCTTCAACTAAACAGGATGCTGCGGCTGTGTTTCTGATTCTTCCTCTTCTCCGGCTGACTCTCGACTTCGGCCAGAACTAGCCATAATAGTCGGTGCGCTGCTTGTAACACATACATATCACACGGAGTGATCTCCAAGCCTCTATAATAGTCAGCCAGCAACACTTTTTCATGTAGTTAAGGCATTTTATCGAACGTAAGATAAGCAGAAATAAAAGGTAGAATTTTTCTATCAAATTACAATGAAATCCAATCCAACATATTTCCAGTTCGAGTGCTTCCACATCAATCAAGTTAAGCACAGCCAATTTGCAAAACGAAATTAAAACCACTGCAAAACATCCAAGTTCCACGTTTCATGCACCCAAGTAGATGGCAGACGAATGCAACAAAGGTAAACTAATGCTTGAGACAAAATGAAGAAGTTTACAATGCTATTGGGGCTTTGCAGTCAGCTCCGCTCCTCCTCTGCTTTGGTTTTGCTGATTTTCCGGCGGGCTCAAAGAAAACTGGTTAAACTGTCCTTTTTTTTGGCTCTGGTTTGCTGATTCTGTTGTTAAAAACTTATGGGAATTTTCAGGGTCTTTTCTGGTGATGGGAGGAGGAAGGGGGTGGAAAAATGGTTGCGGGAAAAAATTTCTCGGAGAGAAACTGCGGCAGGTGAATGGGGGCTTAACTTTTTGTGACGTAAAACAGTGTATTAACACAAGTTCAAATTTTTGTTCACAACTAAAGGGGGGCGGCTGCCTCCTTCACCTCTAACCCTCAAAAGATCTCATATTTCTGTTGACAAATAAAATCCCATGAAAAATTGGTTGGGTTTTTTTGTTGAGGATTATCTGATCAATGAGTCCATAGAGTTCGAGAATATAAACCATCAATCCATTGAACTGGTTCTTCGCGAAATCAACAGGTCTGCGAAATTCATGATCTTTTCCACATGCCCAGGTGAAAAATAGTAGAGGTGCTAGTAAGCAACTTTGGGTATATTCCAAAAAGCCCACATGCTCGTGAAGTTTAAGAACTTTTCCATGTGCTTAGGTGACAAAATTTATATAATGTTTTCCATATTTTCAAAAATATGTAGTCTATTGAAGTTTGCACTGAATTAAATATCCACAGGTAAAATACGAAGGATGCTTAACAGATTTTAAAATGTTAGATACTACCATTAATTAACAAATTTAGTCAAATGATCAACTCGTTTTGACACTAATTCAGTTTGAGTCGATCTCGAATTATTTAATTAGTCAAATAAGTCGAATATCAAATATTGGGCATGTTTGGAATCTGAGTTTTTTAGGAGTTTGTCTAAAACTTTGGGCCGTTTGGAACCTGAGTTTTTTAAAAATTTGTCTAAAATTTTACTGTAGGTCATTATAGAAGTTGTAAAAAAATTTACTGTACAAATTTTTTAAAAACTTTACTCAAATTAATTCTAACAGACCAATGTTAAAGAATTAATTAACACATTACCTAAATTAATCAACACGGAGCTTTCAACTCTGTCCGAAATTGACACAAAGTATAACAAATCAACGGAGGGGAGGGCAATTAACTCAGCAGCCTTTCTCCAAATTTTGGCTTATTTAATACCAAAACCTTAAAGAATCCAAGACCGCAGCATGCCATATACAAGGAGTAATCAACAAAAAAAATCCAGAAAATGCTTCTGGCTTGCTGCGGTTTCAGTTCCAAAAATTGAAGCGTGGCTGGCTCAAATCTATGCTACTGGTTGAGGGGAACTTTCCTAAATGGAAGCACGGCAGTCTTTTGCTTTCGGACTGACACAGCCGTTTGTCGGAGGGACTGAATCAGCTAAGCCGAAACTTCGTTCACCTTCCAATCAAGCGCCTCTACTCTGCAGGTCAGAGCTGCAGTTGTTTCCCGCCGCTTCTCCAAGCTCCGATCACCTCCACGTCGAATGGCCAAATTGCGCAGGTGAGCCGGGTAAATTGCTGTGCAGGGCACCGCTTCTGTGAATTAAAAAACGAGGAACAGTCCAGGCAGTATTTTCGGCAAATCGTGGGGTTTCAAAAGAAGATGCGGCAAAACGACATCGTTTTGCTAAAAGACTAACAAGGGAACAAACGTGAGTTTTTTTGAGTTTTTTGGGGTTCCTGTAGCAAAAGTTGTATAAAAACTAGTAGCAAACAAAGTTGCTCAAAAACTTGGGTTCCAAACACCCCTTTTATTGTAGTGCATTGTAAAAGTTTTTGAAAAAATTTTGTAGAAATTTTTGTAAAACGAAAAACTTTTTTTTCTTTCTCTTTCTCTTTCTTTTTCTTTCTTTCCTTTTTCTTTTCTTCTTCTTCTTCTTCCCCCTCCCTCTTCCCCATTACCTCTGCCACCCCTAGCAGCAACTCCACCAATGTCACTTCCCGCCACCCCTCTCCTCCCTTTCTCCTTCTCGCCACCCCCTCTGCCCTGCCACCACCTCTGCCTCTTCCCCCTTTGTCCCGCCTTTCCCCTCTGCCCCGCCTCCCTTGTTCCCCTGCCCGCTTTTCACCATCTTTCTTTTTTTTTTCACAGAGAGGTGAGGGAGGAAATGGGGGAGACATAGAGAGAAAAAAAAGACAAGAGGAGAGGATGGCAGGGGAAGAAGAGAGGGAGAGGGGAAAAAAAAAAAAAGAAGACCGGCACCGACACCAAAAATCGGCGTCGGAGCCGGCGATGGAGGTGGTGGTGGGGGAGGAAGAAGAAGAAAAGGGGAAGGGAATTTTTTTTTGTTGTGTTTTGGATATTTTAAATGTGTAGATTAAAAATTTTTGATAAATTTTTAAAATTTCTATAACATAAATTGTTAAAAAATTAATATAATAAAGACTTGGTAAAAAAAGGCCTTCCAAACAGGCCCAATAATATGTTAAAATTCGGGAGCTTGACAAATCTAGCAAATCAAACTCGATCATAGAAATTCATATTCTACGAGTCGAACTCGATCTCGCACTCTTTCGAGCATGACAAATCAGACCACCAGTTTTGAATGGGAAAGATTTTGGAGCGTGAAGATTCACGTTTACTCTAGAAGGTTCGGCGTTTACTCTAGAAAGCCCTAGAGTAGAGACTACCTAGACCAATATTGGCCTCATTTGCCAAGCCTGCATAGCAATTGAAACTTATGGTCATAGCGTTGCTGTTGCCCGCTCCAATATGTACTTACAGGACCATATGCACCCACGTGACTCCAGTACCTTTAAAGGCCCACATCTTACTACGTGGATCCAAAACTATCCACCACCTTTCTCGCCTTTAGCTGCCCCCATGCATTATAAAGATCGACACCCGTCGAAACTTATTGTCTCAGGAATCATAGGATTAGTCAGCTAAATTTGTAACTGCTGAAACCATTTTTCATCGCCTCCTTTACTGTCTTTGGAGCTTCTGATTGCTGTTAGATACCAATCTGCAATCAAAGCCAGATTGTTTTGATTTCTAGCGCTTGCAAATAGAAGAGTGGGGATACTATGGCTGCTTCGGTTGCCATGCAATCTTTTCTCGGTAGCCCAGTTGCCGGAGTCTCCAGCCGAAGGGGGCTAAACCAAGTTGTTCAATTAAGCTGTGGGCTTCATCTGCCAAAGAGGGCCAACTTCAGAGTCAGAAGCATGGCTGAAGTCAGTCTCTAGAATCTTTCCAATTTCCTTTTCTTTTTCTTTTTTTTTTGAGAATTAAGTGCTGATCTGCTGCTTCCTTTGATGTAGCAGGAAAATGATAAAGAGACAGCAGGCGCAGCTCCTCAGCCAACCCAGCCAAATGTTGCCCAGCCTAATCCTGCCCCAAAACCAAAGGTTGCGAGCTAAGATCAAGTTTTTTCTTGAAATAAATTGCATCTAAGGATATCTATTATAGATTACATTTTGTGACATAAATTGAACGAAATGCATATATATATATATATATATATATATATATAGGAGGATACTAACGAATCTTCACTTTGCATCAGGTCAGCACCAAATTTGAAGACGTTCTTGCGTTCAGCGGGCCTGGACCAGAGAGGATAAATGGCCGGCTTGCCATGATAGGGTTTGTTGCAGCTATAGGTGTAGAGCTGGGCAGGGGTCAGGATCTGTTCACTCAGATCAATGATGGTGGGCTGCAATGGTTCATTGGGACTAGTGTCTTGCTGTCTATAGCTTCCTTGATCCCTCTTTTTAGAGGGGTCAGGGCTGAAGCAGAGGGTGGGGGATTCATGAATTCAGATGCTGAGCTGTGGAATGGCAGATTTGCTATGTTAGGCCTCATAGCTCTTGCGTTCACTGAATATCTCAAAGGAGGTGCCCTTGTGTAGAAAGATAATCATGGCTCAGCATTATATTATAGCGGAGCATCTGTCTCTATGGAATTTGGGAGAATATACTTCGGAATAAAGTAAATTCAGAATTTGAAATTCATCTGTGTTATTAATATTCATCTGTGTTATTAATATTCAAGCACAAGCTCCTAAAGCACATTAGTGACGGAAGAAGAAAGAAAGAGCAGTAGACACCACCACGTAATCAGAACATGCTTACGCACCTCAGAAAATGTTCCTGTGCAGAATCCGTTCAATTTAATTATTTAACACAAGCCCTTTAACTCAATAACAATAAAGAGTGCTCCCATCACACGAAAGCTCTCTCTTGCCACAACTTCTACAATGGATAAAGCTTATATATTGACATTTAGAAACTAAGCAACTCCTCCTCTCAATTTTCTTTTTTATTTTAATTTCTTAGGTTGGGTTTATTGTTTTTGGGGTTTTTTTTTTGGGGGTTTTGTGTGTGGTGTGTTTTTGTGGGTTTTGGGGGCAGGGGGACGGTGGGATGTTCAATCATACACATGCAATTTTGCCAAAACTGAGAAAAGAGCGTTGTCACTATATTATGCAACCAAATTTGAGCCGCAACTCTTATATTCATTACAATGGTGATGGCTCAGGGGCAAGAGAACTTGCCCATCAAGGGAAGGCTTTCTACACTCTTCGGTTATATAAACAAAAAAGAATGACAAGAATACATTTACCATATCGCCTGTATCTATTTACACAAACATGGTTTTCTAACGATGGATAGATCTATCAGGCTAATACGTCCACCTGCTGTTCGAGACCATTAAGCCCACCGCTTTGAAGCTTTTGACCGTCCTCTCCCACAAAGCTATCCTGTTTCTGGCCGACAAAATCAAGATTTGATATCAAACACCAAAACAAGGAATACAACATAAAGTCTGGAAGAAAAAACTTAAGCAATCAGCACGCACATTTCAGTTCAATTTCGTCTACTAAATTCAGAGTCAACAATTAAAATTTGACATTTCAATGCCCAACAGCCAAAAGTAAACAAACATAAAATACTCACTTCCAGTGGCAGGTCAACTGGAAACAAATTTATGCTGTTGGGATTAAAACTGAAACTGCTGCAAAAGAGGTAAGAGCGGAATCAGTTGACTGATGCAGGTCGTTTGAGTTTAAAAAAAAAAAATTGAACGGACTATTATATACTACCAGACTGTTGTTCAATTCAATCTACTCAACGGCAAGCTAACAACTAATAGATAAGCACCACAAATCAAAATTTGACAGAATGAAGCATAATGAATTCACTATGTTCTTAAAAACAAATGCAATTCACATAATTAGACATTAAACAATCTTCCGTCCTTCTCATTCAGTCCTTTTTCTCCCTTATAGGAAGGGGGCAGTTCCCTCAGGTGGTAGGGTTAAAGAGGATGCTACATTCTACAAGTGCTCCACTACGTTGCAGTCCATTGAAAAACTTCTCGAGAGAACAATGATAGCAAGGAGCAAATGCTTACCTGCAGGACAAAACTAGCTGCCACACATATGGAATGAAGAACTCTTCAGGATGACTCTCTTGTTCATATGTAAAACGTAACTGTGTAAACATCTATTCAAGAGAAAGAGTTCAGCATTAAACTAGAATTCATAAGAATTAAGAAATAATCTAAGTGATGGATGGACGCATTCAAGTACAGTAATAAAAAGTATTATAATGGATTAAGCAGTAAGACAAGCATATGTTTCACACCTTCATGCCTTCACCCCTCCAGGATCGGCAATTGATGACTATAACCTGAAGTACTTTCTCCACTGACCATTCACCATCCATTTTTTGAGCATCCATTCGACTATTGAAGAAGTCCAAAACCTACAAAACAAAATGTGTGCAAGTACGATGTCAAAGTGCAGCTGAAGTATAGAGATCTTAAACATCCATTATCATCATAAACTCAAATTGATCCAGCCAAAAATACGAGCTAAGACTATTTTAATAGCCAAGGCACATACTGTGAATATGTTTTCAAGCAGCTCGTTAAAACGGGGATGATTCCTGAAAGGTTGAAAGACCTCCTGCCTGTGCATGATTGCATAAACAACCTACAAGATGGAAACAGGCATTGAAAAATGCAACAATTAAGAAGTATTACTTGTATCCACATGAACAGAAATAGTAAGAACAACTTTACAGATCAGAGAAAAGCTAAACAAAAATACCTCAGGATTCCGCGGCAGAGTGTACGTCAGGATTGCATTCAATATTTCCAGAACAATTCTTAAGAAGTCAGTATAAATATGTAGTTCTGCAGTCTGCAGTAATACAAATAAGAATAAGTTTGTTTGTACAATATACATACAAACAGTATGCAAACAGAGATTAGTTGTAAAGCATTAAGGCCATGAACTGCAATACCGTATCTTCTGGAAGGTTGTCTTCTTCTTTTGATTCACCATTAGGCATATGCATCTTGTTATTCGACATTTCTGCTAATTTATTGTACCTAGACATTGTTTCAATTTTGAAATCGCCAATAAGAGACAGAATTCCAACTGAAAGGTTAAGGCATGGAACCAAGAATGCAGAATAATCATTTAGATAACAGTTATAAATTCAAAAGAAAGCGAAGCGAAGCGAGAGAATACTTTCGTGCAAGCATATCAAAAAGGCTGACCAACCGCTGTGATGCATAAGCACTCAGCCGATGAACATGGGGTGCCATATTTGCCAGAGTTGCAAGACAATTTGTGTGGAGATAAACATCCTGCTTCACAATATCCATAAAAAATGATGGCAGCATATAGTTGGTTAAAATGAAATATCCGTATAGAATACAGGAAACAATTACAGATTACAATTAAGCTAATCTCATCTTTCTCAAACGTAATAGCCATCTAAAATTCCCTACATGGCATTCAATTCTTCCAGTGATAAAAAAATGGCCCTATGACACGTCCATTTAACGATCCATCACCGGTGAATATAGTGGAACTCAGAAGCAGGAAGAAGAGTGTGTCCATTAAAGATGCCTCAAATCATACCCGGAGCTTAGATAAGTTGTATTTCACAGTCCTGATGAGGATTATGACCATAAGAGAACCAAGAGATGTTTGATGGAGGAGCCGTTCTTGATACCACGGAACATTAGGCAGCATCTGCAAGGCGATTAGTAAATCAATACCTTACCTTCACACTGGTTCCAAGCTCAGAGAGGCAATACTCACCAGTTTATGAATACTGGCATTGAAAGAGGAATCCTGACTAAGTATAAGAAGGATGATCAGCACCATGTAAATTTGATTTGATGTCCTCCTTGATGCATTATAAAGCGTTTCCAGCATGGGCATCAACTGTTGATTCATTAGGAAGACGAATTCAACAGATAAAGCTCTTTGACATAGTATATCATATGCTGTACTACTCTGAAGCCAGATTGTTTAAAGCTAGGCTTTTTTTCCCCCTATATTTTTGTCATATACTGTTTCCTTTAAGTAATGACTTTCTTTCGGTATATATTTTCTCTCATATCACCTCAACTTCAAAATTTCAAGCAGAAAAAATGATAGACTCCGTACCAAGGTATCGAGGTCTGTTCGCACCAAAACATATTCTAGAAAAGCTGAGTTCCCTTGCACCATTGAGTAAAGTAGGAGGATAGATCTTTCATCAGCCAAATACCTGAAGAGATACAGCTATTTTAAGTTTCTGAAAAAAAAAACTATCAAACCTAATTAAACTGTGACTTGGAAACTTTGGTGTAAATATATAGAAGAAGAGCAAATTCATACTTTCTGAAACTTCAAAACAGAGGTTCACCAGCCATTTACATATAAAGGTACTGTAAAAAAAGTAAAGTTACCAACGACGCCCAATATTATGCCAGAAACCTAGTCATTGTTTCAGCATCTCAGAGCCAAATCTAATTTTTCATAAGCTTCCCAATTAGAACATTATGCAAGACATAACTTTGTGGAAATAATGCAGTTCCATGCTGAGAAGAAATAATTCATACTTACAGGCCAAGAGTATCAAAGAGAGAAGCAAAAGGCAATCTCACAAGAGGACCATTTTGAACATTCCCCTCAACGTCCAGGCGATCAACTGCAGGCAGAAGATGAGAAATGCAAAATCATACAAACATAAGACAGCATTCAAAGGACAACTAGAGGGAAGGCTTACATTCAATATCCTGAGCATTTTCTAAGGCCTTGCAGTAAGGGTTTTCAGAAAAACATGCGTCTTCCTTTGGGAGAGGTTCTGAGCTGTGATCACCTCTATCTTTCACATAATCCGTTTCAATACATTTCCGATAATGGATAAGGATAAGTAGAACATTAAGACTATTCTCTGCCAAAGGACTTCTTGTAGCTTCTCCAGTTGAACCAACAAAGAGATTAAACGGCAATAGCACAAAATTTGCTGCAAGCCACAACAAGTTGTTTTATCGAGTGCTAGGAAAATCAATTTAAATACTGTAGTATATAAAACACAGAGGTTACATGCTAAACCTCAAAAGAGGATGTCAAATCATACATATCAAAGCTCAAGTTTCGAAATATTTTTCTTAAACATCCACCAGATATCATTAGAAAACCTTAACCCAAAAAAGGGTAATAGATTTGCTTATGAAACAAGATAATAGCTTAAACACATGCCATTTTAAAAAATTCTCTTATAGAGTAGTATATAAAAGAAAACTTGTGACAAGGAAACTCTCTATTCAAACTTTAACAACATCTGAAATCTGATGATGAATCAACTAGATAGATCGTTATACACCACATATTGGTTATTTGAAGTACAAGGAGGCAACAACCACCTTGATGGAAACTGGATGCATTGCGAGATATACAAGTAGGGGGATTTGCACCTAGAGATGTGTGTTTGGAAACACTTTGTGTTTAGGCAATAAATCAGAATAAGTACATGTTATCTTCTACCAATTATTCATGTTTAAGAGAGGAGCTAGCAGCTCTCTTTATTTTCTTTTAGAAATTTTGAGCAAAAAAAACAAAGACAAATGGAGAAAGTGATGACTAGTGTTAATTTTGCAAGAAAGAGAAATTTTCATATACCAGCTGCAGAGCCAACTCTCTGTAGCACACCAGTCTGATTTACTTCTGAGAATATGCTGTAAGATGAACTATCAATGGGGAAGTTAGGTCGTCTGATGTAATTTAGAAGTAGCTTAGAGACTACCAAACTAACGAAAGAGCTTTCCTGCATGGAAGAGAAATATCAATAGAAAACAAAGGGAATAATAACAGACTTATGAGACAAATCAAGCCAAAAAGCAACCTTTCTCCCAGTTACCTGAACCATCATAGCATCAATTAAAGGGTGGCTATCATCTGGACCTGGTGAAGGTCCACTAAGAAGTTGGGTTGACATTGCAATGAGCATGAAGTTAAGAAGTTCATGGTGTAGAAGATATGTATTGGTGCTGTTGGAAACAGGTATTAGTTAGCACTATAATACTATCATCTTGGAAAAAAGATATTAGTGAATTATTACCAACATACCTTACATCTACTTTTCCTAGAAAACTAAGCACACTATGCATGACCAGCTGTTCAATAGTTTGATCTGCTTCAAAAGTAAGACGAAATAAGAACCAGTGATGAGAAAGGCTTTACTAGGAAAATATATCTTTGTAGAGTTCCTAATTAAGAAAATGTACAATTTTCTGCCAACAAAATTCCATAAACTATCTTCACTTGGAATCTACCTGGACCTCCTCCTTTAGAAAAAAGGGTTGGATTGTCAGACAGGAGAGTAGGGAAGGTGGATCAACTAAAGGCACAAAATATAAGTAATAGTCACAATCAAAATAAGAACAAAATGGCACAAATGGATCACCTTTTGAGAAGCTAGTTGGTTTGGCCTCATTTTCATCTAGAGATAGGTGCAATTCTTCAAAGTGGTCACTTTTGGCATTCTCAATGAAGTACTTCAGGAACACAGAGGAGATGTATAATGCATTAAGAGCTCTAACAAGAGCTGCTGAGGGCACACCAGAAGCAGACACACATTCTTGCAAACACCATGCTAGGTGGACTAAAATCTTGGCAAGGTGTCTTGTTTTACAGTTGTTCTGAGCTGCAGAAATCAACAGAAGCTCAGACAAAGATTGCCGATCAGCAAAACTATCACAGCAAAATAAAAGTTAAAGATGATGGGCCACCTCACTCAAAACAGATTCAAACCAGATGTAAAACTGAAATTCCTTCATTAGCCAAAAATTATATCACTCAGTCCTCTTCTTACCTTTCACGCAAGCTAGTTTAATGATTTTAAATGTATCTTAAACAACATCGAGAAATAGGAAAGTTCGTAAATCTTCCTTTGAAAGCCACATAATTAGGGATAGAGATCACAGAGCCCTCATCATCAATTTTGTTTGTTCCTTTCTTTGGGTGGGGCAAGATGGGAAAAAGCAAGCAAAATAAATGGCTCAGAAGTTGATTAAGGTCCAAGAATAAACTATCATTTTCAGTTAGTTTACTAAAAACTTGGAGACCAAATGCATAATTAGTTACCAAAGGCAGGCACACTGGAAAATCAATTAATGTATGACAGCTTGCAGAATTTCCTAAACTAACATCAAGTTGGTTAACATAACAGCTGCAGCATCAAATGACAATGGCCTAGCGATATAAAACAATCCTTGATGTTAGCAAAGACGGAAGATGATATTTGCTCAGGTCTCTGATTGTTAATAAATGCCATTCATAAGTTATTTTAGTGAATGTCGTACAAAAAGTGCCTTATCTAAAAGTTACTAAACATGCAGCCCAGCTAGAAACAACCACAATCTGATTAGGCACTACCAAATAGGCCAATGCAAGTAGCTCTTTAACTTCAGAAAACATCCAAAAGGTTTTAAAGAGGCACAGCTAAACAACGTTGGCAACACTTTCCACATTTTACACCTCCAAGTAAAACTAACCACATGCATTTATGGCATTCAAAATAATGTGAATGCAGCATGATGTATATGGAGACGCACAAGGTTCTAAAAGTGGCATAAGTCGTCATACATACAATATAATCCTTCAAAACTCTCTTCAACTAGAAACTCTATCCCATACCATGTTACCCTCAACAAGCACTGTATAGATAAGTATACCGATCATTTCCATTGCCACGTGTAATAGCATAAGAGCACTAAGCATTACTCAAGAACGTACATTACCTCCACGTGTCCCCCTGAAATAGCACAATTAATTACTGAAGAACACATACGATAATTAGTCTTCAAGCCATAACACGCTAACCTATCAAATATTTCTTCACATGCATAATTTGCAGCACCCATCAACCTAATACTACCATACATCAATGCTTGTTCCCAAGCAAAACATCTTCAAATACTAGCTTAGTTAAAAATGCACGCAATTATCCCTCAATCAACATTTTTTGTGGTAATCCTATAGCAGAAATCCATAAAAATTGGATTTTAAAGCACCCTAAACTAAAGTAAGCATGAAACTAGTTAACAGGAACTTCAAAACTACGATTAAGGCACAAAACTTAGCAAAATTGCATAATTTAAACACTTGAACAAAATAGAAACTGGTTTGTTACAGTTCTCCAACCTAAATTTCACAATGCAGCTATGAAGCTAAATCAATCAGAATCAAATTAAGGAATAAAGAAAAACTAAAATAATAATAAAACATAATAACGAAAGAGAGAGAACTTGAGCTTTAAACTAACCGAAGAGTTGAGAAGCTTGAAGAACACGATGAGCAGGCCAACGGAGATGGAGAGGAGACTCGAGAAGCTTCTGCCAGTAATCAGAGGCAAGCGGATACGACTTCTCTCCAACCAATGCTCCAATCAGGTACTCCGCCGTTTCCGCCGGTCTCATCTCCGCCGCACCGCCCCACCGCGGTGTCGAAGGAACTCCTCCCATTGCTCTTTTCTACTGCTCTCTCTCTCTCACACACACAAATTGAAATATATACAGATAGAACTGTATGTACAGATATCTATATGTATAATATATCAATAGATTTTTAGTGCTGATTTTGTGATTAAAATGTGAATTTTGAGGGAGAAATGGGAATGGGAATGGAAATTGGGGGAAAGTCGTAATAGCAAATGTTTGGATCTGATCAGAGTCATTAATTAGAGAGAAAGAAATAGAGAGAGAACTTAAAGAAGAAGGTTTAGAAGAGAGTTTGGAGAGATGACTTCTCAAATTTGGGAGAAAAATATGAATTATTATTATTATTATTATGAGTATTTCGTAACTCTATGCTGATGTGATGAGATGAGATGACGAAGATTGGGGATGATGAGGATTGAGGATGATGTAAGTTGATGCTGTGGAGGGTGTAAACTGGAGTACAATACATGGATGACACGTATGGTGTAGTTTCACAGTACCAAATTGCCCATCTTCTTTCCTTTTCTCTCTTCCGTCCTTAGTCCTTGGTTGATAGGGGCAAACGAGCTGAGCCGAATCAAATTTTGGACTTATCGAGTCTACCTCAACTTAATAACAGGTGGACTTGAGTTCGAATTCGAGTTCGACTCAACCAAGGAAAAGTTAGGCTCGCGAGCTGTAGCTCGATTTTTGACTCGCAAGCAACTCGAATTATCAGCTCTTAATGTAGCTCGAATTTCTGACTCGTGAGCAGCTCGTTAGCTCGAGTTTCTAGAAATAAATCTAATAAAAATAACAAATAATTATATTTTTTAATAAATAATAAAATATTATGAATATATATGTAATTTTACTATTAAAATAAAAAATAATATATGTATATATACTCGAACTCTCGAGTTAACAAGCTTAATATTTTTAACTCAAACTCGAGCTCGATTTCGATTTCGCCAGCTCAAACTCGACTCGAATTCGATCCTTTGATTCGAGCGGATTGCGAGCGACTCGGTTCGTTTACAACCCTAGTTGACATTGGGATGTTGGCATTATATTTTTTAATTAATTTTGGTTTTAGGTTGATTTTTGTGGCTATGCCATGAGTGTAAACAGGAGGAGGTATTAATTGAACTTACATATAATAATTAGAACAATTTAGAAGAAAAGAACAATAGGCAAAGGTGTAATAATTCTTTAGAATATTTTGTAACTTTTTTTTTTGGAGAGTTTTCAAGCTTAGATTTTATACATAAATTTTCAATTTTATTCTCTTTATTGTTACTTGTAAACCAATAAAATCATGTATGACAATTACATCATTGTTCTCTTTATTCTAGTTCTATCTGTCTTTGTTTTATTAGTTAATATTTAGGCATTTTGTTCACCCCATGTATTGTTGAATAAAATAGTTCAATTTGTTAACCACAAAGAGAAGAATAAGACATTTCATCATTAACTTAAAAGTGGAAAAGAAGTGATTACAGCAAAAATTAACCAAATGTGCACTTTAAAACTCGTATTATTTTGTCCAAGGACAAAAACAATTTTATTTGCTAGAGTGGGATAGTTGAGAAAAGCAACCATTTTTAATATTCTTAACGTTAATGAAAGTTTTGTTTGAATTGCTATTTTTAAAATTTTTTATAGAGAATATTTGATATATATATATAAAAGAAAAGAATGACTGAAAAATATATTTATAAAAAAAATAAAAAATTTTCCCTAAAAAAGTGCAATCTAGACAAGGCCTAAGCCTTCTCATAGGACAAAAAATGCAAGGTTATTTTTTTCATTTAAAACAGCATGAAGAAAAAAAATTGATTTGCATACTGGATGATAAATTTTATAAAAGGACAATTTCGTCAGTCTATGTATCGAAGTTTGCATAAAACTGATGGAGTAGGGTTTTGTTGCGCATATTGTTTTTGTCGGCGAGGAGTCTACGTGGCGGTCCTTCTCATATTTCATCAGCATTTGAAGGTTGCAGAAAACCCACTCTCCTTTTGAGACGTGCAAAACACTCCGTATGTGAAGTCAACGTTGAACCCGCAAAGGCATGCCAAGAGTTTTTTTTTTTTTTTTTTTCATATATATATAACTTAAAAGTCATGCTTAGACTTGACTGATTCCAAAAACTTGGATTGCCATTTTTCTTCAAAAAATTTTTTACATTTTTTATAAACATATTTTTTATCACATTTTTATCCCACACACATCAAATTATTATAATATATTTTTATATAAAAATTTTTCAGAAAATGACAATCCAAACGGGCTCGTAAGGCCAATGAAGTATAGAGTATAGTCCATGTAGACCTATGTTAGGACTAACAGAATACTTCATGTAGTACAGTACAAAAATTTCCTTCATTTCCCGTAATTAAGGTAAAAACTGAATGTTTTAAAACTGCAGCATGAACCTCCGTATGATCGTGATTGGGAATTATTCCATGCCTAATAGCTAGTTTGGGAGATAAGATTTGAGCAGGAAAAAAAAAAAGAAGGGAAGAGAAAGTTAAATGTTTTCAACGTTTGGGAGTTTTAGTGAAATAGAAAAGAAAAGAAAACAACTGATTTGGAAGGAAATAGAGACCAGCTACAGTTAAAAAAAATTCATCCCAAATCGGGTAGAAAGCAAAGGAAAGTTGCAGAAAGCCTACAAAAAATTTTGAAATTGCTCATTCCATCCTTGAAAAGATATCGAATGAGATTTTTATTGACCAATGTGTTCAAATTCATATCCTTTATTTCATGAACTCCCAAATAATATTAAAATCTCATCTCTTCTTTTCTTATCCTTTCTTTTATCTCATAAGTTAACCTTTCTCTTCTTTTCTTTTCTATCCCTAACTCCCAAACTAGCTATAAATGTTTTCGCTGTGAGTTAATGATTCCATTTGACGCACAATCCTATGCCAATTTTGTGTATGGCTCTAATTTTGTACTGAACACCTTCTTATGTTGGAGTTGGAAAGCATGCCAGCAATGTTGTTAAATTCGGACCAAATAATGACTTAATTAAACTATTGGGTCATGGGTCAACTACTTGGATCAATCAGACCATTCTCAAAAATCCGCTGATGGCAACATGATATTGTAATTATTTTGTATTATAAGTTTGAGAAATATTGAAATTAAGTTTTTGGTTATATTCAGACAACCATACAAAATGTTCCAAAAATATTAGACATGCAATCAAATATTCACCTAAAAATTATATATAAAAATGTAAATTCACAACTAAACACATGTCCATTCTCCAAAACTACTTGAAAAAACTAAATTAAAATAAATTAATGCAAATTAGAATCACCGATACTACTTTGATAAGATTATAGAGATGAAAATTTCTTGATTTAGAAATCATTTAGGGAAACGAGTGATTGTGGTGTTTAACTTAAGTGGTGGCGTTTTCTTATTCCTATTAATGAATCAAAATTTTACAATTTAGGTAATTTAAATTATATTGGGGAAAACAAGAAATAAAAGTTTGAGAATCGAATCAATCAGTCGAATCGGATAATTGATTTAATCGATTTTGATGGTTTTAACTAACTTTTTATCAATGTGATTTTATGTTACAAATGAATTCAAAAAGAAAACTGGTTCACGGTCAGATTGATCAGACCGATCGGTCCGATTCGGGTCCAATAACACTACAGACAAGAGACTAGTACATGCTAGGGGTTCGACAAGGATTAACATTATCAAAACGTTCTTAAGCAATTTCTCGAACTCGTCAAGTTTTCTTAAGAGTCTCTCTTGAACCAAAAATATAACGTATAATTTATTGGACTTATTAGACAATAATCAACATCCACAGCTGATGGTTTGAGCCTCTCTCATCTTGCTTTCTTCTCGAGTAGTATCGAACTCAATTGAGTGCGGGCAAGACCAGCCAAGCCGAAGCCGTCTGCAAATAGACGTGGATGCAACTTATTAACATATATAGTAAATGTGTGAATGCCAATCCCTCCAATTGAACCCAATTGCTGACGTGGCGTGCTGTGATTGGCTGATTGATGGTAGTCCTCCGTTGATTGAGCTGATGAATTGAATTGAGGATAAAATTGAGATTTCACGCCTTGATGAATAGGTAGGGTTCTGAGGGTCTTCACTTGCGCCGCTCATATACTCTTGCTTCTGCTCCGTCTTTCTTCCTTTCTTCTCCGATTCTTTCTCCCTTTCTCCTTTCTTTGTCTTTCACTTCTTCTCTTTCTTCTTTAATTGAACATTAAATAACAGTGCAAGACAAAACAAAGGTCACACGTTGGGCTTCTTCTTATCTTACAAGTTAAAGGGTATCTCCAGAGCTTCTCTTCCCTTCCATTTTTCTTTTCTTTGTTCCTTTCTTTGGGAAGAAAATAAGATTCGGGATTTTCTCTCCCAGAAATGTCAAAATGTTTTTCCTCCTCTTAGTTTCTCTTCATCTCTCCAGTCTTTTTCTACACCGCCATCTACCCATTCTTTCTTCCTCTCATCAGTTGAATCATGAGTACGCTGGATCATCCACCATTATAAAAGCAATATATATATATATATATATGGAGATCATTTTTCCCTTTTAAACTTTTCTTCATCTCCTTCTCAGAAATTGTCATCTTTATCGGTGATTTTTGTGGGTTTTTTTTTTCCTAATACTCGATTGTACTTTCTATGGTGCTGTAGGTGAAAAGGTTGAATATTTACATGGACTACAGATTCAAGGTAAGTGTCTTCCACGACTTTTCCTTATCTTTAAAATCCAGATTCAAGCAAATTTTTTTTCTCGTATGCTTTTACTCTCATCTCTAAGATTTTTTTTTTCTGTTTTTTCGTATTGCTTTAAGAAGGAATAATTTGACTTCCCTATAATGTATTGTGCTCTTTATGATGTTTTGGTGAAACAATTTTTTGTTTTCGTTTTGGGTTTTTTGCTGTTGCTGTAATTTAGGGATTTTTTTTTTTATGGAGAGCAGTGAAGGAGGGGATGATAATGTTCTGGACGGTTTAGCAAGTCAAAAAAGGTTTGCATTTTTTCATACCCTTTTCTAAATAATCAAGAACATTATTATTGTACTTTTTTGGATTGAAATATCTTATATTTCACAACATTTTGCCGAAGGATTAATAGGGAATGGCTTTGGAAATATGCTTTGAACAATCAATTGTATGCATGTAGAAAATTACTCCAGTTCTTTTGTTTGATTTGAAAAACGAGGTAGTGTATTTTTTGGTGATACAGGAAGTTTTCTGAAGCAAGACTTATCACTTGAGATATGATAAGTGAATGGGTAATATAGTTGAAGTTTTGATGTTAGAAATCACATTGGAAATGGTGATACATTTGACCATAAACCTTTTACGAATAAGAAATTTTTTTGCTTTCACTGGACTAGAATGCACCTACTTTTACACTTTTTTTCTTCATTCCGCCAATTTTTTGTCTCCTATGTTTCAGAATTTTTTGTCTAAATGTTTTCTTTTAACCCGAAAAAGTAGAAATAGGCTTTTGTGTGTGCCTATAGGGGTTTAAAAAGTAAATGCACTTTTAGAGTTAAATAAAAATGAATGGTCCTTGACGATATGTTTTAATTTCCCTTTTTTTTGTGAAAAGATTTTTTTTCATTGTAACTTACTGTAACTTTCTGCTCTCTTTATCCTGTTATTGGTCTTTACAAAAGTGAAGGGTGAAAATTTGTGACGGCATCCTATTTCCTTTAGATCCAAAGTTATTTTCTTTTACTTGTTTTACTTGCTCCGTTTTTAATTGTTTTGAGTTCTCTGTTTGAGAATCATACATTGCCAGAACCTAAAGCTCAATTTCTTTTTTTGCAGAATTCAACTCAGACATGTTATTGCTTGTACATTTGCTGTTTGGCTTGTAGCTTTACTTGTTCCCTTTTTCTAGAGATATGTCTTGTTTTTGTTTTTTTAGTTTTTGTTTATTTGTCAACCTTATTGATAATTTACTTTTCTTTTTGTTTATCAACTCAGTAGTGGCAAGGAGAGTAAATTAAGTTGTTTTCCTAGGTAATTTGTAGTTTGCCTTTTGTTGGAACTTTATTTTGGTTGGCAATGTCAACCTAGCCAGTTAAAAAACGGCTTAAAAATTTGGGAATAATGTATGAAAAATTTGTATAGCAGATTCAAGGCTGTATGAATGTCTTGCTGATAAGAGCTGGTAGCTTGTGGCTTTCGGTAAAGCCAGGACTTCTGAAATTGCATGTCATATTTCCTTTGAAAGTCTCTCAATAAAATTTTAAAATATGGGGATCAAAAGGAATAGGAGGGGCAGGGATGAGGGGTAATAAACAAGGTTGTCTTCTAGAATACCTATGCTCTGATTTTCTACATTTTCTGCTTGCCCCTACACTGTGTAACAAGGTTGAAGTCTCTTGATGTCACTGCCTACAGAGTGTTGTAGGACATCAATAACTAGGTTGTTTCGACGATGGCGGGTAATGATCAAGGTTGTTTTCATGAATGCCTGTGCTGCTATACTTCATTGTGAATCTCTATTTCTTTTTGTTTTCCCCCTTTGTGCTTGTGTGTGTGTGTTGTAGGTAGGGGTGAGGAGTAGGTTTTGTTGTTCCATTTTTTAAGTAAATATACCTTCACCTGCTAGCTTGAACAACCACAAATCCTGCCATCAATTGCCAATTATAAGGACAAAACAGAAAAGCTACAATGTGGATTCTCTCTGTATAAAATACAATTCACTATTTTATGAATGCCATATGCTGGTAATGTGTTCCTACCCAGATTACATTGATTCAAACTCATTAAGTTTAACAAGTTTAGGGATTTATACATCACGAGGAACAACTTTTGTCATATGTAGGAAGACAAACTTATTTTGTATTGATGCTTAGTTGATTTGTGTTAAATGAATTGCTTATTGTAATGAATATGCTTGCAATATTATAAAGCCACATCTTGAAGTCTATTGATGTCCTACACTGTGTAGGCAGTGACCAATTGTTGTTGCTTAACAGGTCCCATAAGTTCGTATTTGCATAATTCTTGACATGTTTCTCTTTTTTGGGTGGCAAAGGAGGCTTCGTTCTTTATTCTGCAATCCATGATACTGATTCCGTTGAATGGAAGATTACCTGTTATGTTCTTCTTGATTAGTTCTCAGTCTTTTCCATGGATTTCATATTTCAGGATTTCCGTCAGCTTCTTGATGAAAAACTTGAACTATCATTGAAGTTGAGAGACTTAACTATTCACTAGGTACAAGAAGGATTTCAAGAATTCTTCAGAAAACTCAATGAGTGATTCCTTTTTCTTTCAGGCAAGAGTAAGTCAGGTAGCCAAGATCTAAGTTTGACGCAGGGAGTGCAAGGAGAAAAGGTCCTTCCTGGGATTGTTCTTCTGTTCGCTCAACTATCTCTTTTCATTGGGCGAAGTGCTATCCCAAGAATTACCGAGGTCACTTTCTGTTCTGTGTTTTTATTGTGTTTGTTTCTGCATTCTACTAGAGAATATGTAATCTCCATTAAATTCTGAAAACTTTCTAAAAAATCCTATCTTTAACGGTGTCAGGAAATAGCTTCTTCCTTTTCTTCTGGTCGTGCTCGGGGTTATGAGTATGGCCCTGCTTTCATCCCTGCAGTGATTTGTCGCACCTTCTGGGTAGCTGGGGAGAAGTGCTTGGACCATGTATGGATTTTTGGATCATCTTTTCCACTACTTGTTCTTGCTCAAAAACTTTCACTTACTATGTGCAAAATTGTTACATTTGTGTAGTGAAATTTGGAGGGCTATTAGCCTAGCTCGCTAGATTCGAGACTCAAAATCTATCTCATATTATTATTTCAAAGAAGCCAAATTTCTTGTTCTCATTCAAAACTTCAGTTTCTACATGCAAAAACTCTACTTTTCACATTTGTGTAGTGAATTTTGGAGGACTATTACCCTAGCTCACTAGATTATGGACACAATCAGATCCTTTGAGGCCATATCTTGCCTAAGAGAATGGAAGATGGAAGTGGAATCCTTGCTTGAAGTAAATATAAATTTTTGAATCTGATGTAAAAAGTAGCCATTGAGTACTTTATTTTTTTCTTTCAGTATGTAAGGTTAAGAGCTCAAAAGATATCAGTTATGTTGCGGACGAGGTTTACAACACCAAACTGGGTTTAAGGTTAGTTAATTCTGTAAAATTTTTGCAGCGAATAGTTCAAAATCTATTCCCTTCATAAGTTTAGCTAATGTTTTGAGCTTCTCCTTTTATGATAGCACAACGAGCCAAGAGAGGTTCATATGTTTGTTGATCTGCTGCTTCAAGAGGTAATTTCTTTCATTTTCTAACATGATCTTTCTGTTGTAAACTCTGATTCTTAACATATAAATGTTTTCTTAAGCTGTGATCAATTTCTGACCTCTTGCAATGTGCATATTTTGTATGAGAGAGAATTGAGAATATAAGATGTTGGAGCTGTCAGAGTGCGTGTGCGTGAGTGTGTGTTTAGCACAAAAGTTCAAGTTTGAGAAAGTTATTAACTTTCTTCATCTCATTCTTTCGTTGACATTTTGATAATCAAGGAACTTACTTTCTTCATTAATCTTGCTTTTAGTTCGAAGCCATAAGAGGCGAAGTAAAGCAGATTTTACCTCCAGAACTTAGCCGTAAACATCGTCGTACAGACAGTAACGGGAGCACCACCACTTCTCGCAGCAATCCTTTGAGAGACGACAGAATGAACCGGTCAAATACTCAAAGGGCCACGAGCCAGCTACTGGAATCCCATCTAGCAAAATTGTTTAAACAAAAAATGGAGATATTTATGAAAATTGAATTCACACAGGTTTGGTAGGAGTGCTTGTTGCTAGGTAATTTACATTATTCCCACCGGTAATATAGCTATTTTTTAGTTCTTTGTAATGATGATGATCCTTGAAGGACATCAAGGACATCAATAAATCAAATTTTCTGACTTTTTGATGGTTTATTAAAACGTTGCAAAGATTTTACTTTTTATAATTAATATTTTAATTTGAATAACAGGATGTTTCTGGGCAAGCCTGAAAATTACACCGCGCATCGTCGCGGTGTTCTCCTCCTAGTTGTATGTATAGCATCGATTGGCATCCACGGAACTAATTCTATACCCCATCCATTTGTGCAATTTCTAAAATCACATCGAGTTGGGCAATTCGACCGGCCAGGATTTAACATCCATTTAGTGGATCGATATTATTTATGTATAACCTAAGCACAAGTGTTTAGCAACAATCACGTATATTTGGATAAGAGATTATTTGAAAAAAAAATTTATTTAAAATAACACTATAACACTTTTATGGCGTAATGTATACAAGATGAAAAAATGTAGTTCAAAATTAATAATATTTTTTTTGGCAAATCGTGCTAACCAAACAGACCTTATGTTTGTATATTGTTCAGGAATATCTGACACATTTGAGAGACCCATTAAGTAGAATCATTATCAGAACAAAAGCCAGGGCTAAAAGCTCACAATAAAGAACAAAACAGTATGAAGAATTCTTATTTTTCAAAATGCAGCAAGATAGGAAGGCAAAAAGTCGGCGTAATCTTTACATACGCCATTGCCAGGGGGAAGTAACTTTGCTTTTGTTCATGCACCCATGCCCAATCCAGACAGACAAACAAGGCAACGTCCTTTGTTATGTGTGAACCAATTCAATTCCCAGACTGCTACTCCAGTGCCAACGTTGATGCATCATTAAGACTAATATTAATAGCTTCAGAAGGAAGTGACCTCCCTAAATAGAGAATTATGGAGCACTATCTGACCTGATCTGTCACCAAGAACTTCCTTTCTTTAAGTCAGGTACGTGCATAATCATACTCACTAAACTTGCGCCCATCTTTTGCTGCATCAATGTGAACTGAACATGATCGCGACTTCAGAATCACTGGTTCAAATTTAACAACCAACGGTTTCAGTTCTTCTGAAAGATAGAATCTCAACCAACCCTTATAGGAACTGTTACAATTATGGTTACGATTTTTGAATCTCCGATATGAATCCGATTAAAGTTTAAGTAATTGATTCCGATTTTGGTTTCATTTCTTTTAGTTATATTTAAGCATTTATTGTTATAAAATTGATTCTAAGAGAATATCACGTGCGAGGAGAAGGAAAATATGATGCAAATACTATTAAAAAAAATACCTCATTGTTAACTAGGTTGGATTAGTCTTGAACTTAGATTAGCTATGAAATATGGATTACTAATGAAATGAAATAGAACAATGAATTGTTAGTTTATCATTGGAGCTGCTTGTGTTGATTTTTTCTTGTGATAGTGAACTCTAAATTAGTCAGATAAGTTTAGGTAGCAAGTGTTTTTTTAGACGGTTTGAATGGATCTTAAACTACTAATTCCGATTCCGCTGCCTAGTGGGACTATTTGCTAAAGCAAACGAGTATTGAGAACTTGAGAAGACATGAAACAAGAATAGTGATACTAAAGAATCCCTGGCTAGTTTGTGGCAAACAAACACAACATAAATGGCTAACAACTTTAGAGCCAACCAACATTTTTCAAGTTGGATTAAAGACTCAATTACAATATTCTGTCTTCCTTCCCATCTTTTCATATTGTCACCTTTATTAGTCCACTGATGGAGTGATGATCATCATTAATGGTAATTAACATCCATCCACCAAATTACAATTAAAAGGTTAATTTGGCATTTGAAAATTGTGACTTACATCAAAATGTTTTTCAAAAGTCAATTGCATTACAGAAAAAAAATAATTTACCATAAAACTTTTTGCAAGGTATCAATAAACATTTCCATAGACCCTCTCATCTTGCAACACAAATTTGTCCCTACGAGTTAAAAACACCATATTCCTAGATGATCTTTGGGACGTATCTGATAAGACACCTAACGGTATAGGAACACTTAAATATTATGTTCTTTCTTTGGAAAATCTAATTAAGACGTGTGGATTATGGATAATCAAATCTAATGGTTTATGGCGAAACATCTATATATGCACAATCATCTACTGGAATATCTAAATCCAATCAACAGATAAAATCACAATACAAACAATGTACCAGAGTTTGGATTGCATTTTTTTGTAGAAAAATTACTGTAGCGATATCAATATATATGAGATAAAAAGGTTATAGGAAATGTGTTCACGAAAAAACGTAGCAATTTTTTGGTGAAAAATGGCTGTCCAAACACCCACTAAGTATTTTCCCAGTCTCACCGGACACTCCAGCTTCCCTTCTTTTTAGCTACATGAATTGTGATCATGTAAAGAAATTACTGAAGCATACAAGTTTTTAACATTGTTCAACACGGCAACGTTCAGCTTAAAGACCTCCCTACAAGTACTATTCCCAGAAGCAGTGCAATACAGCCAAGAAGGAATCCAAAAGCAGATATGAAACATAGTGTTGCAATAAATTACAGAAGCTAAACAAATTGTTGCAATAAATTACTGAAGCTCCAAGATTGTCAGATTTCTGGAAGAATTCCAATGCTGAATAAATAACTTCATAACCTTCACAAGTTAAATGCCTTAATCCATACACCAGCTGAACTGTGAGTTTGCTTTTCCACAAAAGTATTGCATCCCAAGTAAGTCGGGATCAGCGACCACCAAACAGATTTAGGTTGAGGGAGGCTTTTACGGTGGATTAGAACCCAGAAAACCAAGCTGATCGGTTAACAAATCCAAATCTTCTAGATCTTCTCCTTCACCACCACGCAAACCTATGTCATTTTCAATGCCCTCATGAATCAATCCATCCCAAAATCCATCATCAAATGAGTCGTCATCCTTTCCAACATACTCTTCCTCCAAATTCATCGGAGGTGGAGTTGGCTCTTGCATGTTTATTGCAAGTGTGTTCAGCTCAAAATCTGTAAGTCCAGTCAGGTCATGACCATAATCCTGACATTCTAGTTTGACATAATCGTTAACTTCTTCCCCTTCTTGACCAAATTCTCCTACACCAACACTAAAGCTAGGACCTTTATCGATTGGCCTCCTCCTTTTGTTGCCAATTGCTTCCTCAAGTTCTTTCCTTTTGTCCTTCTGTTGGACTAACTGCTCAAGGATTCTAGGATTCTGAATTGCTCTAGCCAAGAATGTCATCATCTGCTGCTGTTTATTCTCAGTTCCTCGTAGTCTTTGCTCCATTGTTTTAAGGTAGGCTTTAGTATTCTGTTGTTGCTGTCTAAGCCTTACTAGTTCCAGCATTAGCACCTGCTTGTCACGCCTCAACCGATCAACTTCAACATCTAATCCAAACCTTCCCACTTCAAGACAAGACTCTAAATTTGGGTTGGAAGATTGTAGATGGGGAGGTGTCTTTCTTCGCCTAACATTTCTCAAAAGATGCCTTTGCCCCCTTAAGAACCCTTCATTAGCAAACTCCCATTTTTCTGCATCAACCTTTCTAAAACCCTGCACAATCGAAAGTACTACCAGTCTTTCACATTATATAACCATAGGGAAACATGTACCTGTCGTTACAGTACTTTGAGAACCATATAAGAAATAAAGGCCATAAACTTAATTTAATATCTTGGGATTATTGTACAGAAAACCAAATAAAATTTGAAGCGTTACTCAATGACAATATTTACATGTTACAAATGAAGAGTGATTAGTAGAACATGTTACTTATGATTTCCGCATATAATTTAGCCTACTACTACTACTCCTTAAAGCCATTGCGCAAACAAAAGGAATACATTGAGGAAGATTGCAAGCATTAAAAGGTGAAACTATTAGAGGTGCAATTTATACCACAAATCTTGAAATTGAAGCCCAAGATTACAGCATTTCAAACTAAGATGCCTAATGAACACGAATAAATAAGGGAAGTAAATAAAATATCTTGAGCAAATCTATGTATCTAACTTCATAATTTAAGAACACATTGTAGACAAGTCAAAAATGAGAGAAAATCCTTCAGCTTGTAATTAAGAGAAGACTCACATAAGTGTTGAGCTGCCTGACAAAGCTTGAGAAATTGTTATGCTTGAAGTACCTAGGAAGAAGGTTCATAGCAAATGTCTGTGGATCCCAAACAATAAAACTGTTGTTACCTTTACTCCAACAGACAATATGATCGGTGCTTGGATCATCCACAAGGTCATAAGTCTTAGTGAGAAATGGTGGAGGACCAGACTCGCGAAGCCCCTCCATTGGCTGAGGAGTGGCCGAAGAAAAAGTCTCATCTGAATACCATGAACTAGATCCAGCAGGAAACTCCTCCTTCACTGATGAACCTAAAGGATTCATACCTGGATTCCACTGACCAGACCAAAAAAGGAAACCCTTTCTGGGATTAGCTAACGACACCAAAACATACCAGGGTCAGCCTTGTTTTTAACTATAGATGGATGGTTTGGTAGATTTGACTTGAGAGCAGTAGTTGAAGCAAGTCACAAACAAATACTACCCCTAAACAGTAACTACTTGGTAATACGATGTTCCTTTTCAAGGGCAGAGATCTTTAGCTGTTTTCCTAATACTGAGCTCCTCCTCCTCAAGAGAGAAGGAAGAAAAGAAAATGAAAAATAGTAGTAGCAAGAAAGAAGAAAAAAGAATATTAAAGAGAGAAAATGGGTTTTGGAAGATAATTTACGTGCAAGTTAAGGAGAAGATTGGGAGGTTAACTGCAAATCAAGGAGGCAACAATGAGGAAGTCCAAGAGAGTTGGAGAAGACAAGCTTTGGAGACCATGCTTCAACGGAAGCAAAGAAACGGGGTGGAGGAAAACAATAGGGTAGAAGACGTGAATGCTGGGTGCAAAGTTTTATTTCATTGTCATAGGGCTGATATAAAGAAGGGTCCTTTCATCTTATTAGGTCATTATTGGTTCATAGTAGCAGTTACTATTAGGAATAAAAGAAAGGTCATTTTATTTTATTGCTTTTTAGCACTATTCACCACTTTTGTTAGCTTTGGACGGGTGGAAAGTCTACATGATGCATAAACAAGAATAAAATGGTGTTGAGATATTTTCAAGTCCCCACACCTCCCAGTGCCCTTTCTTCTTTTGGGAGGGCCTTGGACTTTTACAAGTTTGACTGGTAAATCCATTGCTGCTGCTACTCTTTTGTTTAAGGAAAGTTTTTCTGTACGTGTTTCCACGTGTTGGAGGGGAATCGTCCTTCCAATATACCAAATCAGAGTACAGAATTGCATATTATGAATAAGACACGAGAATTGCATATGAAAAGACACGTTTTTAACCTAAATTTTCCCCAATCCAATCTCGTTGGCCAAATGACCACGGCCACCGGTTCAGATCTGATTAGCAATTCAGCTTTAGAAATGTAGAAGAAGTTGATAGTTTATCCTGTGAGTTGTACATGTGTTGCAATGTGGTATCCTCGAAACGAAAACTTCCCTTTCTTTTGTGCCCTTTGTATTGGGGATCATTATTATAATTGAACGAGCATTCTCATTTCCGTGAAAAGATTTGATTACAATTCTTTTTTCCTCAACATTCAACAATCAAATCTGCCCTCCAAGAGAAGCATTATCAATTACTTGTTTCTATCTTAAATATCAGTAAGAATTTATACATGACAGATTTCCATACAACTAACATAATTCACAATTCAATATATACACTATCACGATTAGATAAATTATATAACTTTTGAGTTTTAAATTTAAATTTTATACATGTATCATATATCTAATAATGATAATGCATATATTAACAATATATATAAAATTAATCCTAAACTAAAACCTTCATGATAAATTTCGTGAATTATTTAGCAAAGCCCTTATGAGTTGGTCCACCAATGTGCTTCTATGGCATTACAACAAGTGTTGGAGTAAAATAATATTAAAAGGAATTCGCTAAATGTCTAGAACTTACACGAAAGACGGAGATAGAGACATGGCAGGTAATGGAGTAGAATCCCGACATCTCGTTTCTTCCCCCTCTTTTGTGCAATTTAATTTTCAAATGGGACCAGAATGCAACTGTTTTTTTTTTATTAACAAAAAAGGGAATTCGATTGTTTATAATTCATAGTATAAACTGTAAACAACAATGACGGGAAAGAAAATAATATGATTGTAGAGCAGGAATAAATTAGATATTATTGGGTCGGGAATGGGAAAAAAAAAGGGGCAAGCAACAAAAGATGGAAAACCAAGGGTCCGGTGGGATGGGAGGCAAGAGTTCGAACCATGACTCCAATCAATTTGTCACATTTGTGATTCTTCAAAAAAAAAAATATCTAGGTCAGGAAAGGGAAAAAAAATGAGCAAGCAACAAAAGATGGAAAACCAAGGGTTCGGTGAGGTAGGAGGCAAGGATTCGAACCATGCCTCTAACCAATTGCCACGTGCAGTTCTTCAAAAAAAAAAAATTTCAAACGGGTGCATAGCATATCCGTTTGATTCGATGATGGTTCTGTCCCCATCGATGTCCCGTAAATTCAGTTGTGCCTCCCCCTCTAGTTAGATTATGATAGAGTAAGAATAGAAATGATGATTGACAAAAAAAAAAAAAAAGATGGAAAATGAGTCAAGCAATGTTAAAATAGTCCTCACCTACTAAATACGCGGACTTCAGTTAAGTAAGCAGCAGTACTTCGTACGCTGAAAAAAGTAAGGTCGGTTAGTTTGGTCATATTGCCAACAAGCTTTCCATGGAAAATATCTTTGATGCCATGGATCTGCTTACCTTAAATAATATTAGGTATTTTAATCATTAATCAAGATCCTAATGATGACACTATAAATCCTTAATGATGGGGTCCACAATCCTTGACGTATTCAAGGCTCTAATGGAACATCCAGATCTTACTAGATGATTAAATAATAGTTAATAATCAACTCAGACATCATTATTCAAAGCATGTTTTAAGACTATGGAAGCAACACATGCACAGTCAAGGTATTCTAATACCAATAATGTCACATACTCAAAACATTCAAACACGTAAAAAGAAATTTTAGGCAGCTCTAGCCAATTTGGATTTTGATTATGCAGCCCAAAACAACAATCCTTTTAGTTTTACACACGGTCCTTAGGCTACATTAAATTTTTTTTGGGGGGGGGGGGGCTAAAGGAAGTTTCGAGGAAACAATTTGTTAGCCAACATGAAACGCCATTAACACTTAAAATCATATTTCCATGTAATCAGAAACCTCATAATTACCTAACAAATGTTTTTTTTCTAGGTGAGCCCGGATTTTGTAAATCCTCTTTTTTAAAATGTAAGAGTAGTAATAATTAAGGAGCGAAGAAAAGAAAGAACGATTAAAAGCCAATATCTCTTTTTAAGTTTTAAAATCTCAATTTTAGCCATTAGACTAAAGCGGGCAGATTTTGTAACTCCTTACCCATTCTCTTCGTTTTGGTTAATAAAGAGTGACAAAATCCACGAAAAGTTACTTGGTCCAAGTCTACATTTCTGATTTTCTACCAAGACAAACGGCAAAAGACAAGACAAGAGGGTTAGATGATTGTAATTGGGTAGTAGCCCGTGCCAAAGACAGTGGTTTATTATTGCTAATAATATGAGGCCTTCCCTGCCGGTCGCAAACATCTGCAAGTATATCACTAGTCTGCTGTATGATCCAAAGAGTGGCACAGCCCACCCAATGATATCGATATCGGTTGCCTACCAAATACTAGTCGTAGGAAGTATCTGACCCACCTACATCACCATCTCAATACACGTGTTACCACATCCAGCCGTTTCAAACACAGTTCCAGCTTATTAAATAGGACACTAATATATTAAACTAATACGAACAACAAAAGGGCAAAAAAAGGGCATACTTTATATGGGTTTCCGGATGGATGTAGAACAAAAGATCACAGACAAAACATGCATGATCTCCTAACATCAATTCAGAAGTTGTAACAGGGTGGAAAAGGGCAGGAAGCATATTATATATATAGTCAGTTTTACCAAATATAGAATCCACCATTGCAACTCGCATATACACAACAAAAGAACACACCATTTAAGAGGGGCTGATAAAGCAGGCAAGCACAACACAGTTTTCCATCTTTTCTTATACAACATCATCTTAAACGATTACAGACAATTAAAAGCAAAGCAACAAGCCAGCAGGAAGTATCATTCAATCCAATTTATTTGGTAGCTATTATAATAAGCTTCACTTGTCATACTGTAGATGCGTTTTTAAGCTGCAGCGTCAACTGCCTGACCTGCACCTTCCTTCTGCCCAAATGTTTCAACATATGCTTTCCTGCACACAATGACCCCCTTCTTAGAATAACAGGCCATAACTTTCCACTTTTATTTTCCAGGTTATATTTACTATTTAGATTTCTTTGAGTTCGGACAATGGCAACAATAAATATGTGGAGAAGCAAAGAGCTTCAAGCTAAGTAGAAGACATACCTTGCAGGCAGATGGTCATGCGGGCGATTAAAGGGTGTCCAAACCGGATCACCAACAAAAAGCCGCATTGCCTACAAAACAACAACAATGTGATTTAATTAAGAAATAATTTCCATGAATCGTTTCCATAATAACCAAACAATGTGGTTATATGATTTGATCACAGAAAAACTAAATAATAATAATGAACAACACACATCAATTGAGCAACCAATCCATACTCAGGCCCAAATGAAAAACAAGAACAGTTGTACAACATTGTACTTTTTGTCTAACACAGGCTTATTTGCATTGCACACAAGTACCTTGATGTAGTTGTCAGAATCAAGAGTAAAGCGGTGATAAATCCCAGCTGGAAGGACAATCATGGCTCCTTTCTTTACCCAGATGCGGATCCATTCATCATTACGATCCCGAGCATCAAAGTAACCTTCACCAGACAAAAATTTAAGGCCATAGACCAGTTTGAGAAAGTAAGATAACAGAGTCAAATTACTGTTCATTAACATACCACTCCCTGCAACGCAGTAGCGGATCTCCTCATCAGTGTGAAGATGTTCTTCAAAGAAGTTTTTGATCTTCTCCTCATAATTGGGTAATTTCTCAGGGCAAACCTCGCAGAAGTCCTGAAAAGGTGTTTGGATCCCATTATACTCAACTTACCAGTCAAGACAAAGTTCAACTGACAAAGATAATAAATTTATGCCACTTTGATTGACGCTTCTTCATACCATGTATGAATATCCACGGGCGTCACGGATTTTCTTCAACTCTTCATCATTTTCATACTTATCAGCATCCAATCGCCAGCTGAGTACTCCGAGTTCTGGAAAATTGAGAACACTGGATCAGAGAATAAGACAAGGTAACTCAATATGCGTTTAAATAAGTTCAGAGGCTCAACAGAGAGAAAAAAGCAAAAGACGACACTCAAGACACGTTTAATTAGAGGCTAGACAGAGAGAAAGCAATTCACGAATAATTCAAATGGTCTTGCACAGACAATTAACTTCACTACAGGCATAATGTGAATGTGTAACAAATTTTATCAAGAACCAGGACGCTTGTATATTGTCAATAACAGAAAAAAAAAAAAGGACAGTCAATAACTAGCTTTGTTCCAACAGAAGCCCTTCATAGATTGAGAATAATCCTGGCTAGTATCCAATGTATATACCTGCAAGTTTATCCAGAGAGACAAACTCCTTAGGCTCACGGTGGTGGGGAAGTCTCTGGTCCTCATCGCTGTCATCCATATGCCATGCCTGTATCACTTCCTCCCTGTCATCCTACAATACAAAAAATAGATGAAATGATCTAATATTTTCCCGTCAAGAAACACACCTTTCTCAACGGGAATCAGGAACTAAACGACACAGAAATTTCAATGGGTCAATTGCACTCATGAAGCAAACATAGTACAATCGCACTCATGAAGCAAACATAGTACTGAAATGCCTCTCCTCTTTTAGCTATGTACATGAAGCAAGACGATTTAAGAACTTCTTTTCCCAACTGGAACACCAGATAACATAAGATTATGTATTCCACAGTGTAGCTTATGATGTGTTCCCTAGTTATTCAAATTAGGATAAAGCCTAGTCACAAATTTAGTCCACACACATAGATGTGAGATAGTAACTATTCAACAGAAAATACAGAAAGCAAGATACACAAATGCCAAAATCCATTTACAGAAACTGCAACTAATCCCTCTAATTGCACCTATATCACCAGTAAGTCCTGTGAAATCCAAGAAAGAGGCCAAAACAGACCCGACAGTTTGAGGAGGTAATAGTTTCTGCACTAGTTCCAGTTCCAAATCATAGTTTGGATGCAAAAGAATAGTAAACTAGTTATATCCCCGACAATTATCCCATTGGGAACACCATACCTAGATCGAAAAAACCTAAAAGTAAAACTTCCAATCCCTCAAAAGCCAAGATCAGCTGGTAAAAGAACACACCATTGAATGCCCACATAATCCAAAGCCACCAAACTTCCTCTCTAAATTCAATCTTCACAAAAGCAAAATAATCAGCTTTATTTTCTTCCAGAAAAAGAAAAAAGCAGAACCATTCTTATTTCCTTCATCTTCTTCCTGCAGTCTTTGCTATCAATCTATCAACAAGATGTAGTCTTTCCCTCAATTAAATATCAATTCTCTTAAGAATCACACTCATAAATGCAAGCTATTTCAATCTGGATTAGAACACAACAAAAACTCGCACACAGACGCACCTGAGCATAGCATCCAAAATAAACTGAAAATAATTACGCAATTTCACGATAACGGATTTCTCATCCAAACCAATATCTTCCGCATGCAATTCGGATATAGCAGTATGAGAAATTCAGGGAAACACATAGAAAATAAAGTCAGCGGGATATCATACCTTTGTAAGAGAACCCATTTTTTGCTTTTTTTTTTTTTTTTTCTGTCCACAGGTCAGCTCTTTACTCTCAGGTCTGAATGGAATTTTCCGCGTCTGAGCTTCGGAACCACGCCGAATTTATAAACATCGTACCCACCTTGACTTTGAAACTTAAATTACGGTAATGCCCTCGTTCTGGAATGGAATTTGTCCAGATTAGTTGAATTTCTAAAGCAGACTTGACAGATAGAGGGGTATTTTAGTATTCTCAAGTGCAGAAATCAAAGAATTTCTTTTTTTCCTAAAATCTGGACGTGCATCTGGCCTCAATTAGTTGTGGCCTGGATTACGAAATTGACTATATATTTGTCTGTTTGACTGTGTTTGTTTTTTGAATGTAGATTATTTGTCAAAATTTTTTGTTTCCATCATAACACGTTTCTCAGCAACTTTTTTATGTCAGGTACATTACATTACATAAAAAAGCACTGCACTATTTTCTAAAAATATTTTTCCCCTATTTTCATAGCCGATTAGATAGCACAAAAAATATAACCCAAAAAAATTTATTTCAGCTTAACATTGTAGTAAAAGGCAAAAATACCAAAGATCATAAAAGAATGCTTATGCAACCAACAAATGGTAGTACAGTGCATTGGTTTGCTTTATTACTCTCCTGGGGTACTCTCAATGCAGAGTGGAGATAGGCAGCAATATGAGCTGCTTATTTATAGAGGCATGCCTCAAGTCGGTGTAACATTCTCGAAGACCATGAATCTTCTGTTGTTAAATTCATATTCTATTGGCAACTTGTTTATTATAGCATTTGCAGACCTTTGAATTCTAGCGCACTCCCGTGAAGCGAAAGAAGATACTAGAGAAGTTCTAGAGATGAAGACGCTAGAGAAGTTTGGATATTTTGGTCCTTGGTTGGCACCAGCATACCCTACCAAACCTCGAGTAAACCAAGAAAAACGGAAAAATGCATTCTTTGCGTCTTGTAAAATGATTTTTTTAGTCCCTCACTTTCAAAAGTGTAATTTTATATCCCTTACAAATTCATATCAGATAAATTTGATTTCGATTTAGGTTTCCGACTAGTATTTTACTGGAATCCAGTGCGCGCTTTACACGCGCTAATTTTTTATGGACAAAATTGTAAAATCACATTTCACATAATTCGATCCATGATCCTTCATATATTCACAAAATGAATCTTTTCGTCCCTCATATTTCACAAAATGAATCTTTCATCTCTTACTAATCATATGCACGAATACATTTTTTTTTTTAAAACATATGTATATATCTATTTGATTTCACTTAACAATACGAATATATATATTATACGTGATCATTTGATTTCATCTATTATTAACTAGTAAAAAGCCTTGTATTCATTATCAAGTTGGCCACTAAAGCCATTCCAGATCAAAATGTTGAAAGAGTTCTTCAGTAGGTACATCCGTTTGGCTGGGAGTAAAATGTTTTAATGGGGAAAATATTTTTCATGAAAGTAATTTTTCAGGAAAATCATTTCTTTTTCATCATTTTCTTGGTTAACCTATTGAAAATATTTTCTAACTTCATTTTCTGGTGTTTGTTTAACTTTTGAAATATTTTCCCCTCTTTTACCCCTACCTTTGCTTTCTACACGTTGTGACCACATATTCCTTTACATGCAGAAAATACGAAAAATGTTTTCCAGAAAACGTTTTACATCCCTTCACTTGGTCTTTTTCCTTTTGTCAAAATTCAAAGAGCCACCATTACACGTTTGCATGCAACCGGCCTTTGAAGCCATATTTCTTTAGTGCTCTTGTTGATGAATCTCTGAAAGAGAAGTGGACAAACCATCTACCAATTGTTCTATCATCCAAAATTCTATACTGCCTTCCTTCTTTGACCTGTCCATGAGAATACAATTCATTTTGCTGCCGAATGTTTAGCTATGGATTCTACATTACTGTTTGATGGACACCGGAGTACAGGGCCTGTGGGCTGGCACTGCTCGAATAGAAATGTCAACCAGCAATCAGCTGGCAAAGTTTCCTGATCTAACTTTCAATTTGTCCAAATTTAGCCCATCTCATCATCACCGTCCAAGTACACAAAGCAGCCCACATTCCCTGAAGTCAGACAATGAACCGACCAACCATTCATCTCAATTGGAAACGGCAATTATTGCTTATTCTTAGGTTTGAGGGAATGGCCGAGCGTTCTCTAATTCTGTGTCCTCTTCTTTGTTTTCTTTTTCTTCATTCAATTTTGCCCTGTTTTCCCTTCACTTTAAGCAGCTCACTAGTTCTTCGTCAACCAAACATCTCATCTCCAAAAGGGTCCTATTCTTTGTAAAGTAGGATGCACGGCTCATTACGTTTCAGCCAAAAGAGGCAAGAGTCAACAGCCAGCAGAATACATATATTAGTACTTTTTACTCGCAGTTCCAACATAATTTATACCATACACCGTTGTATTAAAAGATAAGGCAACGCCATATTTGTTAAAAAATACCAAAGACAAGAAAACGTCCCCAGCCCCCTCTTTGATGAGGTTGTATCAATGAGCTTCCAGTGGCACTCCCACCTTCTCAGTGAAATTCTTCACGTATTCCTTCCTAGCCGGATGATCCTCCTGTGGCCGGTTAAAGGCTGTCCAAACTGGCTCTCCCACAAACAACCTCATCAGCTGCAGGCAATGCAAGTGAAAAACACAGCACCAAAGAGTCAGGAATCATTCAGGAAGCCCGTCGAGGACTGTAGTCTTCATGATTTGGCATAAAAGCCTAGCGAACTTCATCAAACTGGTTCCTGGACTCTATGACCTATTTCATTTCATTTCTAGTGGTAAACTCAGTTCGGTGGGATTTATCCTTTTAAATAGAGGTGCCCTGAGTTGATCCCTTTCACCGCTGGCTACTTTAAATCCTGAATTGGCCAGAAATTGATAAAGCGAGATGAAGTTCTCTAGTTTTACATTTGGTCTGTCAAGTGTCAACTAATTCATGAATAGAATATGAGCAATGTATAGACATAGTCCCATCAGAAGTGAGGCTCATGATATCAATATTTTTACCTTCACATAGTTGCTGGTGTCAAGGGTGAACCGGTGGTAAATTCCAGCTGGTAACACAATAAGATCACCGGCTTTGATCCAGATGCGAATCCAACGATCATCCTTGTCTCTAACATCAAAGTAACCACTACCCTCTAAGCAATAACGTATCTCCTCATCTCCATGAATGTGCTCTGTATAGAAGTTCTTCAGCTTCTGTTCATAGTTCTCCACTTTCTCAGGGCACAAGTCCAGCAAATCCTTCATAACAGGAATGCAAAATTCAGGTTTGGCATATTTTAACCCATCAGCAAGCTTGGCCTATGATAATATCAGCCTCAAACAATACTACGAGATATTGTACCACGTTGTAGTTGATGTCACACGATAGGCAAAGTCAAAAAGAGATTTTACACTGACACTACATATATAAGCAGATCATTCTGCAACTAACATAAAAAGAATTTTGTCAAGTAGCACCTTTTCGCAAGTGTATATTTATGAGCACAGCTAGAATTTAGAATCCCTTCGAAATTTACATAAAAAGTTAATTGGTAATGAAACAAAAAAATTAAACTATTCTCAAATTACACAATAAGATGAACATGCCATGATGCTAATTAAGAGTAGTAATTATCTCAGTAATGGAATTTCAGAGACATGAAAGCTTTAGAAATGTTCTCGATCCACCACTAGCTACTACTGTATTCTAATTAAAAATTAAACTAATCCCCCAAAAAAATTTCAGAAGAAAGAGAGAAATTCATCAGACCATATAGCTGTAGCCTCTGCTATCTCTAATCTTCTTCAATTCTTCATCGTTCTCGTAATTCTCCGGGTTCAAATGCCAGTAAACTACTCCAAGATCAGCCAAATGCTCCAAGGAGACATGCTCTGGAGGGTCCCTCTTATGTGGGAGCCTTTGATCCTCACCACTTTCATCCATAAACCAAGCCTGCACGGACACAACAGAGCTTGTGTATCAAGAAATAAAATTTGTATGACGAATTCAAGAATTTTTACTATGCGGGCTTGTTTTAGAAAGCACACCTCAATTGCCATGAGAATTGAATAGCAGACTACGTCGAAAGTCAACAGCAGTTCAATGATAAATTCGATGGTATTTGAGGTGTCAGTAACTGTTCAGTGGCTGCTGAAATACGTACATTGGCAGTCTGAAGGTTTGAAATGATGATATTCGTGTGGGGAGTTTTCGTGATAATCTTGGTTTCCCATTGGTTTTCGTGCCACGTGTGAGGTTTGATTTTCATTTGGTGTTTGTGGTGTGGTTTATTTTAACTGGTCCCTATGGTCCTGATAAATATCCTCCTCCTCCTCCTCCTCCTTGTTTGTTCTGATTTCTGTCTTATACTCTGTCCATCTCCTTAGAAACAGATCATTAAAATGGCAGCTATGAATACTCTGGAATTCTAGCTAAAAATGATGGGACAAAAATATCCTTTCTTGCTGGCATTATATTTCCAGTCAAGGCACCGTACTCGTGAGCCACATGATATTGATACAACCATACTTCAAACTCCTCCCAAGCTTCCCATTTTCTCTTCTGGATCGTGGACAAGTAATTGGATGGTTTCATGGAATTGCTATTTCTGCAGACGACCAAAACTACAGCAAAGTAGCTGCGTCTTGTGTACTACTCGTACTAATAAAAGAATGAAGAGTTACCAACTTACCGGAACGGCTGAAAACTCTACTTAATTCTTTATTGACGGCAGAGAAGAGCAAAATGACCATGTAAGTCAAAACAATGAATACAACAAAAATCACCGGACAATGGAAATCGTACGCAAAGGACATCTGTTTTTGCCTGATGGGGTTGACAGTAGACAGCTCATTCTAGCAACTTTCCTAAACATACGTGGCCCCGGCAAGCAAATTTTTTATATCAGAGTTGCTACTTCTGGGATCAGCATGTTAGTTAATTGTAATGTGTCTATGGCATGAAAGATTTGACAGAGAATTAGCCAAAATGCACCCATGCCAGAGAAGAGATGGACCAAAAAAAAAAAGAGAGAGAGAATAATTGTAAGGAACCAAAACACAGTTCCGGATTTTGAGTGGTGCATGATTCAAAATCGAATTCAAGCTTACATGCGTAATGTTGGAATGTATGCCCTAAAACAATGATTCTGTTTAATACATTCCTTATTATGTTTTGTATTTTAATAACATTTTCTTTATCTGTTAAATGTTAGATATAACTGATAAAGTCCTTAGAATACTTACGAATGTGATGGTGGTCACAACTCACAATTATTGTAGAGACGATCCAAATATCACTCTCGTGTGAATTTCGGTAGAGGCAGGACATCTGGATTGCTCAAGAGGTTATTCGTCTTCTCCAATTCGGCAGAGGAACGTCACACAGATTAAGATAATCTATTTTTCCTTTCCTTTGTGAACCATGCGCAAAATCTAGGGTGATCCTGAGTGGGTCTTTGGGAAAATTTTTAATTATTTCCGCTGCTTTTCTGTCCCAAAAACCTATCACGTAACAGTGCATTGAGTCTGTTGAGTGTTTCAAAAGAGAAAATTGTCAATTTAGTTCTTCAACTTTTTAACTTAAGGCGATTTCATCCTTCATCTTAAAATTAGTAGCCAATTTCATCCTTTTACAGAGGCGCTGCCAGTAAAACTCTTTCCGACACAAAAATCACCATCAAGTCAAGGCAATATAGGATTTACAAAATAGGAATCGTTTTTTAAACAATGAATGAAAAATATTTTCTGTTACATTGGGGAGAAAACCAATTCTCCATTAATTGGAGGAGTAAAACAAAAGGTGCAATAAACCAAATTGTTCTTCTTCTCCACCTCCGGCTGTTAGCGAAGCCCGTGAAACTGCAAAAGCCAACCCATCAATGAAATTCCGAACCCAAATCCCCAAAACCCAACTCAAAGCTGCTAATTCATTTATTTTTTGGAACTCCAATACAAGTCCACTCGTCAAGTCTCATTTCCCCAGCAAAATCCACTATTGGTGTCGGAGTAAAAATATTGACAAGGGCTATGCAACAGGAGGGGATGAGTAAGAATGTAAAGAGGTCGAAGAAAAAGTTTGAATTGTAAGCCAAAAGATCAAAGTGAAAATGTTGTTTCCCAAATGATGATTTAAGGAAGCTGTTTCCCAAACTTTGATGCAATGATGATGAAGAGGTAGCTATCGACAAGGGAATGTTTAGAAAACAGCTAATCTATTTGCTAATTTGAATACTTTTCTTGAGTTTATCAAGAAAATTTTATATGCCAGTAAGTCTTAATTGTGGGGCTAAAATTACAAGACATATGATGATGTACAAAAACAATGTTGATGAAGGTTTTTTTTTTAAGACATATTGTCTTTGGAAGTTTGGCAAGAATAAGAATCAGTATGCAACTGCTCATTCAAGAAGATGAAATGTTTTCAACTTTACTCCCTAGCATTTTCTAATTTTTTGTTTTGATCTTTAATGTGTAATTCCTATATTGCCCTTAATTTGGTGGTGATTTTTGTGTCAAAAAGTAGTATCACCACGAAAGGATGAAATTGGCCAGTAAATTTAAGTTGAAGGACTACAAACATCTAAATAAAAAATCGAAGGATGAAATTGGTTTAAGGGTTAAATTGACCATTTTTCCTTCTCAAAATCTGAGCTCGATTCAATAACTATTTTAACTTGCTTAAGTTTGAGTTCATACTCGAACGTATTTGTTTTAGATGCAAAAATTACAAATCATATTGGTCATCTAGTGGTGAAAGTTTGACTGATCAAGTTCCATAAATAATTTACTGAGTGCGAATTACGAACAAGTATGGTAGAAAGGGCCGGCATTTAATGGAAGCTGTTACTTTCGGTTTTGGTAGGTTATCTAACGTTTGGCAGTCCTTAACCATTTTCCTGATCCAAACAACAAATGGATCCCACACGGCCCATATGGCTAATTCTCTCTCTTTCTTTTCCTGACCCGGCCTTAAATGAGTTCTGAACATCAACCTGACTGAACCCAGAAGGCGCAGGCCACTCTCTTTTTTATTTTCTCTTGAATCCAGAGCCGAATGACCGAAACCCCTGCTTGTAGGCCCGCACTCGCATTATCCATCATCCCCCCCCCTTCATTTAATGCAACAATTAATGTAGGAGTACTAGATAGAGTTTGTGCATCTTAAATGCTTTTCTTCTTGATTCTTTAATGTTTTTCTTCTTAATTTTTTTTGAAATTAATTTCGTACTACACCTACATATTTTCCTTGAGAAAAAAAACTACTCCCTCCGTCCTATTTTGTTAGTCTTGATTTTTTTTTCACACAGATTAAAAAAGTGTAATTAATTTGGTTGGAAACATAAATTTAGATTAATAATTTCCTAAAATACCCTTATGCTAATCACGAAGAGTGCCAATTAATAATATCAGTTACAGCTAATGGATTAGTATTGGAAAAGCTCAATGTATTCAATGTAGTGGGTTAGTATTTAATAACAATGTATTAATAATAAGATATTTAATAAGGGTATTTTAGACAATTTGAAAGATTACTACATTTCTTAATGGGAAAGTGGATTACAATTTGGGGCAGACAAAAAAGGAAAACAAGACTATCAAAATGGGACGGAGGGAGTATAACTTACTAGTTAAAGTGCTCTCTCTCTCTCTTTCTCTCTTTGGCATATTGGATCACCAAAATATTTGGGTATTGCTAGAAATTTGGTTCTTTTTTAAATCCTTTTTTATATTAGTGAGAGATTTTGAAATCAGAACTTGTTACTTATGATCCCTTCTCCCACCAAAAATCTGTGGCTATGTTTGGATTGATCATTTTTTGAAAAATAAGTTTTTCATATATAATGTTACAGTAATATACAAATAAAAATGACCTCAAAAATACCAAAAAAAAAGGCAATTTCAAAAACACAAAAAATAACTTTAAAAACACCAAAAACATAAAAAATAACCTCAAAAAATACCAAAAATGCAAAAAATCTAAAAAATAAAAATTTTTATATATATTATTACAGTAAAATATTTCAAAAATATTCTAAAAAACAGCTAATTTAAACGGAGCTGTGTTTTATTTGACATGACAACCATGCACAATTAGGCAAAATATAGGCCCACAATGCGTCAAATTGACCTGTGATTGAGTCCTCAATTATATGTTGTGTAACATGAGAAATGGGAAAGCAGGTGGTAAAGAGTCAATAATGGGGGGATGGGTATGTAAATATTTCATTATTAGCATTCCGTTCACTCAGTGTTCAGATGTTGGTCCCGTACAAGACAGCCACCTCCCATGGCATACCCCCGCACCTACGCTACCACACGAGTGCCGTCCTTTGCCAGTGGCGACTCCTCAGTCCTCCCCCTCCACAGTCCCCTTCAACCACCCCTCATGCGTGTATATATATATATATATATATAGGTTTTATGTATTCAAGTATCCACCACATACAACTTCACCATGAAGGAGCCTTTTCAGTATATAGCTCATTTTGGCGAAAGAAAGTGCTAAATTCTATTTTGACTCTGTTAAATGGGCACCAGTTAGAAGGATCCTTTAGTTTTGTGTCTTCAAGTGTTAGTGGTTTTACCAATGCCCTGCACCCCCTAATAGACTTGTGACATTTCTTGCGCTTTTTTGTTTTTTGCTTTTAACATCTAAAATTTACCACATTCAATTATTCCTCGTATTCTCACCTATTATCCTATTCTCTTTCAATTTCTTGTTCCCCTTAATGAAATGAAGATGGAAGGCTCAGAGACACTAGACAATAGTTGTGCAGGCGCAAGGACAGTCCTATGCCCGCAGACGCAGAACAATCAATCAATCTTATATTTCTTTTGGGACCCTCTTCACACCTTTTCTTTCTTCATCAGAGGAAATAGACCAAACAAACCCGAGACTTTGCATGCCCTATTGTAGCACAAAAACTAGGAAATCTATTGTGTTCTCTCTAGGTTAGGGCCGCCGTGGACTAGTTGTAAAAAGAAATGCATGTCGCGAATGAATAACGCTAAATCTACATGTATCTATTCTTCTATTTATTATCGATTGGTAAAGTCTACCTGCATTGACTACGCAATAGTAGTAGTCAAAAAAAGAAAATCTTGGTTACTATAGAATAGCTTTTTGGGGATTGAAATGCTACGGCCGAGTGGTTATTATGGACTCCGTTTTTTGAGCTGCGTTGCTTATCTTCTTATTTCTGCAAAATACGTTCAATTATGCAAGCAACCAAAGCACTAGATATCATTTTACTTTTTGGTGTACAGTATATGAGTAACCATTTTTTGATGTTACAAATTTATGACTTTCGTCTATCCTAGTGCACTACCTGCATCCTAGGTAAAGTAGGTTAGAAGACAAGAAGAAAGAACCAAAACCCTTGTTGCTTTTCGATCGAAAATGCAATAATTGTCTTCTTTAAATGGTATAAAATACTAACATTAGTCAAGCCACTTCACCAAGTTACCAATATTCATAGTAAAAGGAATGAGTACATATTTAGTTACCACGAATATACTCAGTCAAACAAAAAAAACATTATTAAGAGCTTGTTTCAAAATGTTAGGTTGTGTTTGGATTGCATTTTTCGTCATTTTTCATGGAAAAATTACTGTAGCGATTTGATATATGTGAGAAAAAAAGGTAATAGGAAAATATGATCATGAAAAATGACAATATTTTCCGACGGAAACAAGCAATCCAAACAGAGCCTTAATTTTGGAAAAATTTTGTTTAGTTTTTGAAAAATATTCTTTTTACGCATTTTTCTAATCAACTTTTTACTGAAATATATCAGGTCTCAAAAAAAAAAAAGAGTGCAATTTTCTACAAAACCTCCCAAAGGAGTTTATAAACGTGTATATATATATATATATATATATATATAAAATACAACATCTCCGATAGGTTAAACAGCGATAGACAACTAAGACAAGTGCATCCTTTCATATGTCCTCTATGAATACAATAGACACAATAATATATCTCTCTCTCATCCTTTAATGTAGTATTGTGTCTTTGACTTGGACCAGAAAAAATCGTGCTGTTTTTCTTCCTTTCTTCTCCGCTGCACGCAACAAGCCAAGATAACCAACAACAACAACAACAACAACCCTGTTCTCAAATTTAGCTATACACAGGCAACTAAGTACTGGCACTTCATACTTCTCCTCCTCCCTCCTTAAACCCCCAAACCACCCCCACCTCCTCCTCCTGCATACTAGACAACATTAACAAGTCCGTCCCTTCCCCCCCTCCCCCCCCAACCCCCACAAAAAAAACCCACCCCCGCCATGGCCGTAATACGCCACCGCCACTGCAACCGTTCGCTGTCATTCGCTACCATCAGTGCATTACTCTTTCTCTTGCTTTCTTCAGTTTCAGCTCTTACTTTCAACCACGCCCGCCAATTCAGTAAGTACCCGCACACACCTTTAAAAAGAGCCCGGTTCTTGGAGCTGAATTTTGGTTAACTCGGTTGGTTTGTCTGTGTAGGTGGTGGTGCAATGACGGAGGAGATAAGAGCAGAGGTGAAAAGGGCAGGTGGGATGGAGTTAATAAAGCGAGTTTTGTATCGAAGAAGACTGACTGGACCGGGATCATCGCCGCCTACATGTAGATCCAAGTGTGGAAGCTGTGCACCGTGTAAACCGGTTCATGTTCCGATTCAACCGGGTTTGAGTCGACCACTAGAGTACTACCCGGAAGCTTGGCGGTGCAAATGTGGGAACAAGCTCTTCCTGCCTTAGGACAAGCAATTTTTTTTTTAAATTTTAACTTAATTACTTATATAATTTGGCATTTACTACTTTGATAGTGTATATTAAGGCAGTAAAAGTGCAAAACATTAGTTGTAGAACAAACGTTGTTCAGAGATCATCATATAATTTTTAGTAACTATTTTGGTCTTTTGTACATATTTTATTCTTTTTCTCTTGTGGGGTTTGGAAATACTTATAATTGTTTTAAGTATTAAGGCTATCTGCATGTTAGTCAGCAATACTCTCTGTTTTAAACATTTTCGGCTACTGTCTAGTACACATTTTTATTTGTGGCTTTTTGTAGTGTTTAATACACCTGGGAGTTAGGAATACACGCTACAGTATTAATTTTTCTCTCTTTTCTTGTCTGGACTCTGGAGGAGACACTGGGAACTTTGGGAATGTGTAATTTCTGTTGAGACTCACGAGAGGATCTCTCTCTTTCTCTGGTCCGTAGCCTTTCTTTTCTTCAACTCACTATGGGTTTTTTCTTTTTCTTTTTGTTTTTTGAGTTTCTAAGGTGGGCAGTGTGTCTTTCATTAATGGTACATATGTTAATGAACATGGGACATATTGGATGTAAAAGGTTTTAATTAGGAGTTTTAGAAACATTCCCTCAGTTTGACGGTTCCATTGCCATCCTCGAAAGTTTGAAAATATCACTAACCTCCCTCGAAATTTATACCCTTGTAATAATTTACCCAATTCAAGAAAAAAGCAATAACACAAAAAATGATTTTAGGTGTAAGAAGATTACTTGATTCTAAAAGTGGCCATCTCCTATAATAATAGTTAATTTAATTATTTGATCTACTTGTGTTTGGATTGCATTTTTTATGATTTTTCATGGAAAAATTACTGTAGCGATTTGATGTATGTGAGAGAAATGTGATCACGAAAAATAACGTAATTTTTTGACGGAAAACTGCAATCCAAACAACGTAATTACAGGATTGCTGTTACACATGATTAACAAAAACTTTCATCATTTGCAACCAAAAAGTAATACCTTTCAATTTTTAGCAAAACAAATTTTAAAGTTTCTTTTTCTTTCCTTAAGACTCTTGTTATCACCATGCTAATAAGAAGAAACAATGGATTTGGAATCTCCACATGTCCAATTCCTTTTAATTGTCAAGTATATAAAAAAGTTAGTCTAGTGTCGGAGCCTTTTTCTGATGTCTAACATAATCAAATCATGATGGTTAATTTAGTTTGTAAACGGCTCAGTTATTTTTCATGTTAGAATCCTTTTATTTATTTGTCAGATACATCATCTATGATTCTTTTTATCTGTCAAACACATTAATAGAAAAAAGTGCACATAGTATTAGTTTCCTTTTTATATAACAAACTAGTTGTTTTTTAAAATTTCAAATTATGGTTAATTTAACTAGCAAACATTTTGATTGTTTCTCTCCACGTATATGTGTAAGACTAGTATAGTCATTTCACCACAAATGATGTAAGCATTGGAAACCAAATTGATGACGTAGGTGATATTTTCAAAACCTCGAGAAAAACTAGTAAAATTGTCAAAAACCTCAACACAGCTTTCTAAAATGATCCCTTTTAATTGACATTCATTTTCCTTATTCACTCTTTATTTGATCTCTCAAAATATTATGAGAAAAACAATTATACATGATACATAAAATAATTTGGTATAATACTATAGCGTTTAACTACTGAAATTATTGTGTATGATAGTGATACATAGGTGAATTTGGTTTAATGCCAGCATAATGTTTTAGCAGCATAGAATTTTGGATCGTGATGCATTACTGTCTTCAGCAAAACAAACAAAAATGAGAACTTCATTAAATGCATTCTAACAGTGCTGGACTCGAATGGTCCCTTCGGTTTCCTATTGTTTCGGCAGCCCCAAAATAGGAGGGAGGTAAAAGAAAACCCTTTTCTGGCCAAGGACTTGGAAAGCCATCCTCACTTCCTAGGAGTCCAGAAATCCTAAAAGTCACTTCCATTGAGTCCATGTATCATGACAAGTTTCAAGAAATTGTGACTAGAAAAGACTTTTAAACACTTCTCTTTAACCTGTATAATGAGCAAGCTTCACATGGTTAAAAACATATATCCTAATGTCAGGGATTAATCCATTTCAAAACTTTCAGAGACATGAAAACATATATAGAGTACAATGGTAGGTCACGGAGTTCATGGTCCTTTCTTATTCGAGTATGGACCCTCCAATATCTCTCATACGAACATGGATTTCATTATGGGACAGTCCCTGTAAATGTTTGTGAATGTGTTCGTTTCACAAAAGCCTTTGGAGAATTCGAGGCTGGCATCCATTCCCATTTCTAAAAATATTCTCATTAAGAGGACTAGTTATTGGGAGTGCCTATGCATAAAGAAAGAGAATGTATAGAAGACCTTGCATGGCTTAATTCTCCTTTTCTTTTCTTTTCTTCCTTTATATAGGTTACACAGGATCTTAGCAATTGAACTAACTGTGTATTTATATCCATTTCATTTTAAGCTTCAAGTCGATTCTTGTTTCTTTTTTTTTTTTTTTGGTAGATCTTTACATTTTTCAATACGATATTCTTCTCTTTACTGACGTCCCTTTCTTTCTCTGTGGCAAGATACGGTGCATTCAATTATACACGGCCAGAACGGTGCATGCTTGGATCAGCAGTATTTGTATAATTGTACCTGATTGTTTTACTTTGGTGCTTTTTTTCCACTTCTGTCCCTCTTGCTTCATTAAATTATACAAAAGCATCATCTTGTCAGAATTTCATTGAGGTCGGAAAAGTAATGCTGTGAAAGATTGGAAAAGAAGGTACTCAGTTTACTGCTATCACAAGTCAACTCTGCAGACCGTCTTGGCATCAAATTACCACAATGTCTCCCGTTGAATGTTGAAGAAAACCGCTTTCATTGTAATGGGATGGAAGTAGCATAGTAAAGGTGTAACATTTGGGCTATGGTAATTCTACGTTGTACAGGTTTGGGTTATGGTGATTCTGATTACTTTTTGATTGGTGAAGTGTTGCGAACTATTGTTTAGGAGAGGTTAATAATTAATTTTACAGACTGCGTTTAGATTGAAAGATTCAACGAAAGATTCAAAAACCTTTCAAATCTGTTTTAATTTGTTTGAGGGATTTAATGACAGATTCAAAGTTCTTTCAAATTAGTCTAACTTGTTTGACTTATTTAAAAAGTATTTGGATTTGTAATTAAGAAGGTATTGTAAGGATTTTAAATCCATCATCAGATCCCATAATCCAAACGTAACCTGAATTGCAGTATGGTAAAGTGTGGCACGTTGAAAAAAAAAAATCAACAAATACATTGCAAAAGTGAGACGAATTGTAAGCATTTTTTGGAGTTGTTAAAAATCTTGACGAACAAAAACTTGAAATCCTTTTACTTTGTTGAGCAAGTAGTTTTCATTTGATTATGCTCTCAAATAAAACGCTCAAATGGAACCATCCAATCAATTGCAAGATTCCATGCACAAGAAGTTGTGTCTAAAAAGATCCAAATGACTATTCCCTAAATTTCCCTTCTGCTGTTTATATGCTTGTGAACTGTTGACTCTACCATACAAAAAAGATCCAGAATCCTCTGCGTCCTTAAGAACATGAGAAAAAAGACAGTTTGGAGGGACCATTTTGTTTTCTCACGCACCAACTTGATGGAGGTGCATGGAATTCAACTGCATCCATTTGCAAGATTAGACATAATTTACCACTTCCTGAAGACTTTCAACTACTCACTCCCATTGAGCATGGATGAGCAGAGGAGTATTTTATTATCTGAATGAATGAGATCAGACAAAAATGAGACAGATGATAATGGCAGGAGCAGGTGTGAGGTGAAGGCTGAACCTCAATCTTGTAAGGAAACCTAGAGGTCTAGCCCGGTTTTTTTGCCCATTCCCAGCTCCTACAAGCACAAAAATTTCCCATCAGTCTTTTCAATTTAGCAAATGGGAAGCTTTTGCAAATGCTTAAAAAGAAAAGAAAGATGAATGGCAAAATGATTTGAAGTGATGTATGATTTGACAGCAGTGTTTGGCATTTCCTGTGACTCAAAGGAGTATCTGGACAAGCAACTTGTGCTTTTAACTCAGACTATTTGCCATAACCAACACAGAGATCACTCCCCTCGTGCAACTCTGTCAATTATTCTGCCCCCAACTTTTTCTTTCCTTGACAAAAGCTTCATTATTGGATTGAAGATCAGACAGTACCGTAAATAAAGAATCATTCCATAACGTTGTTCAAAATTGCAAGGGATTTAGATTCCCTTTAATGCGACCATGCATGCATTGTTGTGGGTTTTCCATTTTTCAGGGAGGGAGATAAGCAGTTTAGATGCAGCACGAACAGGGACACTGGCTAAAACAAAGAGACTTGTAATTGTCTCGAGGGACTGATCAACAATGACAATACACAAGAAGACTGAGTGGAGGAACATAGGAAAACATCCAATCCTAACAGATGTAAAGCATAACTGTTGATGTAAACGGTTGTCAAAAGCACTGCATAAAATAAGCGTCTCTGGTAAAGGTCTACTGAATTGCAGGACAAGGACTTGGGGGCAGAATGTTGACTACTCAGCAATCCGAAACAAATTAGTCAAGATTAGCATCAGAATTCACAAGAATTTAGGGATTACGGCTTTGATAAAAAGGTGGAGATGGAGCAAATGTTGTCCCAAGACCACCCTTGAGCTTGAATTCCTAAGTAACTTTGACCATAACCAATGCAACCACGATGCAAGACTTATAAACCAAGAATCAACCGCATAAACATAGAAAATAGTAAGTGGGGATGATTTAGCCTCTTAACCGCAACATATTCTGCACCAGCACCTGCACCTGCACCTGCTGGACAAACTCATCATAAAACGAGTGAATTCAAACAAAAGTTCAATTAAGAATAAAGTCAGGAGATTGTACGGTAAAAGAAGCTGTGATCTTCCATGTTATATGGTTTTTAACTATTTATTCTATTTTAAAACAACTCAATTTCTCCTTTGTTATCTTATCTCTAAAATTTGGGTAGAAATTTCTTATGGAGAAATGATATATTTGCACTCCAAAATAATCTTCCAAAACTCCATACTCCTTCACTAATGAAAGGCTGGAGATCAAAAATTAATATTTGAAGCACAAATATCACTTTCAATACTCTGAGTAACAATTTACACTTAGATTGCATATTATTTCAAATAATTATTGTAACACTTTTTATGATGTGATGTATTTAAAATAAAAAGATTCTTACAAATTGTGTTGGTACCGCAAGTAAAAATATTATTTCAAGTAATTACATATCCAAACACTTGACGCATTACCAAGGTCCACATAGCAATGGATTGCTCAGTAGCTAATAATAAGTTTGTAGCAAAAAACATATAAGTTGGTTGGTTCGTGCGAATGAATAATTGTTGGATCATCCTCTTTCCAGGTAGTCATCCCTTTTCTGGGTTTTCTTTTATCTGTGAAAACCATTTCATAAAATAGATATAAGATCCTAATCCCGAGTTCACCTAGCTAACATTCTAATTATATGAAGAAGCATCTATTCCATAGCCTTCTTTTGTTGCTCATCTGGATTATCTTCTTCTTCCACACCAATCCCTTCATCAGATTCCATTACACTTGGAGGAGGCGGCAAAACCTGACAGATTGTCTTTAGCAACCCTAGTTCTTCCTCCTCTTTTCCTTCCTCAACTGAAAAACGTATGTCCCAATCCTCTATGATCTGCGTATAGTGGAATGAAAAAATTCACTGAGTTACTGAGAATAAAATTTAGGAAAAATTAGGCATGCTATAGAATAACAACGTCATGCAAGGAAAGATGACCAACAACATAATTGCATAAATAAAACGAAGAGCAACAACATGATTTCAGCTTCCTGTTAGGTGCTTTGAAGTAACACATGGTTCCAAAAGATTGGAAGATAATTCAACTCTTGCTTCATGTCTTGTCAAGCATTACATCCTGAAGTATCTAAGTGAACCTAAGCTTCCTTGACACAAACATTTTGCTACGCTGGTAGGGGAGAAGAAACAAACACATAAACCACAATTCCAGGAATTCAACCAAAAAACTGAAAGAATTTAGAGAGGTCAATGCTGAAAGGAAGACGAGGCAAGTTGAAAACAAATCTCCCCGTAAAATGCATATTCTACCATAGTTCTATTTCCCCCAAACGTGAAATAAGATCACAGGAAGAAGAAATAACTGAATACTGCAATGATAACTCCTCCAGCTAGAGAGTAGAAGAGAATGCGAGTGTGCGCATTGTCTAGCTAAGATGGGTAGGAGTCCAGCTCTGGGGTTAACTACTCTCAGGGAACCTCCACATACTCTTAGGAAGTTTTTAGGCCAACATGTACAAGCAGTCTCAGTCCCCAGATTAGTCTCTAGATAACGGGCCTTTGGCCCTCCAATGTAACCCCCTCCCTCCCCCCCCAAAAAAAAAAAAATAGAAGAGAATGCTAATTCTGCCGAAGAAATCTTATAAAATCATATGCATGAGAACTGCTTGAAAAGAAAATAATGGCACCAACTGGAGCTGCAAAACGTGCTTCTACTTAAATTCAGAAGAAATCATGTTAAGATCAATTCTTGCATAAAACAACAACATAACAGAAAAATAAGGTATTTCGGCCTCTTCTACAAAACTTAGCAGAAGAAATCATGTTAAGATCAATTCTTGCATAAAACAACAACGTAACAGAAAAATAAGGTATTTTGGCCTCTTCTACAAAACTTAGCAGATTCATCTCTCAACCGAGCCCCAGTTCCAACCACTAAAGGATTCACATCATTCAACTGAAAGATAAAGCATATAAAGCTCTGTCAAATGTAAATTTAAATGCTTCAAAGGAGGCAAGTACTTTGGACATACAACGCATGAAGAATCAGAGGAAATTGTTCAATATAGTATCATGGTACACTCATTCAGCAATAATATTAATTTAAGCATTTTGCTGTAAGTTACCGGGTACAAGGCAGCCTCACAAGATGGCCGAATGTTGAGGATGTTGAGAATCTCAGCTTTTGCAAGGTTATATTCCTTGCATTTCTGTACAAACTCAATTGCTATATCTCTTGTTTGTGTTGAGGCTGCTGTTTGTTCAAGATAATCATATACCTGCAGCAAGCCATTAAAAGATCAGCATATGAGAATCTCAATTATGTTAGCTTTCCATGAGAGAAAATCATCAAATACTTTTAGATGAGATAAACACTCCAACCTTGTATTCAGATGGTGCTATGCCAGCAATAAGTCGTGTGGGATCTTTACCAGCACCTCTTGATCTTAGAAAGTCAAGAACTTCAAAATTAGTAAGTGCACCTGCATATTCTTGAAGTCTGCAAAGCACATAACCTTAAGCAAACAAGATCACCCAAAGAAATCTAACAACAGAATGTTTTTCAACTACAAGTCTCAAAGATCTATAAAGAAGACAAACAAGAGGATTACTTCGGTTTCAAGACTACAACGAAATTTAGAATCATAACTAAATTTGATGACTAGCAACATACATTTTCATGACCAGATGAAATTGAAGAGCTCCACTTCCAATTGCCTCGGTCTTTAAGACACTAATCAAACTGAATAGTGGTAAAAAAGGCTATATATCTGCAAATCGAAGAAGAAAATCTGTAAATTTCAACATTTTAATGTGCAGTTAGGTCAAGATTATCCAATTGAAGACATGCAGCAACAGCTGCAGTGACCATAAAGTCATTGAACATCTACTTTGAAGTTTCTTTTCTGTCAGAAAACTTACTGAATTGCACATACCTAAATCACATTCTACAACAATATAGTAGAAAGCAAATAAACTAAAGAAATAACAAAATTGCGGTATGCCTATGTACCACATGGGGCTCACACGAGTTCTAAAAGGGTGAGCAACCGAATTAAAGCCAGTTCTGAGTTAATTTGACCAATCGAAAACCCACCTAAACTAAATAATTGAGTTAACAAACCTAGAGACATAATTGAAAACTTTTCAAGCAAACAACTAGGGACAAATCAATAGGCTACAAAAACAAGGGGAGAGGTCAAAACAGAAAAGAAGGAAAAGCTAGAGGACTAAAACTGCAATTTTAAAAAGTCATCTTCTTCAACTAAACAGGATGCTGCGGCTGTGATTCTGGTTCTTCCTCTTCTCCGGCCAGAGCTAGCCATAATAGCCGGTGCGCTGCTTGTAACACACACATATCACATGGAGTGATCTCCAAGCCTCTATAATAGTCAGCCAGCAACACTCTTTCTTATAATTGAGGCATTTTATCGAACGTAAGATAAGCAGCAATAAAAGGTAGATTCTTTTTCTATCAAATTACAGTGAAATCCAATCCAACATATTTCCAGTTCGAGTGATTCCACATCAATCAAGTTAAGCACAGCCAATTTACAAAAAATAAACGAAAGTAGATGCCATGCAAAAGCATGATAGATTAAAAAGAACCCAAAATATAATAAAGAAAAGGAGGATCATGATCGTCGGGAGGGCATACCTCGGTCCGGTGTCCGCCGGGAGAAATAACGGGGAGAGAATAGAGATGTCGAGAAAAAATGAAAATTATGAAACGCATACAGGCTATGGGCTTCAGCCTGTTTTTGCCCGTGTTCTCTTTCTTGGATGCATTCTTGCGACGGCCCAATATTGCGTTGGTTTCTGATGGACCGAATTACTTTCTTTTGATAGGCCCGACAGCGAGTTGTTTGATGCTTTTGCCATCTTGAAATGTCCTAAAATGATTTTTCTATTTTTGAGGGATAAATTTTCTTTCCTCAATAAAAGGAAACAGCTATCACGAGAGAGAGAGAGAGAGAGAGAGAGAGAGAGTAGAAATAATAAGCATCGTGTAGTGTAACACAGAACATTTGTTTTTGTTGCTATTATATATATGTAATGTAGGCACCATCCATCAAAAGGAATACTAGATTTGAAGCTGTTGCTCCATTCTTTAGTAAAATTTCTGCTAACAAATGGGATGATTCCTTTTATTAGGCAACTAAATCACACAATTTATAATAGAAAATCAGCTTTTTGAAGCACCACAGGTGCTACTAAGTGTCCATCCTTAATGGCCTCCAAGTCGTTGGAATTTTCTTCCAAATAAGCTCTCAAGAATGCAACACTAATTCCTGCAACAAATCTCCTCATGGGTTCTCTGGATACACCATTCTTACACAAACAATATGTGGTCTTTCCTCGAATCCCAGTTGTGTCATCATTCAGCATATCAACATGGCCATAGTCCTTGGCAACAAAGTGATATGCCGGCTTTTGACATTCATTGAAGAAGTCCTCATGATTCACTCCTTTTGGAGCACAAGGTGGAAACAGCGGGTTCCTTTTTACTTCACCTAAGCCTGATCCGATGACTAATACAGCCATATCAATATTGAAGGAATGAGGAATGTAAGTGAGAATTGGCGGGGGCGTTTGTTTCCCTTTGTCCATTCCATCAACAGGATCAACTCCTACCAACGCTGAGAACTTTAATGAAGTGATTGCCTTTCCCAGAGCCACTGCAAAAGCCACTTTGCCTCCGCGACTATGGCCGGATAGCGCCAGCTTTGATAAGTTCGGCCTAACATGCGATGGAAGGCAAGCCTGTAGTCCTTCTGAAAACCAGTTTGTTATTGCAGCAGCGGACTCGATTTCTTTGGTTGAATCAGGTCCTGCCACACAATATAACTGGAACAAGGTGGATGCAGGAAAATGTCAGCCAAACAAACAGCAATTTCATATTGGGGCCATTTGTGATTAGTACAGGGAGTTTTATTGTTCAATCTTGAACATTCAACAGTTATAAGAACAGACCTAAAGTGCTAAGAATTTTGAACCACTACTAGAACAATCCAGATATTACTAGATTGAGCTGTACTAACAGATATTACAGTTCTGTAAAGCTTCACAAAGCTCATTAATAATGTTTCCTTTGACTGCATCACCTTTTTTAAAAGAAAAATAAAAACCTGTACTTCTGTAATCTTTATAGGTTCTGGATTCAAAACATGAGCTGAACAGAATTTTAAATTGAGGTTGACCCAAAAAAGAAAAAAGAATATCCGAATTCATGGACAGCACACTGAACAAGAATATGCAAGAGAAAATGGCATTAAACCTCATGGCCTTACCTCGGAAAATGATATTCTTTTTCATTATTTACCTATCCCTGAAAAAGATCAGGTCAAGAAACATGCAAAATTGTTCGTATAACAACTTCCAAATATCTGTACAGCCAATCAAATGGACCGGCACATTTTTGTGCAGATGGCAGACACAGAGCAAGCCAATTTTACATATATCTGATGAGCAAGATGTGAATTACAAAGTGCCAACAGCCAGATTCGAAGTTACCACTTACAACAGTATGTTTAAAGCATATTCTGAATGCAAAATTTAATTGGAATCTGAATGTGAACAAATGGGTGAAATAGCACTATACTCAGCATTTAATCATTCACTAATTAGTGTAAAACGGGACGAGCTAGATACAGTTGAGACTGAATGACCTGTGGGGCAACCACGATGAATCCATGAGAAGCAATATGTTGAACAAGCTCGGAATAGAAAGAGTTGAGAAAAAGATAGCCATGAAGGAACAGCAGAACAGGGAACACTCCAGCTTCTGATGGTGTCCCAATTAAGAGTGGCTTTGGAGGAGGTAAAGTTTGTTCAGCAGCTTTTCTCCAGCAGGGCCCTTGTTCAACTTTTATCAACTCAGTGGCGAAATTTCCATATTCAAACACATTTGTAGAAGTAGAGATTGCCGGGGAAGACACAGAAGCCATGACTGTCGGTCAAGTTCTCTGAACTTCTGGTTTCCTTCTTCCCTTGCTCTCAAAGAGTCAAAGTGCGCTACTATATGGTCCTCACTACTGGGGGATAAGTCCACTTTTCTGTGGCCTTTATAGCCCCACATTCTATGTTTTCTAGTGTCTTTTTCACTTGTGTGGGAAACCAAGAAACCTCTACCCTACTTTTTATGGTGTACTAGATATTTTTTTGAACCCTCGAGTCAAGGATGTTTTACATCATGCTTAAAAGCTACTCCATCTATGGAGTATTGAGAAAATTCTCAAGTCTTGTATGCTTTGTTGCATTAATTGATAGTTATTTAGATGTGTCTTTTTTTTTTTTTTTTTTTATCTTCCTCCCTCTCTCTCTCTTTTAGCCACAAGAATGAGAAGCAACTTTAATTTAATTCTAGATTGTTTTCCAAATTGCGCAAATCAGTTTTCTGGCAATGTTTAAAATGCATAGTGTAACCACACCAAAAAAAAAAATGATTTTGCAGGATAACCTTTGGCTTAACTAGGATTCCATTTTCCACCATTCAAATACATGAAAGCACCTATAAAGTTTAGCAACCCCTTCCCCCCCCCCCCCCCCCCAAAACACAAAAACACCCAAAAAAAACTCTATTGTTATTTTTATTTTTAAAATATACTCCTAAATATATGCTCTTACATGATGCAAAACGACTTCCATAATGCTTCATTAAATTCTTTTTTTTCCCACACAAAAAACATTTGCCCATATATGAAAATTCTTGCAAGAAAAAATAGTTGAAAGAATTGTAACTAAAGAATCATTTAATAATTTTACAAATCTAGGAAGTTTTTAACTAAAGAATCATTAAACTAAAAATGCTCTGAAAATTAGAGGGTGTGCAATCAGCCATGGTTGTTGGGGTTTCGGCAAAAAATGGGGGTACTGTTTGCGGTGAGTTTTTCTGGTTCTAGAAAAACCACCAATCCATATGTACTCCAGCGTCAAACAATTTTCCTAATTTATCGGAGTATATATAGAGAATTTCAACCTTCCCTCCTTCGCATTCTTTTACATCTTTCAAGAATCCAAAAGAACCATCATATTCTTTCAGCTCTCCCTCTTCCTTGCCAGACAAAATACATCTTTCAAAACTCAACTGTTGCATCCCAATTCTACACCTAGCCATTAAAGTCATTTTGTGCATGCATTTTGTATATATCAACTCTTTTTGGTTGGGTTGATATATATGTGTGTGTTTATGTAAATAAACCTCTCAGTTAGACCCAAAGAAAGAAGAAAAAAACAACAAAAGAGGTCAATTTTTCATTGGATTTTTTTTCCTCCAAGGCAAATTCAAATGGGAGGATTTTCAAGAAAAGGTGGAGATGTTGAAAATGCCAACAATGGCCAACTCTATCCGGGGATGATGGAAAATCCACAGATGAGATGGGCTTTTATCAGGAAAGTTTACGTGCTTTTATGCCTGCAATTGCTTTGCAGCTTTGCTGTGGGGATGGTGATGTTTTTCAACCCTACCATCAAACATTTTCTGATAGCAAATCCGCTTGGCTGGGTCTTCGTCCTTGTGGCTTGCATTCTCACCCTCATATGTAAACTTCATTCTACCTCCCTAGCTACATTCTTATTCTCTTAAAATTTTTGTACTTTTCATCTTTTTAGTTTCTTGATCGGATGGTTCTTAATTAGAATTGTTTTTCCTCCAAACTTGAACCTTAATATTTGGTTTTCAAAAGCGTCTCCAAGATTTTAATCGCAATGTCAGCCACAATTTGCGCATATTTTTATGTGTAAGTTGTAACCTCCTAAAAAAGGATGGTCGGACCAGCCCAAGATTTTAGTGTTTTTAATTAATTATTACACATTTTAGTCTTCTTATTATTATTATCATCATTATCAAAAGCCACATTATGACGTAGGCTTCTCTCCTCCTCTCAATACCTTCAATGACTTCACATTGCAATTTATTTTATTTTGCTTTATTTGAAAACAAGGCCAATAACCCTTCCTGTTTTTAAGCTAACAAGATGATTTAATTAACTAAAACTTTTCTTGTAAAAATATCCTACAATCAACCAATAAGAGGGTGCTTATCTGTTTGAGCTTTTACACATATTTATACTTCTATTTAATTCTTGCATTCGTTGTTATTAATAATATGTTTTTCATACTAATACTACTTCTGCAGCATCTTTGTTGATGAGCTGCTTTGGCAATAAACATCCATGGAACTACGTGTTAGCGCTTCTCTTCACCCTGTCCATGTCATTCATGATTGGAGTGGCTTGCGCCTATAGAAGAGGTAATTAATGCAAAACTAAACCCACTAATTAATTTCCTTTGTATTTTACCTTTGCCAGAACCGCAGTATAAATAAATCATCAAAGCTTAGTAACATCCGAGTATAGCACTTTCTTATGTTGGTTTATGAAGTTTCAATGAGGTTAATTGAGGTTAAGAGGTTAAACAGTTCTTATTAATATAGTTTAAGCAGGAAGGCCAAATTTTTGCTAACTGAGCTGTGGCTATAGGTGAAATTGTCTTGCAAGCTGCTGCTCTAACGGTGCTGGTGACTGCTGGTCTTACCCTCTACACATTCTGGGCAGCAAAAAGAGGCCAGGATTTTAGCTTTTTGGGGCCATTCTTACTCTGCGCCCTTCTGGTGCTCATGGCTTTTAGTGTTATTCGAGTATGTTACACTAGTCTCTTCATGTTTCTGATTTATTTCTGTTTCACTTAGCTTATACGTAATGTAATTGGTATAATATTATCCCTAACTAATCAATCGGTTTATTTAAGCATATGTTAAACACTATTTAAAACTCCATGCGTAGATTCTACCAAGAGTACAATATAATGCAATTGGAAAATATGCCTATGAATGTATAATCCATGAAAGAGCTTAAATTCACCACAATACGGTAGTTTTTGATGAAAAAAAAAGAAAAGAAAAAAGAGTAGAGTACATATATAGTTTTTGATATTTTCCTTGATGACCATCTCTACATCTACATGGCATGAATTTAAATAATTAAACAACATAATTCACAAGTCAAATTAAGGATTTATTTGCATTAGATAGACAAATGGGTACATCACCTTAGGGTAGAGCTAAGAGTTCCGTTTGGATTTGCTGTTTTTCTCACGAACTTTTTTGTTTGTGGGATCTACACTAACAAATTCCAAAACAAAAACAAAAAAAAACAAAACTTCAAAAACACACAATTTCAAATACATTAAAAAAAATAAAATTGAATAAACCCTAAACTTCTATCTCCTTCCACGCACTAGATGTCTATAACAAAGTTATTGTCTGCATCATAAGCAAGTTCCTGGACTGGTTTGACATTTTGTTTTTCATTTTGTGGATAAACAGATCCTCTTTCCCATGGGAAGATTAGGGTCACTGATAGCGGGATCTGCAGCAGCGCTGGTGTTTAGTGGTTTCCTGATATACGACACTGACAACCTGATCAAGCGTTTTGACTATGATGAATACCTCCTAGCTGCAACTGCACTTTATTCTGACATCGTTAATCTATTTTTGGCATTCTTAAGTATCCTTGACGGTGAATAAATGGTTAGCTTTAGGCCATCTTTAGCTGCTGAGTAGAAGAAAAAGGAAGTGTAACAGGATCATCAAGAGTGTTCGTTGCCATCTTGCTTTGATTCGCTTTTGCTTCTTGATATTGGTAGATTCAATAATATTAATTATGACTTCCAAAAATGTAGTTGCTATGCTTTTTTTCATTTTTTTTGGGGTTTTTTTTTACACATGTATGAAACAAATGTAATGAGAGGAACTAATATATTTGTAATAGTATATCTCGAGCTCACCAGTGTCATTTCATGAAATTGAAAGAGGTTATTGTACAGTATCACTAAATTATAAGATCATATCATGCCATTGAACTATAAGATTATTATATTATTGCGGCAGTTTAAAGCTGGAAATTTTTTTGTTTCTCTTTTTGGTGTTTTTTTATTATTACAGTTAGCTGGATTAACTTATGAGTTGGAGTTTTTTTTTTTTTTTTTATCAGGTATTAGTGTTTATTCAACGTTAATGTGCATTTGAGAATTTTTTTTTTCTAAAGTTAATTTGGATTAGTGCATATGGTTAGTAAATAAGGTGTTATTCTTAAGAAATTATTTGGAGGGTTTTGAAATTTATTTGGTCTAGAAACACTCGTACAAAGAGTTAATTGAGGCTGTAAAGAAAAATAGTACAAGACATAATCAGATTTATATTATGCATTGATGAATTTTTATTAATATTAGTATATGTATCATTGTGTAGTAATAATGACATCTTAATTATATTAGGCAAATGTAATTTGGTAAAAATCAGCGTTTAAAAAAAATATACATCGCACAGGTCGCATAACTGAAGTTCACCACTCTGTAACTTCAGTCCTCTGTTCGTCATCTTAGACTCTACTCTGATTTTTAGAAACAAAAAAAAAAAAAAAATAGCATAGGACTGTTCCTTCCTTATACACTTATGTTGAGAAAAGATATTAGTAGGGCTAAGGCTATTTTTGCGAAATCGTCACTCGGCTAAATTAAAGCTAGTGTCAACGCAATTGAAGGTCAGGGATTTTAGACTTTGAATTAATCAAGTATATCAGAGAATATTAGTATGGTGTACTCGATACTCTATTTCTTGTTATGTAAATTGCTACGCATCAATGACGAATTTGCCCATATTTTATTTTGTTTGCCAAAATATTGCAATATCAAAACCCTAATTGCAAAACACTGCAATTTCAGCATAGTAACAAATAATTAGATAGACTAAGATGACATCATTCTACCTATCATTATGCCTCCCATAACAAATCTCGAAACCACGAAAGACAACCCAATATCATTTTTTTAAATAATCAACGGTCACAACCAGAAATACAAACCTATATAAGCACTTCTATTTTGATCCATTCTTCAAACGTTCAATACCAAAAAATCAATATTCTCCTCTCCTTGTGCATTTCTTGAAACCAAGATTCTCCTCTCCTTCTGCGTTTGTTGAAACCAAAATTTCCATCCACCAAGAACCCGAGAATCTCCATCTGCATTTCTCCGAACCAATATCTCCATCTGCCAAGAACCTCAATCATGGACAAGCCTCCTGAGTCATCCCTTCCCCCTTCCGAGTCATCCTCTTGTGATGATGATTCCTTAACTAAACAAATTCTTGAAATCAAAAAAGTGTCAATTCTAGCATGAAAGTGATTCATAAGGAAACAATGACGGGTACTTCAATTAGGGAACAAACAAGCTCTTGGTCGCATCAGACTCAAGAAGAAAGGAGTTTGCTAGACACTACAGTGACTCCCCTCAAGGCAACTCCAATTGTAGCAACAACTCTTAGTGGCAATCAACTCCAATTCCAGCAGCAACTCTTAGTGGCATTGTAGAATTTGGAGATGGAGATGACGATGATAAGGCAATAAGGGTTACTTCAATTAGGGAACCAACAAACTCTAGGTCCCCGCCTAATCACTCCTCTAACAAGGATAATTCAAATTCTAGGGTGAGGACTGTAGAATGTGGTGGTGACCAAGTAAACTTATAGTTAAAAAAAATTTTGTATCCAAATTCATTAAAATAGAATTTCAAAATCATAATACGCAACAAATATGGAAATACCACTTTGTTCAACTAGGAGTTGTTGAATAAATAAGCATTAACGTGTTCAGTTATTGCTTAAGCCCACCCTAGTTATATGCTTTCCAATGGATTTTAATCTTAGAACAGAACAACCGAATAGTATATTCTTTATGCTAGAAGAAAAACTTGGTGGCAAATTTGTGCATGAACACTTTGTTGATTAATTCTTTGGCTACATAAAAAATCTTTACCATATTTTTGAAGACTTTGTTTTGCATAATTCTATGTACAATTTATACTCACTTACAAGTGACAAGTATAAACATTATAAAAGAACTATTTGCACCTCTAAAGGAAAACAGGAATTCAAAATCGGTTAGATTGAAACTCCCGGTGGCTGGACTGCTCCAACTAAAAATGTTCTATCTACTCTTTCTTCAGTTATAGGCTTGTTTGGAACCTGAGTTTTTTGGGAGTTTGTCTAAAACTTTACTGTAGTGCACTGTAAAAGTTTTTGAAAAATTTTTGTAGAAGTTTTTATAAAGTGAAAAACTTTTTTATAGAAGTTTTTATAATATGAAAAATTTTGTAGAAGTATTTGTGAGGTGAAATTTTTTTTCCTTTTCTTTTTTTCTTTCTTTTTCTTTCTTTCCTTTTTCTTTTCTTTCATCTCTTCTTTTTCTTCTTCTTCTTCCTTCCCCCTCCCCCTTCCCCGTTACCTCTACCTCCCACCTCCAGCACCTCCGCCAACACCACCTTTCTTCTTTTTTTTTTTCTTTTCTCCTCTCCCTCCCCCGCCACCCCTTTCCTACCCTCTCCCCCGTCATCCCCTCCCACTCCCTTCCCCATTCCTCCCCCCTCTGCCTGCCACCCCCTTGGGTTGCCACCCCTCCCACTCCCTCCCCCGCCACCTCCTATGCCCACCATCCCTTTCCTCCCCTCTGCCCCACCACTCCTTCTACCCCTTCTCTCTCTTTCCCGCCACTCTCTCTACCCCTTCCCCCTCCCCTGTTCCTCTTCCCGCTTCTCACCTTCCCTTTGCCCCTTTCTTTTTTCACATTTTCCCTCTCCCTCTCCTCCCGTCTCCTCCCCTTGCTCTTGCCAACGGATGAAGCAGCGAAATGAAATTTTTTTTTTTTGGCAATTTTCCTTCTCCCCCCTCCTCTCCTTCCCCCGCCACCCTCACTCTCCCTCGTGCGATCTGGTCTAGCAACCAGATTGGCCAGAGGGGAAGGGGAAGAGTGGTGGGGGAGACGCAGAGAGAAAAAAAAAAGACAGAGGGGAGGATGGCAGGAGAGGAAGAGGGGGAGAGGGAAAAAGGGCAAAAAAAAAAGAAGAAAACCGACACCGGAAGAGGTGATCGGCGCCGGAACCGGCGGTGGAGGTGGTGGCCGCCGACGAAGGTGGTGGTGGGTTGGGGTGGGGGAGGAAGAAGAAAAAAAAAAGGGGAAGGAATTTTTTTTTGTGTGTTTTGGATATTTTAAGTGTGTAGGTAAAAAACTCTGAGAAGTTTTTTGGGATTCTTGTAGCAAAAGTTGTTAAAAAACTAGTAGGTAAAAAACTTGTCCAAAAACCTGGCTTCCAAACAGGCCCATATTTTCTGTGCTTTAATAAACGCATAGATGCAACAAAAAAAAATATGCACATAAAGGCACATGTATACATAATATTCTTAGTCTAAAAATTCTTTAGTAGTATACATAAAAAACTCTTCTTTTCTTTGGTTTTCGCTTCCTTAAATATATATATAGCATAAGTAGACCAAATATGCTGTTATAGGTGTCGCCATTACTGCGAAGAGATGGTCATTTGTTCATGTCCCATTCTGTCATAGTAGCCAATACACTGCTTCTGATGTCTTCACTAAAAGATTTCACTATTTTCTAAGCTATGTTGAATGAACCTGCACATAGATTGGTAAGTGTGAATAGACGTTGTCAAGGAAAACACTTGAATGAAGATTAATCAAACAAGACAATTGTACCACAGTGAGGAGGTGATTTTTGGTTGGTAACTAGACCGACCTGGATCAGTCCTCTCTGAGATGAAGTGAGGTGAACTCCTGTGTCCGAATTGAGCCTCCTTGTCCGAAGTGAGTGGCGGGGCTTCTCCCCTGGTATCACTCCGACGATCAAGTTAGTATGAGAACGAGAATAATGAGAATGAGTTAATGAACAGTGTCTGCTTACTTGTTGGGAGTGTGAGTGAGGTATTTATAGAAGAGAGGTGGTCAAGACGGAAGGCTCATGCTAGCGGGACCCACTCTCTGGCATTACGGCTCTGTCTCCTGTCAGGAGGTCTGACTCTAACACTGTAGCCGCCTGGGAGTGATGACGGAGGATATGGTGCAGGTGCCATTAAGTGCCTCCAGTGCTTTTCAGATAAAGTGCTGGTCCTGGATGATGTCAGGTGGGTTGACATCATCAGCGTGCAGCCGAGGTGGATGTGCCGAGGTCACCTACACGGTGGACTAGGGATGAAGCCGAGCTCTGGGGTTGTGCTCAAGACAGGGATGAGCTCCGATGAGGGACGAGGTGAGTTCACCTCGGCCACTCGGGATGGCCGAGGTGAGCATCCTCAATAAGCCCCCCAAGCCTCGGATGCTCCGAGCAAGGGAGGTGCCGAGGCTTCCTTCTGCCGAAGTCGTGAAGAGTCGGGGTCCCGAGCCTGCTCCGGAAGATGCGGGGACGTGACACGTGGGCATGTCAGTTGAAGGGACCTGGAGAGTGAGTCGGCACGTAACCGTCACGTCGTGAAGTAGTGGGACGTTTCGTGCAGAGTGTCAGCCGAAAGGACAGGGCATTAATGAGGAGAGAGGGAGAGACAGAAGGGCAGACACAAAGTATCTGGAATTTGGATCGTTGCCGCCCTTCCGTATTCTTGCCGCCTCTTCGGGTTCCCAAGAACCCCTATAAATGGGGGGCCCCCTCACCGCATTTCCCACACCTTTCACTTTCATCCAATACTTGTATAATTCACGAGCGTAGCCGAGGTCAGTTCCATCAGCCGAGATCCTTGCCGAAGTCTTCACTGCGTCCGATATCGTAGTCAATAGTAAGTATCCCTTTTTCTTTCTTATCTCGTCTTTCACTCATGGCTAAAACCGCGAAAACCCATAAAGAAACCGTGACCCCGAGCTACCAGACCGAGGTGAGGGCGGATTCTGAGGAAGAAGCGACGACGTCCAGTTCGGAGGGGTCGGCACAGAGTTCCGAGGAAGGATCGACCGAGGTGAGAGCCGGAGAGACAGCCTCGGAACTGGAATCGTCCGAGATCAGCGAAGGCGGCTCCGAGGTGGAGTACAATACCGAGCTCGGCACCGAGATACCCCATGACGAGGGTGTATCGGAGCCAGTTGCTCCAGTGGACGTAACCGACATCGACTTCGGCCAGATGCCGAAGTTTAGGAGTCGCGTAGGAAGAGATAGGGCCATGAAGGTGGTAGACAAGTACCCCTTCCGGCCTTGGTACGAAATTTTGCCGCCCGAGGTGGGTGACACAGCCGCGGAGCCCCCCTTTGGCATGGTGGCCGTCTACGTTTAACAGCTGGAGGCCGGGCTGAGAATGCCGACGTCGAGATTCCTCCGGGACTTACTTCGTCACTTCCAGGTGAGAATCACCCAGCTCACCCCGAATGCGATCCGCATCATTGTGGGGTTTGAGATGCTGTGCCGACATCAGGAGGTGACTCCCTCCGTCGATCTCTTCCGCCGATGCTACACCCTCAAGGCGCACGCGACGGATAAGGGATGGTTTTATGTTGGCAACCGGAACAATGCCATCCCGAAGTTGGTGATCGGTGCTCCCAGCTCGATCAAGAACTGGAAGCGCGACTACTTTTTCGTGTCCGGAGTGGACTTCCCGAGGGATTTTTGGTGGAGGCTAATTAAGGCGAAGGCCAACCCCTCTGCCGGGGATGCCGAAGAAGAGTCCTTCCAGAAGCTGATGAAGTCGGGACTTCGGCTGTTCAGCCATGACTACCCCGAAGCCGTGCTCGTGGATGGGGGGATAAGTCGAGCCGTGATCAACACTACCAAGACCCCCTTCTTTTCCATTAAACTTGAGAAACCTCGTAATTTTCTTTCATGGCTTTTCTTTTCACTTCGGCTAAGGCATATGATAATATTTACTTCTTGTGCAGTGGTCAAGTTGTCCGATATCGTCGTCTCCAGCTCGTCCGAAGTGGCCAAGAGGTCGAAGAGGAAGAGTACTGACGAGACATCGGCACTTCCGCCAAAGAAGAAGAAAGCACAGGGACAGGCTGCCAAGACCCCGGCGGCTACAAGCACTCCCACCAAGGTCGGCCAGAGCAGCTCGGCCACCGCGGCTACTGGGTCCACTTCGTCCGTGCCAGAGAGAGTGCCTCTCGGAGTCGTTACGGCACTCCCACCTCCTCAGGGCCGAGGCAAGCAGCTGAAGGCCCCGGCCAATCCAGTCTCGGGGACTTCGCTATGGAATCGTTTCCATAGCCCCCCAGTGTTTCCCGGGGAGGAGAAGACGCACTCCGGCAATCATTGGTGTCCGAACTGGAAAGTTTCGGTCAACGACCGGTGCCAGCATCCTCGGGTTGCACAGGAGCTAGTAATGCACTCCACTCTGCCAAGGGATTTGGAGTTCATGAAAAAACTGAGCCCGGCCGAGTTGGTTCAAAGTCTGATGGTGACCACGGCTTCCAACTCAGCTTTTGCGGCCGAGATGGCTCACAGATACTGTGCTCTAGTCGAGGAGCAGGACACCGGCAAGCTGCAGACTCAGATCTCCAAGTTGGAGAAACAACTGGCGGTGTCCGAATCCGAGAAGTCGGAGCTTCAGAGGCAACTTCAAGAGGCTGAAGCTAAGGGTGAGGATGCTGAGGCTACTATGAATAGTCTTAGATCAGCCCTCGAGGAGGAACAGAAAAGGGGGGACGAAGTGAAGAAGTCCCACGCACAAGCTCTCGAGGGTGCTGGAGCCTCGGCTGTGGACGCGTTTCGGAGGTCCGATGCCTTCATCAAGGACCTCGGCCAACTGCTTACGCCTAACTTCATGTTTGGCTTCACATCGGCCATTGACGAGGCCGCAACTCACCTCTCCCCCGAAACCTTGGAGTCTTTGAAAAATCATGCCAGTTACAATGAAGACTCAAAGGAGTTATGTGATCGGATGGCCGAAGGCATTCAGGCGGGAAGGAACTTGGCCGAAGTCCAGGTCGAGTTCAACAAGTGGCTGTCCGAACTCGACGACGTGTTCGAGGACGTGGAAGTAGAGGAAGCTGAGGGAAACGAGGCCGGGGGGGACGAAGTCGGAGGGGACCTCGGAAAAGAGTCTGGAGATGAACACCCCGGCGGAAAAGAGGCCGAAGAGGAGGCTGCCCAGGAGGGAGCCAAAACCGGGAATGGAGCCGAGACGGGGGTCTAGGCTCATATGCTTCGAGGGGGTGGCCGAGGTGAAGTGTTTAGTAGCACTCCGACCTCGGCCTTGTATTTTTTGTAATATTTCTATTGAATGAAAGTCTATTTCTTTTCATCTCAGCTCTTTAATTTCTTGTTTCTTGCTTTGACTTCATCCCTTGGTTGTCCCCCTTATTTTTTAACTGCGTAATAACGATGTTGAAAAATAACATAATAGCCGAAGTCATAGCTTGGCAAGATAACTGGATAGAGTCAACTTTGATGAAATAACCGAATGAAGTCATAACTTCAAGCATGATACAACCTAAGGTTCTCTGCGTGCCAAGACCTCGGCACTAATGAGCCATCTCGATAACTAAGTTTACAATACCCCTTGAGGTCAAATTCCATGACTCGGTAAGGGCCTTCCCATTTCGGGCATAGTTTCCCTTGTGGTTCAGCTCGGCTGACTGAGTTTTTTCTCAGAATCAAGTCTCCAGGCTGGAATCTACGGTGTTTGACCCGGGCATTGTAATAGCGTGCCAGTGCGTTTTTGTAGGAGGCTATCCGGGCTGAGGCGAGATCCCTTCGTTCTTCAACAAGGTCGAGATCCAGCTGCCTCTCTTCGTCGTTCACCTCGGCGGCATAGGCTGCCAGCCGAGGGCTGGGAGTAAGGATTTCAGCCGGGATGACAGCCTCGGCGCCGTAGGTCAGGGAGAATGGGGTCTCTTGCGTCGCTGACCTCGGCGTGGTCCGATATGACCACAAGACACTGGGGAGTTCCTCCACCCAAGATGACCCAACTTGGTGTAGTCGGGTCTTGAGGCCATGCAGGAGAGTCCGGTTGAAGTTTTCTGCTTGACCATTGGCCTGGGGGTGGCCAACCGAAGTGAAGTGTTGCTTGATGCCGAGGTTCTCACACCAGGTCTTGAATGGATTTTCGGCAAATTGTCTCCCATTGTCCGAGATGATGATCTGAGGTATGCCGAAGCGGCAGACAATGCACTTCCAAAAGAACTTTTGAATGGCCAGCCCCGAGATGGTCCGAAGTGGCTCGGCCTCGACCCACTTAGTAAAGTAGTCCACAGCAGTCACCAGGAAGGTATAGCCCCCGACCGCTTTAGGGAAAGGACCTATGATATCTGTCCCCCATTGCTCGAATGGCCAAAGTGAAGTGATGGGGACCATGAAATTTGAGGGCTGGTGATGCTCGGGTGCATGGACTTGACAGGAAGGACAGCCGAGGACGAGGTCCTGGGAGTCTTGCCGAAGTGACGGCCAGAAATATCCAAGGAGCATAGTCTTCTTGGCTAACATCCTGTGGCCGACGTGAGCTCCGCACAGGCCTTCGTGGATCTCGTGGAGGACGTGACGTCCGGCCTCGGGAGTGACACACCTCAGTCATGGGCCGAGGTAAGAGCGTTTGTACAGTTCTCCATCGCGGAGAGCGTACCGAGCCGCCTTGCGTTGTATTCTTCTCGCCTCGGCTCGGTTTTCAGGGAGTGTTCCCTGACCCAAGAAAAGGATGAACGGGGTCATCCAGGTATCTTCGGAGTGCACGGGGCAGGCCACCTCTTCCACATATCCGGGTTCACTCAGAACTTCCACTAAGGCCGTTTTGTTGAGAATGAAGTGGAGGCCAGCCGGGATAAGGCGTCGGCTCGCTTGTTCTGGGACCGGGGGATTCTTTGAATTTCGAATGACTCGAAGTACACGGTGAGCTGGTGAACCTTGGAGAGGTATCGTTGCATGGTCTCATCCTTGGCCTCATACTCACCGAGAACTTGGCGCACAACAAGTTGGGAGTCACTGCGGACATGGATTTGCTGGGCGCCGAGCCTTCGGGCCAGCTGGAGTCCAGCAATTAAAGCCTCATATTCGGCTTCATTATTGGTGGCCGAGAAGCCAAAGCGGAGGGCGTAGGAGCACACCTCTCCCTGAGGTCCTTCCAGAAGAAGTCCGGCCCCGCTGCCATCTCCATTAGAAGATCCATCCACATACAATGTCCATGGGGATGAAGTGGACACTTCAGCTCCGGCGGAGGCGGACTCTGGACCTTCCGTGAAGGTCAGCTCGGCGAGAAAGTCGGCTAAGGCTTGTGCCTTTATAGCTGTGCGAGGCTCGTATGTTAAGTCATACTCTCCCAACTCGACAGCCCACTTGGTGAGGCGACCAGAGGTTTCGGGTAGCACCAATATTTGCCGAATGGGCTGGTCAGTCCTGACCGAGATAGGATGGGTTAAGAAGTAGGGCTTCAACCGCCGAGCGGCATGGACCAGTCCCAGCACCAGTTTCTCCACCTGAGTGTATCGAGTCTCCGGCCCGCGAAGAGCTCGGCTGACGTAGTAGATCGGCACTTGGGTGCCCTCATCTCGGATGAGCACAGCGCTGACAGCCTCGTCTGCTGCAGAGAGGTAGAGGTACAGCTTTTCCTCGGGCCGAGGTGAAGCGAGAGTGGGCAGGTGGTGCAAGTACTGCTTCAGCTGGTCGAAGGCAGACTGACACTCCTCCGTCCAGGCGAACTGATCAGACTTCTTCAGCACTTTAAAGAAGGGCAAGGCCTTCTTAGCTGATTGAGACAAAAAGCGGTTCAGTGCGGCCAGGCGTCCATTCAGTCTTTGGACTTCTCGGAGGTTCCGAGGTGGGGACATATCTTGAATGGCCTTGATTTTGTCGGGGTTGGCCTCGATTCCCCGGTGGGAAACCAGATACCCCAGGAATTTTCCCGAGGTGACGCCGAAGACGCACTTCTTGGGATTCAGCTTCATCCTCGAATCTCGCAGGACCCCGAAGACTTCCCTCAAGTCTAACAGGAAGGATGAAGTGGTGAGACTTTTGACGAGGATGTCATCCACATAAGCCTCCACATTACGGCCGATCTGATTCTTGAAGAGTCGGTTGATCAGCCTTTGGTAGGTCGCCCCGGCGTTCTTTAACCCAAATGGCATGGTGGTGTAGCAATAAACACCCTGGTCGGTGTAGAACGCCGTCTTCTCTTGGTCCTCTTCACTCATTCCTATTTGATGATACCCTTTGAAGGCATCTAGGAAGCAGAGGACTTCATACCCCATCGCCGAGTCGACGAGAGCGTCTATCCTTGGCAGGGGATAGCAATCTTTGGGGCAGGCCTTGTTGAGGTCGGTGTAGTCTACACACATTCTCCATCCGCCGGTGTCCTTTTTGACCATGACTGGGTTGGACAGCCAGGTCGGATATTGGATTTCGTGGATCATCTTGGCCGGCAAGAGCTTGTCGACCTCGTCCGATATGGCCTTGCTGCGTTCGGGGCCGAAGTGCCTTCGCTTCTGCCGCACAGGTCGGGCCTGTGGGTTAACGTTAAGTTGGTGAGTTATAAGCTCGGGTGGCACTCCGACCACTTCATCTGCGGACCACGCAAAGATATCTCGGTGGTCCTTGATCAGGGAGATCACTTCTTCTTTCAGGGGTGAAGGGAGTCCAGCCCCTACTTGGACCACTTGGTCAAGCTTGGCTTCATCCAAGACCACTTGTTCCACTTCATCCCCGGGCTCAAGCCTGCTGGGCTCTCCTGCCTTATGAGGGTCGATGCAGTCTATGGAGAGGACAGCCGGCCTCTTTTCTTCTGACCTCGGCTGGGGCTGAGGTCCGACTGCGGCTTGGATGGTGGCGAGATAGCATTCTCGGGCGGCGCCCACGTCGCTGCTCACCTCGGCCACACCCTCTGGCGTTGGAAACTTGAAACTCAGGTGGTAGGTAGAATATACGGCTCTCGAGGCATTGAGCGTCGGTCGGCCTATCAGCATGTTGTAAGGAGAGTCCGCTTTGACCACCGCAAAGCTGACAGGCACGGTTCGGCAACGGGGATGACGCCCGATAGTCACCATTAAATTCACCATGCCTTCCGGGTGGACGACGTGTCCCCCGAAGCCAACAAGGGGAGTTCTGACCGGAGTGAGTTGCTCCCGGGTCAACTTCAAATTCTCGAAAGTTCGGTAGTACAGGACGTCTACCGAGCTTCCGGGGTCAACGTAGACCTTTTTTACTATATAATTGTTTGTGAAGACCTCAATCACGAGGGTCTCGTGATTGCTGGAGGCAGCGGGGACAGGGTCACGGGGACCATAGGTTATCACCTCGGACAGCCTCGAGCTCGGCTCGGCCACATCCATGCCGGCTTGGCGGTAGGTCCGCTTTCGGGAGTTCTGGCTGTCTCCTCCCGTGGGGCCACCTGAGATGGTGTTGATCACCCCGGCTATGTTTGGGTCATAGCCTGGTGATCCGTCACGTGGAGGCCTCTGATCCCCCTTGTGGTCCTCAGGACCTCGGCAATTAAGCTTAGTGTCCCGCCTGTCCTCTCGGCGAGGATCTCGGCTCTCCCGGTGGGAGGTACTTCGGTTGAAGCTTCCGTCTTTGCGGACGAACTGCTTCAGATATCCTTGTCGGATCAGGTTTTCGATCTCTCGCTTCAGATCATTGCAATCTTCAGTCTCGTGCCCAACATCTCGGTGGTAGGTGCAGTAGAGGTTGGAGTTCCTCTTATCTCTCCTTCCAGGGATCTCAGGAGGTGTTCGACCGAGGTGATTTTGCCTCATCACCGCCAAGACGTGAGACCGACTAGAATTGAGCGGGGTCAGCTCGGCGTCCGAGGTGGACGATCTCCCTTTCACTATTCGATCAAAGACACTCCGGCGGTCTCGGAGTTGGTTTGAAGTGCCACTTGGGCCGGGTTCACCTCGGCCGATGTCTCCTCGGCCATCCCGAGTGGCCGAGGTGAACTCACCTCGTCCCTCATCGGAGCTCATCCCTGTCTTGAGCACAACCCCAGAGCTCGGCTTCATCCCTAGTCCACCGTGTAGGTGACCTCGGCACATCCACCTCGGCTGCACGCTGATGATGTCAACCCACCTGACATCATCCAGGACCAGCACTTTATCTGAAAAGCACTGGAGGCACTTAATGGCACCTGCACCATATCCTCCGTCATCACTCCCAGGCGGCTACAGTGTCAGAGTCAGACCTCCTGACAGGAGACAGAGCCGTAATGCCAGAGAGTGGGTCCCGCTAGCATGAGCCTTCCGTCTTGACCACCTCTCTTCTATAAATACCTCACTCACACTCCCAACAAGTAAGCAGACACTGTTCATTAACTCATTCTCATTATTCTCGTTCTCATACTAACTTGATCGTCGGAGTGATACCAGGGGAGAAGCCCCGCCACTCACTTCGGACAAGGAGGCTCACTTCGGACACAGGAGTTCACCTCACTTCATCTCAGAGAGGACTGATCCAGGTCGGTCTAGTTACCAACCAAAAATCACCTCCTCAATTGGCGCCGTCTGTGGGAACGAGACTTGCTAAAATGAGATCCACGCGCTCCAGAAGCGGAAGAGTTCCCTCCAACGGGGCTGGGCAGACCTCGGGAGCCCAGCAAGATCGCATTTCTGAAGAGCAAGGGTCCCCGAGGACCCAGCCTAACAACGAGGAGGCCATCGCCAAGATGGCCGAGTTCGTATCACACAACCCTACCATTTTTGAGGAGCTAGGAAGGTACCTCAAAAGACAAGGGAAAAAAAAGGCCGAGTCCTCCAAGAGGAGGCCGACGAAGTCTCCTGAAGTGCCCTCAGATGAGGACTCGGATGAGGGGCGTCTCTCACGGAGTACCTCCAGACGCGCCTCCTCCAAGGCGACTTCTAAGCTAGCCTCCATCTCCCGGGCGTTTTCCCGGGGACTGCTAGGGAAGCGAGCTGAGGACCCACCTCGGCGCCCCGGGGGCCTGGCTTCGGACTACATGAGGGCTCCGCCCTTTACGGATGACATCAATGGGGAAAGGGTGCCCCCGAACTTCAAGCTTCCAAACTTGCACACCTACGACGGCCGAGGTGACCCCGAGGATCACCTCCGCGCCTTCATCTCCGCATTCCTTCTCTACTGCGTCCCCGACGCCGTGATTTGCCGGGTTTTCCCCATTTTCCTACATGGGACTGCCCAGAAGTGGTTCTGGAGTTTGGAACCGGGGAGCATCTCCTCCCTGGATGAGCTGATAGACCGGTTCATCCACCGCTTCGTGTCGTCTCGACCAATCACGAAGACTTCAGCTTATCTCTTGAACCTTCAACAGGGTCAGGGCGAGTCTCTTCGCTCGTATGCTCAAAGGTTCAACGAGGAGAATGTGCAAATACCTGATCAGAATGAGCAGGTAACTCTCGCGGCCTTTACCAACGGGTTGGTGGCTGGACTCTTCAATACCGAAATCCATCGGGATTACCCCCGTACACTTCACGAACTCTGGGAAAGAGTGGACCAGGGAATCCGAAGTGAAGATGTTAATCGCATGAGGGGAGAAGCCCCGCCACTCACTTCGGACAAGGAGGCTCACTTCGGACACAGGAGTTCACCTCACTTCATCTCAGAGAGGACTGATCCAGGTCGGTCTAGTTACCAACCAAAAATCACCTCCTCACACAGCAAACAAAATCACAATTTCTAAGTGGCCTCGACTCAACCTGAACAAAGTATAAAAGCAAAATAGAAAAGTATTCTTTGTAAGACACATGTCTTGGAGATGCAACAATTTAATCCTTCTCAAATACTCGATTATTGAATGCAAAGTTTCATTTTCAACTTGCAATAAATGAGATACTTAATAAGGAGTCAAGAAAATTACGACTGAATTGAAGATGAAAACTAAAGGAAAGATTAATAAGACGTTGAGTGTAAAAAAAAAAAATAAGACGTTGAGTGTAAACACATTGACCAAAACCGTAGGCTGCAGACGAGGATCAATGAGTTCAAGTAATCAATAAATTGAAGACAAATCAGTATCTCCATGGCTGTAAATCGGAACAACATTTTCCGCAAGCACCATCTTGAATCAGAATAAATATTTCATGTCTGTAAATCTCATCTCATTGACTTTCGCTAGCAAACTTTATAAATTTCTCCAAAAATTATAATTCTTCTCTCATGCGTATCCTAACAATTAACAGGAATCTAACCAAATGTTTTAAAAACTCAGTAAATACTCCTTAAATTATAAAGAATTAGTATACTCAAAAGTCAAAACATGAAATATTAGACCTCTCAAAGCAAAATACTCTGAATCATCCAACAATATCAAAGAATATGGATAGCCATTTTACACACAGTGCTTTTGTTTTGTACTACTTAATTTTTTTCAATCTCTCTTATACAACTTTCACACATTTGATCTTACTTTAATATAATTACACGTATCACATGAGAACATTTAAAGCTAAATTTATGAAAATCAAGATATGACGCACTAGACTTCAATTTTGAAAAAAAAAAAAAAAAAACTATAGGGAACTTCTTGTGAAATATGAGGGCACAGAAATGATACTGGTCCAAATTCCAAAACATAAAGATGAAAATTATAACTCTGCCAACTGCAAATTTCTGCATTTTAAAAAATCCCCAGTGAAAAATGCCGAAAGTCAATGATAATATATCGCATCACCACAATTCTCTGCTAGCCACCTTACTACTCTGCACTTCCCCCAAACACTACAAAGATTCCAGAATCCCATTCAGATTTTCTGGGCTGTTTCCACAATGTTCAGCTGTTCCCAAGAATGGTTGAAGATCCTAACCTGAGATGGGCTTTCATCAGAAAAGTCTATCTGATTCTCTGCTTCAGCTGCTGACCACTTCTGGGGTGGCTTGCACTATGTTCTTCATCCATCCTATTACGACTTTCATGCAGACTTGGCCTGGAGGATTCATCACCTTAATCTCTGTTTGCATGGTGCCCCTGACACGTAATTCCTCTTTCTTCTTCTTCATATAATCTCATTTTCATGATAATTTTAGTAATTACTCTAGTATTTTCCTGATGTGGAGTATTTGTTGTTTGAGTTATATGAATATGACAAATTTTCGTGCTGATTTGTATCATTGCGTTAGTTATTCCATGTAACGTTCTGTTTGCCTATCACTCTGTGTTTCTGGGTGTGATTGTTAATTGGCATTTTTTTCTTCAGGAAGTTTCTTGATTAATGAGCGCAATTAGTACATGTTTTAATCCTAACGGAATAGTTTTGGTCTATTCTATGGGGGATTAATTTGTTCTTGATTCTGCGTTCGTGTTAAGTTTAAATGTCCTGCTATATATTTAGTGTGTTAATTATTTCTTCCTGCTCTTCATTGAATCTCTCTTTCTTGATGATTTAGCAGTTTCTTATATCTTTGCAAAATGTAGAGTATTTCTTGCATGAATTTGTTTGCATCGGGAACTTTTTCTTGATCATTGTTGTAGTAGAGTATTATTAGTTTTATTTGATGTTTATGTCACAAACACAGGAAAAGCACATCAGAACGAGTTTAGCTAGCATTTTCCTTTTAATACATCTGATCACATCTACAATGGGGCAGTATGATTTATATTCTTCTGACCATTCCCTCGTAGAAATTAAACTATTGTTCCTCATCTTTATCGATGTATGTTGTCCTGCGTGGATCGGTGGCATGGTGATTGAATAATTCTGGTTTAATCCAATAAAACTACGCTTATAAGGGTCTCCATTTGGTATCATTCTAGAATCTAACTAGCAGGGTTCCATTCATGAAAATGAGGCGTCTGAGGATTACAGATCCGGAATGTTTCATCCACTGAACTCGTTTTACTAGTTGCTCAAGTATCCTAAGTTGGATAACCATCTTGCAGCCGTTTTGATGAAACACTTGCGAGATCATTTGATTTAGGCTTTCAAATGCTGCTCTTCACAAACATCGGAGGTCATCCTAATGCAAAACTTTAGACATCAAAAGTTGAATTTTTCCTAATTGCCCATGTATACCAGAGAGTTAGCTGGCACCAATCCGAAGCCTGGGCTTCAAAATCGCAAGTTCTCCAAATTGCACAATTTGAAGGTCAAGAGGTGTTTGCCTGTTACACTTCCAGTTACTTTTTTCAAAACAAACAATTGTGATAAATTTTTCTAGACATTTTCTCATGCAATGTTCAAATCTTATGGTGACCAAACAATGCGTCCAATTCATGTGGCAGTAGCAGGTTCTTGCAACTACTTGTACATTTTACCAAATAATTAGATGTTTTGTCACTGTTTGCTCTGCATTGCTCATCCTCAATTTAGCCCCCTTCCTTCTGACCATTCGGAGCACATGTTTGGCTACGGATCGTTGATAAGTAGCGTGCGGGTTTGTGAATTCCAGGTAAAAGCTTCGCAGACCCCAGCTCAGAGCAGCTGGTGCTTGTTTTATCATATTGCTCAAACTGCTTCTTAGAACTATAGGAAGATCATTTGTATAAAGTACCACCCCAAATTTCCTTTCCTTTTATTTCGTCTCACCTTCTCCATCTGTGAAGTCAAAAACCTATGAGCCAAATGTGCTCGAGTTATTAATAATATTGAACAGAGGCCATGATCCCATCCCCTAATAGTAATTGGAGGCAAAGAAAAGCAAAAGACAATAGATAAAGCGCATTAGAATCAAGCCCGTGTTCTTATCTCTGTAAATAAAGATTAGATGGGGACTCTCTCCTCCTCTTTTTGACCACCTCAGTCCAAGATACCCCTTTTCTTTTCCACAAAAATGAAAGAAACAAAGGGTTTTGGATCACATGGTTTCCTATCAGTTCTCACTTTACTTTTTAAGGACTCAAAGAGATTAAAGAACAGAAGACCAAGATTTCATTCTCCAAATAAAGGGAAGACCACATTTGGTTGGACAGCTTATACTTTGAAACTTTAATTCTCTCTTTTTACAATAGGAGAAGAAGAAAAAAAACACAATCCCACCACCACTTCCAAAATTATTCTACAAACACTGCTAAGTTACTCATCATCTGCTGCTAGAATACTATATAGCAGCAAGTAAGAATCTAAAGTATATGCCTGTTGTTCTTCTCTGCAGCTATGGCAAGCAACCTGGAGACTCCTTGAGTCCACATATCGTAGTCTCTCTGATTCCGGCACTCGAATTCCACTACTCCTCGCAACACTGTCTTCAAGGCAAAGTATCTCAGGTTCTCACCGCCCTCAAGCAAGTGGCGGCCGGGCCAAGCCTGAATATCTTTCAGAACTTCCAACACCACATCTACAAAAAATTCAAAAAGAGAGCAGAGATTAAAGATGGCAACTTTTCTTAACTTTTTTCCACTCGGTTGCGTATGACTTTCCCAAATCCCCAAATAGAAGGAAGACCCACCACCTCCAATTCTGTTGATATCATGAGAGAAAGACAAGAGCTTTAACAACTTACTCTTTTTCTTTTTTGTAATGGTCCCAGCTACGTGCCTGCTCTTCATCTTAAGCATCACCTGCGGAAAAGAAATAGAGAGCTGTCAATTTATCGATCAAATTGAAAAAAAAAAGCGCACAAGTCTCTTATTCTATCTTTGTATAAAATCAGCACATTTTCTAGAGGAACAATTGCCTAGAGCTTTGATTTTGCCACTAAAATGTCAAGGGGGTAAACAAAATCATCACAAAAGTTCAAAACTTGATCTGTAGTGTAACTTGTTAAACCACAGTTATCCAATCATAAGCAGAAACACACCTGACCCATTCTGTTGATGTAAACAGATACTATTTTCCAATGGAGATCTCCTGCATTCAAGTTACAAGTGAGACTGCCAAGCCACCAGCCAAAAATACAAGGAACATTGACAAAATGCTTAAAAGAAGATTTGATCTGGCAAATTGTTAATCGTACACCTTCAAGCTTTTCCATTGGATCATGGGTAGGCCAAAGAACAGAAACTATAGTTACCTTTGCGAGTGCGCTTTAGGAGCTCACAACCTCTGGCAAGCAATTCCCTGCTACAGATTCCAAGGAAATTCTCTTCAGGAACAAGCTCACCACTGAAGCTACCATTTGAACTACCATTACTTCCCCCATTGCTGCCATTTCCTACTCCCATCCCTTTCTCCATTGGAATCACAGATGCAATATTCCAAACCTCTTTCAATGTCCTTGCCTTCAGTGTTGCAGCGCCACGCAGGGCTAGACAAATAACAATCCATCGGATAAGGATCACCAAAAACTAAAGAGCATATTTTAAATTTGTTGTTGTAAAAGCAAGGTAACAATTATCAAAATGAGCATTGATAATAGAATCCTGAAGTCGAAAGATTAGCAATCAGCATGTATGAAGAAAACTTAATATTGGAAACTTTGGAATTCGAAATATTTCTATACCAGTTGCTGCAGCAGCTGTTAAGGTCATGATGTCACCAGCAGAACGCACGTTAACAGCAGAACTAACAACTGAAGCCAGATGTTCGCGCTCAGCCCCCAATACCTCAGCAGCCTCCACACATTGTGCAGCCACCAACGTGGCGGCTGATGCCACAGCCATATCAGTCTTAGCCATATTTTCATCCTTTCCCTGTGCAGACGAGGCCGCAGTTGCTGCAGCAATTGCTGCAATAGCAGAAGCTACTCCCGCAACCGAAACAGCAGCATGGAGCTGTGCATTATGAGTCCTTGTCTCCTCTTTCTTCTTCTCTCTCCTGTCCTTTAACCACCTTCCAACAGTCTTTCCACCCCCACCAACCACGGCGGCAGCGCTGCCCGTGGCAACCGTGCAGCCTCTGTACTGGCTGTTAACTGTATTATTCAGGCGAGAATACTGCGCATTCAAATCTGTGTCAGCATTCATTTATTACTAAAAATAACAGATCAGATTGCAACCACCAACCCGATTGGGCATACTGGAAAAATTGTAATGTGCCCCATTAGCTAGGTATGCACCACCCAACCCTCGTGAATTAAATTAATGTGCCTATTGTTGTACAGTCAATCATCAAGCTAGACCAATCCTTCTAGGTGTTCATGTCTTTGGACCCATGTCACCCATACTTGACAATCAAGAAAAAGGACAATCTCTTCTTGTAATTAAGCCCCCACTCGTATAAACTATGCCACATGCAACCATGAATGTACTGCAAAATTCAGAGCCCCTGCAACCACCAAACTATTTATCTAATCGCGGCAAGGATCATTTACTGCATTAAAATCATCCATACCCAGCATTTTGGCAAAAATTACAAAATAAAATAAAATGAACTTATTTTGGAATTGCAGCGTCCTTGTTGCCGCGACATAACGAAGCATGTTTCAGTCGAGCCATCATAAGCGGCAGTCAATTTCAAGAATTGAAAACTAAAAGTTTACCACCCAAAAAAATTAAAAAGATTTCTGCCGACAATTAATTGTATACTCTATATAGGACATTAGACTACCATTAGCGACTATAGTTCTTAGCCAAATATAAAAATAAAAAATAGCTTAAAATAATCCACCTTATGTAATTAATGAATGAAAAAGAACAAAAAGAAGAAAAAAGTACAACGATCCTAGTGATTCGAGTTTTGGTGCATGGAAGAAGGAAAAGCATCTCTGCGGTTCCCTTTTCGACACTTGTTTGTTTTGGTCAAAGAGAAAGCTGAGGCATTGTGCTCGTCCCTGAGCCCTATTCTGTAGTTTCAGAACTCGTGCTTTACAATTTATACACACACCCAAAAAAAAAAAAGGCAAGAAAATATAAGCTGAGCCCATCTGGGATTTTGCAGAAAGTCCTGTGTACAAATATAAATGTTACTAGTACATGCAGCATGAAGAGAAAGACCAGACCTTGTCGTCAATTTCAGAAGGAGAGACAGGAGGGCTGTCAGAAAGAGAGCCACAGCTCTGGCCACCATTGAGAGGTCCACTGCTGTGAGAGAGCCTTCCAGAAGTCCGTGGTGATACTTCCTGCTGTAGTATTAGTACTTTCCATTAATTAAACTGATTTAACAAGGTACTGTGTAGAATATGTGAACACTGAGCCCTACACTACTGAAAAAGGTTACAAAAGAAAACTAGAAATCATTAGACATTTGCAGACTATGCTAGGAATCGAAATCATTGCAACATCACAAAAATACACCAAAAATATTCTTCTACTTGAAAAGTATGAATCAAGTTGCCAGAGAAAGAAAGTGGAATTGCACGGCATGATTAATTTCTGGCATTTAATACAGAATAGTGATACCCATATTTTTGTTTAATCTGGAAAAATGGAGCAAGCAAGGGCATGGTGTCGTGTAATTCAATTCTTGATTCGGTTTTTCAAAAAACAAAAACAAAAACAAAAACTAGATTGGATTTCCTAGGAAACACTATGCCACGGCCCAGCTGTTTTACAAGTTACATTGAAAATGGCAAGTAATTTTAAACTCGACTTCGGAATTTCAAGAAACTATTTTTGTTTACCCATAATCCCGACAACAAGTGAAAACAACTGAACAAACAAACAAACAACACAAGTAAAACAAAAATTAAGAAAAAAGAAAGTAGCCTCCCCTCACAACCATCCCCATAAAAACAAAAGACCAAAATCAAAGAACTCCAAAGAAACAAGAATTTCAGAACAGTGACAAATTTGTTCCGGGAAGCTATACGACAAAGTTCAGGAATTTTGAGCATCTGGGTCGAAGCCAAATTCTCGCCAAAATGCTAAAAAGCGGGTCCTTTCCATTCATACAGGACACTAAGAAACACACAGAAACTTACAGACTGAGACATAATGCGTTCCATGACAAGCTGAGAAGTCTCAGAAGAAGCAAACGAAAAAGGGTTCCCGGAAACAGCAGCAGACTCCTCCAACTCGCCGACGATATCCTCCGGTATGCTCCCACCGCCGTTAAGTAGCGGAGCAGTAAGACTAACATTTACAGCACCACCACCACTGACAGCCTTTGCCAAAACTTGAGAAGGAGCAAGAGCTTTAGAGACTTCTAGAGCTGAAACGCTCCACGAACGTGACAGAAACTCCATTGGCTCTCTTGGGGTCTCCGGCGGCCTAAACATTGGCTGAAGTCTATCCATTTTCACTTCTTTTTTTTTTTTTGGGATAATGGGGAAGGAGATTTTGAAGCGTGGAATGCGTGAGGTTTTTGGAGGGGTTGGAATTGAGATTCCGATGCGAATGATGATATTGATGCTTTATAGAGAGACAGAGAGAGCCTAGGTGGAGCTGAAACAGTGTCAGTGTGTGTTTTCGAACGTGTATAAGTGTGTGAGAGAGACAAAAATAAAGCGGCTGAAATGGAAATGTGGAGTGCTATGATACAGGAAGCGAGCTTCATTGGTTTCTGTTCTGATGGACAAATTGCAAGATAAATACTAGTAGTACCGTGTAATGTAGGGGGTCCGTATCTAGTATTTTTTCTTTTCTTTTCCTGTATTTGTATTTTTTAATTAATTAAAATACAGTTTTAGTACTCAAATTTAACCATGAAACGATTTTGATACTAAAATTTTAGACGAAAATAAATCAATATTTAAGCACATTTAGTAAACTTTAGACGACTCTTTTTCAAATTCCTACTTTAAAAAGTTAGTCACATGATGTCATGTTCAGTAACAAAATTATAAACAAATTTCAAAAAATCAAAAAACAACCTACAAAAATAAGATATTAAAGAAAAAAAGAAAATCTCAAAACCTAATATTGAAAGAAAAAATGCAAAGAAAAACCCCTCTCTCTATCTTTGCGATATTGATATTGGACCTGTCTCTCAATATATTTTGATATTTTAGAATATTTTTACATTTCTGTAGCCACACACATAATAGCATGTAACTTTTTCAATAAAAATTTTTTAAAAAATTCCATCAAGCGTCCTAAATATGGTTAAATAAATATTGTAAACTTGGGTACTGGTTTTGTTTTCATCCAAATTTTGGACATAAAAATCGCTCAACATTCAAAATTTAGAAACCAAAACTTCATTTTGCTCTCTTTTTAATATTTAGAGTGAATAAAGTTCAAAGTTTCACAATTTTTAGGTTTTCTTGTTAAAAAACTTGGGTTTCTTGGAGATATTCTTTTAGAAACGCATACATCATATTTAAAAAAAAAATTACAAATTTTTTTTTTTTTTTTTTGCAAAAACTTTAAAAATACAATCTAATGGGCTCTTATTCTACATGTATGCTAGCTCCGTCTAAATAAATACAATCTAATGGGCTCTTATTCTACATGTATGCTAGCTCGGTCAAAATAAGTTTAGTCGAGTTAAACAAATTTTAGTCCAATTAACGTAGTCACAGAGTTAAACAAACTCTAAGATTGTGTTTGGATTGCATTTTTTTGAATTTTTTATAAAAAAATTATTGTAGCGATTTGATATATGTAAGGTAAAAAGATAATAGGAAAATGTGTTCACGAAAAACGTAACAATTTTTTGACGGAAAATAACTGTCCAAACACAGACTAAACTCCAGAGTCTACAGTATGAATGAATCGATTGATGAGGCTTGATTTGATAGTAGTTAATTATTTTTGTATTTTGTTCTATAGAATGGGACTGAATTTAAAGTAAATATAGAACGGGTGAAGCTGGCAATTGATTCCTTCTAAAAAAAAAAAAAAAAAAAAGTTGGCAATTGAAGTATCGAACCCCACGTGGATGGGAAGCACAGCCCATGAACAGTAAGCATCTAGAGAAGAGAATTAATTTAGCGGGCCTATGAAATTAAGGCAGTGGACATGGCTGAAGAGCAACCTGAGAAAGATGTAACTTAACAACCCAACCACATAAATGTGACGGACAGATGTAGAAATCAGAATGAGACCTTCCGCATTATAATTGCGAATGTTTGGAATATGAATTTGGACTTGCGTACAATGGATATACAGGTTCATGGCTCCTAGTTCATGCAGCATCCCCCACCCCTCTTTCCCCCAAAAAACATGCTCTTTGTTTTGTCGTGGAGTAAAAATTTCGTTTGAATTAACTATTTTAAGAGATTTTTTTAATAAATATTTTACTCTAATAATGTATATAAAAAATTTTTATTATAGAAATGTTTTTTATGATTTTTTTGAAGGATTTTTGAAATATATTTTAAGGTAACTTTTAAATTATATTATATTTATGATACTTTTTAAACATTAATAGTACCACCCACAACTACCGCTGCCGCCACCCCCTCCCTCTTCCTTTCTCCTTCCCTCCCTCCTCCATTTTCCCCCTCGCTCAGTCTCCTCCACTGTCCACGACAAGAAAAGTTATGACCTTTCAGTCGTGATCTAACCGTGACCAAAAGCCTCGATTTGGTCTAGGAAGGGCAGGGGTGGGAGGAGAAGGAGGAAGGGCAGGGGGAGGTTGTGATAGGTGAAAATGTTATAAATTTAACTTTTTAAAAAATTTTTGTTTATATTTGTGAGTTATTTTTGATATATTGTATGAATAATATATTTTTAAAATTATTTTATTTATGTATTACTGTAACATTGTATTTAAAAAATACATCAATCCAAATGGATATGGGCGGCGCATATATAGATCAAGGGCTTCTGTAATCGTTAGTTTCAATTGTGCGGTGCAATAGAGACAGTAATACAACAGATAAGTAACGTAATATGTGTAAAAATACAATAAATTTTGGCACTCCTTGAAAATTAAGTCCCCAAATCAATTTCATCCACCCAATTTCAAATTGAATTTGTTCATACCATTAATTGCAACATACAATGGATCTTACTATTGTTTAAGCCCCAATTCGTATAAAATTAATTTTTCCTACACTATCAATGCATAAAGTAATGAAGTTGGATATATGTCACATTATTTGAATTTGAATTAAATAAAAGATTGTCTATATATGACATGTATCTAGATTCTCGTGTATATTATTCCACGTTACTTTCTCCATACGCATTCTGTATAATGGCGTGAATGGTTGAACCAAATCATACGTATTTGTGCTTGCATTATAAATTTGACTTGCTTAATTATTGAGTGATCTGCTATTGTTTGGATTAGAGATTATTTGAAAATTTATTTCAAATAATTAATGAAACACTTTTTTATGATGTGAAGCGATGTAAATGTGATAAAAAGATAATAAAAAATACTAATGAAACTAAAAGGTAGAAATTTGGAGGGGTAAAACTAGTAAAGATGTACACTTAGAAGGAGCATTTTTACATTTTCATAAAAAGTTTAGGTGGCAAAGTCTAATTTTTCAAAGATATTTATTAAAACATTTTTTGTTTGGATTGTTATTTTTAGAAGTTTTTGTATAAAAATATACAATAGTGATTTGATGTATGCGAGGTAAAATAGTAATTGAAAAATGTATTTACAAAAATCGTGAAATGCCAATTACAAAAATCTTGAAATGGTCATTTTTATGTTCTATACATTGATTCTTTTATATGTGCAATATCAATAATTTGTTTGCCAAACATATATTGATCACAACTAGAAGATTTCATGGAAAACTTAGGTTGTGTTTGGATTGCATTTTTCATAATTTTTCATGAAAAAATTACTGTAGCGATTTGATGTATGTGAGGGAAAAATGTAATAGGAAAATGTGATCACGAAAAATAACGTAATTTTCCGACGGAAAATTGCAATCCAAACAAGGCCTTAGCTTGTTTGGATAGCCATTTTCCACCATAAAATGACCTTGTTTTTCGTGAACACATTTCCCTATCACCTTTTGACCTCACATACATTAAATCGCTACAATAATTTTTCAACGAAAAATCTATGAAAAATGCAATCCAAACACAACCTTAATACGCGCTCAAAATAGATTACGAGCTCTTGGCAGCTGGTCCCTCCTTCCACACCTGGCGGTGGAGAAAGAAGCTCGTTTGCTCCCAGCCGCTGCGAGTGTTCACAGTCTCCTTATTCTTCTCTTCACCAGAAACCTGACCAAGAAAATTTTCAGCAACATCGTTATCTAGAACTCATCTAATCCAAAAAATGTACTAAAAACCTCATACAATCTCATACTTCTAACTTGCACTTACCACGAATAAAATTAAGATTTATAGGCTCGTAACTCCTTTCTGAATCCATTGGCCTTTCCACAAATAAGAGAAATGGCTCCCAGGAAAGCAATAGCCATCTGCATGATCATCATGGTTTTCTTGCTTGCATCAATTGAATTTGGGGGTGCAGATGTTTTGGCCTCATGTATTGAAACCTTGATGAGCCTTGGCTGTGGCGACGTTGAAGATGCCAGATCCCTGTGTATGAATACTCCCGGTATGCATGATGATCATATAGGCTAGATTTAGTGATGTTCCTTTTCTGATGCCCTGAAAAATCCCGGATTTTTCATGGATCGAGGAAGGTGTACAAACCTTCATCGCTCTTGTATATTTATGATATATATTATCTGTATTTTTTTCATCCTTTTTTGTTTTGACAGATAGACATGTACAAGATTTACTATCGACCTTGGATTGATATTAATTATTTGTAGCGCTATATATAACATAGTTATGGCTTCATATGCTATTACATTATATTGGTTGTTATGCTTCAAGAATTCAAGACGGACTGCCATTTTAACTCCTTGGACCCTGGCTCAGCTCTTTTTATTTTTAATTTTTTAAAAATTTTTCGTTTCTTTTTAGGGCAAAAAGTAGCTTTTCATTGATAAAGATATAAACTTGTACAAAGGAGATCCACTACAAACTCGAAAATACATCAACAAAGCATCCTATGCAATTATGGGAGACTATATGATTGAACGAAAGCATCTAAATAAAAACATGAATGAAATATCCTTCCATTATATAACAAGATCACAATTCTGTGCCGGAGCTAAACACTTCCTTGTTTCCAAAAGTTCATAAACTGCTGCAAGAAGTACCAAAGAGTTTAGCTCTTTTTACTACTACTTGTAACAATCATAATTATTATTGGCGTTTTTCATCTTTGGGGTTCTAAAGCCATGGAAGAAGCAAAGGACCTCAGGACTGCTCCTTTCATTCGAAGATAATGCACCGCGGTCTACTATTTATCATCGGAAGGGATGCATCTTCCATTGGGATACGTGTGAAAGAAAGGGGTAGGTTTAAGAATGTTAACAGTTAAAACAGTGGAATTGCATCTGCCAAAAAGGGGAAAAAAATTGACATACAAAAACTATCACTGCTTGGATGACGAGTTTTTCCTGCAAACTATTTATTTTTGTTGTTGAATTCCATACTGACAAACTCTAAAAACAACTTAAAAAATACACAATCTCAAATATAACTTACAAAAATATAAGAATAGATAAAAATAAATTCTACAACTTTTTCTTTTTCCACCTACCACCGTCACCGCCCCTACCCTCCTCCTTCTTCCACCTCCATCACTACTGCTGCCCCTCGCCTCTCCTCTCTCTCCTCCCTTTTCCTTCTTCCTCTTCTCTTCGGCATAAAGCATATGCAATGTTTAACAGTCAGAAAAAGAAGATGAAAGGAAAAAGGAAAAAGAAGGAGAAAGAGAAAAAAGAAGTAAGGGAAGAGGTGGTGATGGCAAGTGGTTGTAGTAAGAAATGATAAAATTTTAAAAATATTTCAATAACATTTTAAATTTTAACAATACTTGAAATACATATCCAAAAACACTTGTCATTTCCTAAGGCCCCGTTTGGATTGTATTTTTCATCATTTTCCATGAAAAAATTACTGTAGTGATTTAATGTTTATGAAGGAAAAAAATAATAGAAAAATATGTTTACGAAAAATGACGTAATTTTTTGACGAAAAACAGCAATCCAAACAAGGCCTTTAATTTAATTCAAACGGACCATCTACAGTCAAAAACTTTTCCACACACACCAATCCATTTACATCAATAATAAATATTAGTCTAAGGAACCGGTTTTTGTTGACATCAATAAATATAATCATCAACTGATGAGGTTTATTCGGGATATACAGCGCAGGACATTCGCGTCTTAAGCAACCATATTCATTTATTTTTCCGCATGTGTCTCAGCACCATTGATATTTCAACAGAATATATTGATTCACAAAATCTGAAGAATTCATGCGATACAAAGAATATAGCAGTAGTATATCAATTTCTTCATCCCCACGCATTTAGCCCTCTCGTTCTCTTTTCTTCATTGCATCCGCCTGTAAATTCAAGAATCAGTACGCAGCATTGGAGGACCAAATTAAAAACTATTGCAACTAATTAAAACAAGAAAGTTATCATGGGCTGTAACAACTCCATAACCCTGGTCTTGATCGCCATGATATTGGTGTCTGCAACGGTTGAGGCGGTTGACAGGGACGCTAGCGGAGAACTACTACTGCCACCGGCTCAAGAAAAAGACATTAAAGCATGCACGAATTTCGCTCAAAGTTTGGGTGCCGAGCGTGGAAGTGCTTTAGAAACATGCGAAAGGATAGTCGGGCTTTATGATCGGTAAAGAAAATGATCGTCATGGACTAAATGATGAATTTAACATAACTATATGTTGCATATTATGCAGCAACTACTGGGTTGTTGATTTGTTGATGCAATAGAGACTGTACTACTGGATATTCGTTTCTTTATTATTGGTGCTCTGTTGTTTTACATTTACTGTATATTTCTTGCCTTCAAATAGCCATTTCAGAGCTTTTTCATTTTGCCAATTCTCGGCCTGTGCAATGCGGTCCGAAAACACGCCAAATATTTGTCATTTTTTAAAGGCAATTCGTTAAGAACATTTAAATCTTTTTTACGAGCTAAGTACCACTATTACCAAACAAAACATTTGTTAAATCTCCTGAATTTCATTTGATATTCATATAAAATGAAGAAGATTAAATAAAAGAGGGGACTTCTTGTCGAATGTCAACTGCAAAGTGAAATAGCAGAGGCTCAGAGGTCCACCCACCATCTCTGAGGACGAATATCTGTACCCTCACATTCTTAACTTCCTCGATCTTATCCACCCACTAACTATGTCCCAGCTTCATAGGCCCAACAATATAGGACGGGTCCTACCCTACTTCTTATGTGGGGTCCCTCCGTACATTCCGAGCAGCTGCCTTTGTAGGCCTAACAGGTAGAATGGAAAATTGAAAATTTTCATCCATCATTTTCATGGTGACTAAAGCGATGAACGTGGCTTCATGCTTTCGTTGTCCCATTAGGCATATTAAGTCCCTCAGCCTTAGTCCAGATCACGCCACTGGCCTTGGCTGCTTCTGTGCCCGACAATCATATGAAGAACTTGCTGACAAAATTTAATCACCCAATTCTTTCTGGTAATACTCCCAAAAGCAAAGTTTAACAGTTTCCTTGGACATTTCGTTATGAAATGTTCTCTTGTAGCAGACATCAATTAGTTCAGTTAAGAAAGCCGAATCGCTACTCTTGTCAAGATAAGATAAGGGATTGTGTTCGAATTTCGCTGTTAATTCGAAAAACATACTAATAATGACAATAATAGAAAAGAATGGATATTCTAATTTCATGATTGATGTGAAAACTTGGTGAATAACTTGCAAACTATCTGAACTTCTTTTTACATAAAAATTATTTTTTGATGCAGTCCGCCTTTTTCTTCTTTGCCTGCTACAAAAAAGAGAAAGGGCACGGCTAGAATCATGGATCGAGGGGGACTAGAATAATAGAACCAAGAGGACAATCTGCCAAATTCGAGCGTGGGAGGCAATGGAAATGTTGGGTTTGGATACGTCATGATCCGGGGTCGTTCGGTGTTTCTGCTAGTAACTGATAAAGGCTGCTGATCTTCCATGGAAAAGCCTTTCTTGCATGAATGGAGATGAACTTTTTGCTTTTGATCATGCCCTTTACTCCGTAGGCTGTACCAGTTCTTGTTTGTTCAGTCAAAGATCAAGCAGACAGGAAAATCAGCTTCTTTGATTGATCTGCTTTGCTTTTCTATTTCCAGTAGGAAGGGGAATGAGAAGTTAATCTGGTGTTCGTGGAACCAACGATGAGTATGGAGTTACGGAGAAATGATAGATATAGAGCTTGGGAGCTAGACATGCAATCGAGAAAAATCTGTAAAAAACATAAAATTGGATCAGAAAAATCCCATTTTAAAGGAATTCAAAAAAAAAAATTATATATATATATATATATATATATATATATATACTTATATAGTATTCGTGTGAAAGAAAATTGAGGAGATTTAAAAACTTGTGACAGCCATCACAGCAAATATCTTGAGCAAAGCCATCAGTTCAAAATTTGAGCATTATGCTGGTTGTATGCTAATTTGTAAATAGTTAGAAATTTTAACAGTACTGAATGTAATAATACAAACAAGTTTTGTACAAAAGAAACAAGCTGAAAATTGACAAAAGTCAAAGAAAGAGGCTTCGTGGCTTGCATCTGCAGCTAGCGGAGGAGATTGAATTCCGGACACGTGATCCCTTCGACACTGTTGAAACAGTACGATGTTGTTTTTGACACCTTTCACTTTGATCTCTGTCGGTCCTTGTTCCGCTTTTGGTTATCGAAGTGCATTTTTTATTTTACTGCTGCAGAAATGAACAGGTTGAAGACAAGGAGAAGTTTCTTTGAACAGGAGGAAACAGATCCATTGGGTACTAAAAACACAAGAGGGTTTTGAATAAAGTGCATGAACAAGTGGAAGGCCTAAAACAGGAGGAGCATGAAATTTTAAGGTATTAATCCCGCTTTACATTTAATTCAGAAAGAACAAGAAGATATCAATGATTGCGTTAATAAGAGATTTCAAGAATTAAAGCAACAAAAAGATCTCCCAAGGAATCTGGGAAAGAATCTATATGCACTAATATGCCAATTTGCACGAAGAAACTCTACCAGTAACACACATCAAGTGTCACCAACCACAAAAAGAATCTCAACCATCATCAAAAATCATAAAGCAGAAACAAAAAGATCATCAACACTAAACACAAAAAGAAGATCAATCAATCAAGTGGTGAGAGTGGGAATTATAGATGAGAAAAGATTTTCTCTTTTTATCCAGCTCCTTGTAAAAGAAGCTATTGATGCCTGCATGATTGGAATCAATCAAGCTCTGCCTTTGAGCCTAAGCCCACACAAATTATCAGTCAATAAGGACTTAAGAGATCTTAAGTCTTTATGAAGTGTTAATTACCCTTACTAACCCTGCACAAAAAGGTGAAGATAATGAGCATAGAAGAGATTAATCAAAGCTGGGGCAGACTGCAGAATGGGATTGATAATGATATCTCATTCTCATCATTAGGTTCGGATACGAGCTATGCGCACTTTTAAACACCCTATATGATTACGTCCCTAGTCTTCAAAATCAGATTTACTAGCTACTATGAACCATGGGATAATTTGGCAAACCTCCTCTAAGGTTTCTAATAATCGCAGAGAGCTCCCCTCAGGATCTAAAAATTACATATACATCCCCTATTTTACTATTTATATAACAATATTGGTCCAACAGACTAGATTTTCTCTCAAAAATCCTAAATTGCCCTTTTCTACAAAAGTAATAAAGAAAAATATAGTATATTCAATCATTTTTTTCACACTTTGTACCAATCGACAAACTTAATCCCTAATAACCGTCCAACCATAAGCTCCAAATCTAAGTTGCTGTCCAAAAGATCTCAAATTGCATATACAACATTGATGCTTGCCATGCAAAAAAAAATTAAAAATACAAAAAATACACACACACACAATTGACAACCAGTTTTTTACCCCAAAATTAAAACTCAATACACAAATACCTTTTCAAGACAAGCTCATCTAGTCTAAAACCACCATTACAACTCTATTATGACCTTAAAAATATTAATGCCTCAAAAGTAGAGAATAAATTTTACCTCTACAATAAAATCATAGCAAAAAGTTTCTCATTTAATGAAAGAAATTATCGTGCAATTATTGGCATTTTACAAAAACATTTTCTTGACAACAACCAAAATATGACTAATTCTACATTTTTGGTTCTTTTTCCTATTTCAATAATCGATTTCATTATTTATTTCTCTATTAATACCAGCCTCTTCATTTCCTTTTAATTTGGTACACAATTTGCTCTCTCTGTTAATTTTGCAATTTCAATTTGCTAATATCCATAAAATAGAAGATAATAAAAAGGATATATTATATTAACTAGAAAATAAAGGAGTAAAAATAGGCATGAGATAGAAAAATAGAATTTGTTTTTGGGTTTTGTAAATCTATTGCTTTAAATTGAGAATTGTCTATCAAGCGAAGGGCATTTTAGGTACTTTACCATGTTAGAGGAGGTAAGCATAATTTTTTAAATCTAAGGGGAGCCAAGTGAAATTATTTGAAAGCTCAAGAGAGGTTTCTGAAATTATCCTATTAACCATTTACCGCAATTGTATGCCAAGTCCTTACAATAGGCTATCGATAGGTAGAGCTATTAAATGAACCGAGCTGTTCAGTAGCTTAATTCATTTCGACTCGTTCGTGTTCGTGAAAGGCTCGTTCGAAATTTTAAACGAATCAAGTTCGAATAAATTTTTTTGTTCGATTAATAATCGAGCGAACACAAACATGTTCGTGAGTTTTAATGAACATTCGCGAACACAAGCATGTTCGTGAGTTTTAACGAATGTTTGCGAACATGGACATAATTATCATTTGACAAATTTTAGGGTTAATTTTATGGTTGGACTTTTATATTTGGAAAGCAAATTGCTTTATTTTTTTGTTGTTTTTATATTAATATTAGTTATATAGTTAATAAATAATAGAATTTAGTCTCTTTGCGCTTTAATTATTTTTTAGAATGATTAATGATTTGCATGACATATTTAAGGCTTAAAATAATTTGGATTCAAGCATTTCGAACATGTTTGAAGACGGCTTGTTTATATTAAATGAATCGAACACGAACTCAAACTCGAACACGAACTTTCCTTAACGAGCTGAACAAGAACATATATTTGGATTTCAAAAATTAACGAACAAACACGAACGTTGTTCGAATCACTTAACGAATATAATTTAAACATGAGATATTCGGTTCGATTCAGCTCGTTTACAGCTTTATCAACAGGTGCTCTTCAAGAGCAGCCGAGTTTGACCATACATGGTATGCAGTGAAATTGAGGTAGTTTGAATTGCTATTTTTAGAGTTTTTGTAAACAAATATATAAATATATTGTAATGATTTGATACATGTAAAATGAAAAGATGATTGAAAAATTTTTTCACAAAAAATATAAATTTTTATTTTTTAAAAAAAATTACAATCCAAACAAGGTCACTCTCAAGCTCAAGGGCTGATTAACAACGAAGTGTACGAGTTTTTGTTAAAACTTCACTTTTCAAAGTCATACTTTCAGAATCTTGGCGTTTAATTCTCAAATATCCGTTTGAGTTGGACATGATCATTGGTTCTTGATTAGAAAATGCCATTTGGTATTATAGAGTTGACGGTGGAGAAAACAACAGCAATGAACAAATCCAAGAAGAAGAATTAATAATAGGGACAACAACTCACGAGTCCAATTGGATAGGGCAAGCTGAGGAGTTAATGGTGACACAAACCTTCCACCAACTTCCCTGTGGTCATGAAAGGAAATATGAACCACTGAATTTGCTTCACATTTGTTTTTCTCTTCTTTTTTTTTTTTTGCAGATTACGATTTTAAGACTGGGTGGGTGCTATGGAAATTCAGGAGTGGAGGACAGAGGGTATTTTTAGCATATTGAAGCGACCATAGTTGGATTAGTTTTCTTCTACTCTTCGTCCACTTGAGAGCAGGCATTGATTACTTGGATTTCCAATTCATTCTCATTGGAATCTTTGATTAACACCACTTCCAAAAATCTTTTTCGCAACTTATTCAATCCTCATAATGGCGAATCTGCAG